>NC_091936.1:42885929-43555929 GCF_041260155.1 Ptychodera flava
ATATCTTGAACAACAACAGGTAAGCTAAGCCTGGCGGCCTCAAGGTACAAAGCATCGCATCTCCTTTGAATACTTATTCCAAAGAAGTAGATGTCAACAAACGTATGTACAGTTCTGCCTTAGGCGAATTTACATTTGAAATGACCACTGGAACTCCAGATAATTATGGGCAGCAGCGATTTTCTTCCAGTGATCGTCGAACTGAATTCAAAGTAGTAACATTAATTTTCACGTCTCCATACATGTTTAAAAATGTGAAATGTAAGGAATGAGAATTTATACGGAAGACCATGAAAATTCAAAAGACAACCTTTTCGTGCCTGCCAGTAAACATTAAGGAACGGAGTTCATATTAAAATCAATAACTCTGGATCATTCTACTAAAATATGTTTACACAGGTCTGCAAAAGAAAAAAAATGTTGGTCGACTGTACAGGAAAGTGAAAAGATTCACCAAATGTGACTCTAGGAGAAGTATGAAGTTTATTCAGAATGCGCAAGTTGAAATGCTCTCGTTTTTGACACGTCTAAAAGTCTGGCATGCTGAATCGTTTGCATGCCGTTTGACAAGACAAAAAATCTCGACTTCAGAAGAGAGAGAATTCATTCAAATATACCTTCCTGAATTGATGACAGTATTTAATACCCACATGTACAAACCAGCTTAGTTAAGAGATTGTATTAAATCACCAGATGAATTGAAATTTGGAAATTTAAGATATCTGGTAAATACAATTCTTTTGTCATTCCACATTCTCTGCACTTAGCCCAGTGGCGTAAAGTACAATTTGTATGACTCATTTTGTTAGAACTGCAGAGCGCTTATTTGTTGTGACAAAATTAGTTTCGAGATCTAGAGGCATACGCAGAAAAGTGTATTTCTAGAATGTAAGCTAGTATATGATAAATCAAAGGGCATTCTGTATCACACTCTAGACAATAAAAATAATGATATTTAATGAACAATAATTAATATTAGCATTTTACATCACAGTTTCTTTGGCTTCGGCTGATTCTAAAACACTTAAATGCAGACTGAGTAGTGTCTCAAGATGTAGTTTAATTTCTGTACCTTGATACTCCATTATGAATCTCTTGAATACGCACAGTACCATGGGAGATTGCTAACCGGAAGTGCATGCTGTGACTGACCAGACGACGCACTCGCACTACAACTTCGCCACAACAGGAAACTACTGTATTTTCTGGTTGAAAACATCGAAATAAAAAGAAAACTTGATATTGAATTTCTCATTCACAACAATTTGCTAAATATATAGGGCGTATATTTTAAAAAATCAACTTGAAAGGGATAATTCCTCTTATGAGTCTTAGAACAAATTGCAATGAACGCGAATAGATCTAATTAAGGAGAATTTGATCTCCATATTGTGCAATTTCTAAAAAGTGTTAGGTGCTCTGTCGCTAAATGTTGCAATATTACAAGTTACTCCCAAAAAACATAAAATAGTGTGTAATTTAAAATGAAGAGCAGATGAGATTATATTTGTAGATCAAACCGACATCACTACACCATCCAATTATCCCAAATTAGTGGTAATGGCATTATTTTTAGACTTAGAACGTCATTAAAAATGAGAAGAAAGATTCAACAGTAAACACTATAAATTTGAAATTGAAGGAATGCCTTTTTAAAGTATTTATCTAACGAACTAGAAAAAAAAATCAGTATACAAAGTAAAATCTTATAATTCTTAATCAGATATTTTTAATTTGATAAACCTGATCACCAGCCAGTACCGTGTGAATTTGGATGATTGAAAACTATTTTTATGATTTTTTGTGTAGTCAAGAAATTAATTGACGATGACCTTTTATTAAGATTTTAGTGAAAGTGTAAAGAAATTGGGTAAACTGTAATAAAAGTGTTTAAGTCAGAGCGGAAGGGGGCTATTTTCTAGGAGTAAATGAGTAATTGCACTTCAGAATACTGGCTACAAAACCAAAACCATAACCCTGTCTCAGATTTTTGAAAAAGGCCATGTTGAATCAAAGTTTATCAACCGATTAGTCTCACCATGTCGTCTACGATAACTCGATTCTAAAGACCTTAATTAAAAATCTTAGAAAAGCTTTTAAAACATCTGTTCGACAAATTTTTGTGAAAATCTTGTGAACTTCCGTTTACACTTTCTCGAGTTACACTCTTTTTTTAGCATGCTGCAATGTGACAAAAAATGCCGAACTGAGAAAAAGGCGATTTAGTAAATTGGTCCGGCTTTTTTCCGTTTGAACGGCCATAAACAATTTACTTGACAGATAAAACACCAAGATAAGATAGTGCAATCAACTATTCAACCCAAACAGTATATTCACTCATTGAACATGTAATCAGTGTCAACGGTTGAAATAAGGCTAAAAAGGGTGATTTCGGGAGCGATGTTCCCTTTCAGAGCACAAGCTAAATATTCGACCTAACTGTCGGGACTGCTATTTCATCTCGATGCCGTCTATACAAGCGTAAATGCAATGTCATTTTATGTCAGTATCCGATCTCGGAGAGGGTTTCATAGGCGTGAAAGGTTCTGATCAAGCGATCCCGATAATTAGTGACATAGCGAATAGAATATTGGTTGACAACACAACAAAAATACCTGCTTTAATATATAGATATAGATTGGCAATGACTATGATCATGGAGGTAAAAAAAGACCTCCGTGCTGTGATTAGTGAGCTGCTATTTTTTTCGAACTTCACGCGTACTCGCCTAGAAAGCCGATTAACACCACAGGCGGCCCACACACTATTAATAAGCTTATTATTGAGTTTTTCTCAGTGTTCCCTATCAGTTCCTGTCCTTTTCTTCATGCTCTGACTGATCGTAGTAAATAAAATATATGACTATATAGCCTAACCTAGCCTCTTGACTCTTTATTTATTTTACACCCCATTACAAGGACGTTTGTTATCTCTCATGTACACATCTTGTAATTAATTAGTCAAACTAACTAATCATGCTAATCCGTTGACTTATCAGGGATTTTATGGGTTGGTCAAAAGATAGGAAAGGTTGCTAAAACGGAAAGGTAAGAAGCTCTCCTGAAATGTGTCCAGAAATTACCAAATTGCGGCCAGTCATGACCATTTATCCTCAATTTACTGCACCCAATGTATTTCGATGGCCGAGGAGAGCCAGCTAGTCTAATTTCAAACGTTTAAATGGTCGCGAACAGTGCAAACCCTGCCAGTGCCTTGCGTGCAGTTCATGGCATGAGGACGTCCGTAAAGCAGGAAGTCGGAAATTGAAACCTTTGACCTTTACGTTGTTTATATGTTGGCAAACTTGTAAACATATTTCCCAGGGACAAGTCTGATTTTGACTGGGGTCAAAGTTCGTGTGGTTAAGCGTGGTTCTCTCAATCGGGTGGTGTTGCTAAGGTTTTGTCTGCATTCAGTTTAGCTGTGCGTTCTCGATAATTTAGCTGTATTTTTTCCTCCTTTTTCATTAAATCTCTATCTTTCCAATGTTGACCAACCTTTGATGAGTCAACGGATTCGCATAATAAGTTGTGTTGACTAATTAATTACAAGATGTGTATATGAGAGATAAGCGTGCTTGTTGAATGAATAAAGAGTCAAGAGGCTTGGTTAGGTTATATAGCCATTTTAATTACTCCGATCAGTCAGAGCATGAAGACACAGCCCCTATATCCATAGAGGGACTGTACGAAGAAAAGGAGAGGAATTGATAGAGAAAACAGTGAGACAAACTCAATAATAAGCTTATAAATAGTGTCTGGGTCGCCTGTGTTAACACCACTCAACTACGAGCGTTTCTTTACACAATAGTTTGCCTCCCCTGGATCCTTACGACATTTGTGTGGTGTAGACCCTTTCTGGAGTCATTTTCGCTGACATGAACCAAATCGCTAGTCAGCGGCAGCAAATTCAAAGGAAAGAAGAACTTCATATCATCTGAGCCGCTTTTGTCGTTGTGTCCCAAAAAATTGCGTGTCATCGGTATCATTACAAAATTAATGCTCTCATCGAGTATCGGTGTTAAAGTTTGGTTGTAGTATGATCCTTTGTCTGATCACAAGGGCCCAGAAGTCTAGTTGTTGTTGTTGTTGTTGTTGTTGTTGTTGTTGTTGTTGTTGTTGTTTGTATTGTGTTTATGTTTATTAGTAACGTTGCCGTTGTTGCTGTTGTTGTTGTTTGTTTTGTTTTTTATGTTTATTAGTCGCGTTGTTGTTGCTGCTGTTGTTGTTGACGACCAATAAAATTCAACGAACATAAGCATTGTGTTGTTGTTGTTTCAAACGTAATGTATGTCCAAAGAAGCACTGCAAGGACGCTATCATTATTTGACCCAATGCAACTCTCTCCCAACGTATAAACTCAACCGATACTTACACACAGTCGCTCCACACAGAAGTTGCTATTGAGGGTCACACGTACCACTTTATGACTGAGATATGAGTGGAACCACTTCAAAATGTTACAATGGATGCCAAAGGGATAATATCTCTGATTGACTTCGTCAAAGTTTACGAAATTTGCTATGTACGTTGGAGATACTCTGATATAACATTATTGAAAGTCATTAACAGTTTACGACGGCTAATTAATACTTTGTATATACTTGACAAAGTTTCCTTATCAGGGATGTACATATTTATCTGAATTTACTTGATCAAAGATTACGAAACTTGCTATGTGCATTGGAGATACTATGATTTAGGGTGGCGCAGCATGATACACTGAGTATTTTGCTCAAAATCACTTTTTTGCAAATATTCATTCAATTTAAAGTAATATGTGAACCCAAGATTTAAATATTGGCTGGGTTCACCTTTTAGTTGTAAGTTCTGTGAGAAAGAAGTGTAAATTTGTGCAAATTTATGCAAATTACCCAATTTCATGGCTTCTCTTTTCTCCCAACATCAATATTTCCAAAGAATTTAACTCCACTCTGGCTGGGTCAATTTTTCTAAAATTTTCACATTATCTTCTTTAGATACTATGTAACAAAACTACTATTTTTTTGACAATAAAGTTCTAACATTTGAATAAGAGGCATTTTCATTTTGCTTATCATGATTGTTTTATTTACTATTTTGAGTGCCAGTCTTTCAACACCTGCAATTTTAGAATCAGAAAAGATAATGCAAAATAAAATAGTCGTTTTATTCTACGTACACTCTTGTTTTATGTGAAATATTAAATTTCAGAAAAAAGTATCAAGTTTTTTTACTCATATTAAGTTTATCAGTAATACCAAAATTGATGTTTTTACCCAAAATATATACACCCTTCATCCTTCGAGTAAACTATTGCTACCAAAGTAAACTTTAGATTCTCTGTTTTTGGAAAATATATCTTATAACGGGTTTCTTTGTCATCTTTGATGAGCAATATTCCTTTGAAAAAAGCTGTGTTGGTTATGTACAGTACCACCTTAACAGTATTGAAAGTCATTAAACATTTTTACTTCAGCTAGTTTACTAAATCAACGAATTAGCGATATATCTCTGGATTGACTTGATCACAAGTGACGAAACTTACTATGCACACATAACATTCATGAAAGTTTTGTTAGCATTTTAGATAAACTAATAATACATTTGCATATTTAATGAACTGTCCTAATCAGGCTATATATATCTGAATAGACTTGATCAAAGTTTACAAATCATGCTATTTACATTGAAAATACTACGATAAAATATTACTGAAAATCGTTTAGCATATTTACACAATTTAGTTTCTAATTTGTATTTTGAATTAACTTTCCAAGTTCGGGACATAAGACTGGTAGGACCGTACAAAAGTTTATGAAACTTACTATGTATATTGATGAGACAATGATCTTGTATTAGTGGAAGATATTTTGCGTTTTCAAGCCAGCTAACTTTTAATTTTCATATCCAATGAGCTTGCTCAGTTTGGCATATAAAGCTTAAAAGACTTAACCAAATGCAATTACGCTTGCTATGTAAAATGGTGATACAATAACAAATGTCCTACAAAGTAGTGATAATATGACAGCAGTTAAAGAAATTTAATATTTTTATTTCAGCTAATTACATATTTGTTTACTTAATGATCTTTAAAATTACTCTATGGTGAAAATTGTTCCTGTTTCAACAGTAACAATGAAGTTGCTAACGTGTCAAAAAGTTTCAATTTATAGACACTGAACTGCGATATACACTGAAACACAGGAATATTTTCAGTTCAGTATTTGGTGGTAAGTTGATCATAATTATCGCATAGGTATTTTAGAGGTCATTACATTTTATATGTGCAATTTTCTGGAGAATTACCATGTTTTAAGTAAGTGAAGCCTACTGCAAGGTATGAACTCACTTCGAATTTGTCTAACCTAACACATGTGATAGAGTTATTAGTAAGAAATTAGTTAAGCAAGAAGTACAGCCGTTAGGGCAACACTTTTTATTTTTGTGTTTCCCATCTCCCGATCGACCGTAAATTTCAGCTCCGACATAAAAATAAAAAAAAATATTTGCGCCGCCTCTGAGGCGATCATCCTAGCAACAGCCCCATCGTCATCAAATTGTGAGATTGCAGTGACTCAGACTGAAAGGACAGAGAGTACAGAACACTGAACTGAAAGACAAGAAATGACTGTGACAGTGAATGGACAGAACATTAAACTGAAACAAATACACGTTTTTTGTACTTAAAAATTGTAGAGACTGAATGGACAGAACATTGAATTGAAACAAATACAGGGTTTTTTTGGTATTTGTTTTTTTTTATTTCGACCGCCCGCCCTGCCCGAGTATTCCTCTAGTGATGAAAAACAAAAATAAATAAAAGGGTCACCCTTACAAACAATACCATCCGTGCCAGACCCCTGTGCCTCTTTCATCGATACTAACAATGGGAGACTTCATTATGTGTATCACTCAGTTTTATTTTTCACATAAAATTGGTATGTTTTATGAAAAGTGTTCCTCACTGTGGTATAGCAGCATCAATATTACCCAGGGCTGAATAGTGTAACCCGACAGAATTTAAAATTGACCGTCCTGTTCTCATCCACTTACTTGTAACCTCATTTTATAACCCTTTAGACCAAAGATGACAGCAATAACGAGTTGTACAAAATGATTGGAACAATCTAATGTTCACTTGGTAAAAGAATAAGTGAACATTCGGGAAAGAATGCTGTCACGAATTTACAATGAGGCAGTTGTCTTGCAGTGTCATCATCGTTTATAAAGCAACTTTCTATTAAAACAACCGGATATTTGCATTTGTCAACAAATGAAAGCTTCTGCCCTTCAACTTGAGATAGATGTCAGGCAAATTCAAACTTCGCGATCTGATAATAGTACAAATCGTTTTATTCTGATTATAAATGATATCATCTTGTTCTTCACCCTAGCCTTCACAAACGTGAACAAGCTTTTGCAAGCCTTCACTTGAAGGGCTAAAGATAAATAATAATACGCGTAGCATATATGATTTGCTTGGTTTGTTGAGGCCTACCGATCGACAGCCGAAGACATACAACACATTTTGTCTACCTTGCCAAGCTCCACAATGATAGGTACAAAACACGATTGGCAGAAAGAGAAATGCATTAATCATTTTACGTATTTGCATATAATGCTTCAAGTAGCAAAGAAGTTACACAAAGCATTGTTTATGCATTGTTACTCGGTATACGTTCTGCATGAAAGCCAGATGTGTGAAATTACCCGAACTGTAATGGACATTGCATTGGAGACCATATATCAATAACTTTTTCTACAAATGACACGCAATAATGCCTTTCAGCTATTAGAGGGGCATCTAAGCTATTCAAGACAACTACTATATTAACTCTTGAATGGCTCAGTCTGACAGCTGACATAAGATGTCAAAACACGGAATGATTTGTACATACTTTCATTGAATTCATCCGCCTAGTTTCTTATGTATTAGGTTAAAAGTCTCTCATCGTAGAGTGCTATTTTCATTTCATAATATTGAGTAGACTGCTTTTGATACTGCGTGTTGATATTACCTTAAGGTAGTATGCGCCTCGAAAGTGAAAGACTTAAACTTTTGCTCAAACTTTCCTCAAGGAATCTTTCAGTCATTCTCTTTCAAAATCAAGAATAAAAATCGGGAGTCACCGTGCAAATTTTGGTACTAGAGAAACAAATAACCCAAGATTTAAGGATATTTAAAATTCAAAATGGCCGCCATCCCTGTCTTAACTATATGGAGAAAAATACAATTTTCTAATTTCGAAAAAACTAAACCGGTGAAAAGTTATTTTACAACAAGAACTTTAAAATGAATCCCTAAAAGTGGTATATCAGAAAAGAAATGTAAATGTTTGAGAATCCGAATATCTGTCCCCAGACGCGTTCTACCTTATTAATCGTGAAATGTAAGCAATACCTACATAACGAGTGTAAATTTGCTTGCTAGCAAGCGATCTGCCATTTCGAAATGGTGCTCTTTTCTCATAACTATCAACATGAAGAGTGCATTTGTCCCGAGCCTCTCATTAATAAAGGATTGGTGTCAGAGTTGTACAAAGATGGCAGAAGTAGGCCAAGCAGCGACATCTCGGGAAGGTCACGACGACTGAAGCGCGTTTCATACCATTTGTGACCTCAAAAGACCTTCAAAAGTGCAAAGTGGCCAAGAGAGTGCAACGTGGTTAAGGGAGATATTATATAGGGTGATGATCAGAAATGCGAAATTAGGATGCGTGGACAGACCATAAGATTATTGCCGTACAGGTTAAGGTAATTTAGGATCAATGTCACGATTTTCTATTTCTCATGGAAGGCTCTCAAATCAACGATGATGCTTACATCAATGAATATTTGTCGTGTCAGAAAATATGATCCCAAAAGATTATTTTCACATAACGGTGATTATAGCATTTTTGGATATGTAGATTTGGCTATGTCTCATGATTATGTCTGCTCCAAATTTACTAAGATTTAGCGCCTATCGTATCGACTCTTTAAAAGATGAGGCGGACATGCCCAAAATCTGTACTGAGAAGGTGGGATATATGAGTTTGTTTATTCAATTAGAAGAATATTTTTTATTCAATTAAAAGAATAGATATATAAGATGTATCAAGTAAACGCTTCCAAAATATGTAAGCACGTGAAGAGGCACTGAACTGTTGTGCACTTCAGTTGAAGATGAATTTTAAAAAACAGTATGACCTTCTTTCTACTGGATCGATACAGGTAGGACTATACAATCAGATATCTTATCTATTACTGACGTCTTTGCATAGTAGCATAGGTGTACACGTTAATATATATGTCCCTTTGAGGGCGGCCATGCACTCCTTCACATGTAGTTAAGAGTTCAACGACAAAGAGGCGATCACGCTTCTAACTCTCATTTACAAAATGTCACTTGCGGTGTGCTCATAATTATGAAGAGCTTTGATATTTTGACTCAATATGAAGACAAAGATAATCCTGCCAACGTACGTTTCGAAGTTTTCGAGGCTTCGACTTCTTAAACCGTCATTCGGTATTTGTCTTACTTACTGGAAATTGGTACACCGTACACCCATATCATCTACGTAGCCGACTCAATGGAGACATAGACTTTTAAATATGGCACTTTCAACATGAATTTGGAAAAAAAAATACCAAGACAAACCCGCAATTGTTGCATACTGCAAGCAGCTGTGACATTCTCATATGCATTCAATATGCATTAAACATCATTGATAAGCTATCTCATGAGGATAGTTGTACTAAATTTACCAAAACTTAAGGTAAGTTTTTCGGTAATAAAGTGATTTGATTAGTCTCGTGAATATTCATACGATTGCTCAACAGTCATATGAGTATTGCTAACTTTTGCGTTGATAATGATTAACTGACCATATGATTATATATGCGATTATTGACTAGATTTATCTCGACGACTTTTGGCATTTTTGTGAAGCTTAATCGAACCTTATTTGGAAAGTGTTGCGTGTAGTATGAAAGAAATGTTGAATCGTATAGACCTCATAACTGCAAGACACTTAACAGTGCCTTCTGACAATCTCTCAAAATATCTGTACTGTTGCTAGGTGTCATATACCTTGTTGACAGAGGTGTGTGACATTCAGCAACAATGCAGATACCTAGTTCATAGAGACAAATTTGGCCAGGGCTAAATTGGTGCTATGTAGCACCGGCCCAAGGCTAAATTTAGTTTCCATTCAGACATGATGGCAATGAAAAAATACGGCGGCGTAGCTTTAGCCCTGTGTTACCTCTGACCTTTCAAAGTTCAAAATGCCGGGGTTAACATCACGGTGTTTGTACTGTTCATGCTTTTTGTACTCGTTTTAGGCTGCGTTCACAAAAATAGTGATGGGGCTGGAGGAATCGCGATTGCATGTTTTTAAGATACCCCCTAAATACCCTCAAAAAATTGTTCAAATCCCCCAAATTATCATATATTTATAATATCACATATTTATTAGGAAGGCACGCAGTGAAAAATAAATATTGTGCATTTTGCAAAATTGTGAATGTATGTATGTATGTATGTATGTATGTATGTATGTATGTATGTATGTATGTATGTATGTATGTATGTATGTATGTATGTATGTATGTGTATGTATGTATGCCTGCTTGCCTGGTTTGCTGGCTGTTTTTCTGTCTGTCTGTCTATCTGTCAGTTGGTAGGTAGATAGGTCTAATAGGTAGGAAGGCAGCAAGGTTGGTAGGGCTGTTGTTGGTAATCGGTGCTTCATCATGGTAAAAACGAGTTTAAGACGAAAGAAGATGGTTAAGTTTGTCAATAATTCTCAAATACACTAAGTTTTAAAAGTTGTTATTCAACCCTCTAATCTTCAGCTGGGAAAGACAGCACCTGGGAATGACCGTGTACTGTGTTATCGTCCGACGAGTTCTTACCGACAATGGCGCCGATAGAAAAGCTTTCCGTATTATCTTTAAAGCAAACAAGTGCCGTCTATTTACGTCGTTCTACCCAATATGTCGTATACGTAGGTACTATTCACATGCACGTGATCGTGAACATATTTAAAGTTATAAAGTGAAGTTATTTGCACAACCGAACAGATAAGTTTTCAGTGAAAAACATGGAAACAAGAAAAAGGTTTGTTCGGAGATTTGGGAAGAAATGAAGGGCGGGAACTGGAAAGGTAATTGAAAATCAGGTCAAATTTGTGTCCTTGTGAAAATTATCTGCATACAAGTAAATATAAATCATCACCGACAAAGAAACACTTCACGACATATCACCACCTGTTATTTTTCCTACCTCTATCCCTGCAATTCACAATATCACATCACTGGCTGTTCTACTACGCTCCTGAAGGGAATAAAATTCAAAGTAAATTCGATTAGTTTCCCAAGTGTGCGCACCCATGAACACTTTCTTTTCGACTTAAAATTACAATGTTGTGACAAATTAATCATCTTTTATCTCTCTGCCTAGGACAGACTTATGCTTGCATTATTTACATCCTTATCAAAACTTGGCTACCCCTACAACTAATAATGAAAAAGTCTTGAGACCTGGTTGGTAACTCTGGAGTCTATTCCTTATAAAGGGCTGGGCATTTGCAGGCTGAAGCATCCAACAGTTGGCCTGGACCATGGCATTCCGATTTGGAGCCTTTGTGCTCCTTTCATGTATGGCTGCGGCCGTTCACTCACAGTCAATGAAAAAGTATTGTGGTGAAACGACGAAATCTGTTCATGACTATGTGGGAAATTCACTGCACACTGGAGACCCAGTCCCGCTCGGCAATTTTCGCGGGCAGACATTACTGATGCTCGCAACTTCCACATACTGAGGTAAGGCATTTCCATCGACTCACAGGGCAGGTTTTTTCTGTCTGTGTCCGTGTCTCTGTCTCTACTATAACTGCTCTGTGTGCCTCTGCCTCTTGTTTATTCTGTATCTCTCTTGTCGTCATCGCTGTCTCCCTTTCTTGTTGTCTCTATTTTTTTTTCTGTCTTACGTACACGTTTCTCTGTCTGTCTACCTGACTGTCCCCCTGTGCCTGACTGTCAGTGTCTGCCTGTATCTTTTTTTCTCTCTCTCTCTATCTGTCTCTCCCTGTCTGTATCTCTATCAGCCTCTCTCCCCTGCACTCACAAGAAATTTCTCTTCAGAAAGACAAAATGCAGAAAAGCTCAAATAATCACGATTTCAACTTATTTTCAAGATGGTAGCTGTTATGTCATTATATGTTCAAGTTTCAGCTCAATAGCAGCCGATCATAGTGCAAAATGTGTACTAAATTTTTTTACATTAGGCCAAAACAAAAAAAAAGAAATGTTACTGGTCAGCGCGCGCGTCACTTGAACAACAGCGCGTCACACTTTTTTTTCTGTTTGTGGCCGGCGGCCGTGGCTGACACCAAACCAAAATGGCCGAAGAGAAAGAGAAAATTCTTTGGGGGCATGATCAGTGACTGCATGAACAGTATACATATGACTGTATTGATAAAACTATAAAACTGACCCTCCTCCCACCCTTGACGGAAAAAAAATACAAATAAAAAAAAATAAAATGCGCGTCGCCGCACCATTTTTTAAAGACAGACCTGACCAGAAACATTTTTTTTTTGGCCTTACGTATATTCTTTTCACTTTGTTACAATCATGATTTAAATCAGTCTTGCAATGTTACTTTCCTTTCTTTTATTTTCTTTTATTTAAAGGTTTGACCCATCAGTACGTGGAACTGAATGCACTTATGGAGGAGTTTGCGCCGTACAACTTTACTGTATTGTCGTATCCCTGTAACCAGTTCTGTGAGTATTGCACGAATACACACGCAACTGCTCACACACGAATTTCAAAGCAAAGAGAACTTAACAACGATGAGTGTTCATTGTTACACACCTACGTCTGTAAGCTATATTGAGTTTTGTCGTACAGTTCGTTTCAGTAACAGACTACATGGAGTCTGAAAAGTTTGACGCGGAGTACAATAATTTTAGGTTTGATCTGAGGCTGTTTGACCTTCATCCTCATAATACCTTTAAGTCGACAAATGGAAAACAAGAGCGGATTTTATAATATTCATCTTATAATTCAGTTCTTCGCGGGTTAAAGTTTCGTACTGTGCTCTAAAAGGTAGAACGCGCCTCGGGGACAAATATTCAGACTCTCGCACTTTTACAATTTTTTTCTGATCCACTTGTGGGGGCTCATTTTAAAGCTCTTGGTGTAAGAAAAAATTTCACCGTCTTAGTTTTTCGCAATTTTGAATTTCAAATATCGATAAATCCCGGTAACGTGCTTCTGTGGCACCAAAATTTGCACAGTGATCCCCGATTTTTATTCCTTGATTTTTGAAAAGAGCATGTTTGAAAGCTTTCGAGGCGCATACTACATTAACGAACGCATCGAACGCTTTCCCAGGTTGCTCGCGATCGCGCGATGCAGTGCGCGACGGGCATCCTAAAACGGATTAATTTCGACTTTCTTGGTAAAATTAGACTATAAATAATAGGTCATTCAAAAAACTATCGAAATTTATGTCCTCGGACATTTTAAGTTTCGGTATACGCAGCATGCTAATTTACTCGAATATAAATTCCGGTATTTTGTGAATAAGCTTATATTACATGCCTCAATGTGAGTGTAAATCAGTGCATTGATTTGAATAGGAACATCCGGGGAGTTAGCGGGCCGTGTGAACGATGTACGGAACTCCTTCCATAGTTGCCCGGTCCGGTGAAGCCTTTCGACGCTTTCAACGTCAAAATAGACGCTTAGCGCTAGGTGTGTAATATATTCATGCTCTCACTGCTAATTTGAGTTTCGTTGAATCTGATATTGTTCGAGAATGCCCTGCATGTAACTAACTTTCATATAGCGTTACCTATGAAGAGGCATGTAAAAAATATTATTGCCTAAGTACATGGGTTTATGTGCCCTTGCTGCAGATGACAATTTGCCATAATCTGGTTCCCTGATGCACATCTACCGCTGGCTGCGCTGCTAACGAAAATAGGGTCAGGTAAGGGCTATTGTAAGCATGGCTATCATTGGTCAATGGTACGAGTGCAGTGATTGCGTTGCTTATTTATTTCCAACATGGAGCTACCTTCGAATTTAGATTTCGTAAGCCATTGGTTAATTTTACTTCCATAGTTTCCCGAATCAAGCATACTATGTCGACATTCAATGAAAAACGAATTATTTTTAAGTTATTGCAGTACATGCCTAAGGACACCATGGTCACCTGGTCACGTCTGAGAAAAAAACGTAGACGATAATCGTCATTCCAACACTAAATACCATCATAGAAGAACAGAGTCGGAGACTTAAAAGTGAAGCCGTGCAAACAGCTTCAAAGTTCGATTTTTCGTCATCTAATTTCTGAGCTTGCCACTGTACAGATGTTCTGATCACATGATCTTGTCAGGTGCTCATTAATATGTAGTCAATATTCTAACTGACACATTAGCCCATACCTGACCCTATTTTCGATGGCAGCGCAGGCAGCGGTAAAAATGCGTCAGGGAACCGGGCTAACAATTTGCCCTCCCAGCGTCCCTCGGGCAAATTGTCACCTGCTCTCGGGCACATATACCCATGTATTCAGGCAATGATATATAGTGCGGTATTATTGAGCAAGGAAATAAAAAGGGTGAGAAAAATGTTGCTTCGGAAGGAGACTCGCTTCGACAAATGTTACTGTCTAGGTAGAATCTAAATATTTGATAAATACTCGTTTGATGTCGTCCATGTGAAAGGTCTGGTTACAAGTTGACTACAAAGGTTATAAAGGACTGGAAAATGTTACACACAGAGAGTGACAAGCGTTCTCAATATTTTTGTCTGTAGCAATGCAAGAACCTGGTGCCAACAGTGAAATCCTCAATGGTATCAAGCACGTAAGACCTGGTGGCGGGTACGAGCCAAACTTCACCATGTTTGAGAAGGGTGACGTCAATGGTGCTACGGCTCAAGACGTGTGGAAGTTTCTCACGGTATGGTTGAACCTGTGAACCAAAAATTAGTGTTATTCTGTGAAATTTGTTGGTTTAGGCACAGTTCTTCCCGTTTGCCCTTGTCGGCCGACGGTTTTGAATTTACTTAAGGTAGAAAGAGCCTCGCCAGTGGGGCATTTTTGTTATTTGGACAGGGGAGTTGGGAGTTCTCGTGGTGGAGAGAGGATCACTCCATATTGGGGGGGGGGGTGAGATTAGGAGGATTTTTAAAGGGGAGAGGGGGAAATTTTAATGGGGGTAAGCTTTTACAAATTGTGACGGACTGGCAATTGACGAACAGCTTTTCCTTTCCCCTCAAACTTATTTTTGCCCAAATTTCTTTTAAATGCTATATCTACGTCACTGTAAAGTACCTTAAAATAGACTTGTATGTTGCCCTTGAAAGAAGGAAAGTGTAACGCTGGTATGTACAAAAGCAGACTAAAACTCTTGTAAAATATGCTGAAAATTTCTTTATTTTCAGGATACGTGCAAAAGCCCAAATCCCAGCGTGGGCGTGAAGAACAACCTTTATTGGAACAATATCCACGTCGATGACGTCCGTTGGACGTTTTCCGATAGATTCATAGTTGACGCCGACGGTGTCCCTTACATCCGAATCTATGACCCATCAGATCCGTACGAGCCCGGTGGTCTGAGAGACGACCTTGAACAGTACTTCAGGGACGGATACATCGATTTGTAACTAGCGCCCTCTCGATTGGCAGAGATGTAAATGAAAATCGAACTTAAAGTCTAAAGCGTAATTTCATACAATTGAATGATGACATCACAGTAGTAGTATATTGATCGTTTCTATGGTAACAATATTAATGACGAGCTGGTGTTAAACCGTACACATGGTGCGCCTGCTCTGATCTTTCATGGTCAGGGTTACGAAATGTTTAGTGCATTCCATTTTGTAACAAACCTATGTTCATTGTTGCTATGGCTACTTAACATCAATAAACTGTTTTCTTGATTGTTTGATCTCTGTATGATTTTGCAATTGTCTAAACTAAAATAACAACGACACTATTGTTGACGTGCAAATTTTATCAAAGTACATTCAAGTAAAACTTGGGTCACCATCTGTTGATTGAGCCTGCCAGACACAAGCAGACATTCTGTTCCAACAAAATGAAGATTAACCGATGCTTCTGGTAAAAATTGGCAGTTTGCATGCTGTGATACTGAACCATGGACACTAACAACCATAGGCTATATTGGTGTTACGTTATCCGTAGATTCGATAATCTGTGGCCTGTACTGTATGAATAAGTGCAAAAGCCATGGCACCATGAGCCACAATAATTGCTACTCGGTGATTCGGAAACTATGGGGAAGACTCCTTTCTGTGAAAGACGAATATCAGACATTTTTTGTTGTTTATGGAGGAACCAGGTATTGAAAACAACGCCCTCACTCGGACCGATGGGAAAGTGGTAAAAATGATCCGCTTGTTATAAATTCCATGTCAATCATATCTAATGTCATGTGTAGGGTGCAGGTCAGTTTGTCTATACGGTATTAAGAAGGCAAGGACTTTTGCTGGGTTGTATATGACTATAATAAAACACAATGGGAGCCTACCTCCTCGACAAGAAAATTGAGTTACCAAAAAGAATATGTTCTTCCAGCTTCACATTGCTTCCGTTGTGTATGGATGAAACAGGAACTGTTTAAGCGACAAATAATTTCTGCACCGAGCACTGCAAATTCGAGTTCAGTAGAATTTACAAAGGTCACTAGAACGAATTTATACTAGCCGCTTGCTAATAGCACGAAAACGTAATTTTGACTTTTTCACCCACGGATCAACCATAACCTTGAAAATCCAAGAAGCTCACTATCTTCATTGAATGACCCGTATAAACATTTTACAGAGCCTGGCGATCAATACATTGTATAGTGCTTCAGGTACGCATGAAGGATGCCAAAACAGACTGTTGCGTTGAGGGAGCCGTCATTATTTACGCCCTGGGGTCGGAGGAATGTGATGGGGGTCACTCAAAAAATTGAAAACTTCAAGGGGTTGCTCCAAATGTGGAGAGGAAGAAGGGGGTTACAAAATTTTTTGTACAAAATAAATTGAAACAGCTCTCAAATTGCACCATTGCACCTATCAATTTCTCAAAATTTTCGATGCGAGAGGGGGGGCATCCCGCTCTCGTGCTCTCCCCTGGGGTGTTTTACTAGTTCAAAACAAATTGGAAAAAGTCTCAGATTGCACCAGACTGTACCTTTGCGCACATTAATTACTCATTTTTTTCACAGGATCTAGGACAAAACTGAACTCTTGTTAAATCATCATTAATTATCCTAGAAACATATTTCAATTGACTTAAGGCTTTTCATTGCAAGCTGGCAGCTGGAGAAATGACACAAGAAGGTCCATTCCTGCATATTCTTTGGCTTTCGATCTCTGAAAAACTGGGAACTGTATTTTACAAAATGTGTTGTCATTGTTAGGTTGTTGAATATAGCGACTCAAATACTGATCATGCAAGAAATGTAATAAAATATCGTTGTTCAATGTCATTTTCAAACAGTTTTACCGAGTACAAAATAAACTGAAACATATCTCACATTGCACCATTACACACATCAAGCTCTCAAAATTTTCGATGCAATAGGGGGGACCCCCCTTCTCGTGTTCAAACAGTTTTATTTAGTAAAAAAGAAAATTAAAACACCTCTTAGATTGCACCTGACTTCACCATTGCACACATAAATTTCTCTTTTTTTCACGCAAGATAGTGAACATCCCCTCTGACACTTTCCCCTCAGCCTTGCACGTGCTCTCCCCCATATACTTTCAAATTCTGCTCAGTCAGATATCCTAGTGAAAACCCTGTCATGATACCCATCCAAATCAATCACTACTATATGGTTTGATACAGGTTATGGCGTGAGCTTTTATATCTTTATTTTGTTGTCACTTTGAATTTCATTTTGTTGGTTTCATCTTTTTCAGCCGTAATTAGATAACCGATGATAATCTACCAGGGTACATCAGGATTTGAAAGGTCTTTACTATTTCTGTACTTTTGTAAATTTTACAAATACGTGTATCGGTATTTAACTCTTCCAAGTGGAGGAGGGACAGCCAAATTTCTAAGCTAGAAAGGGGGTAATCAAATTCATCATGGTTGGCGGGGGGGGGGTTTACTCGAAATTTCGGAGTTTCCGATGAAATTCCTCCGCCCCAGGCCGTAAATAATGACGGCTCCCTAAAAGGAGTATAGTGATATAAGTCCACGCAGATAAAATATTGAAGGGGCGTTACCTTACATTTATATCCAATCCATTCATTGTCCTGAATTGGGGACAACTGAGTCACCTTGGATATGTGTTGACCTGCTTTTCTACATTAGTACAGATAAATCGTGGACCTTTGGCGAAGTTTTGTTTGTGTGCATGGAATTAGATGATGCATGGAATTAGATGATGCATGGAATTAGATGATGCACCCTCCTCTTCCTGTACGTGTCTTTCCTCTATAATCTTCTTCAGTCTTTATTTCCTGATCATGAGTATGTATGTCTGCCTGCCAATAGCACAGCATTGTATTTGTCTCTCTGTCACACCCTCCTACCATCTCTCTCATCCCTCCCCTCATTTCTCTCTCTCTCTCTCTCTCTCTCCTCTCTCCTCTCTCTCTCTCTCTCTTCTCTCTCTCTCTCTCTCTCTCTCTCTCTCTCTCTCTCTCTCTCTCTCGTCGCCTACATGTTACATCATTGGTAACCATTGTCGATGACAAAGACAGATGCAGGTCCTGGACATCGCAGATGACATCGAGCAGTAGTGTAATAGAGACCAGTTTGACAGGCGACAGTGTTATCACTTTATGACACCTTCCTGTTTTATCTTATTCAAACACCAAATTAGGTTAAATGTGAGGGTATTCATGTTTTCCCGCGTCAGCTTCGAGGGAATCATAATCGTGTAATGTTTGATTCGCACATTGACGGCAGTAAGTGGAAATGCATTAAACTTGATTCATTTTTACAAATAAAATAGCTAAACATACGTTTCCATAGGCTCATTCTTCCGAACAAACACCAAAGTCGATTGTTTTTAGGTTTTAAGGTCGTCGATATTATCATGTTCATCTTGCATTGACGTCATATCTCTGTGCAATAAGCGATCGAATGGTATCTTATACCGTCACGCCAGACGCTAATATGAGAGCAGCACCTGTTTCAGAGAATTACGTTTCCACATTAATTATGTTCGTACTACGTGTGTTTCCCCAGTGTAGTGTCCCATTTCGTGTCTTCTAGTCACCGTACACATAATACATTGTGTTATTATTCCTAGAAGGGGAACAACGAATGTTAGCTTAGACAACAGATGACGCTACATTTGTCGTGTAAGAGGTTGAAGGGTGCGAGGGTGTTCTATGTTCACAAGTCGGTAGCGTTAATCCATGTTAAAATGAATATCTTTTGGATTTATTGCTGAGCTTAGTTTGGAGAAAGTTGAAACAAATTTCCTTCGAATTCGCGCATAAGAATTAGATCTTGTGATGGGATTACATGGATATGTTCATGGATACAATGAAGGCACTGAAATAGCTATGCTACACGACTTAAAGAAAACACTATAACTGTGTCACTTTTTAAATAGCGTTTAGTGCGACAATAGTTTGAACAGGAATGGAAGTTCTTAGAACGTCAATTTCAAAGTGATTCGTGTGTCATCTATGTACCATGAGTTATTCATTGCTGTTGCGAAACGTGATGTACGTCTTAATAAATGTCTTTCAGCTTCATTAATTGGACGATTCACATAATCTTTTCTTGAAGTCAAGTGGCTAGCAGTCATAACTTTCGACGATCATTTGGCGATTTTGTTTTATATGTCAATTGCAAGTTCTTGTTCTACTCACAGTAGCATGTTAAAACCTATACTGTTTAACTTGTCATCATTGCGTCCATACTAGTAAAATGCACTGTAACAGTTACTTTTTACATATGTCATGGTTTACATTTGAAGGACAAGAATTCGCATGGTGTCTATGCGTGTACAGATCGAGTTTATCGGGTAAACACTGTGTATCTAAGCATGTTTTGGAGAGTAGAATAAGATTAACGTAGATGACATTTAAAAAAACGTTAGAAAAATAATCGCAAGCTACAGCTACGGGTCTTTTAGATCAGCACCTCATGTATCCAGCTTCCTCCTTACAAATTTCCAATACAATTTATTTATTTATTTATTTATTTATTTATTTATTTATTTATTTATTTATTTATTTATTTATTTATTTAGGTACGTAGACCAACGGGCATAAAGCCCATTTACATGCACCTTGGAAATATATTAAACTTAACATATAAAAAAGGAAAACTATACGCAAAGAAATAGAAAATGACATCACAATCATAACTAACACAAAGTTAAAAACAACAATCAAGGAATCTAATAAAAACATGCACCCTGCAGCCCATGCCGAAAGGTGGAAGTAGAACTAAAAAAATCAATATTTGGATGATCTTTTAAAATTCCATTGATAGTATTTAAACATCTTAAAATTGGAGAGTGTTTCCTGAGATTAATTCTAGAGGCACTGATGCGGAAAATGTAGCTATTACGCAGCTGTCTGCATGGTACGTTAAAAGGTATTTTGTACAAAATGGACGAGCAATTATAGTGTGCATTGACCAGTTTGAAAACAAAAGTGCCATCTAAAAATTTACGCCTCCTTACCAGTGGGGGAAGCTTAAACCTGGTACTGAGAGAATAATACTCTGCTGAAGTATATTGCAGATTTGATTTAAAGCATAAAAATTTAAGAAACTTTTGCTGCACTCGTTCAATTTTATCAATTTGTGTTACTTGCCATGGAGACCATATAACACTGCAGTATTCTAGGTGGCTTCTCACGTGGCTCACATACAAAGACCTCAGAGTAGAAATATTTTAAAAATTGGCGCATGTACGCTTAATAAAACCCATCATTCTAAAAGCTTTATCCATCCACTTCCGTTATATGTCAGATGCTCAAGTCAAGGAAAACTTATAGAAAGTTATCTTGTCACATTACCAAGGGGACGTTAAAACGCGCAAATATCCTCACAACATTGTCAAAACTATCAAAGAAAAGGCATGCTTTTCAGTTCAAACGATTTCTGACACACCTAAGTCTGCCTAAACAGGTTGTGACCTTGCAGAAAAATGCATTGTCGGTAGGAGTGTTCCTTGAGCCAGCTGGATTGTGCACGAAAATATAATAATTTGTTGCTCAATAAATCTTATCAATATAACGATTTATGCCATGCTATTAAAATGTATGAGTGCGATGTTTTTATTTTTCAATTTTTATTACTCTTACGTGTAATTACCTTATAAGAGGGCAATACCTGTTGAGCATTCCTTCGAAAACGGATAAAATTGACTGTACATAAATATTTGAAAAGACAGCGGTGGAAATTTTTTTAACCTGGCAAAATTTAGATAATTAATGAAATGCGCCTTTTAGTGTTGCTGTTGGTACTCCTGTGATGAGGCTGATGCTAATCAGCAAACTTCTACTCAGACACTTCTGTCATTGCTTCACTGGAACTGTTTATAGAAATAACTGATAAGGACAAAACTCATTGTGTTCCTTCGAGAATCAAACCACCTGTAGACCGATAGTCAGGGTTGGCAAACTATTCGTCATCTCAGCAATTATAAAATATGCATGGACGCTACATTATTGCATCATAATAAGGTTTCAAATTTGTTTCAATTTTAAGGGACGAGTCATTTCTCAGGTGGCGTGCATTCATTTTACATTGCATGAATTTCAGTGGGAAAACCCACTTGTATCCTTTCAGCTTTCGTGCAACACATAGAAAAAGGTTTGCCCTGAAGGCATGCGACTCTAATGTAATATCTAAATTCCTGAATATTTGGTTATACCGCTGATGATGATGATGGTGATGATGGAAGTGGTGGGATCTGAGTACAAGTGATGGCGGTTTCTCTGCCTTGTGTTCCAGTCGGAGAATAATTTTAAAATTTGAGTCCGAGCTTTCGTTTACCAGAGAAAATCCCCTTCTTTTCCCTCTTTTTTTCATTTCTTCATCCTCCTCTTCTTCCTCCCCCTATCATCATCATTATCAAGGAGCGCCAATAATTTTTTCTACCATCCAATAGTGTCTATTTGCATCATCTAAAGATCGTTTACATCATCCAAGATCTTTCGTTTCAAAAGTTACAATGTCACCATGGTTTTTCAAAGCAATATTACATATTGACAATATTCTCTTTAGTATCTCAACAAAAATTGAAGATGTTTTCATCTTTCCACAGATCAAACGATTGACCAGACCCTTACAACTTCCCTCAGAGGACGGATCCCCAATCTAAAATGGATCAATCCGCCAGTGCACCAACCCAACTGTCCCTTAAAAGGGGTCTCCAACTGCGCTTATTCAGACACAAAGTTCTTTAAGCCAGATCATGGCGTTCAGATTTGGAGCCTTTGTGCTCCTTTCATGTATGGCCCTGGGCTTGGGCCCTGCGGTCGTGCAGTCGTTCGTTTCACAAAAGATGTACTGCGACTCCACGTCGAAGTCACTCCACGATTACGGTGGCGTTCCGTTACAAACCAGAGTTCCAATTTCACTGAGTCAATTCCAAGGGCAAACCTTGTTGATCATCGCTAGTTCCACCTACTGAGGTATGACGATTTTTTCCGTTCTCTCAAAGTTGTGTAATTACGAAACTTGTCGTTAAAAAGGAATGACCCTCGCTTGTGTTGGATTAATGATAGTGACGATACCAAAGGACACCCGACGAAGTTTAAATTTCAAAATTGTAACTGATTCTATGTAAATTTATTGAAGTATATTTTAATTTGTTCGATTTAGTATGTGACCGTTTTCCTCGTGAAACACTTCATTTCGAACAAACTTTCAATTTTTTCAATAATGCTAATCACTTAAGTTTCTTTACGTGTTTTTGTCTCTGATCCTGGTTGTCTGTCTGTCTATCTGTCTGTTCATTATATCTGCTTGCATTTTCTTCGACTTATTTGAATGACACCGTCCAGCTTCACTGCATTGAGATTCAAATGAGTATAAAGTCATGGTAAATGGCGGATTTCATGTCGTTGCGAACGTCGTAGTTGTTCTCTTTTCACTAAAAATTGTCTGTTTTTCTGTCATTCTTAAAGCCTACACCCATCAGTATTTGGAACTGAATGCACTAGTTCAGGATTTCGCTCAAAACAACTTTACAATTCTTGCATACACCTGTAACCAGTTCTGTAAGTACTTTCTCACTTTCATTTCACTTCTTTCGCCTCCATGTTTTTATTGGCAATGTCATCTTCAGGTCCTTCAAAAGACCTCGGATTTTTACAATTCCTGTAGAGCAATTCGGATACTGAAATTCGATAACCTATTGGCGTATGCTTTTTGGTGAAAACTTTTACAAAAACAGTAGAACTCTCACCTCGCATAATTCCCAATGAAATGTCACATTAGAATCCCAAAAAGAAACTTTGACACAGGATTTTATTGTACACAGACAAGATGAAAACTGTTATATAATAATAATAATAATAAAGAATATTTATAATGCGCCTAATCTCAAAAGGAGCTCTAGGCGCAGGACAAAATACACTACTTTCTGAAAAAATATGTCTTGAGGGCATGGCGGAATGAAATATTTGAATCCATATGGCGTAGGTTGACGGGCAGACTGTTCCAAGTTTTCGGTCCTGAGTGGGAAAATGACCTTTCACCAAAGGATTTTGTGGCAACACGCGGCATTCTAAAAAGACGTGTGTCAGATGAAGAACGTAGGTGTCTTGAGGGAGTATACATTTGCAAAAGGTCAGAGAGATATTGTGGTCCAGTCCCTGAAACCAAGTCGAAAAAAACTGTAGAAAGTTTGTACTGTGTACGACTGGCTATGGGCAACCAGTGCAGTGATTTTTAAAAGTGGTTGTATGTTATGTGATTTTTTGGCTTCATAGACAAGTCTAGCAGATTCATTTTGAACACGTTGCAATTTGTCAATGAGGTATATACATATATGAACTGACAAATGAAGTAACGGTTACTCGAAAATGCCAAGCTTATCCGTGTTTGAACGGTAAATAGCAGCATCGGGAGTTTTCTTCAAAATCTTGTACATAATATTCCACAAATTGACGGCTAATAAAACGAAGGAATGAGAGGAATATCGATCGATACCATAATAATTATATATGTATCACCATTCCGTTAACATGTTGTATAATGAGAAGACAAGATCTGGAAGATATTTTACGTGTTTTTCTCTGCTATTATGAAAAGGGATGCAAGAACCTGGAACGAATGATGAGATCCTAAATGGTATCCAACATGTAAGACCAGGCGGTGGTTATGAACCCAATTTTACGCTCTTTGAGAAAGGAGACGTGAATGGAATCGATACCCAGGATGTTTGGATGTTCCTCAAGGTATGCCTTAAAATGCTCTCTCTCTCTCTCTCTCTCTCTCTCTCTCTCTCTCTCTCTCTTTTCGCGGATGATTTTATTTACACGTCTACTCATCTAATTGTATTTTTTGTTTATCGGGGTGTTAATGTTGCCACAACGTTTCGTCCCAAAAGTAGGTCTTTATTAGATGCAAAATGTCTACCACAGAAGATACAGACAAAAGCAAACAAACCAACAAACAAAAAACTAAAAATCAATTACTATTCATTCTCACCAAAAGAAGAAAGAATTTTTTAAGCTGAGTAAATTATAATGTCTATATTAGAGTTGTCAAACCTCTTACCGTTTATTTGAGGAGCAGATAAAAAGTGCCGCTTGAAAATTATTGCAAGTGGTAAATAATAACAGGCATTACTTAAAGTACAAAGTAATAATATTAGCATTATTAATATTGTATCCTGCAATCTTCAGACAGACAGTCAGAACTTAAAATATCCTTAGTTCTACACTCTCATTTATATGGTTACTGTGTGGCGTTTGCTTAACAGCGTAGATAAGTCAGCATTGATATGAGTCGCTTTTGTGATATATAAAGATTACATCGATTGCATATGTTAAAGTAACTCGATGCTTTTTGTCAATAATCGACCATAATATGTCAAAGACCTGGTCCTTGTTCTTAAGTGACCAAATAAACTTCCATAGTTCAGTACTATTCTCATACTCTTAATAACAATAGCAATAACAAACAGCTGGTCGATCTTGGCATTAGCTTCCGGTCATTACCCTCTTCAATAATGCGATTTAATTATACTAGTCATATCCTGCATGCTGCTGTAAATCACTTTAATTTTGTTTCGTTAACTGTATTTCTATTGAAGATCTTGTGAAGTTTAGACTCCTGTGGAAAGAGTTAATCAACAAGCAGGAGAAATTTCTTGCCAATATTAGTTTCCACGTTTTACTGAAAGGGGTGTTGAACAACGTGATATTACGTTTCCTGTTCACTGCTTCTCCTCGTTGATTGGTTGTGTCTTGACATGTTAAATTCGGTGTAACACGTCTTCTTCCATCACTAAATATGCCTCATTGTTTAATATCAGGACACCTGCGACACCGCAAGGCCTGACATCGGCATCACGGATCGGCTTTACTGGAGCCCAATCCATTCAAGGGATGTCCGCTGGACCTTCGCCGACAGGTTTATCGTCGATGCCAACGGTAAACCATACATTCGCATCTACGACGAGAAAGATCCGTACGAACCCGGCGGTCTGAGAGACGACCTGGAGCAGTACTTCAGGGACGGCTACATCGATTTGTAAACAGCGCCCTCCAGTTAAAAATCTCAACGATGACTCAGTACTGGATCCTGATAATAGATGCCTAGTGTAACAGAAACATGTATTTTTAGATGCAATCCTGTTTGATTATAACATTGAGATTGTAGGTTATTGTATGTTTTCATAGTTTCAATATTTATGAAGGGCAGGCAATAAACCATGCAACGGTGTGCTTGCTCTGATGTCGCATTGTCATAATTACAAAATGTTTTAGTGCATTCCATTTTGTAACCATACGATGTAAATTGTTACTATGAAGGAAAAACAATAATAAAATACCGTCTTGATAACAGAGTAGACCTTTTTATGACTCGTTTTTCTTCAATATAAAGAAAGTGTAGTCGTGTGATATAAGAAATAATTTAGAAAAACTTCACTTGAGGGCAGTATGCGCCTAGAAATTGAAAGACTTAAACTTTTGCTCAAAATTAATTCCGTAAGGAAATTTTGCATCATTCCCTTTCGAAATTAAGAATAAAAATCAAGGATCACTGCAAAATTTGGTTCAAGAGGAAAAAAAACCCGATATTTGTTGATCCTTAGAATCCAAAATGGCCGCCATCCACGTGTTAACTCCATGGGACAAATTAACCGTCTGTCAACTGCTTTGGATAGATAAATAAATATGCAGATCACATAGAAACCAATAATTTAAAAGATGCTTGGAAATGCGTGCACAAAGCGTAATACTTAGTGGGCGCATTTTATTCATTCATTTAGTTAGCGTGTTTGTCTCGATTTATTTTTCAGTAAGGACCCTAATGAAACGGCCTCTTTCCATAAACATTGAGACTTTGGCTCGAAGTGCAGCTATACGGCAGTGTTGCCACCGACCTAATTGTTTAGTTGAATGCGTGTTTTGGGGGTCTCTTGCTTTTACTTTCACTTTTTTTCCTCTGAAGAATATTGTCTTTCTACATATTGCATACTGACCGTGAAATCTGAACGTCAGTGTCGTGGGCATACATTATGTGTTCATGATTTCAATCCGCTTATCAACGGTATTATATATGCCAATAGATTATTTTTGAAGCTAGTCACAAAAGCGTGCCACTGTGCTATGTCCAGTATATAGAACAGTAAGCTTAAGGTGTAATAATGTAAAAGCACTGATAAGAATTACCAAACGCTGCTGATAGCATACGGCCCCAAAATTCGTGTCAAGGACGATCAAGGACGATTTTCAGCAGGTAAATCCACGGGCACCTGTTTTCTAAAATTCCGCTCTGTGCCTATATGCGCCCCACAGACATGTGTGAAGACAAACGTGTGTATATATGCCTGAGAAGACGAAAGTCAGGAAACCAAAGTGCTGTTTGGTATAGGGACTATGCCGCCATGTCATCTTCTTTGTCGTTCAATTTTACTGTGAAAATTAGCAAGTTCATGTAACCATCGATCGTTCCCTATCATTCTCAAAATCACCGTCCCTCCACCCACAGGAGGGAGGTGTCAAAATTCATACCTGATACTTAATTTGCCTCATAAACGTTCGTCTTGTGTGATTTTCGGCCAAATTCGACGACACATCGCATAAACATAAGCGTTAGCAACATTCCAGTCACCTCTGGGGCACCTCTACTCATGAAGGCGCGACATCGGCTTTTTCTTTATTATCGGATAATATCGTCTATAATGTCTAAGTTAGAGAGTTCCAGGAACATGAGACCAAAGTGGTCTAACATGCATGGATAATATTATCGATATTATCCAATAAAACAGCGTTTTTTAGAATTTTCCACCCATCCGCTTCTAATATTAGACTCTAACTTAGAAATTAGACGATATTATCGATTTCATCCGATATTATCCAATGAAACTGGATGTCGGGCAACCGGCAATATCCCCACTCGCCTAATATTTGACTCTAATTTAGATGTTAGACGATATTATCGATTTTATCGGATATTATCCGATAAAACGGCATGTCGGGCATCTGCCACTTCCCACTCATCTAATATTAGGTGTTAGTGTCTAATATTAGACGAGTGAGGTATGGCTGATGCCCGACATGCTGTTTTATCATATATTATCGAATAAAATCGATAGTATCGTCTAACATCTAAATTAGAGTCTAATATTAGACAGGTGGGGAAGTGGCAAATGCCCGATATGCTGTTTTATCGGATAATATCGGATAAAATCGATAATATCGTCTAACTTTTAAGTTAGAGTCTAATATTAGAAGGGTGGGTAAAAGGACAATTCCCGACACTCTACTTTGAGGGTTATTGTAATCGTTAAAGTTGCAGACATATAGAAGTGAATGTAGTCAACTTGTACTAAGATCAGGCTCACACTGTTTCTCTCACATCCACATAAACAAATTGAACAAAAACATAGAAGA
The DNA here is from genome assembly GCF_041260155.1 of Ptychodera flava. NCBI lineage: Eukaryota > Metazoa > Hemichordata > Enteropneusta > Ptychoderidae > Ptychodera > Ptychodera flava. Next base: position 42,913,988 of record NC_091936.1, read on the forward strand.
CCTTGTTTTATGCTAAATAAAGTTACTTTAATACTTACATTAATGAAAAAACTTATCTATATTATCCGATAAAACTGCATGTCGGGCATCTGCCACTTCCTCATCCTTTTAATATTAGACTCTAACTTAGATGTTAGACGATATTATCGATTTTATCGGATATTATCCGATAAAACAGCATGTCGGGCATCAGCCTCTTCCCCACTCGTCTAATATTAGACTCTAACTTAGATGTTAGACGATATTATCGATATTATCCGATAAAACTGCCTCTTGTAAGTTATACAATACTACCCGATAATACCCATAGTACCAATGTCGCGGTATCCTCCCTCTATTTTATTGACGTTGGTGTCGCCTACCCAAGCGGGGTGACTGGAATGTTGCTGACCCTTATGTTTTGGTGATGTTCTCTCAAACCCGGCCGAAAATTACACAAAATGAGCATTTTTTTAAGTAGATGAAGTATAAGGTATGAATTTTCGTGAGATTTTTGGTCGAGTAACCCCCATTTCTATTCCTAATTTCAAGAGTGGTTGATTTGAAGTTTCCTAACGAAATTAAGTTTGAGCAAAAGTTTAGGTCATTCGATTTCAAGGCTCATACTACCTCAAAGACCTCCAGTTTACTGAGTTTGAATGGGCTATCAGAATTAATAACCATCTCTGATATTTGTGCCAATTTGGTGTCGTAGGAGCACTCTGTACAAATTAATGTGTCCATCCAAAACGCAACGCTGACAGCGTCTCAGAAGTATTCTGGGTACGTGGATTTATTTTATTTATTTATTTATTTATTTATTTGCACAAAATGATACATAAAACACCACAAAATGAACAAAATTGTGCATGGATTACACAGAAAAGTCGAAAGACTTATTTCCACTGTGGTCCATATTAACAAAAGACTAACAAAAAAATGGAAAAAGTACAAAGTGAGAAATCCGACAACAGAGAGTAAAACAAGCACTTCCAAAAATAAGTTAAACGGACTAAAACCCTCTGCAAATCACACCAAAGATTAAATGAAATCTCTCCTGACACGTTCGACATAAGAATCTTGCAAATGACGTTTTAACTTTTTTTTAAAATTGTAATTGGAATCAATATTCCTTATACTACGTGGAAGGCAATTCCATAACTGCGAAGCTGAGTACTGAAAACTTGTTTGAAATAATTTAGCTCCTCCTGGGATAAAAACTGAGTTATTGCCAGAACGTGTATTATAATTGTGTACATTTTGTCTGGTAATAAAATTTGACGCTAGGTAGGATGGAGCTTTACCCCTTATTATTTATGCATGAGATTCAGTTTCAGATACGACACTCTTTGCTCTACACAAAGCCACCCAAGTTTTTCAAAGTGAGCTGGCCCAATATGTTCCCTGGGGTGCATATCTAGAACAAACCTTATTATTTTATTTTGTGTTGTTGTAGTCTATGTTTACTGCCAACCTTCAAACCTTGATACCAGTAGGCACAGGCATAATCAAAATGACAATTAATGAGACTGTTGGCAAGAAGTATACGTGTTTTCCTATCCAAAAGTGACGTTTGCGAAACAAAAACTTAAGACGAATGTTTGCCTTCTGAATTATTTGTGTGGCCATACTCTCTCCTGATAGTGTTTGATCCAGATCGGCACCCAAATAATTAACGATGTCCTTGGCGATGACATTGGTATCGTTACAGACTATTTCCAGCTTAGACTGTTCTTTTAAGAAATGATTCGAGCCAAAAAGAATTGACTCAGTTTTACCAAGATGTAAAGTCAATTTGTTATCCACTAACCATTCATTCAAACTTTGCAATTCTAAGCATAGTTCGTTTTGTATTTTACCAATATCCTTGTCAGAGACCATCAGTGCTGAGTCATCAGCATACAAAAGAAGTTTACAATTTACAGCAGAACACATGTCATTAACATATATTGAAAATAGAATCGGACCCAGTATCGATCCTTGAGGCACCCCACAATTAATCTGATTAAATGATGACATATGATTATTTACGGTGACCACTTGCTGTCTGCCAGTCAGATAAGAACTGAACCAACGAACAGCTTTTTGACTAAGGCCTAACGCTTTAAGCTTATCTAATAAGATCGTATGATCCACGGTATCAAATGCCTTCTGAAGGTCGATAAGCACCATCCCTGTTCGTTTACCCTGGTCAATCTGGTGTTAATGTGATCAGTGATGTAAATCAAGCATGTATCAGTAGAGTACCTGGTCGAAATCCTGATTGAAATTCATACAGTAAGTTGTTTTCAAAAGGTACTCTTCTAGCTGGTCATAAATTATTCTCTCCAGAACTTTAGAAACAATGCTTGTAATCGAAACTGGCCGATAATTACCTTCAAAAGTTTTGTCATTCTTTTGTAAACTGGGACAACTTTGGCATTTTTTAAATCATTCGGAACAACTTGTTGATGATTGATAAATTAATAACATGAGTTAGAGGAGCAGCAATTTGCTCAGCGCCGTCTTTAATAAATTTGGCTGGAATATTTTCTAAACCTGTCGATTTAGTGCTGTCAAGAGAGGAAAGATGCTTGTAGACAACATAATCACTAACAAGGGACAGTTTGAAATCGTTTTCTACAACTCCTTTGCTAGAGTAAAAATGTTTGACATGGTCTATGCCAAACTTACCTGACATAGGAGGTAGTTTGTCAACAAGTGAAGATGCTATTGTGCTGAAGAAGTGATTAAATCTTTGTGCAACTTTTGTTTTATCAAAACAACCTCATTGCCTATAACCAAGCCAATATTTGTGAAAGTAGAACCAACTTTTATAAGGGGAGCTCCCAAGCTTTTCAAGATTTTCCAAATCTCTTTGCTGTTATTTCCACAATTGACTAATTTTGTCTTGAAGAATCGGATTTTGCTCGTTTGATAAGTCTGGAAACCCTATTTCTCTGAAGGCGAAACTGCCTAAATAGGCTGTCCTCCCCGTGTTTTTTTAATTTCCTAAATAAGCGATCTCTCTCTTTAATTCCGTCTAAAATATCAGAGTTAATCCACGGTTCCGACCTTTGTTTCAAACGAATCTCTTTGATAGGGCAATTTTGTCTACAACAGATAGAAACAAGGATTTAAATGTAATCCACGCTTCTTCGGCCTGGTCACAGTTAATAACCTGATACCAATCGACCTTTTAAGCATTTCAGTGAATAAACATGTGGAATAACCTTTCATTGATCTTATCCTGACCGTTTTGTGAGACTCAAATTGAATTTTAGCTAACCTTCCTGGTACAGTATGTAACATAGTGATCGCTGATACCGATTGGTAAAACGCCAGACTGGCAAATTTTGTCATGATCTGAGGTCAAGATAAGGTCAATGATAGTAGAACTATGTTTAGTGACTCTAGTAGGTTCACATATCAATTGTTGTAAAGCAAAAATATTACAAAAATTATAAAAATGTCTAGTTAGACAGTTGTCATCGAACGTTACATTACAATTAAAGTCACCAATAAATATTGATTCTTGGTCGGAAATGCAATGTGTCGTGAGTAAATCTTCCAAATTCGAAAAAAAGTTGGAAAATTTTGGAGGTCTATATAAAGTACCAATTAAAATTGGCTTTGACTTTGGCAGGAGCAAATCAATCCATATGGCCTCTAAGGTATCATTTTGTAAATCCGAGCGCTGTCGGAAAGCAAAATTGGAACGAATGTACATGCAAACTCCCCCACCTTCTCTATTACGGTCATTCCTCTGTATTTCATACCCAGGTACATCAATCTCACTATCCGTTATGGAGTTATCTAACCATGTTTCACTCACGCCAATTATTGCTGCCTTAGATTCCCTGGCTAAAATCTTAATTTCTTCAATCTTTGGTAGTAAGCTACGAGCATTGATGTGGATAATATGGAGCCCTTTCTCTTGAAACAATCGTATGAGCCTTTGTCTATAAGAGGGGTATTTGACATATTTTTGTCAGGCTTGTTATTCGCACTTGAATCGCGGACTTCAGAAATATTGTGTGTCATTTCGACGTTACCCTGAAGACACTCATCAATAAATGAATCAGTGAAAGGTGGGAGAGAGCATAGTGAACAATACCAGTGCTCTAATGGATTTTCATAAAGTCTCGTGTATTCAATCGAAGAAACTCCTTCACATTTGTGTGGAACCATTTCTCACAGGAAGAGCATAACAATCCATACTGGTTTGATTTGACAGGTTTTGGCAATCACCGCAAGGAAATTTGCAATTAAAATTAGGCCCTGGATTCAATTCAATATCACCTGCCAATATCAAAATAATTATGCACAAAACACCACCTGTAGAATTCTTTTGAAGGTTGTTTGAATTAATTGTGCGTACCTTGCTTGCCGCTGTCGGCGGTATCAGAAAATCTAAGCAATTCAATGACAAATACTTATGAGAATCTTCAATGATAAATTCAGAGAAGTTTCTACGTTGACTATTGACTGAAATACTTTGAATCTGACATTGCTGATTGGAAAACCATGAACAGAATGAAATTCGAAAAAAGATAATGCTCAAAACAACAAACAGTGTTGGAATGAAAGAAAAGATACCGGAACAGTATGTCATTTTTACAAATTAGAAGAGCAAGTTCCAAAGAAGTCAAAATTTGAGAGGTTTCTTTGATGACGAAGAGAAGATCAGTACTTCAATAATACGAAACTGATGATTGAAGCCGCAATGTCCGCTCTTTGTAGTCGTCACTACCTGGCCGCCATAACCATATTCTGAGTCGTCTTTCGATGTTGAAGTTTTATAAAAACAAGGCTCGCAGAGAAAGAAGTCCACACAGTATAAGCACTGATAAATTCTTGATCGAATAGTTATGTCGGTAAGGCAGGCGTCGCACACAATACTTGTCATAATATCTGAACTATACTTCGACGTGAAAATCCAGACCGGTACTAGGAATGCTCACACCACGTTGGTCGATTTCTTTACGAAGTGACTTGAGAAATGTTTAACCTACCAGTACCAGCAGTACTTTAAAAGATATTTTCACAGGGAAGCAGCTTGAAATTCAAGGACTTTAACAGCGTTCGAGTTCCTAAGGACCAGAAGGAGTAATTACAGTGTAGTTACGGTGTACTCTGTTCGAACGTGGCGTGGCGTGGCGTGACTTGACGTGGCTGCAGGAACAGGTGCTTCTGCTACCGTCTGTGTCCACGTTGGCCCTCGGGCATTGAAAAGTTTGCAGTTCTCAGTCAGAAACAGCCTAAAATCGTTTTAAAATCCACCAAACGGTCCACAAGACAATAACACAACGACGTACTTGTACCAACAACACCAAACCGGAATAAATAAATATAGTGCAATCCAGCAGCAAAGAAAAATAACGTTGAAAAAACGAAAATAGAAGGAGCAGCTACACGACGATGCACACTGTACACACTGTACGACAACCCTGCTCGCAAGGATTGGCTGCATATAGGATTGGCTGCATATAGAATAAGGTATTAAAGACCTTGAGCATCGACTATGCCACGTTAGACAAAGGAAAACCGATATAAGTAAATATGGAAGTTGATTCAGCAGAAGTTCATTAAATAACAGGGTTTCTGCTGTGTGCTTGATTCTCTGGAAAAGTTGTTTATTGAATATGATTGACCTGAAAGGTATAGATTAAAGTTGGACTGAACTTTGTAATCTTATTGTTTTCTCTATCAGCTCGATCTTCATAAATTTTGTGACCTTTTTACACAAAGCAATCACTCCACTGAAGTATGGCGTTCTGGTCTGGGGCTCTTGTGCTCCTAGCTGTGGTCGCCACGGGCTTGAGTCCGACCGAGGCGACGAAACGATATTGTGAGTCTACGGACAGGTCCATTTATGGCTTTAATGGAACACTTCTCCATTCTGGCGAAACGGTTTCACTCCGCCGTTACGAAGGGAAGACTCTACTTATTGTCCCAACCTCAAGTTTCTGAGGTAAGAATTAAATATTGCATTCATGATCAACAGTGCTTCAGTCGGACTCTTCGGTGCCGTGATAAAAATAATGACGAAATTGTGCTTGATAAATATGTACATTACTGCATAAAAAAATCCGGCCGTATTTTGTAGGCAATCTGTCTTTGTATTTGATTCGCATTGAATAACATTTCTATCCTTTCATCCATATTTTGCCGATGACCATAAACCAAACTTTGATGATGAAGCGTAATATTTTTCATTGACTTTATCATCACCTTTTTGTCTGTGATTTCTTATTTCTCTACCTTGGTAAATCTCCTCCTGTTTAAATTTTGCGTTTTCTTTTTCTCCTCAAATACCTCTTCTTTTCTCTACTTTTCTCTTTTAACAGTTTCTGTCACAAGAGTAAAAAAAATACACGGGATAGCCTATCCTAAAATCTTGTATTTCCAAAGTATTTTGTCGGGTAGATTGATCACATGTCTGTTTATCTGCTTTGGTTTATATGAGATTTTTATGAAGTTTTCGTGCTTGTTCATGTGTAAGCTTCTCTGGGAACGTGTCGTTGCCTCGACCGATATCAGTGTGCATTTCTTACCTGCGTTACACCTTCTACTAGCCGTATGTAAGTCTAATGCTGTCACTCCTCGTCGCAAAAAACATTGTGACCCTCTCTGTCTCTCCCTTTGTCTCCCTCTGTGTTTCCCTCTCTCTCTCTCTCTCTCTCTCTCTCTCTCTCTCTCTCTCTCTCTCTCTCTCTCTCTCTCTCTCAGGGTTGACTCATCAGTATGTTGAACTGAATGCACTGGTAGATGAATTTGAAGATCGTAACTTCACCATAATAGGTTACCCAACGAATCAATTTGGTGAGTCAAATATCGTCATATTTTGAATATTTCCTGAACAATGAACATAGGTCTTTTACCACGTAATGATAGAACGACTACGTTCTTGTTGCCAGCCGTGTATGGGTTAAATGACGTTCGTTTTGGGGTTTTTTTTAATTTTCTTGTATTGATTTATTGTACTGATACTTCAATGGTAAGTTAAAAGAAAGGGACTTCTTAGCGTGAAAGGAAACTGGCAAACATGCGTACCAATGGATTAAAGACGATGTATAGTAGTCACTCAACGAAGTAATTGCTCAAAAGATCCACATTCTCTTGTTTCCTTGTTCAGGTCATGAAGAACCGGGTTTCAATTCAGAGATCTTGAACTGTCTGAGATACGTCAGACCGGGTAACAACTTCGTGCCTAACTTTACTCTTATGCAGAGAGGGGACGTCAACGGAGCTCAGGCCCAAGAAATTTGGAAATTTCTAAAAGTATGAAATCAATTTTTTGCCATCAGATAAATCTTGATTTATTTTGTGGTGAGATAAGCTTGGATGCTCTTGTGTTTGGATAAGCTACTTTAAAGGAAGACCTATATGTGGATAAATGTTGGTCGTTTGATATCAGCATGTGACTTTGTTTGTATGATGTCCTTTATGTTCCGTTAATGCCATTTAGTGGTCTTGAAACTTCGATATGCCGCTGAAGTTGTAGCAGAATCTGGTTCAAACTATAGAAGTTGCGCTGGTCGCTTGACCTCTGCACCTGATCTCGTGCAGCTGTACATGTCAGGTGCCGCCAACTAAGATGTTCGTGCAAAAAGGTGTTCGTGCGCAGTTTTTCAGCGGGCGGGCAATTTTTAAAACTAATCAGCGGGCGGGGAGAAAAAAATCGATATTTACTGTGGGCGGGGAAGAAATTTCGTTTTTTTCAGTGGGCGGGGAGAAAATTTTTGACAGTGGGTACCGGAAAATGCGTAGAGGGAGGAGAAAGCCGTGGTTGATAGAACTTGAGGGAGATTAAGCGCCTACCTCAGAGGCTAGCTGCTCGCACGGTTTTGTGCTGATCTGGGTTGTCTAGTGGGCATCTAGTGGGCGATGGGGGATTTCAGTAGTGGAGAGAGGGCAGAGGGGAGCTTGAATTGTTGTGGGGAGTGGGGAGCGGGCAGACCATAGATACTAAAGGGCAGTGGGCATCAAAATTCAGTGGGAGGGCATATTTTCAGTGTATTCCAGTGGGAGGGCAGTTACCAACAGCTTTACTTTCTTTTGTGTCAAGGTCAAAAATAAGTAAAATTTGTATATTAGCCTTCAAAACATGTTTTGTGATGATTTTGCGAAATTGATGAAATTTACCAGTTGGCGGCACCTGACATGTTACACTTAAGGAGAGCTTAAGACAGTGAAGACAATCTGGACAGACAACGACTCGAACCGAATCCCAACAATATTAAGATGACAAAGACGACTCTAGGACTTTTTATGTCATGATAAGAGAACTTTCCTCTTGTTAGACACGGCGTATGCCTGAAGAATAGGAGTTGGTACATGATGTAAAGTGCGACCCCTATTCTAAAATGTAACCCCCCTCTTTTTCATGTTTGTAAAGCATGGCCCTTTCCTTGCTCAAAATCTTGAAGTTTGTTTCAAATTTAAATGTGTTTATAATTCAATAGAAATACTGACTTCGTGTAAATCGAAATTTTTTAGGGAAACGGATTATAGGAACAACATACTGCCATGTCATGTATGACATTGGTGAAGGAGTGCGTGAGTGTCCGCGCGTTCATGTGTTAGCACGCACACATGTCATTATTTCGCCTTTCTTTCACCTCTGGAAAAAAGGGAGAAAAGTGCATATTCTTTCTCTGAAATAGTTCTCTGAAATAGAGCTAATTTGAGGACAGGATAATGTTCTTAATGAATTTCTTCGTATCAAAAATGACAACGAAGCACTATTTTGTTGCTAGGAAACGTGTCCGTCTCCTGTAGACAAGCTTGGCAACAGTCATCGCCTCTTCTGGAATCCGTTTGACAACAACGACATCCGATGGACGTTTTTGGAGCGTTTCATCATTGACAAAAGCGGCAAGCCGTACATACGCATCAACGACCCTCGTAACCCGTACCAGCCAGGCAGCCTCAAGGACGAGCTGCAACAATACCTGACTGTCGGTTACATCGACGAGTATTAGCGCCCCCACTCGACCAATATGGACTTACATGAAATCAGCTATGTTTGATATGTGATTCTGCTCTGGGACATCTAGGAACTTCCAATTGTGATAGTCTTATATTGTTTACAGATTCGAAATGTTACCATTTTATTGAATATTTCCATGGCAACAATATCTGTGACGGGATGGCATTAAACCACATATGTGCGTGCTATGCCCCGATTTTATATCGTCATATTAAATTACAAAATGTTTAGTGCATTCCATTTTGTAAGCAACCGACGTAAATTGTTGCCATGGCGTTGCTATAGCAATAAATATACACATTTCTTCAGTAACACTATGATGATTTCTTTATTAAAGTAGTTATTTCTAGTTCAAGAAATTCTAAACGTTTTCGTATGATGGATACATTCCCAATAAACTTAAGCTTAAAATTTCACTCATTTTGCCGAGAAAAACAGTAAGTTTAACTCGTCGTGGTACAAGTCTGAAGGAACTAGCCCCCATACGTACAAACCAAGACAAGTTGCTGTATTCTGTTATATTGCTTTATTTACTGTATCATGTCTCAGGATATGAGAAATTCGGTAAGAAATTCATTTCTCGATTATTGGAAGTGGAAAGCGTTGGTAAATTGGCGCACTATTTTGAAATACAAAATCAAGTCGGTTAGACGAATTCAAAATAGGGTAGGATAGGTAACAGGATGCATATTTTCCTTGGACAAACCCTGAGTTGCAGACCATTCATCATCCGACATTTGATGCCAAAAGGAGCTCATAGAAAACCTTTATCTGGTGCATTTCATTGAATAAGAAAAAAGTGATTGTTTTCCAAATCGAGTCAGCTAACATCGTTTTCATAACGTCACGTACCATGATAGGCATTATTTTTTATCAAATTCCTCACTACATCAAGGCCTCTACAATTTTTTCATAACTTTGTGATACACAGTTGTATTAAATTAATAACATTCATTCTGGAGACTTCCATCTCCCATCGTAGAAGAGGTTTATAGCCATATTCCCTCAGAACGGCGCCCCCTTCCACTTACGTCTGTTACGTAACATACCTACTGGTCAGTGGTAGGTAAAGTCTTACTAGTAGGTTCTTAGGTATGGTCAGGGACTGCGGCCTTTTACGGTCAGTGTTAAGCACTGAGGTATTGAGAAAGATATGCATATAAAAGCGGTGTCTATGGGTGGGATTATACGGTTGCAAATTCAAGCCAATATTTTGGCATAATAGAGGTCCTGTTTCGCGACATAATGACAACGTAAATCTTTACTTTTAATACTCTTCGATACAATATTGCCAGTCCCAATTACAAAAAAATTAATTCTGTCTGAGAAATTTAAGCAGTCAGTTTTAATCGTTTCTCCTTCTGTGAACTTGACCAAAATTATAGAACAAACTGTCAAAAGACAATGTCTTTGCCTGGTATTTTTTATTTTCGCAGGCCATCCGAACTTGCATCAGAGTGATGTCTTGTTTTTTCGCCCAGATGTTTACGACTTCGTCATAAAATGTCCGCCGGCAAATATCGTCACTCAGCTTTTATGTTTGTCCATCGGCAAATTTTATGGGCATGCCTATAATAAAGTCAAAGCTAACATCGTTTTTATTTGCCTAAATGTTGTAGGCAATCGAAAGTAAATAAAACCGAAGGATAAGAAACCTGGGACGTTGAACTTTCCTTACAGTTGACTTTTCAGTAGCTCGGTTTAGCACGTTTAATCATAGCGATACTGAGTAGTTGCTTTTGCTGGTGCTTTATTATTCTTCCGAAATGTACTGCCGACTTACTACCTTGCCTTTGTGACAAGGCTGAATCATTTATTATATCTGATCACTATATTGTGAAGTCAGCTTTTTTAACAGCTGTAGATAATAGTCTGCGCTGGCGATGTATGATTTTAATGAACATCACTTCTGTGAATCTTGAAGGGACATTTTTTTCAAAAAATCCAGGAAACAGTATCGAATAAAAATTATAGTTTGCATAATTAGATTTGAAAGAAATCCTGATGTAACTGTAAGGCCCCCTGTGCATGTTCTGTCGTGTGGTCAGATTTTTCCTCACGTGCAAATTATGGCACCATGGTGTGACCAATTCAAATTATAATGAGGTCATAAATCCGTCATTACGGATTGAGTTTGATTGATGTTTGACCTTTCACGGCTTCCAAATATTGTCGGCACTGATCGTGAATTGTTTGTTCGTAAAGCTAACTTTTAACCTTTTTGTCTTCGAAGTTATATGTTATTCCCCTACATTCATCGAGAAATGTTGTTCAGTGAACAAATAAGCCTACTTTGTGCTGCTCTAGTGACATACAAACGCTAAATATTGCCCGATTGACTTGCAATGCTGCGCGGGTTTGTTTACAAATTGTAGGTTGTGCACGTGACCGAGAACGCTCATGCTGACTGTCGCCGCGTTGGCGGTATTGATGATTGCGAAATCGAAAGAGATGGCCTTTGGCGGCAAGAGAGGGAATCTTTATGGCCTAGTGTCACTCAAAAATTGAAAGCTCCAAGAGGGTACTCAAATGTTGAGGAGGAAGGGGGGCTAATCATTGTTTTAGAAATGTACTGTAGCATTAAGTGTAGTTATGAAATGATATAAAAATAGTAGAAAAATGAAAAACAAAAATTAAAAAAATAAACAGTACATTTTTCTAAAATACAATTTGATGTTTAACCAAGTATACTGACTATCATTACCAACTGAATAATTTTCCATTATTTCCTGATAAAAAATTGTTATCAAGCATGAGAAACATAAACATAAACTCTCTAAACTGCAAGTAGGTGCCACTACCAGCAATACTGATTATGAGTGTACAGGGGTTGCCGCCCCACGCACAAAAACAACACCGTGGTGTAAAATCCATCGGTTTCTGGAAATCAGAATCAACACAGTTCTGACTCATGTAACGGATTCAATTTAACCTAGAATTCGAATGCATCCCTGGGACAGATATTTGAACTCTCAATCTTCATAACACTGTTTTCATCTACCGCTCATGGAGGCTTTTGAAACTCATGGAGTATATACACTTTTCACCAGCTTACTTTTCGTGAAAATCGGAATTTACAATTTCCAAAAAAGTTAACATACGGATGGTGGCCATTTTGAATTTCGGGAGTCAAGAAATATTTGGTAATTTGTTTGGCTAGTTACAGATGTTGCACGGTGACCAATGATTTTCATTCTTGCTTTCTAAAGGGAATGGTATACAGTTTACTCACGAAAAGTTGGAGCTCATGTGTCGTTCTTTCATTTTCGAGACACATACTACTTAATAAAGATGGATTGACACACTCAACAAAAGCCTGGTAGATTTCGAGCAGTTTATTAACTGAAAAACAAAAGCTTAAATTTAGACTCAGTGCTGGTGTTGCTAATCATGAGGAACAACATATAAAAATAATATCAAAGGTTAAAGCTTTTAATCTCCCTATAGGGGAATATTTGCCTAAAAAGAACAAGATTTAAACTTTTTTCTCAAATGTTCCTCAAGCAAACTTTCATCCATTCTCTCAAAGTCAAGAATTAAAACCAAGGGTCATCATGCATAGTTTGAAACCAGGGAAACAAAATACCTAACATTTATCGATATTTGAAATTCAAAGTGGCCGCCATCCCTGTATTAACTCCATGAGAAATATGCAATTTTCGATTTAAAAAAGTAGGCTGGTAAAATTGTTCTCACACAACATATTTACCAGATATGAACTGAAAATGCTCACGTGTTTCATTATATATTGCATTTATGTGCAAGTTTGAACCTTTGCTACATGCTTTGCTACATTTAAAGTGTTATGATCAACACAATGAATTTCACCACAGATCAATTCTAAAGGTCATTAAGTATTCAAATATGTAATTAGCTGAAATAAAAATAATTAATTTCTTTGAGTACTGTCATTGTATCACAATATAGCATGTGTAATTACCTTTGGTCAAGTCCTTCAAGCTCTATATGCCAAACCGTGAAAGCTTGTTAGCTATTTATGCAAATTATGAATTAGCTGACATGAAAATGCAAAATGACTTTCAATACTGTTATAACCTGGTATAATGATCAATGTACACAGCATGTTCGCCAAATTTTATCAAGTAAATGCCAGTATATATCCCTAATTTGGAAGGTTCATTAAATATGCATATTGGGAATTGGCTGAAAAAAATGTCAAATGACTTTCAATAATCTTGTATCATAGTATCTTTAATGTACATAGCAAGTTTTGCCAACTTTGGTCAAGTCAAAACAGATAAATATTGCTAATAAATGCGGGATATCGGACCGCAGGCGGGCGAAGATTGCATTATAAGCGCGCCAACCCAAACTCACTGCATGGACATCACATTTACGAAATCGAAGTCCAAAGTCAACTACGTCATTGTTAGAATAAGAGAGGTTTTCCATAACACGGGAGCATACCACCACAAATTTTGCACAGATGGCGTTGCACTGGCATTGAAAAAGGGTGCATGGGAGCATGGGAACGCGGGCAGTTTCCCTCGCTATGGGTAGGAAATGCATTGAGCAAGACACACTTCCGGGTTCGCAAAAAAACGAGGATCCCATTTACGGGGCGCTCAAATATAACTATTTGCTGTGATACGTAGCAGAGGCGTATATGTTTGTGATGCTGAGAATAACATCAGTAAATAAATGACGGGTTTTAAAAGTTGACGTTTTTGCGATGAAACAGACTTCTGAAGGTAGCTCGCTTGGGGAACACGTCATCCCGGCCGCTGTCCGCTTTGACCCCAGTAATTCACACTGGTTTTGTCGGCCCAGGTACCCAAGTCACTTCGACCCCATCACACTTTGCCTACATGTCCACGGAGACGATTCAACATGTTCCACAACAAAGCCAAGACAAAAATTGAAAATATCAATAAAATGGCTTCACAAAGGCTGAAATACACGATACTCGATGAAGTATGAAGTTTATGAAATGAAATCAAAATTGACAACACAAGTGTTTGTCTCGGGTAATACCACTTGAAGTTGAACTATTCTACAGACTGTATTCCATACAGTGCAGTATTTGTCAGTGACAAATTAATCTTTGCAATACATTTTTTGCGATGAGCTGGAAATTTGATTAATATCGAGTTAATGTACATAAATATTCCGTTATTTACTGGGACACGTTTATTTTCTCGATCCGCTATCTGCGGACTACGTGCTGAAGTACATTGACTGTTCATGTGAACGATCGTTTCTCCCTCTGCAGAGTTTCTGTATCCCGTTCAACAACGCTAGTACCTCGATCACACGATAGTGACGCTATGTAGCTGTGCAGTATTGAAACTTATCATAAAATGGCCACCTCGTCTAACAGTAACACGTATTGTCGGGATTATCGTACGGAAAAAAGACTGCAAAAGTAAGACTTATGAATCTTCATCAGAATTGAACACATCATGATTGTACACGAGTATCAACCGTGAATGCACGTTGAGCTCGGCAGTTACACAAGCATGGTACGCTACATGCATAGCCCTACGAGTATGGCGACAGTGTCCGGCTTTGGCTACGCCGGGGGCTACGCCGCCTACCGGAGGTGGGAGGCGGCGTAGCCAAAGCCGGACACTCTCGCCATACTCGTAGGGCTAGCTACATGCACTGCCGCGATGCCGATCGTATGCATTCCAAGGCCTATCCCGGAATTTGTTTCACAAACAACCTCAAAGGAGAGCAAACATACTTCTATGGACAATGACGAATACGTTTCTTGGCGAAGCAAATCAAAACAGTGCAGAAGTACATGAAGTAGGTCATGGCCTTGGACTCTGTGCACGAACCTGATTGGACACTTCAATACCTTTGACCCAAAGTTATTATTCATCAGCACTTCCATGCCATGAGGCTAGGTAGAGAACGTATTAGCCCTGCGTACGATGCTGTGTGTTCCGCTACAGCTAATAGCCCGCTCACTGTGGTGAGCGGGGCTATTAGCTGTAGCGGAACACACAGCATCGTACGCAGGGCTAAGAATGTATGTACTCATTTCTGGCGATCGAGCAGCGAGGGAAACAATCAATTACCAAGGATAAAGCTAATTTGCTAAACGATATTTTATCTTGAATAGTGAGTTGAATGAGTAATAAAATATCATATTTTTAATGTTCAATACGAGGTTGAAACACGGAGGGACCGTGGTTGAAACCAGAGCTATCCAGCTGTAGCCAACCTGGACAAGCACTTTTCACAGCGCCCTCAAACAGTCGATTGTTTTCACTTGTCATACGCGGCGTAACAGAAAAATTAAAACTTTCATAACTTCATTAATATCCAAGCCACGCCCACCAAAACCTTTTCAGTTCTAGCCATTTGAATTCTGAAGATGTCTACCAAATTTGACTGAAATACGTTCAGCCGTTTTTGAGAAAATGGACCCACAGACAGACAGACACACAGACAGACAGACAGACAGACAGACAGACATCGCTGCGACATATGCTCACGTGTTCACACGTGAGCAAAAAACCAGATATGAACTGAAAATGCTCACGTGTTTCATTATATATTGCATTTATGTGCAAGTTTGAACCTTTGCTACATGCTTTGCTACATTTAAAGTGTTATGATCAACACAATGAATTTCACCACAGATCAATTCTAAAGGTCATTAAGTATTCAAATATGTAATTAGCTGAAATAAAAATAATTAATTTCTTTGAGTACTGTCATTGTATCACAATATAGCATGTGTAATTACCTTTGGTCAAGTCCTTCAAGCTCTATATGCCAAACCGTGAAAGCTTGTTAGCTATTTATGCAAATTATGAATTAGCTGACATGAAAATGCAAAATGACTTTCAATACTGTTATAACCTGGTATAATGATCAATGTACACAGCATGTTTCGCCAAATTTTATCAAGTAAATGCCAGTATATATCCCTAATTTGGAAGGTTCATTAAATATGCATATTGGGAATTGGCCGAAAAAAATGTCAAATGACTTTCAATAATCTTGTATCATAGTATCTTTAATGTACATAGCAAGTTTTGCCAACTTTGGTCAAGTCAAAACAGATAAATATCGCTAATAAATGCGGGATATCGGACCGCAGGCGGGCGAAGATTGCATTATAAGCGCGCCAACCCAAACTCACTGCATGGACATCACATTTACGAAATCGAAGTCCAAAGTCAACTACGTCATTGTTAGAATAAGAGAGGTTTTCCATAACACGGGAGCATACCACCACAAATTTTGCACAGATGGCGTTGCACTGGCATTGAAAAAGGGTGCATGGGAGCATGGGAACGCGGGCAGTTTCCCTCGCTATGGGTAGGAAATGCATTGAGCAAGACACACTTCCGGGTTCGCAAAAAAACGAGGATCCCATTTACGGGGCGCTCAAATATAACTATTTGCTGTGATACATAGCAGAGGCGTATATGTTTGTGATGCTGAGAATAACATCAGTAAATAAATGACGGGTTTTAAAAGTTGACGTTTTTTGCGATGAAACAGACTTCTGAAGGTAGCTCGCTTGGGAACACGTCATCCCGGCCGCTGTCCGCTTTGACCCCAGTAATTCACACTGGTTTTGGTCGGCCCCAGGTACCCAAGTCACTTCGACCCCGTCACACTTTTGCCTACATGTCCACGGAGACGATTCAACATGTTCCACAACAAAGCCAAGACAAAAATTGAAAATATCAATAAAATGGCTTCACAAAGGCTGAAATACACGATACTCGATGAAGTATGAAGTTTATGAAATGAAATCAAAATTGACAACACAAGTGTTTGTCTCGGGTAATACCACTTGTCTACAGACTGTTTTTTCCATACAGTGCAGTATTTGTCAGTGACAAATTAATCTTTGCAATACATTTTTTTGCGATGAGCTGGAAATTTGATTAATATCGAGTTAATGTACATAAATATTCCGTTATTTACTGGGACACGTTTATTTTCTCGATCCGCTATCTGCGGATACGTGCTGAAGTACATTGACTCACAGTCCGTGGATAGAGGGACTGTGATTGACTGTTCATGTCAACGATCGTTTCTCCCTCTGCAGAGTTTCTGTATCCCGTTCAACAACGCTGTACCTCGATCACACGATAGTGACGCTATGTAGCTGTGCAGTATTGAAACTTATCATAAAATGGCCACCTCGTCTAACAGTAACACGTATTGTCGTACGGAAAAAAGACTGCAAAAGTAAGACTTATGAATCTTCATCAGAATTGAACACATCATGATTGTACACGAGTATCAACCGTGAATGCACGTTGAGCTCGGCAGTTACACAAGCATGGTACGCTACATGCATAGCCCTACGAGTATGGCGACAGTGTCCGGCTTTGGCTACGCCGGGGGCTACGCCGCCTACCGGAGGTGGGAGGCGGCGTAGCCAAAGCCGGACACTCTCGCCATACTCGTAGGGCTAGCTACATGCACTGCCGCGATGCCGATCGTATGCATTCCAAGGCCTATCCCGGAATTTGTTTCACAAACAACCTCAAAGGAGAGCAAACATACTTCTATGGACAATGACGAATACGTTTCTTGGCGAAGCAAAATCAAAACAGTGCAGAAGTACATGAAGTAGGTCATGGCCTTGGACTCTGTGCACGAACCTGATTGGACACTTCAATACCTTTGACCCAAAGTTATTATTCATCAGCACTTCCATGCCATTAGGCTAGGTAGAGAACGTATTAGCCCTGCGTACGATGCTGTGTGTTCCGCTACAGCTAATAGCCCCGCTCACCACAGCCCTGCAAAGACCCGTACGTAGAGTTGGTGACTTCAAATCCATTTTTGGACTTGACGTAAAAAGCCAAATTACTGCCGAAATTCAGCGTTCTTGGGCCCAAGTCGTATCCCTGCCTACCTCAGCTACTCGATCGCTTCCAAAAATGCCAGTCTTTATTCTTTTTTCGTAAATAACCGTCGATGTCGGCAACTCTCTCGCTAGCCCTGCGTACGTACGCAGTGTACGCTGTGTGTTAGGAACGCACACAGGGAATGCACAGCGTTGTTTTCACTTGTCATACGCGGCGTAACAGAAAAATTAAAACTTTCATAACTTCATTAATATCCAAGCCACGCCCACCAAACCTTTTCAGTTCTAGCCATTTGAATTCTGAAGATGTCTACCAAATTTGACTGAAATACGTTCAGCCGTTTTGAGAAAATGGACCCACAGACAGACAGACACACAGACAGACAGACGGACAGACAGACAGACAGACAGACATCGCTGCGACATATGCTCACGTGTTCACACGTGAGCAAATGAACCCCCACAATCAGTAAGCCAGAAAAGTAGTGGAAAAAATTGAGAGTCTGAATATCTGTCCCTGAGGTGCATTCTAGCTTAATGAAATTGGTAATTTTATTCATTCTTTGAAACACTTATGATGATTGCTCCAGGAGATAGTAGACTGCAGCTGTCAGATAGAGATTTCGCCTTCATCTCCTCTAGTTAAGTCTTTGTTTTTGGAGTACTTGGTTCGCGAACAAACTGATCACATACCGAAACCTTGAAAGCGAGTACAAACATCACGTGATGAGATACTTATCGAAAAATATTGACATACATTGTTACAAAACCCTTTTTTTCAAACCAAATAAAAATGGTTACACAACGCGCTTACAAAACGTTACTAATCTATAAACTTAGAAACATACTGCTACCAACTTACAGAAATTTTGAAGAAATGTTTAAAAAATGTTTGTTTCATAGAAATAAATCAGGTAAGAATGTGATAGCTCTCCTTTTCATCAGTGTAAGTAATTTCACAATAGTAAGGTTTGTGGACAAGTCATTACATCACAGTTGAACTAACTGAACTTTGCCTGTCCCTTGTTTACAATGCTATTATCTGTGTGTTATTTAAGGGACAGCTGTGATCAATGCCAAAATATTATCGCCATCCGACGAAACGATGGCGTTCAAGTTCGGAGCCTTTGTGCTCCTGGCGTTCGTCACCCTGGGCTTCGGGCCCTCGGCGACCAGGGCGAAGAAACGGTACTGCAACCCAACACAGCGATCCATTTACGAATTCAGCGGAACGCCGCTACAGACTGGCCGAACTATATCGTTGCGCCAGTTCGAAGGGAAGACACTCGTGATCGTCCCAACTTCGAGTTACTGAGGTAAGTAATTTGCAAACGCCAAAAGGGTATTTTTGCCGCCAGCTGTTATGTACTAAGGAGATTATACGTTAACCGTTACAATATCATGTCCCTATGCTTTGTTTGCCGTAAAGGGTTGACCAACTCACAACCATAGGTCGCTGGAGATTTTGTGCTGGTTCACGTATCTCTTTGAAGGTCTCTAGCCTCTTCATGCGAGTCAAACTGACTGACATGAAAACCACAGAGCTTTCTCTCTCCTATTACTGTTCACTAGATTCAAATCTTTGTGGCCTTCGCGCACTCATCGATGACGCACTCTGTAGCTGTGGATATATTGCACGTTTTTGTATGCCGGCTACTTCAATCAAATGCCCCGTTTATCAACAATAGGCCCTCTTAAATTTGTTTCGAAAGTGCGAAGATTCGGGAACTATCGACGAAATATTAAAATCGTTATAACTGCAATATTGTCGACTTTTATTTTTCAAATTAAAAATAACCTCAATATTTTCTCATCAAATGTATGAATTTTAGACCAACTGCACACTTCATTTATGTGAATTGTAAGCTTAAGCTTCCTTACGGCCAGAGAAAAAAAATCTTGTTCATCGGAATTTTAGACTAAGGTTCAGGGGCGGCGAGCGAATTTTTTTTTATTTTCTTAAGGCCAAATGTAACCTTGACAAAATAGAGAAATTTCAGCCAAAAATTGACCCAGTTTGTGTCGTGATTTGCAAAATCCAGACGTCGCAACAACGTGTTGATGGAGACACGTCGGAAGTCTCATTCAGAATCCCACATGCCCACGAAACCCGACGAAGTGTAGGGCGACGCCAGCGGCGGTACTAAGTATTTGTAATGCAGAAGTGTGAATTTGCCGAAATTAAAAATCGGGCAAAGTGGAAGCGGCGATTCCGATGAACAATTTATTTTTTCTGCTCATTCTTATAAAAAGTTTGTCCGTATAGAGAAAGCATTCTAACCTGCTACCATAAGGCGATGGCATATTCTGTTCTAATCAAGGCGATTCAGAAGTGAGGGTACAAAATACTGAAATACTGATCATTTTAAATAGGTGACGGATAGACTGTCCATTAGGTTGGGAGATGAGATCAAAACAGTAAATAATAGGACGGAGTTAAATTTGTGAACAAAACGTGTCTTGCAATGTGATCGCAGACGAAAATTAAAATAATGCGGAAAGTATGAACTCTCTGCCTACAACAAAATTACTGTAAAGATAAAATTTTGATTGTGAAATATATGCATATCGTGTCTACTTCCTTCCAAAATATGATTGCGCATTCCTTCATGCATAAACTTCACCGTTAGAAACAGATCTGTACATCTCTATTGCCAGGGATAATGTCCATATGCCGCTATTTCTTTTTCTTTGCTTTTGTGCAGGTTTTACCAATCAGTATGTTCAACTGAATGCACTAGTTGACGAATTCAGAGATCAGAATTTCACAGTCATCGCGTACCCGACCAACCAGTTCGGTAAGTTCACTTACACAGTGTATCTAATTAGACGTCCGTATAGGTGGACCAGACGATGGAGGTAAATCTTTGACGTATAATGCCTCGCTCAACCAACTCTAAAATGTGCGTCATACTTGCAGGACAGATATCGACAATCTGTAACTTGTGGCCCTTTTGAAGCTTTATCAAATTATATTCAGTGATTCAGAACCGAAATTGAAATCCTTTCAGCAAAGTTACATAAAGAGGTCGTTGACCTATAAGAGGCAAAGTGAATCACGATTTCACGTGATAATCATGTAACGTTATTCGAAATTGTGATTTTGATCTGACAATTGTTTCAACACCAATTATGTTATGAAAGAGATGAATTATATCGATTAGGTAGTCACAGATTGGAACTATCCATAATTGCAGCTCACTTATTCAACCGTTGGCTCTGCCAGTACTTCTTTATAACGTCCCATCCCACATTAATTCATGTGAAAATCTAATACCAAAATATGTGTCGTGTTAAATTGAACACTTTTCAATGTTTAAAACGTAACGATCAACATCACAATTCCCCTAGGCACGCTACCTTCTTGAAACATAGAAAACACAATGATGAACTCCGTGACCAGACTTATCACTTAATTTTGACATTCGTGGGGGAATGAACGAGACTAAGAGATGGGTGTTGTCACACACTGATTTCAGTTAATAAAACACTAAAATTAAAGCACTGGGTGACACTTGAGTGACTTAATCTCTGCAATTTGTTGTCCTTCAGGGAGGCAAGAACCAGGTAGAAATCATGAAATCTTGAATGGCCTGAAACATGTTAGACCTGGCAATGATTACGTACCTAACTTCACACTGATGGGAAAGGGTTCCGTCAATGGTTATTATGCGCAGGACATCTGGAAGTTTCTTAGGGTAGGTAGAATTGACACTTCTTCTTGAAAGGCATATGCGAATGCATTGATGGGTCCTGATTTCATTAATCTTCGTCACATGTTAAGACTTCAAAGGCATCATTCATAACTAGATACCCAGAAAAGTAAATAGTTAGTTTAAGACAGCAGAAATGGCACAATTTGTCTCCATGTGCCATATATTGCCAATGCAAATTTCTGGTCTCAAAGTTTTCAGTTCTTTTTTAATGCTCACAATTATATGAGCTGATAACGTTTGATATATATTGATGTTTTCGGCCAGTCAGCCGACACATATCTGACACTGAACAAAAGATTTTTTTCAACTTTTCAGTGAGTAGGAGATCCGGTGTGAAATCGTGTTATGTGAGAATATTAGAGATTGTTTTCGTTGGAGTTGACTTGTTTACAAATATTCAGAAGACCATAATTGTCTGTCTGTTCTGGTTATACGACTGTTTCAGTTTAAAGCTAATTAAACACAAGGAAGGATACATTTTTGATATTTGCCTTTTGATCTGAGAGAATGTCAGTAGGGAACGCTTCATGATTAGTATAAACCTACTGTGAAACTAGAAAATTATAGTCCAAGAAGTGCATGTGTATCAACATAACCAACTGTCTTGTCCAAACCGTGTCGGTGTGAACAGTTGGACATGTAGGCAGAACAATATATCGTAACGAGAGGGACAACCAGCAAACGTAATATATAAAGGATAAAAAACGATACGACACGCTGCAAGGAGGACATATAACTTGAAAAGTAAGGGGTACATCAGTTGTTCAAAGGGGTGACTGCTCTGGGATTTTAACACTTTATGATTACACCAACACTGTTGTGACATTTTCCTCCAATCACCAGGAAACATGCCCGTCACCCGAGGACAGAATAGGTTACAGTCGCAGCATGTTCTGGGACCCCATCACAAGCAACGATGTCCGTTGGACATTCACCGAGAGGTTCATTATAGACGGAAACGGTAAACCTTACATCCGTATGAACGACCGCCGCAATCCATACTCGTCCGGCAGCCTCAGAGATGACATTGAGCAGTTCCTAACCAAGGGATACATCGATGAAAACTAGCGCCCTCAACGTATTCAATCTAATAACAGAAACACATGTCTTTTTCATGACATGTATACAAATTTCTAGACTGATCGGTTTAACTAGTAGCTTTAACTAGTAGCTTAAACTTCTGATTTGCTTGTATCCATGGCAGCGATATTCATGATGCGCTGGCAATAAACCATCACGTGGTGTGCCAGCTCTGATATTTCATATTGTCTTGTGCATAACATGTTCAGTGCATTCCATGTTTTGAACGAGCAATGTCCATCGTTACCATGGTATTGTCAAGCAATAAAAGAGTTGATAAAAAGCAATGCCCGTCGACCGTGGTCTTTCACTCTCGATTGAAAGAAGCTGGCTTTACCTCCAGCGGGTTTCACAAGTCTTTATGTCGAAAGAAACAAAAAACAGAATCCCACAAACGATGGACCTTTTTCACTACTTTGACTCTTTAGTCACGTTCACCGAGGGTTAACTCTATGGCACATGCGCAGTGTACATCTTTTGTGTAAAGACGTCAGCACTTTCGATCAGAAATGACACCGATATTTTAAAGAATGTAATCTGCAACTTCATAATTCGGGGCAAAACTAATGAAGGGAATACATCAATTTTTTCTGATTTTAAAAAAAATCCAACAACCATTTTACTAGGTCAGAAAAAAATCTCGTCATACGTTTTCAGGGAGGTCAAATGATGATAGTGTCCTTGTAGCGTTTCTTATGACATCTACATTACGTTTGAACTAACAGCAACACAACAGTTATGTTCGTTGAATTTTATTGGTTAACAACAACAACAACAACAACAACAACAACAACAACAACACGACTAATAAACATGAACAACAATACAAACAACAACAACGTTGGCAGAGAGTTACATCGGTTCAAATAATGATAGTGTCCTTGTAGCGTTCCTTATGACATCCACATTACGTTTGAACCAACAACAACACAGCAGTTATGTTCGTTGAATTTTATTGTTCAACAAAAGCATGACTAATAAGCATAAACAACAATACAAACAACAACAAACAGATGTCTTGGTACCCTGTGGTCTGAGACGTCACTTCAAGCCCGGGCTTGAAGTGAGAAAATACCCAAATAAGACAACAAAGACACAGAAGTTGATATAATCAGGTGACGCCAATTGGTAAATTTCATCGATTTCGCAAAATCATCACAAAACATGTTTCAAAGGCTGATATACCGATTTTACTTATTTTTGACCTTGACCTAAAACTTTGAGGAGAAAGTATAGTTGTTTGTAACTGCCCTCCCACTGGCATATACGGAAAGTATGCCCTCCCACTGAATTTTGATGCCCACTGCCCTCCAGTATCTATGGTCTACCCGCTCCTCACTCCCAATAAGAATTCAAGCTCCCAACTACCCTCTCCCCGCTACTGGAAGTCCCCATAGCAAACTAGATGCCCACTAAATGCGTGCGAGCTATACTCATACCTTGGAATATTGCTTCCCTCTTAGTTATAGGCCCCTCAAGTATTATAAAGACGTCATCCCCTCCCTCTACGTATTTTCCGGTACCCATGCACTGTCAAAAATTTTCTCCCCGCCCACTGAAAACAACGAAATTTCTTCCCCGCCCACAGTAAATATCGGTTTTTTCTTTCCGCCCGCTGGTTAGTTTTTAAATTTGCCCGCCCTTTGAAAAACTGCACACGAACACCTTTTCGCACGAACAGCTTCGTTGG
Source organism: Ptychodera flava (assembly GCF_041260155.1). Lineage (NCBI taxonomy): Eukaryota > Metazoa > Hemichordata > Enteropneusta > Ptychoderidae > Ptychodera > Ptychodera flava. The sequence continues at coordinate 42,938,239 of NC_091936.1, forward strand.
CAGCACCTGTATAATATAATAGCAATGACCCCCGCCGCAGTCGGGTATAGTATACACTCAGTTTTGGTACAATGCGCGACATATAGCACTCGCCTATCGGCTCGTATGTCGCGCATTATACCGAAATCTTGTGTATACCCGCCTGCGACGGGGTTATTGCTTAATTTAAGTTGCTATGCACATTGGTCGAATATACACCATTTGAAACCTGAGAGTATACTTCTGCGGCTAGACTGTCCATGCACGATCGTGTTTAGGATATTGAAGGTCGACAAGTCGTTCAGTCACGCGACTTCGCCAATCGTGATAAATTTATCAGTTTAATCACACCAGACAGTGCTGCCAGACAGTGCTGTCAGTTTAATCACACCAGACAGTGCTGTCAGTTTAATCACACCAGACAGTGCTGTCAGTTTAATCACACCAGACAGTGCTGTCAGTTTAATCACACCAGACAGTGCTGTCAGTTTAAGTGCTGCCAAAGCCATAGCGGCAGTCAATAACCGCTAACCATTTTCTATCAGCATTTATCACAATGTTAGCAGTTACAGCGTCGGCTTTCGGATTCTGATTATTGATCGATATTTGCAGACATAGTTATCACATAAAGCCATCATAAAGGCATCTATACGTTCAAGACTTTAAATATTTGTAACTTCAACAAGATGCTCAGCAGAACCCTGCTGAATGAAATAGTTAAGCTTACCGATGAAGTTGTGTAACTAAAATGATGAACACACCGATACACTCAAAACATGTCGAGTTTTATAAGTTTTCGTTGTAATTTTTTATTCAAACTGCGAAATAATGATAAACATATAAATTTGTGATATATTTTAGAGGTTACATCAATCCAAATGTGCAAATGTTAAACAATATCATTGTTTTCCTTCGGCATCATAAAATCACAGAAGAGCATAGGTTAAGCGACGGGGGTCACGTATCGACGACGTTCGAAAATGCATGTGCCTGGCAGTAAATGGAATAGCGTCACTGACCCGCTCCGCGGATTGTGTAAAAATTATGGAAAAGTGCAAATTCTGACGAAAATCGAAGAAATTATAACATAAGAATATTAAAAATTTAATGACATATTAATTGGGGATTACCAACTTCAATTTTGTTCAGCAAAAGTCACTGAAATCAACCATTCACCACCTCTACCTCGAAAAGGGGTACCGAGGACTGATGGAATTTTCAAACTTTCACCTGTCTCGCGAGACTGTAATGAGAGTTTAAAAAATCGCAATTCTAGTCAAATTTCGGGATTTTAATCACATAATTTCTATACCACTATATTCCTGAAAATGTAGAAAACCCCAAAATGACGTCATTCTTCGACCTATAGCGCGAGAACGGTGCAAAATAAGAAACGAGATCACAGTCATGCAAGAGGGAAACTTTTTACTATGTAGGAGAAACATTTCTACGATGAATGCTCCCCTCCTTTTCCCCGATGAGTCATGGCATGACTCAGGCGGAGACCATCAGTTGCGCCCTCAACGCCTGACACCGTGTCTGCTGATGGAAAAGTGTACTAAAAACTCATACACTCACAGAGCATTAAAGTTATTAATGAAAATTGCATACTCTTTTCTGTACTAATATACTTTTCATACTTCAGTGTGTGTCGACAAGTGTTCCCTTTGGCCAAGGAAAAAATGAGTGTTTTCGGTAATATGACCTACTTTTTTTAAACCCATCGACCCTAATTTTTCGCATTTTTGAAAACCACGGAAACACACACTTTTTTTGCCAAAGATTGCCAGCAATCTGCAAGGAAATCTTTTGCTTGCACAGGTAGTATCCTCATAAATATCGTAAAGAAATAGTCTCTGATCAACAATCAGTTGTCCTATTTAAAATGTCCACAAAACATGCATGTTATGGTGATGGTCCTAAAATTTAATTTACTTATCTAAGTCATGACCTAGACGGAAAAACAAGGTTCCCCCGTGCAAAACTTTCAATGAAAAAAGCAAAATTATGCCAGATTTACCGATTTATTACTTTAAATGGCTGCAATTCTACATATTCCTCATTTGGAGACACACTATTTCCTATTTCAGGAAAATGATAACTGCGAAAGGTACATTTCATTTCATTCACAAGGTCAACACAAGTTGTAACCAGCAAAGATTTGTGGGATTATTTATCCTGAACGTCAACCTCCAATGGTGTGCGTCGCTTTAAATGCCTTGCTGTTGGTATGAGAAAAATAGGAGCAAAGACAAGAAAATAAATAACAAACATATAAACATAATAGAGTTGATAATTGACTATTCAACTCAATCTACGTCATTCTTTATTTCAGACAAAGTATATTTTACAGTAGTATAATACATCAAATAGAAATTTCTCGTCCATACCTCACAACATTGCGTAGATATTTGCATTCTATTAAACTTTACAAAGAAACCAGTCGTGGTTATTTTGATACAATCACTGCCATCATACTTAGACGGATAAAGTCCCCGGGATGTAAATATTTTTGAAAACCTTGTGATAAATTTCTAAACGTCTCTCAATAGCCAATCACAAAACTTTTAACAAAAATATGCATCAATGTGCATAACGTAAGTCACTTATCGTAGTCAACAGAATTTTATGTCAGTAACTTGTTCGCACAACAATCAGGAAAAACTAATAATAATAATGTGTAAGCGATGATGGTTTGATGTATGATTCGTAACACGGTGATCTTCAGCCAAGGTCACGGTTGGATAGCTCTGTGGTCTTAAGAAAAGCGCCATCACCTAGTTATGATCAGATTTGAATTTGGCGTCATGTGCAGTGCTGTCGGTCATCACGCTCCCATCCAGGCCATATTCGGAAGAAAGAGACCCAACGGCATCTGTTCAGAATATTACTGTAGATTTATCGTACAACATAAACTTTTTAAGAGAAATATCATTCGAGCTGACAAAAAGACAGTACACTTAGGCCAAAGGAAAAAAATTGTGCTGTTCCGATAACCCGACCTACCCTATTTTTTGCCTGCCGACCCTAAACCTTTTAGAGCTACGTAACGACGGAAGTAAAAAAGAAAAAAAACCGTAAAAATCACGTTCTCGTTAACTGGCATTTGATTTGTGCTTGAACGAGGACGTCTGTATGATACGTTTTTCTGGAAATGTTGTGGCCCGTGTTTGATCGCCCTGGACCCCTGAAAAGTGCATATTTAAAAATAAAAAAAATTTGGAAAAAAATCCCTGCCGACCTACCTACCCTATTTTTGAAAACCATGTTATCGGAACAGCATAATTTATTTGGGGGGGGTTACACTGTGTCTTACAGACGGACATAAAGACACACAGCCTGAGACACACAGACAGCTAAAATGAACGTCTTGCCCATGTTCGAAACGTATATTGTTATATATAATACGAACCTATTACAACGATACAACAAAATAGTACAAACTATGCCGAAACAGTCAAATTTATCAGTAGCATGAATAGTGCTAAACAGAAAGACAAGAAAACACTGATCGGATCGGATACAAGAGAAATATTTGAATTCTAACGACCAAAACCGTTCAGATGTTATATAATTAGTCTGTTTTGTGCGTAGGACAAGATCCCTGACTTCCAGAAAAGTTGAGTGAGTGATCATAGATCAATGACGAGTATAACTTGTCAATAAACTTTGGATTTATGTCACAAGGGCAAGGCAACGTTGACACTAGAAAGAAAACACACATAATAAGCAAATGTGAAATGTGATGATAATTCTGGAGTATTTCTTGACGCGCTAAAAGAATGTGACAAGACCAGGTATTTTTGGTGGTATTAACTCTCAACGTTGAACATCACACATCGAAATGTTCAGCAGTTGACATCTCCAAGTTCTTGTTAACTACCTTTTTGCTGAAACTGTCATGATTATGCTGAAGCCGAAATGTAGACTTTGAGTAAATGGTATTTTAATCTTACAGAATTCAATTATTTAGGCCAGCAATATTCTTTTCCTTTTTTATAATATTTTTTTCAATACTTAGGACTACTTGGTAGAGTAAATACTGGTTATAGGTAGAAAAGATCAGTCTGCTCTCATTTATTCTATCATATATTTACAGTATTGGCTATAATGAAAATAAAATGTATCACAAAATCGAATATTCCTTCTACTACTGTTCATACAAGTGCCAAAATAACTAAAATTGACAGGTCATATTCCGAATTGGGCAAATTAATGAAAGAAGAATGCATCCGAAAATGTTGCTGGAGACGTTTATAGATATCACTTTGTTAGACATTTGCTCAGAGAATATAACAGAATAAAAAGAAAGATATAATGGTAGCTATGGGAACTATAGCGTAGGAGAGATGCAGATGCCGACGCCGTCTGGTGACTGTGCTCACGGAACGTCGCTACTTTCATCACAGACAGAGTGACGTCGGTGACGATGCACAGCGCCCTCTTGTTGATCAGCTCACTCAGCATGGCAAGGTGAGAATGGCATTCAGGGACCTGTGAATGTGATGGAATGAACGTGTTTGAGAAGGGAGAGCTATCAGACAGGGATTTGGGTCGTAAGGTTGGGTGAACATTTCAGCTACTGCTTGCATTTTTTGGGAAAAAATCATGTCGCATCACCTGATAAGCTACCAGTCTCGTTCTAATACTGAGTTCGCCCCAAAAATTATGTACAGTCGTGAAACAAGCTGTGTATCTCCAATCATGTGAGCTGTGGGAGATATATGCCAAGATGTCAATTGACATAAATTCATTAATTATGCAAATTAAATGTTAATGTATGACCCCCGAACAAACATGTTAGGGTAGATAAAATGAAATATGATTATTTCGTTTCGTAAAACATTGTTAACAGCTTACCTTGGTTAAGTATAGTGCAAAGATTTATGGCGCCAAGAGAAACAAGTGAGATTCTCTCTTTGATTTACTTTACCAGGATCATATAATTTGGAGCACACATGATTCTTAGCCAGTTAAATGGACAATACAATACAGAGACTGAATCTTAGCTTTGCTTTGCCAAAGATTAAACATACCGCAAGGAACCAAGGCCACGTTTCCAAAATAACATGAAAACCAGGTCGATCGATCAGTTGATTTTTTTATTTTTCAAACCTTTTGATTCGAAATGCCTTTAGAGAGAGTTCCCATGAATACGCCAGACGATTCTTCTTGAAAATCCAAGGTACAATCATCACTCTGATGGTATAAAAAAGCGTTTACAGTCAGTGTACCTACCTACCTACCTACCTACATACATATGGAAAGCCGTCACTGTCTTAGGGAGGTGTTTCCAACTCAATAATGTGCATTGGCATCATTATTATACCATTAACATTATGATGATGTTCATTTACTCTATTGTGATGCCGATTTACATAATAGTGATGTCCATTTACATCTTGATGATGTCCATTTACATTATGATGATGTCCATTTACAGTATGATGATACCCTTTACATTATGATGATGTCCATTTTCATTATGATGATACCCATTTACATTATGATGATACCCATTTACATTATGATGATGTCCATTTACATTATAATGATGGTAATTAATATTTGATGATGTCCATTTATATTATGATGATGTCCATTTACATTATGATGATGTCCATTTACATTATGATGATACCCATTTACATTATGATGATGTCCATTTTCATTATGATGATACCCATTTACATTATGATGATACCCATTTACATTATGATGATGTCCATTTACATTATAATGATGGTAATTAATATTTTGATGATGTCCATTTATATTATGATGATGTCCATTTACATTATGATGATGTTCATTTACATTATGATGATGGGCATTTACGTTACGGTGATGTCCATTTACATTATGATGATACCATTACATTATGATGATGTCCATTTACATTATGATGATGTCCATTTACATTATAATGATGGTAATTAACATTTGATGATGTCCATTTACATTATGATGATGTCCATTTACATTATGATGATGTCCATTTACATTATGATGATGTCCATTTATATTATGATGATGTTCATTTACATTATGATGATGTCCATTTACATTATGATGATGTTCATTTACATTATGATGATACCCATTTACATTATTGTGATGGGCATTTACATTATGATGATGGGCATTTACATTTTGATGATGTCCATTTATATTATGATGATGTCCATTTACATTATGATGATGTCCATTTACATTATAATGATGGTAATTAACATTTTGATGATGTCCATTTATATTATGATGATGTCCATTTACAGTATGATGATGTCCATTTACATTATGATGATGTTCATTTATATTATGATGATGTCCATTTACATTATGATGATGTTCATTTACATTATGATGATGTCCATTTACATTATGATGATGGTCATTAACATTTTGATGATGTCCATTTATATTATGATGATGTCCATTTACATTATGATGATGTCCATTTACATTATGATGATGTTCATTTACATTATGATGATGTCCATTTACATTATGATGATGTTCATTTACATTATGATGATACCCATTTACATTATTGTGATGGGCATTTACATTTTGATGATGTCCATTTACATTATGATGATGTCCATTTATATCATGATGATGTCCATTTACATTATAATGATGGTCATTTACATTTTGATGATGTCCATTTACATTTTGATGATGTCCATTTATATCATGATGATGTCCATTAACATTATAATGATGTTCATTTACATTATGATGATGTCCATTTACATTATGATAATGTCCATTTACATTATGATGATGTTCATTTACATGATCATGATAATCATTTACATATGATGATGCTCATTAACTTTATGGTGATACCCTTTTATATCATGATTTTACCCATTAACATCATGATGATGGGCATTTACATCATGATGATATCCATTTATATCGTGGTGATGGGCATTTACATTATGATGATACCCATTTACATCGTGGTGATGGGTATTTACATTATGATGATACCCGTTTACATTATGATGATGCCCATTAAATTATGACGATGCCTATTTACATTATGATGATGCTCATTAACTTTATAGTGATGGCTATTGCATACCATGATAATTATTGACATAATGTTATTCTAAATTTCAATATAAAGGAAAATGAGGGCAACTCCACACATCGGCTCTACCAAGTTTGTTTAATATTACGATATGGTGAATAAAAGGATCATTGCATTTATTTTGTGTTGAATACATGGCGAGAAATCGGTGAATCGATAGTGCTTTGTGATCTGGGTCCCAGTAAACCGGTTTGTTGATTGAGTGATTCGTCTTAACGGTGTTCGGAACCAAAAATGGGGTTCCTTCATCAGTCGCTCTCTTGTTTTGTATCCCCTCCGCTTGGTTGTGTGATGAAGTCATCTTCGTCCTCGAGGAGAAGCCAGATTCGTTATTGAGAGAGTTAGCCACTATTGACTGACTCTATAGTGAGCGATCGGGTGTGTGGTGTCATATTATAATTAACATGACCCAGCATCGACCGGAATTCCTGGACGCTCATAAGGATTTTTGTTTTAGGGCATATTTTGAGCGTTGCTAGTGCTCGTTATGTTAACAGTAAATGTTGTACGATTAGTTTGTTTTAGACAATTAAATCGATCATCCGAACTTTTGGTTTTGTGTCAATTTTCATGGACTTTGTAATAGATTTCGGGTCGATATTGGTGCCTGCTTTCCGGTGTTTGAAAAGCATGTTGTGAAAGGCTGTTTCGAGAAATAAATCTTATTTCTCTGTGTTTAGCCATTCCCAGGTTTCATGGTTTCGTTAACAATATGTGCTGTAAACGGCCTTTGAAATCGGTTTGGTCTGAGGAGAGTATTGGTTTATTTAATTCATGCCGCCAACTTTGATTACTTTAATATGGCAGCTTTATCAGTTTTTGATTTTCTTTGCCAGATGCTGTTTTTTGTATTGATCAGCAATCTTTTTAGCTTGGTTGATTGCAGTACCAATTCGATGACAGATTGCATCTTGGTTTTATACGATAAGTTGTGGCATAAAATGGAGACACAAAAAAACAGATTCCCGTTGTTAAAAGCGCTATCGTGAAACCTTTAACTGTTTGAGCGATATGGGCAAAGTGTGTTTGAATTAACTCACCGGACTTTTCGGTTGTCGTTCCGGATATCGACGGAATGCTTACTCCTTCACATGTTGGTCAAAGTTACATAACGAGCTATGATTTTGTAAGAAGGATTTGTTTAGATGCTCGTTTTATAGACCATGAGGAGTGTCGTTAGAAAACGACTCGAGGGTTGATCCCAGAAGTAAGCTCAGCTGTAGTGATTTTCAGTTCACTCTCCTGTGTTGATAGAGTCCTCCCTTATGTGCTCAGTTTAAGCGAGCAGGCCGTACATACGGAGACATCGCTATCTGTGCTCGTCTCAAACTGTTTGAGCTTGTTCTATTTGTAGCAAGGGAGGATGTGATTACTGGTTTGAGTATATTTATATTACGTCAACGTCAAAGTGGACCGTTATCTGATAGGTTAATTGGTTTCAGGCACTAAACTTTGATGAAGTTTATTTTGTCCCAATGGTTTCCGTGTAAGAGCCATGGTTAAAATATGAATATATTTTTACACAAAGATAATGGTTGAAATGATCCGTGTATTTGCTGTTTTTTTTACTACGTTACATATGAGGTAGTCGATGGATACCCCGGAGGGTAGTCTCGTGTTTGCTAGCCCTCGACTTAGATCACAAACGATCTTTTCATAAAATGGAGTGTCCGTGCTTGTAAAGTTACCTAAGAAAGCAATCAATAGCGACAATGACGCTATTTCCAGGGCGCCGGAGGGCTAGCGCCTACTACTAATGTTGGGGGCTTTTGGCGGAAATCGGCTCATAGCCAGTCAACATGGGAATAAAGTTGTTGACCTTGACCCCCAACACTTGTGTCTGTCTGTATGTTATCAGTATAGGCATAGGCAACAATAATACTTGTTTTATTGTAGTTTAAATGGGCCGGGTTCGAGGCTGTGAGTGGGACGGTCTACGGACGAGGCTACCTAATAGTTGATCAGAACTGGCTTCAACCCCAGAGCGTTCCCACCCTCCCTCCCTACCCTAATAGCTTGCAATGATTGATTTTTTTCTCTCTCTCTCTTCTCTTTCCTTTCGGCTTTGTCGTCTTTAGAGTATGTATCTTATTACGCGTAGAGTGGAGTCAATGTCATTGTCGCTAATAAATGAGTCCATCACTCCATGTAGTCGTCGGACCGCCATATCTCCTTTTCCGATTGCGGTTTTTCTCTGTCACAGTGAAACAGGACCTGCGTCTGTTGTTGGAATCTTGGCTTAAGTGTTTGCAGAGATAACTCTCTCAAGATACTATCCATTCTTACTGGATACTGTGTTGAGTATTACTGTCGATCTCCGACAAACGTTTCAGCTAAATTAAACGAATGCGCATGTCTAAGATTTCGCATGGGGTTCTGGGAAATTTGACCATCATAACGAAGTAAATGGCCACCATAACGAAGTAAATGGCCACCATAACGAAGTAAATGGCCACCATAACGATGTGATAGAGCATCACCACAAATTGTACGGACATCATCATAAAGTTATGAACACTATTTGTAAATAGGTATCATCATGACACAAATATGGATCATAATGATATAAATGGACATCACAAACATGTGAATGGCCGTCATCATAATGTAAATGGACATCACCACTATGTAAATGCCCATAATCATAACGTCATTCGGTATCATCAAGATGAAAATGGACAGCATTACAATGTAAATGGACATCATCATCATGTAAATGGTATCATGATAATGTAAATGCCCATCATCACGATGTAAATAGACATCATCATAATGTGAATGCACATCATTATAATGCAAATGGGCATCATCATAATGTAAATGGACATCATCATGATATAAATGGACATCATCATGATATAAATGGACATCACCATGATATAAATGGACATCATCATAATGTAAATGGACATCATCATAATGTGAATGCACATCATTATAATGCAAATGGGCATCATCATAATGTAAATGGACTTCATCATGATATAAATGGACATCATCATGATATAAATGGACATCACCATGATATAAATGGACATCATCATTATGTAAATGGACATCATCATAAGGTAAATGGACATCATCATAATGTAAATGGACATCATCATGATATAAATGGACATCATCATGATATAAATGGACATCATCATGATATAAATGGACATCATCATGATATAAATGGACATCATCATTATGTAAATGGACATCATCATAAGGTAAATGGACATCATCATGATATAAATGGACATCATCATAATATAAATGGACATCATCATAATGTAAATGGACATCATCATAATGTAAATGGACATCATCATCATGTAAATGGACATCATTATAATGTACAAGGGTGTCATCATAATGTAATTGCCCATCATCATTACGTAAATGCCCATCATTATGATGTAAATGGACATCATCATTATGTAAATGCCCATCACAATGATATAAATGGGCATCATCATAATGTAAATGGACATCATCATAATGTTAAAGAGTATCAGCATAATGTAAATGGACATCATCACGATGTAAATGGACATCACTATTGTGTAAATCGGCATCACAATAGAGTAAATGAACATCATCATAATGTTAATGGTATAATCATAATGCCAATGCACATTGTTGGGTTGGAAACAGCTGCCTAAGACAGTGACGGCTTTCCATACATACATACATACATACATACATACATACATACATACATACATACATACATACATACATACATACATACATACATACATACGTACATACATACATACATACATACATACATACATACATACATACATATACATACATACATACATACATACATACATACATACATACATACATACATACATACATACATACATACATACATACATACATACATACAGTCACAAAGAGAGGCAGCAATCCATTGATCTTTCACATATTTTCAAATTTGCAAACAAATTCATACTTCGTTTCTTTTAAATTTGTGATTGATCAATAAAACGCCTTTCAGTGATCTAAGAAGTAATAATGTTTTTTTCTTTCCTTGTTCTGTTGCTAAATACCGATGACAAAATGTGTCTGTCAAGAATGTCCATTATGTCGACCAGATTTTTGGGGGTTTTTTTCTTTTATCTGTCACCATCTCTTCTGATGAAACACTATTTGCTTATCATATGGCCTTGAAATGCAAATAGGAAAGCACACTGATGTATGTTATTCGTTCTATTCTGTGCTGCTTGAAAGATAAATAAACTTTACAAACCTGTGTCTTATCTCTAAGTAATTTCTCGAGTTCAGTACGTACTGCTTCCCCAGTCAAGTTGACATTAGTATAACTTTGAATGAACTGTTCCTCTTGTTGACTGTATCCTATATTAATGCAAGAGCGTTCTGCATAGGCAAAAGAACAAATGTTACTGAAAGGCAAAAATTCAAAGTTTGTGAGTTCTTTTTCCTGCAATACCTTAGCTTAACGCCCACGATTTCAAACCGAGCGTTATTCAAATGTTTGCCTGTGTGTACGTCGAAAATGAACACAATCATAAATTAATTTACTCTTCGTTGGGTAAAACATTGGCATTGCGCGTGAAAACATTCAAATATAGTTTAGGGGAATTTTTTATTGCAGAAACAGGAATTTGCATTTCTTTTCTTAAAAATGTATGTTTTCACTGCAAGTCTAGTCGCTTTCAATAAAAGGTAAGCAATGCCGGAAAATTTGTATTTTCCGTTGTTTGTTGTTACAGTATTGCATTTACTTAATTTTATCATGGCTTAACTCGGGGAAACATCAATATCTGTCGGGTAAACTTTGCTCGCGTTGACACGAAAGTGCTTCTTAAAGGTTACCAACAACACGATGATAAATTTTGTGCATACATGATACTTTAATAATATCACAATATCACCGTGTACTTTCATATTTGTATGATCTTCACTTACATATTTTTTGAAAATAAAATCAAAGCCGTCGTGTGACATCATTAAGACGGAGGCTAACGGTTTGTGAAGTCAAGTTTCACTTGTATCATTTCTATAGTAGTTGAACCTGTACTAATCATATAGTATTTATTGATGATCGTAAATTCTTATTAGCGATTGTCTATTTTATGATATTGATATCCATCGATTCATATTAGAGATCGTCTATACTAATGATATTGATATCCGTCAATTCATATCAGAGATCGTCTATACTATGCAATCTTTGTAGGGATGGTTTGCTCTGCAGAGAAAAACTTGCCAAAAGATATTCTGAAAATATTGTCAAATTTTAGATTTAATATTTCGAACATTCACAAACATTCATCTCGTCATCCTGACTTTTTCTTCCCCGTATCTACCGATCAATTCCTTATCAGTATATTACCGGTCAATTCCTTATCAGTATATTACCGGTCTATTCCTTATCAGTATATTACCGGTCAATTCCTTATCAGTATATTACCGGTCTATTCCTTATCAGTATATTACCGGTCTATTCCTTATCAGTATATTACCGGTCAATTCCTTATCAGTATATTACCGGTCTATTCCTTATCAATATATTACCGGTCTATTTCTTATCAGTATATTACCGGTCAATTCCTTATCAGTATATTACCGGTCAATTCCTTACCAGTATATTACCGGTCAATTCCTTATCAGTATATTACCGGTCAATTCCTTATCAGTATATTACCGGTCAATTCCTTACCAGTATATTACCGGTCAATTCCTTACCAGTATATTACCGGTCAATTCCTTATCAGTATATTACCGGTCAATTCCTTACCAGTATATTACCGGTCAATTCCTTATCAGTATATTACCGGTCAATTCCTTATCAGTATATAACCGGTCAATTCCTAATCAGTATATTACCGGTCAATTCCTTATCAGTATATTACCGGTCAATTCCTTATCAGTATATTACCGGTCAATTCCTTATCAGTATATTACCGGTCTATTCCTTATCAGTATATTACCGGTCAATTCCTTATCAGTATATTACCGGTCAATTCCTTATCAGTATATTACCGGTCAATTCCTTATCAGTATATTACCGGTCTATTCCTTATCAGTATATTACCGGTCAATTCCTTATCAGTATATTACCGGTCTATTCCTTATCAGTATATTACCGGTCAATTCCTTATCAGTATATTATCGGTCTATTCCTTATCAGTATATTCGAGGGTCCGTACAACTCCTCCAATACAAAGAATGTCGCCGCTTCGCGCCAACAGAGGTGCCAATCCTTAACAATACATTCCCTTGATAATTTCGATTGTTCAAAAACCAGGCTCTATGAAACGTAAATTGCTTGGAAATGTGCCTATTGCTCGCCTGTCTATGAGGCGCCGAATGTAAAATAATTAGTTTACAATTTAAGGTTCCGAGACAAGAAATTGACCTTTTTAATCTAACAATTCTCTGGTGGTTAATAAGCTCAGAACCCCCGTAAATTATACATTTTCTAAAAGCCTACATATAGGGAAATATTTTAGTAACCACAGTGTCACCCTTGTTTACATAACTATCACGTGACAGGTAATTTGCATAACCTTTCAAAATTCGGTTTTCCCTATGTTTTGTCTCAATACTTCAAAATATCTGACTCAAACTTGCTGGAATGCGAGCTGTCACAATGCTCTTGAAAACTGTGTCTCAGATTTTTTATATCTAGTCTAGTTTTTTTTGGAGCACAATTTTTAAGAAATCAACTAGGATTAAATCCACCGCTCTGGAAGTTTTTCTGGCTAAAAAATTGTTCAAGACGATTTTAAAAAATTCTGAGACATATTTTAGAAGATCTTCAGAACAGCTTGCACTCACACAAATTTCAGCCACATACCTCAAAGCATTTAAACAAAACATAGGGAAAACCGATTTTTGAAGGGTTATGCAAATTACCTGTCATGTGATGGTTATGTAAACAATGGTGACACTATGGTAAATTTCCAAAAATATATAATTTACGGGGGTTATGAGCTTTTTACCACTAGAGAATTGTTAGCTTAAAAAGGTCAATTTCTTGTCTTGGAACCTTAAAACGTTTTTACAGGTGTATAGTAAAGATGAATATGCACATGTGCACGTAAATACAACACGCATGGATGTACACATATGCACGAGTGCAGCCATGATTTCAGATGTGTACACCTTTAATACATTGTATCAGGCACATACAGTCATACTAGTCCGAGGTGCCGACTGTAAACTAATTCATTTCCACATTCATTCCACATTTCCACGCTTATTTGGAGAAATAACAGACGTAATATGCATATACAGACAATATATATATATATATATATATATATATATATATATATATATATATATATATATATAATATATACATACATACATACATACATAAATACATACATACATACATACATACAATCAGACAGACTGTCAGACAGACAGGATACAGACATACATACAGACAGACAGACAGACATATGTAAGTACATGAAAATACGGACATGCGTACGTGGTTACGCACATGCATACATATATTCATACAAGTAAAATATGTAAATTTTGCAACTTAAAAAACCAGGATTCTGAAACCAGCGACATCCTTAACTGAAGGGAGAAAATACTCAGTATGTTGATGGTGTGGTAGCCTTGAAGGTTGATTGCCTCGAATTAAAATATCAGGGAAACGATTTCTTCTATGGAAGCGACTGCTGGCAATGACATTTACAAGTTCGCTATCTATTTTAATGGTTTAGTATAAATTGGTAGCACCTATGGAATTATGGAATCACGAATTTTGCTTCAAACATTGCAAGAAAGGCCTCCATGCACAATTATTAGGTAGGAGCTACATTGTGTCCGACTTGTTTTTTTTTTTACTTTCATTCTGCTGTTTGAATTTTACAGCCCTTAGGCACAATTATAGCAACAACTTTTGTGATGTCATGTTTTCGTAGAATTGGTTTTCAATTGGGAGAAATTCTTTAGAAAAGCACCCACGCAATTTCGCACAATAGATTTAAATGCCACATACACAGTATAAGCGTTTTGGGTTCACAGCTGCCTTCATCACATCAAGTCCATGATAAACTTTAAATATACCCCTCTCTTGCTTGGTAAAAAGTGACTAGCATTTTAACTTGTGAAAAATATTGTGAAAACTCGGAGTAAATTGACTCTGACCACAAATGCAAGGGCAGCGAAGAGGCTGACCTCGAGCAATCGCATTGGGAAGAGTTCATAAATGTATATTGACACTGTTTTATCTTGTTTGAACCAATTTAAAATTTGTAGGGAGTTACAAGTCTTTTCACACCTGCCCCCTACGACAGTTCTCCTCCCTAATCAGGATAACTTCCCGCCCTCCATTCTTCTGGTACAAAAGCTCTCCACTGTCTTCCCCTATCTACACGACTTTTGCCTTCCATCCCTATCGGTAAACCACAACAGATACATCCTGCCAACCATTTGGGCTTTTCCGGTTAAAGTTGCCCGCTGAAAACAAAACTTCTCGACCAGTCGATGATAAAAAATGCCCATTTATACGTTCCAAGCCCGATGATACTAGAGTAGAATTTCAACCTCTCCGCCAAAAAAAAAACTGCTTATGAATATCTTTCTAGTCTGATGATGGCCGAGTTCACGTCATAGAAGGAAAGTAAAAACCGAATCGTTGGCGAGTCACTTACCCTGATGTACATTGTCTTTCGTTCTTGTATTCAGCGTCACGGAACAAATGACGTCACCGGCAAAGCAGACACAGTTTCCGCCTTTGGAATCTTGGAAGACATCATTATGTTCTGCAATCAGTAAAAAAATATCATAACGCAAAAGCTGGTTATATCGTTTGCTAATGGTAGTTATAATAATTTTAGTATTGTAATTCTCTCTCTGGAGAAAAAAGGATGACATACCGATGTGGAGTTAAATGTGCTGTGAAGGACTGGCTGATTAATAAGAGAGTCAATAAGAACATAAGGGCACTGAATGAAAAAACATTGAATGTATGATGTTGAACACAGAGTGCAAAAAGTTGTCTCTACAAAGATTCGACGAACTTGTTTAATGATTTGTTATTTTTTCAATTATTTAACCATGTTAAGTCTTTTTATTGGTTTTTGTATTGTTGCTGCCTTCGATTATTTGCCTCATTTACTGTATTTAGATCTCACGTTCCAATTTAGCAGAAATTGGAATATGTCATTAGGCATACCGTATTTCTTTCGGCCAAAAAGACACATAGCTGAGTGATCTACGCACGGTAGCTCAGTACAGTGGACCAGTTCGCCAGAACTTGAACAACGACACACCCTGGAGCAACCTTCATCATTCAGGGGAATCTGAAATGATAAATTATGACCAATTTATAAGATACTTGAGTTTTTTAGAGTCCGTGTAAATGAATTACCCCAAACAGTGCCTATCTTAATGTTCTTCTTTCTGCATGACTTAGAAATCGGTCTTTTATTCCCCAGAAAAAAAAGAATACAACTAGTTGACTTGTAAGAAAGACAGACAGATAGAAAGGCGGACAGAAAGACAGATGGATACTTAGAAAGATAGATGATAAGATAGACAGACAGACAGATAGATAGATAGATAGATAGATAGATAGATAGATAGATAGATAGATAGATAGATAGATAGATAGATAGATGGATGGATGGATGGATGGATGGATGGATGGATGGATGGATGGATGGATGGATGGATGGATAGATAGATAGATAGATAGATAGATAGATAGATAGATAGATAGATAGATAGATAGATAGATAGATAGATAGATAGATAGATAAATAGATAGATAGATAGGCAGGTTATCGCGATCTGATCAACTGACATATTTATATAATATTCCAAACGTTGTGAAAATTGCAATCCTGGAAAGATCCACAATGAACAATGGTGTCTCATTCAGGCAACCATTTAATTGAAAATGAGACAGACAAATCCGTGAAAACTTCAAATCAGACTCATTTTAGTTGATAAAATGGATTTCAAGTGATAACATTTCATTCCTCCGTGATTAAAGTGCTTGACCTTCCAATACACGCGAAAAAACTTTTTATACTTACAGTACAGAAACAAATGGTTACGGTGGGTTAAACCGTTTACTGGATATTACATAATGAGAGATCGAAATAAACGAAGGATTAATTCAAATGGAAAATCATGGATCAATTGTAATTAATTAATTAATTACGCCCAGAATGATGCCTCAGTATTGGCGCCCTCAATACAAAGTTAATGAAGTCAAATCTGTTATTATCACAAATAGCCTCAGGCCGCTTCTCAGTTTTATTGTTTGCGGTCGATGAAATTGTAATTCAAAAGGCAAATACCTACGCGTACACTTCCGCCGGATTTTACGGTAAGTGATTCGTCCGTCAGTGGCAGAGGCACTTCGCAATCTGAAATATCGAACAAAACCGAAATAGTCCTATTGTGTATGAAAGGTTTTCTTAACAGAGTAGTAATCTTGTTAAAATAAATTTGAGTGCAAAAGTACACCTTCGGAGGACAACAAACGTCAGTACTCAGTATTTATTCCCTGTTATATTTTGTTCACGTCAACATTTGTCTTTGGGAGGCCGGGATCCCTTTGACTAACTGCATTCTCTACCTTTATACAAGGGTTATGTGTAGAATATTTCACGGATTCCATCGAATCTTTTCGGGATTATCCTATTCATTTTAAACGTAACATGGGCGGCTATGGAAAGTTTCTAGGATTTCATGTAGAATGCGCCTCTGAGATGTGTTTCCGGACTCTTACACTCTTCAAATATTGTGTGTAGTCTACAGTGTTTATAAACTCATTTGAACATCTTATGAGAAAATTAAGTTTTTCATTGCCCTTATTTTGTAAATTGATTTAAAGCGATATTTTTCCATGAAGAGAGTTAACAGACAGCCGAGGTCATTTCCAATTTAAATGTTGTTAAGCCTGTCTGTTGTTCAGTACAAAAATAAGATTGTCGTCAGCTGCGTGTGCCGTGTTGGTTTTTGAATTTCACTAAAGATGAGACATTTTTGTCGAGAACAACAACAACAACAATAACAATAATCATTATTATTTTTTAATTTATTTATTTATTTATGAAGCGTCAATGTCCACAATAAAATGATCAAGGACACTGAATAAAATTAGCACATGACAAAAAGTAATTAAAGTTAACTGAATAAAATTAACACATCACAGAAAAATTAAAAAGAGACCGCAAAAACATTTACAACCTGAGTGTCAAAAGCAGACTTAAAAAGGAAAGTGTTAACATTGGCTTAAAAGTCGACAGACTGGGAGAAGGCCGAATAACGGAAGACTGTTCCAGAGTAGGGGAGCTGATACACTGAACGAACGATCTCCATATTTCTTTACGTGCAATCGCATCAGACAAAGTCTGAACTGATCAGCTGTAAAATTTCGATATCGAACATAGAGTGAGATCATGTTTGAAAGATAACTGGGAGCAAACTTATGAATACACTTAAAGGTCAGGACTAACAACATCTTAAAAACAATTCGCTGTGTCACTGGTAACCAATGCAACTGGTACAGAACTGGAGTGATATGAAGAGTGATTTTTGAACGAGTTACAATTCTTGCAGCCATGTTTTGAACACGTTGAATCTGAATAATTAAATTATTTGGAAGTCTGTACAACATAGAGTTACAGAAATCGATACGAGATGTGATAAAAGCATGCACAAGCTGTTATGTTAAGATAAATTTATAAGAACACACTGACTTCGATTTGAAAGATATGACTCAAACCGCTTAAGTGCACGACCAGAAAGACCAAATTGGTCTCTTAAACGATCTAATAGAATAGTATGGTTGACAGTATCAAATGCAGCAGAAAGGTCAAGTAAGACCAAGAATACATCGCACTTATCATCGAGGGCAAGCAAAATATCATTTGTATCATTTAAAAGAGCTGTACCAGTACCATGTCCTGGCTTGTAAGCAAATTACATTGGTTTACCTAATGAATGGCTGACAATATAGGTAGTCAATCTGTCATTTATAATACGTTCAAGAATCTTTGATAAATAACGACAAATTTGAAACAGGTCGAAAATTTTTGAGAATTTTCTGATTCAGAGATGTTTTTTATGGAGTGGTTTAACAACGACTAACTTAAATACATCAAGTACAGTACCAGATTACAAAGAGTCGTCGGAAATCTCAGTAAGATGTGGTAAGAGAGCATTTACAATGACAGGGTTTTTAAAAATATTCGTGGGAATTGGGACTAAGTAACAATAGATTGATGGTTAAGAACGGACTATGTTATGTATTTCATCGGCCGTTGTGGGTTTAATACCATCGAGTTTGCACAATCCTATGCATTTGATTGGGTTGGCGGTGGACCGCCGACGAATGTGTCGCGCTGCTACGGAGTTAAAAGGGTCCAAAATGGCACAAGCGGTTGTCGGCAGTGACGCCGGATTTTTATTCTTGCAAATAAAAGAGAATAACGTTAAGTTTTCCTGTAGACAAGTGAGAACAAAATTTTAAACAGCTTTTACCGAGGCGTACTAACTTAACAACAGGTTCACAGTTCAAAGTAACCAAAGATACATCTTTAGTTAACGCTTGTGACTTGGAAGATGACGAAGAGTAAACCAGCGATTGAAAGGAAGTGATATGATATAGCGGCAAATATTAAACACAATTTGTGTCTCTTGAAATTGATATGAATGGGGGCTCAGTCAAAATGACATTAGAGCTCTATCATTATATGTATAAGCAAAGTTTCGCCAGACGATTTTCAAAATCTTCGGAAATTATACGTACAAGATTGACGAAAATGGTATCGTTTATGATTTGCTCAACCAGCGTACAAATGCTTCAATATATCTGTAAACATTTATAGTTGTGCTACGGTAACAGGGTTCCAGTAACCGTTGTTGTGCGAAACCATATGGTTTCTTTTGTCACTGGCGTTGCCAAGCAGCAGCTATAGTTGAAAGGTTAGTGAGTTAATAGCTCTCCCTATCAACAAGCTTACCTTGGTAAGGCAAGGGCAGAGTTGCCGTCAGAGAGTGAGTCGTCGGCAGTGGTTCGCTCCAGAAGAACGCCCTCGCTGACTTTGCTAGAACAAAAAAGAACGATGTGATAAAATTTGAAAGTGCGTCTAAGGGCCGATCATCAAAAACATCGTCTGCGCAGACATCTATTTGCAGTAAAATGTTACTGTCTATTAAAGCGGAGATTAAGCTGTTGAAGTGGGAATTTAGAACTCCTACTACATGAGCGTTTATTGCGTCCCATAGATTTGCCACTTTTGGCTTTATCACACTTTGTCACCAGCGATCACATTTATACTATGCGTCCGTTCAGTGATTTCGACATTTAAAAAAATATTAGATGTTCTTGAAACCATGCTGCACAGGATATGTTATTGAAACAATGCTGCACAGGATATATTTTGCATAGCTAGCGGCTCTGTTTTAACCTACTTTACGGGTGCTAATTAACCTACAGAATCTACATCGATCGCAAATCCATTTCATGATTTTTTTAAACCAATGCGAAAAAGCAAAAAGGACACTCTATAGACTGTTATGAAGATCATTCCATCGAAAGCCATTTACCTAAATGATATCCTTGACGTCACGTGACGCAAACTTCGTGTCTCATGAATAGACCAAATGTCAATCAATCAGTCATTGAACCAACTCAAAACACGTTTTTCCCCCGCCGCCGTTTTCCCGGCAAAACATTAGTTGATTGGTCGGCGATGGAAACGTATGACCCTTTTTATGACCCTTTTTATATCGGCGTAAAAGCGCAAACAGAACCACTACGGAAGTAAAATTCCTAAAACACAACACGCCGGGTTTTTCAAGGTCGTCTCTGCGCAGAAGGAAGTCGTAGCGCGACTTGAGGAAGTTAATTGAGAAAATAAGTGTATGGTTGAATAAATTTTTATTTTTACGACATTATGGGACTCTGTGAGGACGTCTGTCAATTCCAGGTGAACTTCTATCAGTTTCTAAATCCCCCTTATCTCCAAGTGACAGCTTTAATGGCGCGAAATATTGCCCCTTTCATGGCCAGATATCCAAAACATTATGTTGGATTTCTTTCATCTGAGTCAAATTGACGCGATATATCAAAGAGGCACGGGTGCTCTCTCTTAAATCGAAGTCAGGTAATTCCGTGTGCCAGGACAATCTTTTCATTCATTCAGAGATAGAGTGATCATGAGTTTGAACTACGTTCTGAACTAATTCTCTCATTTTATTTCATTTCGAATGCACGTCAATTTAACGGTCACTGTGATTGAAAGGTCCAAAATAGATACTACAAAAGGAAGCGATGTCTCTTCGTATATGTTTGTCTTAAGTCGAAAGTGTTGGATGCGAGCA
Organism: Ptychodera flava; assembly: GCF_041260155.1. Classification (NCBI taxonomy): domain Eukaryota; kingdom Metazoa; phylum Hemichordata; class Enteropneusta; family Ptychoderidae; genus Ptychodera; species Ptychodera flava. The sequence goes on from NC_091936.1 coordinate 42,959,660, forward strand.
AAGCAATACTGTTTTAGGAAGACAATTCATTGCAATGTGAATTAGACTACTCGTTTTCACGGTAATATAAAGGACCGTTTAAATCAAATGTTACAGCGGACACGTACGTCTTGTCGTATTTTGACTATTCCTACACGTTGCATTTATTTGGAATCAATTGAAGCACGTTGCATTTATTTAGAATCAATTGAAGTAAGTAGAAAAGCTAGAAAAACAATAAATCAGCGTTATTGAAAAATAACGATGAACAAACTTCACGTCGGGTGTTATACTTGTCTGTTTCACGGTGCTGCTTTCCATTGATTTGTAAAGCGCATACTCACCCAATCATGCGGTCAAACGTCAGTATTGGAAACTCAACATAGAACTCCACGTGGGACCTTTTTTTTAAATGGCATGACCTCATATACAACGGCATTTGGTGAGAAAGACAGTGCTCAAAGTACTAGTATAATGTTTGAAGGATTGACCCGAACAGCGTATTTCGTAATTATTCTTGACTGTGCAGTACAGAGGAAGTAAAACCATTTTGCAATACGTACACTTGTAAATATCGGCAAACGAATGAGGTTTGGACCGAGGGACCAAGGATAGATTAAAACACTTGCCTGGAAAACTAAAGCCATTACAATTGACCTCAACCATTCCCTTAGACTGGCCCTATACTCGCTGGGCTTCTCAAGGGCATACGCAGCAGTTACCGTCCTGCGGACCATCGCGTTCACCCCACGATCTACGTGATCACTTCACCGTAAACACTACAGTCTGCTGAATTTTGTTCCTTCAATTTACTCTGTTTGATGTTTATTTGCCCCCATATCTATGACATTGTGATTTGAAAATTCCAAAATAAGGTCAAATGCTGAAATATGTAGTTCGCTGTTTAACTGCTGACATATTTTTGAACAAAAACTATTTCAGAGCAGCATCTGAATACTATAAATTGAGCATTACGTATACACATGTTACCATGATGTAACCAAAACCTTATAAATTTGTATGACTTTGCGTAAGATAATCGAAATATCGATGATCGTAGTAGAGCTAAACCGCTGCCCCAAAACGCCGCTAGTGTACTTCGTCTTGCAAGTACTTTAGGTGACAATTACCACTGACACAATTGCCAATAGTATTATTTCACCGTGAAACAATGTCGTCACGTCATTAATGAATTTAAAAAGCCATTTTGTAATATCTGTTCATCAATATAAGACAAAAAACTAGACTTTGTCTCTGATCATCGACCTTACCTCCTCGAGACTTGTAAGTGAATTCTTTTTTACCCCTTCTTTATATTTCAACAAAATTCTCACCGCATTACTCCAAAGCAAAAAGCTAATACTAAAGTGATTCAAGAGAAAAAAGTAAACTAAGACATGGGAAATTACATCACCACATCATTTTGCCAAACGTCATGGACCAGAAACAGTCTCTTTTCCAAAGTTTTCCAAAGTTTTTGTGACTCTGTATACCCATACGCTTTATAAGTAAACATGCAAAGGCAAGCATGCTGACTATCCGACCTTGTTGATAACAGTCCGTGTTTTTCATTAAAGTTCACTTTAGTTTATTGTGAATACATGTACACGAATATTTACGATTTCGTATTACCTAGCCGAACAGTAACGGCTAATAGGACGAAATACCTGGGCGAACATTAACGATTTTGTAACACCTAATAATCATTTTGAGTGACATATATACGTAGTATAAACAATAAAATGCCGCTATTATAACTGGTTTCGTCTCAAAGCTTAAAAGATTTACAATTTTGTTTATTGGCCATTTGAGTTCCAGAACAGACAGATAATAAGGTTGACTGATATTTTAGAAGGTGACTGAAATGCTCAAAAGGGAAGATAGACTGAGAAGAATGTGATCTGAAAAGCCAAGACTTTTATTTCTCCGAATAAACCCCAGTGTTCGGAGCTAACATTCCCATTTCGGACGAGTTCTGTGGCTGTTGAGGGAACATTTTCATAGTGTCGCTGCATTGGTGACAGTTACAGCAAAGGAGCGAAATATTGTATGTATGTATGTATGTATGTATGTATGTTTGGCAATTTATTTCGTGTACAACAAGCCATCACGTTGTTTCGGTCCCTGGGGTATTGTAGCCAGGTACTGCCTTGATAAATGAGCGGACTAGAAAGTAACGGCGAAACATCTTAACACACTGCCATAGCAACGACACTCAGCGGATAATCATTAACGATCGCTTTGACGTAAGTGCCAGGATGATTGTCGAAAATGTATAAGAAACCATTAAGAGTATGTTTTCCAAGATAAACCTCGAAGTACCCGATTAATGAAATGAATCGGTATTTTTTTTTACTTCACATGGAACGCGTAGGGACTAAGATACTTTACACAGATGTACAAGACGAACATATATTATATGGAACCACTGACCTACACATTGATTGTCTAAAATTATCTGAAATTCAGGACATTGTTCCAGACGATCACTGGTTTCATCGCAGTCGCAACTCGTCGCTATGACCGTTCCCATGATACCCACATACGCACTCCGACACGCGCTGTAGCTTCCGTGACAACCAGTAGGAGATGCGTTGTCCTCTCGGCATTGCTCTATAAACATTTGGTAGCTGAGTCTGACATGTGTTAAACAAACGAAATATGGGTCAACTTTACCCGAGTGTAAAAAACAAAGTAGATGAACAGAAACTTCGTTTGGGCGACGAGTAAATGAATTGCACAATTGTAAGTGACATTCGACTTCTTTATTGTTGCAGAGCAAGGCTAGTGTTGCCTAATTTGATAAATATGTATCAGGTTATTGATTTCATATAATCAAAGATTTGGAGTGTAAAAGGAATATACCAAGATACTGGTTAAGCGTGGAACACACTCGGATAAAAGGGGCCAGAAAGTTTAATCATACCAATTATTGAATTGAACATCGCGTCAACTATATCACATCCCACAAGTCATACCATGCCAACATACGTCAAATCACGTCACGTCGCGTCGCGTCGCGTCGCGTCACATCACATTATAAGATATCATGTCATGTCATCTCACATCACATTGCATTACATCACGTCAGATCGCATCACATCACATTATATACATTGTCATGTCATGTCGTATCATACCACATCATATCGATTGTGTACAGGGCTGATTCACTGCTGCCTCTATCTTATCGCTTCGTATAGAATCATGCTAAAATGCTAAATTTTTCAATCCTCTGTGTATCAATCATCGGTTGGCGAAAAGTTTGGTGTTTCAACCTGAATACGTACTGCGATTTTAGTTGCCGGCGTCCCGATCTCTTGGCTAGCGAGTCCTAGTTAGACCATATATGGGTTGTGTCCTTTCAATTTTCCACTTTAACTAATAGTACATGAAATGGCATTTATCCGGCGATAGGAGATGTTCTTTTTACACCAAGAATGCGTTCATTTCGACTGTTTCTTTTATGGTGAACATCAGCATTATTGAACGTCCATCATTATTCGAAGGTGAATAGGGTAGGATCGATATCGTTTATCGTTTATCGTTTTTGCACAATATTTTCTATTCACGTATTCGACATCTATCTGTTTTGTAAGAAAAGCAGAGAAGCTATATTACATGCATGCCTATGCCGGCAAGGTTTCTTCATAACAGAGGGAAGAGTACAGCTGCCGAACGCTTTTTCTCAAGATGCCATTTTTTGCCAAACCTAGACGAGAGATGAGCTCCTATTCGAAATTATCATGAATTCCTGTCAATTTTATGAGCTTTGCCTCCGCGCTGTATTGAAAATTGAGAGCCAATGCTAGTCGACGTCATAAGTGAGAGGACATGCGACGATGTGCACTATCGACATGTACGTCAAGATGTAATTAGTGTAATAAGCCATGTTTAAAGAATGCATCAATCCAGAACCGTTTCAAGTTCAATGTTGTCATCGTTATTTGCTATAAGCTTACTGTAACCAAGAGAAAAATACCTAGATCAAAGTACATGTGCGGATATCCGGCACTAATTTGAATGAAATGCTTTGGCGCTTCCTTTGAGCCTCAATTTGACGGACTGAGCAGTTGACGAGAGTTAACGAGTGTTGACGAGAGTACAAACAGACTTCACCGGCTTTGCCTTACATCCTCGACAAATGTTGAATTTCAATCACTAAAAACTGAAAGTACGAGTTTCAAACGAATCGAATATGCATATGATAACATTTAACGAGTAGACAATATCATGCTTTTGTCGTGATTTTTTTTGTCTTGGAGCACACTGTTCATGTTCACGGTGACAAATACTTTTAGGAGATTTCATGTTGACGATGTAAAAGATGACGGCAGCGTTATTTGTTTTACCGTTAACAATTACTTTCCGTTGCCGAAAGCGATTAGAAACTTAAACACACTTCAAAGCGCGGAACATGAGCCAGTATAATCACTTAACCTCATGGGTGCGATCAATAGAGTTTTTGATAATAGCAAGTTTTAAAAACTTGTGGTCGGGGTAGCTGATATCCCATTTAAATACATGCTAACTAATATTCAACTGAAAACAATTGCTACGATGCAAATGTGATGTTTCTTATGAGAAAAGTTGATCGGTGTGAATATGCATGCGTTAACTTCAGTCGGATAAGATGTTTCAAAATCTTGCCTCGACGGGTTAGTAATCATTCGCTTCAATTAAACATAATAAGACTGAAAGACTAACTTTGGAAAATTAGGTCAGGTGGATAGCGGTCATCGGAGTTTCTTGCAAGTTGAGGTTGTGTCGGGTGGCAAATCAGCTAAGACTTCAATTGAGAGGAGCATGTTTCGCAGCCGTCGAGTCGTAATCGCTTTTCATGTATTTCTTTCACTGAACATTAACTGAAGCCCTTCATTGCTTTCAAAATCTAAAGGCACCTTGTATGCAGATAGGGTCTTTGGAGTGTTACCTTGAACTGTTTCCACATACAAACGTCGGTCATGTGATTCAGATTTAACTATGAAAGAGGGTACAAACTGGCTCACATGAGCGACACTATAATTGGGCATTAAAAAAGTGCATCTCAAATTGCTGTCAAAGCTATAAAAGCTCCAGCCCGATAATTCCGCGTTTTATTGAGTGTAACCGACTGTACTTAGAAGCGATTGTAAGTAAATCTTTAGATGGAGGGACAAAGTACAGATGCACTACATCAGAGATACGGGGTGAACCTGCGGCTACGATATACGTAGGGTTCCGCGGCCGTGGGTGCCTACACATATTGCCCTTGTTGACAGTATCTGGATATCTTGCTACAGACGGGGGCAAGAAAGCCGGTACAGGATAATTGAGATGCAGAGTATTTTGACGTGCACAGGAAGGATGCCTACCTACACCTGTTGTCTCGGTTGCAACTGGTAACTAGATCCGAACAATATGGCATGGGCCGCTCTTCGTGGGAACACTCGGGGTTGAGACCTTCACGCAGGGCAATGCATGTCAAATCATCGTCCCGACAGTTGCAAAACACCAGGGAGTGAGTCAGATGGTTCTGCACGGTGTCGAAGAATGCCCTTATTGAAGTGAGACACTCGTCCTTGCGACATGCACCCGATATGTGGTCCGGTGAGCAATTCTTGATGTACTCGGCCAAGTAGACACGACATGTTTCATCGTAGTTACACTTGGTGAAGGCATCTATGCAGGTACTTTCTGGAAGATGAAATAAGAAATTGACACCTATTAACTGTTTCCTTGTAACATTAACAAGTGATGTTTTCATGGGCTATGAACTAAAGTGACTGTAGATGGATATCAAGAGGCAACTGAGCATATACTCAATATGAATGCACTCTTGATATATTTACACAACATACACATACATACATACATACATACATACATACATACATACATACATACATACATACATACATACATACATACATACATACATTTTTAAATTTTCTTTTTACATGTGATCAACCTTTTTCTTGATTCCGCTGCTTTCCTTTTCATGATCTTCTCTTTAATATTTGGCCATTACCCCGACTATAATCTCTGACGTCATTTGACGTCACAAAGTCGACTATTGACACCGTAAAACGTGTTTTTTTTTTGCTACACATTACAGAATCGTTTATCCGATTTTCCTTTCGCTATTTATCATTCGTTACACTCAAAATTGAGTAAGGATCGATACCCTAAGACCCAGTATGAGTTCATTCACTATCTCGCAATTTAAATAAGTTTCATTTATGCTCAGTTATGCTCAGTTTTAAAGAATTAGCTGTGACGATGCTGCAAATTTTAGAACAAGATTTGTTTCTCCAGAGAAATGTAATTGCGGCTCGCTCAGCTGTAAATAGAACTATATTATAACACGCCACATGCTCATTCCGTGTCGCGATTCGCCAGAATACGTCACGTTACGAGAAAATAGATACGTCTAGTCCCAAAAAGTGACGTCAAAGGATATTTTTTTGAAAAACTATTTCCCTGGGGAAATAGTTTTGACCAAATTTGGGAAAGTGCCCGGTCACGTGACTACAGTGTCGCCTGCAGCTTTCAAACAATGGCCTGTGACTAGAACATGATGTGCGCCCGAGATGAGCGACGAGCCTCTCTCTAAAACAGTTAGATTTTCCATTCCAACCGCGTAGGAACTTGAACAGCTCATCGACGAAAAAGATTTAAGTGCAACCAAAGATGTTGCTATGTATATGCTTAGAATATTTTTGGAAGAAATTGGTAATATGTACTTCTGTAACTTGAACAGCTATGGAAATATCGCCGAGTAAACTTATGATGGATTGCTGCTGTGCAAAATATCAAAGCACATTAAGAACTTCTAGTATATGATCTTACGATGTGTTATAAAACACCTATAACCTGGTCCTTATTCGAGCTATAGCGTCCGTTTATTACCCCTCGTAGCCGTGCGTTACCAGAAACACATCGCTATACCTCTACGGCCGAGGGGTATAGCGATTTGTTTCTGATAACGCACGGCCCCTCGGGGTAGTAGACGGGCTCTATAGCCCTCATGACCAGGTAATAGGTGTTTCCTATAGCCTCCCGTAGCTGCCGAGAGAGATGGTCTCGCCATGTGTTCAGGTCTCGCAATGTGCTTTAATTTAACATTAAAAGTTACTATAACAGGTATTTAAAATAAAACAGTGGTCAGCTCTATTTAACCTTCATTTATTTGATTTAGCAATCATGTTACACGACTTTAAGAAAAAGTTTGTATGCATCCTGTAGGATACTTCGTATTGAACACAGTTTGATATCTTGACGCGCGAGTTCTCCTCTAGCACAATACGTAGCATCTATTGTACGTTCAGGGTTCAGTGTGGAAGGGCGGGTTTATGTTGCTCAGGTGTAGTTAAGGTCTAAACGCGAAATGAACGTTTGGCAGAGATCATTTGATGAGCGATCGTGTTTTGACTCTAGGTTTCGGCGCGACATATGTTTAGGGTCATAACCTTTCTGTATTTGTTCAACTCGTACAGCATGCAATATTCCCAGTCACAATTAGATTATGACAGACTATGAATTAAATATTTTCTTTTTAAAAATGAATTTTCTTGATGCTGCATTCTTCTGATGCGCTGCAGTGACTTGCGTGCATCAGTTAAATTGGTGCTACCTGGTGTAGCTGTTAGCAAGAAAATAAACACATCAACGACAGCTTTTATTTGAAGGACGAAATTCGAACTTTTAGGCAACTAGCCGTTTTGAATAGCGCTGATCGCAAGTGACGCCATTTGTTTTTCATGAATATGCAAAAATAAATGTTTGTCCGCATCTAGAACGACAAAAAACCTGCTAGTGTTACAAAGGTTACTAAAGGTCACACTAATTATGTCTAAGACTACAAGCTGTTTTTCTCACAAAATATGTCCCCTATGGACTTTAAAAGCAGCAACAACCAAGCATCCTACAATAAACTGTCCGAATTTCAAGCAGTAGTCTCCGAAATAGCGCACGTGCAACTATATTTAGTAACAAGCTTGAAATCGCGATCAGCGCTATTAAACTTCAAGGTGATCTTTACTGTCAGTATTATGACGTGAACAGCGAATTCGCAAGAACGCAATAGTTAAATCCCACTCAACGTTAGACGTCGCTACTACTACGTCATTTATTTATTTATTTATTTATTTATTTATTTATTTATTTATTTATTTATTCGTAAAGCAAAATGTTCCATCGCCCATTGTTCCTTCTTTCTCCTGTCTCACAGGATTCGCTAGTGTCCATAATTATTGATTAAATGAATTCTGATCCGAAATAGTGTTCAGTTGCCATCAGTAACATGAAAGTTCTGTCAACGAGTGTGAACATCAGGTCTTTCGACATAATGGTTTGTTTTTTCAGCCAGACAAACAATGGAAAACTATATTACATAAAAATGACGTTTTTTCAGGAAGACAAACAATGGAAAACTATATTACATAAAAAAATGACGTTTTTTCTACTTGACCTTTAAGTGAATCTATTTTCTCAAATCAAAGACAATTATAGAGTTTTTTTACCTGTCTGAGATGAAATGGCAATTACTATGGTACCTACGATCATGAAATAATCGCAAACTTGGCAATTGAACATTGGATTTGACGAAACTTGTTATCGGGAAGATGATATTGTCAATAGGTGATATTGTCAAAATACACGATATTTCTGTTCCAGATGAATCTTAAAACTGTCCATCTTGCGTCTTTAACCTACCTCCTCCGTTGTAACCACCAGTCGGTACATGTAACATATCAGCCAACCTTTCATCCAACGGTGCCGCTGAAAGGAAATATCCCAAACGCTAGTTACATGTGTTCCACCAACGCCGTGATCCAAAGGCAAGAGAGATTTCTCAAGGATGAATTCGAAACTGATGAATCCGCTGAATTACACGCAGTCCCCATTCTTTTACTAATTTCATCACAGTGTGTCGTTTGGCATAATCAAAAAAGCGACATGAAATTGGTACCTAGTGCTAATGTTTGATCGCTAAACGCATGAAAAATTAAAATGGAATGATTGGATTTTGGAAATTCAAGTAAAAATAGCACAACAGTTCCAGTGTGTTTGCTTAGAACATCATCTATCACGAGACGATTTTTTCCTTTAATTACGTTGGGATGGGGAGTATTCACGGAGTTATGAGTTGCACAGTCTGATTAAGCTAGAATACGCTTCAGGGACAGTGTTATTGACATCTAAATTTTTCAAATACTGGCCTTCTCTTGTGTACATTCATTTTCAAGCTTTTTTTGGGTAAATGAAATTTTGTTGCTTCGTTTTTATGATGATGAAAAGTTTAATTTTCCCATAGAGTTAACACGACAGCAAAGTGGCCTGTGAATTATCGAAACTTCCGGAGAAAAGTAGGTTTTGATCTTTCAGGATAAATAATTCTGTACTAAAGTTCACTCAGAAAATGATGATACCTTAAACTTTAGTAAGCGGATTCGTAAAGGGAGATTGATTTATCACGTATCTTCCTTCTAGAAGTCTAGATGTAATGGAATACTCAGAACCAGTGTGTGAAACTTACCAATTGCTGTAGCCGATTCAACTGTCTTTCCGGCGTCTTCCACTGTTCAGGAGAAAAATATCAAACACCAAGAGAAGTTAGGGACTGCACAGAAATTACATGGGGAGGGTCGATGTTTTTCAAAATGATGCTGCGCGAAGAATAGTGACCCTTCAAAAGTGTTCGCGGGAAAACAAATGACCCTCATCAATTTTCATGCGCAAAAAAACAGTGCGTATCACAGTTCATATCAACGATAATTGACTTATAATTTCTCATTCGGCCATTGACTCTTCAAAAATCCTTCTTAAACTTTACAAATAATCACTTATATGTAAGGTTTCGAGTAATTCGATGAAAAAAGATCACATTTTCCAATAAATAATTCTTTCAAGTACTTGAAGTTCAATTGGCCGTTCAAAATAAAAATAGGCAATAGCTGTAATGTTTACCATCTTTTATAGTTTGGTTTGTAATTGTACAGAGAGCACTATTGTTGTTTGTCAAGAAACTATATATAGCCTAAAAGTCCATAGTTAACATCATTTACATAAAAATGCACAGATTAGCAAATTACGGCGGAGAAAATGTTAAATAATTTACCTATAGGCTACCATGAAAAGAGAATTAGAATTTTTGGGTGAAATTCTAATATCATAAATTTATATCAATTATCAAACATCAATAAATGCACAGTTATTGCCAGTTTTATATTGGAAAAACAATGTTCATAGTTTTCTCATAGACTACAATGCATAGTGAATCATTTTCGGGCGAAATTTCAAAATCAAATTTCGTTTACTCATATGCACTTGTAACCACCGTATTCCAAAAAGTACATTTATATTAATTATCAAATGTCCATTAATGCACAAATATTGCTAGTTTTATATTGGCATAAAATTAGTCATAGTTTCTCATAAACAACCATACTGGATCCACATTTGCGGTGAAATCCGAAAATCAATTTCTTGAAAACACATGCACTTTTTACCTCCCACTTTAAGTAAAAATATTTTATATAAACACAGATACAGCTTGTTTTATAGGGGAAAATTGTTAATAGTTTGCCCAATAGGCTTTCATGTGTTATGATTCCATACTTTTTGACGAATTGGCACTGTATCGATTACACGTTGCCTTTAGCTGCACAAAAAATGTTGATTCTCCCAAAAGACACGCGTGAAATTTCATGACCCTTCAAAAAATTGCGACCTACCCCAAAAAAACGCCGCCCCTCCCCCTGAAATTTCTGTCCAGTTACCCATAGAAGGTCATCGATCGCTAAGATTAACAAAGGGTAACCTACAATTGTTTTACCTCGATACACTTCGTTGGACACACTAAACTGTCTCACGAGAATTAAGATGAAGAGTAGCACGACAGCGGAATGAAAACTGTACATGCAGCACGAGCAAACTTTATATAGGTCACGTGGCAGTCTCGATTCTCACCACAAACAAGTACCATATCTGCGCTAGGTTAACAATGACTGCTCTCAAAACGACATATTGACACCAATAGGAAGAATATGTTTTAAAGCACAGGTGATAGAACCAATCTTCAATATTTTCTGTGCATGTCTAGGTGTATAAAATGAATTATGTTTCACGATTTGATAATTGCGTAAACAGCGCTGATGGATATCTTCAGTCTCAGCATATAATTTAGTTGCACTCAGAGCTCGCACATTGAGAACATCAAAATCAACACAGTGAAAGTGAGTTGAGGCTAAAATCACCAGAAAGTGTACCTTCATTCCTAGTACTGATTCTTTGATTCTCATAATTCTTGATATTCTAGGACACCTCTTGTCCTTTCACTTGACCACTGTCCCTTCCCTCCTCTCACTATTCATCACTTACCCAGGCATGGATTTTGATGAAGCTTTCGAAAAAGCCTCCAGCATTTTCTCTCTTTCACCATTCCTTCAAAACACTGACAGTTTCCTAACATTGTGGAGTTTAAAAATCCCCGAGCTTGTCGACATTTTTCTCTTGACGAGTAGACGCAGCCAGATTTTCGCGATTCGCAATTGGACATGAAATTTGTATAGAGTACCGAACATTGTGACTGTTCTTGGCAAGCTGCCCTGGCTGTGTTACAGTCATATGTGTTTGCACTAGGTAAGATTACAGGGTTTTCAGTACCTTTTATTCTCGGCGATGGCGCTGTGTACAAATAGAAACGAGAACAATTTTTATTTAGCTGACAGCTTACAAATTTGTTTATATAGTTACATGTACACATACATACAAGAAAATCCAACGTACACTCATCCTTCTGATGGAAAAAAGCTATTACTTTATACATACATACATACATACATACATACATACATACATACATACATACATACATACATACATACATACATACATACGCTTCATATATCGCAACTGAATTTAGTATCTTCTAACTTTGAAACGTCACACCAGCACTTCAAATTGTTGACGTAAGTAATCACCTAAAATGTGATATTGAAAACCTCAGAAGCTATACGTCATAGTGTTCCGTAACTGAATGCCCATATATGTATCGTACACTAGCTACATCCTGATCTGCCAAATGTAAAATCCAATGTGGTCCTTGGAAGTAGGTAAAAGAGTCATGCTAACAAATTACAAGTTATTTAGGTTACTATTTGTTTTCATTTCAGTCGCAATGACTTTTATTTACCCACCAGTATCCGATATTTCCTGTGACTTAGCAGATGTGTATTTAACGAGCAGTGTTGTTGGTGTATCTGTGGTTGAACGACAGAAAAGAAAAGTCATGAAGCTGTAGTTTGTAGCTATATAGTTCAGAAACGCCGCATTGTTTAAACTTATGGTATATGGCAATGGAAGCAAAAGCAAAACAACTACTTCTCAATAAAGACAAGAATAATTCTCAATCAGAAGAAATTTAGCGAAGAAATTGTGGGCATGAAAACTTGAAGAGACCATGTGACAATACAAGTAATCGATTTTGTATTTCTTCGTAGCAGTTATTTACTTTCGACGGATATATTTATTGTGTTTGTATTCCTCTAGCTACATTCGGATTTTATAAATTTCACTTATCATCTAACCGGATATAAATAACATCCAAATATCAATGTGGAATAGACCGAGTATATGAGATGAAAGAAATGGATTTTTTGTGTCAAGAAGAGCCCACTTTTCATGATCGTGCACTCACCTCGGTGAATACACGGATGGTTGTTGAGCAACTTGTAGATTTGATCGCATTCTTCAAACGTTGCAGCTTCGCCGTCGCAAGAACAGTTTTGAAAAGTTGGCATTGATATCAGGGTATTGTGTGCCGCTCGACAATTAGTTGTATCGGTGATGGTGCATTCTGTTACTGTATGAACGACAGAAATAATGCTTAACTAACAGACAATCTATACACGGAAAATCAAAAAGTCAACTTTTGGTATGACTGTAACATGAAACAGGGCAATATTGTTGAAAACATGGATTTATGAGCTATATTTATGAGCATATATAGGGTTCTGTAGCTGTAACTTTTGATATTTTCACTAATTTGTATACTTAATTGTCAACTACTGTTTCCTGTTTTACTCCCCAAAGCATGTTGAGGTATACAGTGTCGAGCTTGTCGATATAAATGTTATTGCTGGCATGTTATGGGAAGATATACGTCATATTTAGGCAACAGGAGTTTGCAAATTAGCTAGGGATAATTTAATCTGGCTTATAAAATGATCCTACACCTGAAGAGTTAAGTATAATGTAACATTACATCATCTTATGATAAATAAAGTGAAAAGCACCACTCGTTGACACTTCGCAATGTATGGATACCATTGATTCGCTCCATTCCATACTGGTCATTTACATTTTGAATAATTAGTTGCCAGTTCGGTTTTGAACTCTGAATGAATTATTCATACTTTCTTGTAAATAGAACGATTTAGTTGCATTTGCAAATAATAAATAAATCATAGCACAAATAAAAGAAAAGTATGTCAACGTGTAACATATAGCCGTATGGCATGGCCCTTTGTTCATGTTGTTGCGGTTAATTAACGACAAGTCCTTGACCTTATCAAAGTGATTATCATCATAGCCTGAAAACATACGCCAATGGGGAGCTAGGGTTCAACATTGTTTACGCTTGATTAAGGTAGTTTTCTCCTCTCGACACATGTATGACGTGGAGGAGGTCATGATCGTTACCTGACTCTCCGCACATGTGAGAGATGTCCATGTACATTAGTATGGTTCTGCATCCTAGATCCTGTTTACAGAGCTCCTTGGCATCCAGGCAGCTTGTGAAACAGTCACTGACGATCACATAACACATAAGCACCATCGAAACTGCAAAGAGAAAAAATGTTACAATATATGAACAAGATATTAGATTGCAGAAGCATTACTTGTCAAAAGTTAGCTACACTTGTGCCGATCCTTCTAGTATTTATACCAATAAAGAAAGTTAAGGAGTTTTCGGAACAGATTCTAAATCTAATGATAACTCCTAACACGCTAAAGCTTGCAGAGAAAGAGGAAATATAATTTTGTGACCAAATACTTTTACAATCGCAGTAACATCGCCTGTAAAGATCACTACAATGTCCTGACAATTCTTTCTGTATATCCGTATCAATTATTAATTGTTTCGAGAAGGCTTTTATTTGTCTGTTTGTTGACGTTTGCCTTTAACTCAATATATTTATATTGCACATACCCTCCACTGATCAAGTAAGAATGGCTCAAGTAAAACATGTTCTCTGCCATGGTCAAATAATTGAGAAGTTTTCCTGTTAGCTTTACTGCGCTAAGTAAAAATTTAAAATCTTCTGACGCCTAAAAAGATTTTGCTGAGATTTTATAGACTACAAGTACACTCTAATGTGCCGGCAAGCATGCGCTATACGCTGGTTATAAGAACTTGAAGCCCTTACCGACCAAAGTTTGCAAACAAGTGTGAATATTGCAACTTTTTGCAAAGTTCTGCAAAGTTTTGCAAAGTTCGACTTATCCATAATGTAAAAGACATCTCGAACGGAGCATGTTGACATTGATTCGTTTAGCGTTATCATCTTCATGATGAAGCAAGAAACGGTCGACCCCCTCCCTCTTTAAATCAATGAGAACATTCTGTTAAAGCACACCGATCCTAATAAACACATATCCTTCGATATTTGAAACGGCACTTCACGTCAATTATCTGCTGATCAATCTGTCAACTTTTTTCATTATGATCGCCAAGATAGGTAAGAAATAACAGGCTAGCTCAGGTGTAACTGTAAGATGTCTGTTGCGCGTTCCCTTCGTAAATGAAACAGGAAAATGCAACTTCCAAAACGTAACACAACGCTTTCCAAAAGATTAAACTTGTACTTTTAACGCAGTTTTCGATAGAACATTATATGTAATAACGTTTCCTCAACACTGGAGGTCCGTAATATAGTGCACAATCCTAAATACATAATAATGACTCTTAATCAAACAGATAGAATACATAATGATACACCTTTGCTTAAATGAATTCTAATCTAATCGTAATTCTTACATTAGAGGATGAATCCTTTTAAGGAAGGCGTTTCTGAACTTATCGAGAGCGTTCAGTTTAATATGTGAACGATATCATCTTTGCCTGGAGAAATAACCCATTTGAACACCCACAAACACTACGACCCACGCTGTAAGTTGTCAACAAAGTACTCTGTTCGTCACAGTGGGATGAACGAGCTACTTCAATATGCTAATTCTTAAGTTTTCTACCCGGGGCCGACAGACGATAAACACAAAGCTATTCATTTCATATCCACGACGAACGGTTACCTTTCACTGACGACAAGCTTTGAAACTGGTCGGGGGGGGGGGGCAGGACGAGCATATTCTACCAAAGTTGTTCTCTTCTCACGTAAGAGATACCTTTGATAGTGATAGATTCACTGTTGTGCATATATATCTTCCCCAGGACTATCTTATTAATTATATAACCGTGACATCCAATTAAATTACAATTATCGTTCTGTTTCACCCTAAAGTATGATGAAAAGGTACATTTGTGTTTCAGGCTAACGTAACTTTGGTCGTCCGATGACCACCTTTTTTTCTTGGTTCACGATCAAATTCCAACAATTTCGGAGATAAGGGTCATTTTCACGAGTGACATTAATGATTTTATATTATCCCGCCCTGTACACTTCTACTTCAGAAAGGGTGGTCTCGACAAACGTGTGAAAAGTATAGACAGACGGAAAATTGTCCAAGCTCACAAAATAAAGCTTCGACTTACTTGCAAATGAAATTGCACTTGAAGAGTAAAGGAAACTTTCTCAAGAGCATATCATACGAAACACATATAGAGCTGTAAATGGGTGGATTTAATATCATTTTTCGATGCATCATAACATTTTTTATTGAAACTGTTCACTAATCTCTGTCAGTAAATAGGATGATAATTAATTTTCCTTCTTAAACAATTACGTACAACGTAACATTTGAAATGGAAATTAATTTCAAAAGGACTTCCGCTTTAATGCACCTTGAGAACTTCCTCAGTCATACGCCAAAATTGCAGTAATCAATCTCGTATAAATGCCGATGGTGCGAGAAAGGCATGCTGCCCAGTCCTTGGCTTATCATCACTTGGAGGTATAGTGTGTTTGACTTTTTCAAATAATAGATAACCCTTCTCTGTTGCCGTCTTTTGTTAGAAAGATGAAGTTTACCACTTGTAGTCTGACATTTGAAGTCAGCGCAAACGCATATCAACCAATGACGAATAATTTCTGGCAACCGATGGACCGAGCGACTTTGAACCAGGTATTGAAATACATAAACATGCATCGCATGAAAGTTTATGAACATTTTCATTACATAACCCACCTACCTACCTACCTACCTACCTACCTACCTACCTACCTACCTACCTACCTACATACATACCTACATACATACATACATACATACATACATACATACATACATACATACATACATACATACATACATACATACATACATAAATACACACACACACACACACACACACACAGAGGTGGACAGAGAAAGGGACAAAAGCTAGACAAAACGAGACTGACAGAAAGATTATCCATACACAATTGCACTCATGTTTACCTAAATTTGGCAAGATTCAAAGCAATTTCCAGTTGAAAAATGTTGGTACATAAATGGAAGAAATTATGGCCTTCACTGGCGTTCACGTATTCAGTATGTATTTCACGGACATTAGTTCGAATAGGCAAAACAATTGGACACCGACTTACCTGTGATGAAGCATAGCTGGGATAACATGTCTTGTTGAAGCTGGATTCAGATTGTTGCTGTCTGCTTCGGCTAGATACCTAGCGTTGAGAAGGTGGCTTGTGAAGTGGCGGGACTGGCCTATTCGATGTAGAAAAAGCTGACAGTTGTTAACACTCCGCCAAGTCGGCTCAAATGACTGCACAAGCAGAGAACCCCGTCATTTTTATGACTCTCGGGGCATACTACAACATCCGGTCACGGTCAGTCTGGGGATGTTAGGGGTGGCTTCCGCACAACCTACAAACCCACGGTGTTTTGAGTTGACAAGGCCGAGAAACCGTTTACTGGATCTTAATGATCACGATGGGGCAGACGTTTTTGTGAATTAACATCCCCCAGCCCTGAAATTTCAGTTTTTTGGCAAAATGACAAAAGTTAGCCGCAATGTTAGCTGCTTTGATCCGTGCACACAGTGCGATTTAGGTTTCCTCCTTCACTGTCGATTCTAGACGCAATGGGCGTTGATGACAATGATGATAATGTCTCAAAAAGTAGAAATCTAGGTCAATGTATCCAACCGACTATTGCAGATTGGAGTTTGTGATGGCGTTTTGTGGCATTCAATAACTCTTGAAAAAAATAATTGATTCTGTCTGATATTATGTTTGTAGTTGTTAATTGAACGATAACATATATCGCCGAGACTGCTGTCGCGGCAAGAATTTTATGAGATATTTTTAAAGGCGCTGTACTGGTTTAAAAGTTCCGCAAGGCGCCTTTTGTCCTCGTCAACATGCCATGAACAAATTACACTCCATAGTACAACGATTCTACCCTCGTAAACATCAGCCAACACGCCTTCTCAACTCACTTAGCTCAGGGGAACGATACACTTGATCATGCTGACCGTGACCGAGAGATTGATTACGAGCAAAAGACAATTAAAAACAGAACGTGTCTTCATGACGCCACTCAGATGTCTTCAAAGGTCACACCGTCCGTCTCTTGTATAATTAAGGTATTAACCATCGTCCTCTACCTTTTGGGTGATTTCGATACAGCCACAACCGATCCCGATACATCAAGAGCGATAGCTTATCGCAGCAATAAATCAATACAGGCAAAGAAGAAGGGAAGATTTTATCCAGAGGCAGTTTAACATAAAAAGATAAATAAAAGTACGAGTGGTGCTTCTGCACAATTCAAGATTATTTTGACATTTTGGATATTACTTATGAACATTTCGATGCCACTTACTGTTATTACAACAGGTCATTTAGAGAAAGACTAGCAGTTTATCTGTCAATCGTTTATCTGATGTATTGTGTTTTGCCATTTATAGCAAAGTGTGTGAAACAGCTTACATTAATCACTATGTGGCAGACTGATGATAGACGTATCATTATCCTACCCTTTCTAAATTAATTTGTAGACTACGTGTTTCCTCATATTTTGCTGATTCAGGGTAAAAAGAGGCCGTAAACACACGATCGTACCATCATATGTGTATTTTAGCGGAAAACCTTGCTTAATCTCTTTTAATGTTCAACGCTTCACAAAGTGTTCATGAGTTTATGTAAGTTTTGATGGAAAATAGAGAAGAAGATTATACAACCATTCAAGGGGGTTGACACATTCAATCTTATGATCAGCAATTTCAGGGCAATACATTTACTGTACATTATTGTGTGGAACTATTGCCTTCAA
Source organism: Ptychodera flava (assembly GCF_041260155.1). Lineage (NCBI taxonomy): Eukaryota > Metazoa > Hemichordata > Enteropneusta > Ptychoderidae > Ptychodera > Ptychodera flava. The sequence goes on from NC_091936.1 coordinate 42,978,077, forward strand.
CATTTAGAAATTCTATCACAAACTATGTATATAAATCTATGATTGGTAGAATGCTCAGTGTGTTTGTATTTTGCGTGAACTGTTAAAGCATAGTTTGTAAGTTTTGCTGTTAATTGTATATTAACATGTAAACATATTCCATATGACGTATCTCACTTTGGTTGACTTCACACAAAATACTGGCATTACCGAATATACTCAACTTCATTAAATGCATGATTTCAACGCATTATTAAAACATTCTATCGATGGATCGCATTTTTTGCCATGACGGCAAATTTGGATAAATCCAACAATACCCGGAAATCTTTCTGACTCAATCTTTAAATTGTTGATGCATGATATACTTTATTATCTTGGTTGAATACGAATGATCGGTAATGACCGATACTTAGTCTGATTTTCAATATTTGTAATATGCTTTGCGTTTGTCATTAAAATAATTTGCCGCCTCTTGAAATAAGTAAAAAGAAGTCATATCGATAAACAAAAAGACGTCGAAATTAGCCAGCAAATAGAACTAGAACTCGAAGTATCAAAAAAAAGATAAGTTTCCGGGGGTTTGAATCTCAAATACGAGGAGCACATGGTACACAAAGTGCAACATCTATTCAAATCAAAATAAATTATATCTTGAAGTGTATATTTTCGCCTTTGAACTCTGTCGTAGGAGTAAATGTGAAGGTCGCAGGTACAGCCGTTATCATTTGAAATCTATCCCTGGGTGCAGGAAGTCAACGTATTCAAAACATATAGCTAGATTTCAAAGTACCTTCGGGGCTGTATCACTAAACCATAATTAATCTAGCTCACCTAATAGACAGTCTATACAGTTCATTAATACAATCTAGCGTTTGCTTTACGTCATAGTCAGCTCGCCTTTTGCGCTAACAAAGAATGCCCTATATCATTCAGTTTTTTCTTCTCCAAATAGCTTGTAATTTAATGTGTACATCAAAAGTGGTTGTTGAGTATTTCATGTATGACGACAGGTATCAAATAATGAAAGTACAATATTTTGACACACTCCCTGTCATTTATGTCTTTACCTTTATTTTGCCACGTCTTCACTTCTACGTGTGTTAACCAACTGTGCAGTCTCATGTACACTTCATTTTGATTTTATGGGTTCATTTGAGTTAAGTTCAGTTCTCAACTATACTGCGGTTTATTTCCTTGAAATAACCATTAGTCAAGTGTAAAGAGCGAAGCTGAACTCGTGGAGACCTATAACATTATGCATCTGTCCTTTTACCCAGGAGAAAACACTGGCTGTCAGATGGAGCCAAACACCTTCTGGGCAGACTTAGCGCGACGTATATTTTTATATCACCGGCCCTGAGATAATCATCTCTTTTACGTTATGGCATATGTCAGAACTGCTGACACTACTAGGAAATCGCCATTTCCCGGCAATATTGTCCGCAATAAATCACCATTTACAGCACTGAGATGGAGACGGTGCCCTCGCGCCGGCGACTCTACGAGACCTTCGGCATGACTGTTGTGGCGATGAATGTTTGTTTACTCTCCAACTGCAGGACGTCTTGTCGTCAAGTCCATAACGGTGGTTTGCTTCCATCGGATAAGACATGGCCAAGCTTGAATGGGCATCGTAAAACATTTCCCAGACTTTCATCGGTAATGTTTGAAGGAAAGTGGCTTTGAGACGACAATCAACGCAACACCGACAGAGCGAATCTGTTTCAAGCTCTCGAGGCGACAGATTTGTAAATTTGTAATAATACAGCACTCAGTGAAAACTATTCTGAATGAAGTGTCTGGACTTTAACGAGCGTCGCGGACAATCATTCAAATAAAAAGAGAAGATAATTTAATATTTGTCTTTTATATTTTATCCTTAGACATGGTTTTAAATATCAAACTAAAGAATTTGTTTTAAAATCTGAAAATAGCTGGCGTTACAGGTGCCGGTTTCTTTCTTTCTCCGGGTCAATATCAACGACGTACCGGTACAAACAAAAGACCATAGAAGCAATGTTATTCAAGTCGTTCTAGTTTAGATGAGGACACTGGAGGGCTCCATAAAAATGTATCTTTGTCTTCGCAACGTGAGTACTGAAGGTTGTGAGTTCGGACTCTGATTGTCAGAGTATTGTAAGGGAGCCGTCATTATTTGCGGTCTGGGGGGAGGGAATTTGATCGGAAACTACGAAATTTCGAGTAACCCCCCCCCGACCATGATGAATTTGAGTAACCCTTATATAACTCAGAAATTTTGACTGAACCCCTTAAAAATTTAATACCAATATTTGTAAAATTTACAAAATACATGTACAGCAATAGTAAAGACCTTTCAAATCCTGGTGTACCCTGCTTGATTATCATCGGTTATCTCATGATGGTTGAAAAGGGTGAAATCAATAAAATGAAATTCAAAGTGACTACAAAATACATACACAAAAGCTCACGCAATAACCAATATCCTTAAGTTGGATGGGTATCATGCCAGGGTTTTCACAAGGATATCTGACTGGGCAGAATTTATAAGTACAGGGGGAGAACACGCGAGAGGCTGAGGGGAAGTGTCAGAGGGGCTATCCCCTATCCTGCATGGAAAATTTTGAGAAATTGATGTGTGCAATGATGCAGTCTTGTGCAATCTGAGAGGTGATTATAATTTGTTTTTACTAAGTAAATCTGTTAGAGCACCCCAAGGGGGAGCACGAGAGGGGGTCTCCCCCCTCGTATCGACAATTTTGAGAACTTGATGTGTGTAATAGTGCAATCTCAGAGGTGTTTCAATTTATTTTGCACTCGGTAAAACTGTTGTAAAATGACATTGAACACAGATATTTTTATAAATTTTTTTTCATGATCAGTGCTTGAGTCACAATATTTAACAACCAAACAATGATAATACATTTTGCAAAAAAAACAGTTCTCAGTTTGCCAGAGATTGAAGTCCAAAGAATATGCAGGAATGAACAATCTGTTACCCTCTTGTGTCATTTCTCCAGCTGCCAGCATCTAATTACAAGCCTGAATATGGTATGATTGAATGTCAAAATGGTTATTGAACTGAAGTCAATGAAAATACATGTTTCTATGATAATAAAGGATAAATTCACAACAGTTCAGTTTTATCCTAGATCCTGTGAAAAATTTGGGAAATTTATGTGTGCAACGGTGCTATCTGATAGGTGTTTCAATTTATTTCGCACAACAAATTGAGTAACCCTTCTTTCTCTCCACATTTTGAACAATCCCCTTGAAGTTTTTTTTTTTATTTTTCGAGTGACCCCAACATTCCTCCGAACCCCCCCCCCGGCCGTAGTTAATGACAGTTCCCTAATATCATATTTATATCGAGTATCAATTCAAATGGTAATTTGATTTCAAAAGTAGTTTAAGTACATTCAGATTCAGAAGCTGGTGAATGTTAAACGCTTGAATCCAATGTTCAAATTGAAACCAAGTTCAAATGGACACCTTTTTCCTGCATAGGTTTGCACATGTAGAATCAGAAAACTGTAATACAAATATGACGAACCACTAAAGACATCAGCTGATGTCGATCCTCTATGACTGGAAAACAACGAGTGTCACTCGACATCTTAACTATAGGAACAGCATCAGAGACTGATCAGGACATCAAACAAGTAAACATCGAAAGTTTATCTGCTGCCCACGCTGAAAGACATACTGGCAGATGACTATGTATATGTGTAGCATTTGTTTAAATGCAAGATTTCTTGTCGATTTGCTCGCTTTTTCGTCATTGATTCGTCTTGATAAGCTTGTTGTATCGGTTTCTTACGATCATCTTGTCTGCGTTCATCGTCTCCATGCCGTCAAGGATAAAGCCGTATCTCCAGTCAAATCTTTGCGACAGAATTAAATACTCTGGAACGACCATGGATTTAGCTTTCTCACCTACACATTAAGCATTTAAATCTCTTCCTTTACTATCAATGTGATGCTGCTAGTGATCGCAGAATTAAGCTATGATTGCCTTGTTGTTTTTTACTGACTTGAATTTAAAAAAATACAAGTTTATAACAAGGTCAGAAAAAAAACGTGGTGAGATCATAGTGTATCAAAGAATTCCTCCCCATTGTCGCTTCTACTTTGACTGATTATTATTTCATCCGAAAATACCGCTAAAACAGCCGAGAAGACTTCTTCGTTTCTCGTGTAACTAGTGATTGGGGTATTTGTCAAAATATGAAGATTTTATTTCTATTCTCCCGTGTGTTCTCTCATTAACGGGCCTTCAATGTCAAAAGTTGTCGCGGAAATGTATAAATTCGCGAAGAAATTAAAGAAAACTTTCGTTTACCTCACGTATTCTGAACAAAACAAATCCTTGGGAATGTTTTACCTCTGCCGTATGGATGATAACCTGCAATAAATCATGACAGACTAAACATATCCAATCGTTACACCTAGGGGTCTAGGGTTAGCAATTATGGGAAGACAGTTAATTGAGGTTTGTAAATCTGCAAAAGGGACAAACTGGTTAAATCAAAACGACTTTATGTTGTCCTAGTTTTCCCAATACACATGTTTCTCCTTATATTAATTTCACAGCGTTCGTTACTGGATAAACTCTATCGATAAATGCGCTGAATGATACAGATCTAGTAATGGCTGACAGACCGATTTACGTCAGTCCTTAGTGACAGCAAATCACATACCTTTCTTGTTTCTAGTTTGAAGGCAGGGCACTACGAGCGCTAATTGCTTTTCACGCAGTATCAGTCCCCTTGAACTGTAAATTAAGTCTTAAATACCCACATATAAATTTCGAAATGACACAACTTGTATATAATATGCAATGGCACAGACAATTTTCGGTGTCATGAAAACATAAGCTTGTAAATGTTATGTTTCTAAAAATAATTAGTGCCATCGATTGAATGAAACTGAAACAATCTCTCTCTCTCTCTCTCTCTCTCTCTCTCTCTCTCTCTCTCTCTCTCTCTCTCTCTCTCTCTCTCTCTCACGCACTTTTTATTGCCGACATGATGATTCTGTAATCAGCTATTCAGTTAACTGTCTAGTACTCTACTGTTTTAGATGGTCCATTTCCGGGAAATATTTCTAACAGCGATAGATGCGTTACTGAAGGATAAATATCTCGCCCTCTAATACAAAAAGCGGGCTTGAAACAGAGAATTAATCCTCACTGAAAAATTCAAAGATTATATTACAACTCGTCGTAGCCGATGGAAACTGTATCGGATTATCAGTGTACTGAAAGATAGAGTTACTCTTCTCTTTGTCGATCCCTAAGCAAGCGCCCACTTCAACTTAAAGTCGATATTATGCAAACACAATTTACTTGATTAATCTTAAGAATAAATGCATGCTTTGTCATTTATGTGGCATAAATTTGACCTTTCCCTGAATTTTACGGGGAGTTTCCCTTTCAATCGTAGCCGTTTTTATTAAAAATAAATCTTTTCGATTTCCGTAATTTATGAATGGTGTATGTTTTATGAGACAAATAAGCAACCAAAGCCCCCGGTACACTTTCCATTTAAAATGACTATTTGTTTAAAAATCACACATATCAATTCAAGAACTAGAAAAGTATTACAAGATCAGCTCAAATTGACATATGTTATTTTTTTTCCTATAAATGAGACACAATTGGGATTCTAAGAATATTTCAAGCAAAAAATTCATGGATTATGCGTGAGTTGTAGCTTTCCAATGTTCACTATAGATGTCGATTCGGTCATGTTTGTTTACGATTCCTCGCTGAAACAGTGACCTAAATAGGTATATAGTGCTGCCTTAAGGTCTTGTGAGTGGCTCAGAGTCCCTTTCCTCTGGCATGTTTAGATACTCTTCTCTATTTCCTCGTAGCAGTAAAGGTCGATCAGTCGTAAGTGAAATGAGCATTAATTAATCACATGAAATGCTCTAGGGTTCATCTTCCACCCAATCGGTAAATTAAGGAGTCTTCGATGCTTTTGTGTCGTAACCCTGAAGAAAATAGGCTAGCTATATACGACTTTAAGTATAACTGTATTCAGTGTTTCTGAATAGGGAGGGGAAGTGGTATGGTGTGATGAGGCGGCAGTCGCACTTCCGTTTCCGTTGCTCAGAGCTGTATATAATGTCGAAAAGCACGTGCTTATTCACCTATTTTTACTTTCACAACAGAATTCAGAATACGCCCCACTCGACAAAGTGAAGAATAGAGAGCATTTAATAAATGAGACGGTAGTTATGGGTAACAAGTCAAATTTGCAGTGAAACTTGTGTGTAGTAATCCTTGATAAATGTGAACTTCCTCGTAGCGCATGTGTACATTTGACAGAAGATCTTTTGCAAGTGAGCGGAGTCATGCAGCTATTCACGTGGACTTCGTTGTTGATTAACGAAACTTATTGTATGTCTTTGAAATATATCTGCACCAATCTAAATGTATATAATGCTCACTCATAAGATGTCTCTGAAAGATCTACTCTGGGATTAAAAGGTTGCTAGTGTTCTACGTTTTACCGATGTGTAGCCAAAGTTGTGACCCTGAAAGGCTGTTTTGAAATTACATCCACAATTTGATAACATATTACTTTAAAAAGTTTTTCTTGCATGGGAAATAATTCTCAGTGCGCATGCTTAAACACACTTATCGAGAATCTTCTGGCCATTAAGCTTATATCATAAACAAGTGTTTGCACATCATTTGACCATCTATTAAGCAATCACGAAACATGCTTTTTTGTGAGGTGCGATATATCAAGAAGTACAGTTCTTAGGTTAGAAAAGCTGTTTTTGTGTTCGTAAATACTATAAGCGGACGGATCAAGTTCATCACACCTCTGTTTCTAGAGATCGATCATGGCTGAAGGTGTGTTTAATCAGTAACGATTTTCCAATCTAACGAGGTCAGGGAGTCTATTGGATTGAATAAATAAGTCCTCTAGGGGATGGTTTTGCCCCAGAAGACAGTTGAACCCTTAGCTAGATACGACTTAGATATATACTGATTGTCAGTACGTTAAGGATTGTCCTGTTCAAACTTTCGCACAAACAGGTACGTTGTAATCAGGAATTGAAATCACAGGAGCCCAGTCAACAAACAAAAGTGAAATCAGTTCTTTTACTGCATGAACCTTTCCTCAACAGGTCCTTTAAACAAACCTTCGTCTCTCTCTCTCTCTCTCTCTCTCTCTCTCTCTCTCTCTCTCTCTCTCTCTCTCTCTCAAATACGTATCATAATCAATCTTTGATACTTCTGACCGTGTCACATTAACCGTATCGGCATTTTCCTATCTATCTGAGAGCACAACATCCTGCCCGACATATATCCTAAACAGGGTGCGAACAAATTCACGTACTAATCTCCCGCTCTTCCATAATTCCTTTATTCCATGCGTGCATGCATTTCTACAAAACATCCCTTTGTTTGCGACAAACCGTCTTTCGATTAACTCCTCGCATTTAATAACATACGAAACTAACTTAATCCATCTTTCATTGCATGATTAAAACGGATTTCCTCTCGTCAACGTTCAATGTTTGCACTGTTTGCCATTTTCGTTTCGGCTCTTTCCCTAGAGGGCCATGGTTTTGTGCAGGGCTTGCCAAGGTAACAAAAACATTGGCAACCAATTACCACCGTTCCATTATCTTACTATGCATTGCTTTCACCACAGTCCCTCTACTGTGCTTTCACGAAGTCTTGGGCAATCCCAAAACGGCACTTTTTTTCTCCACCCAGGACGAAAACTTTACGAATTTCCTTATAAAAACATCTTGTTCAAGAAAGAAGGTTGCGGAATATACAATCATGTTATGAACTTGAAAGGTAAAGTCACGTGCAGACAGCAATAAACACCGGAAAACACGCACTTCCTTAACCAATGCCCATATATACGATTTTGATGTTTCATAGTCATACATGATAAATGTTTGTTATTTACACTACATCCATTCAATTCCAAGGTGATCGGATGATGTATGGATTCACTAAGATTGAAGGGAATATTTTGAGTTCCTCATACCTGCTGTTTAATGGACACTTATATTTGTTTGTCATTTGATTACGTACTTTTACAGTCAGCACACTCAAGGCTGCTATTCAAATAAGGCCATACATATATTCTGGTCAAGGTACGCACTTCGGGATATCGCTGACGCAAGAATGATCGATTCTTGTCTCTTTGAGAGCGATTGCAGATATTAGGAGCACGCAAACAACCAGAAAGGTATTGATAATATGAATTCTAGTAGCCAAGATTTTACATATTTGGTTTCTTGTGAATTTCTTTTCATTCTGATCGAAACTAAACGCTATGATCTGTGATTATGTGCTGACATGTCCAATTATGTGTAGTGAAACTGTTCCTATAAACCATCTACCGCCTTTTAGGTTGCATCTGTCTGTCTTTCTTTCTGTCTATCTGTCTACCAGTATCTGTCTACCAGTATCTGTCTGTTTGTCAATATGTATCCCTCTATCTAGCCCGCTCCCGGGATGTCAGATTAAAACTGTAGAATGAAGAATGTAAATACAAAACTAAATTTTGACTGTTACTCACTTTTCCGCATATATATAGAAATCAGCTCAGACAATTTTAGTGGATGATTCTTGATTAATCGACTGAAGCAAAATTGCTGTCTGGTGTCCCTATGGGATGCCATCGTAAAATTGATTGACATGCTTTTATAAACTGTGAGACAAAAGCCTTTAGCAAAGTTTGAAAGAAACCGGGTTCGGGTACGTTGTAATCCAGTCTCGTGACCGCTAGCAATCCATTTTATTGTGATCTTTTCCTGCCTGAAAGCATTAGAATGAGACTCACTAGATATGAAAATTTCGAATAGCTGTTCAACAAACCCTACTTTGCTGTTCAAAAACAGACAAGTTATCGAGCATATGCAGGTCTTATGCAGTCCTTGAGTCAGGTTTGAAAGATCACGATGTCTTAGCCCTGTGGTCATATTTGATATCATCTCGAGACATATAAACATGTGTGAGTACACATTGATATACTATGTCTTTGTTTAGTTTGAACCAAACAAGAGCAAACAAGTATGAGTAATGAAGCTGGCCGTAGAAAATAAGGCAAGTATATTATAGAAGCTAATCAAAATGTGCATGTATACCCCATAGTATATTTTTCTTGTCCTGGGTTTGGGCTAATTTCAACTTAGGCAGGTTGTAATAATGGCGACAGACATGAAAAATTGAAACGAAATGGCCGTATGGGTTGATATCTCAAAATATGCCAGCGTATAAGAGCGATATCAATTTGTCTGTGTAAATGAAAACTGCAGCAAAATGACCTAGTATTGTGGATTGCATCGCGAAATGATTTCACGGTTACGTGTTCAGTAATTCATAGTTAAATAGAGTGAAGAAAATAAAAACGACCGCAAGGGGAAATATTGATATTTAAAAATACAATGAAATGAAAATGCATGCGGTGGTTCATTGTATTTATGCCACGTTTGAACTTTTTCGGTTCCAACTTAAATGATTACAGATCCTGGGTGCACGCAGGCACGCACGTTAAATGTGTGTTAAGGTTTGTCTACAGCGGCGTTCATACATATAATCAGTACGAGCTGTCACTGCCTATAATTGGCTGGTCCCCGCCTCAGTGACAAGCACAAAGAGGCAGGTAACGGGAAACCGCCATGTATCGAATTACGAAATCTGATTGGTTAAATCATGGGGCGCTGTCATTGGCTGTTCAATTTTACTTTGAAGTAAAGCTAAAATTATCACAGCGAACGTGGCTAGAATTTAATCAAGGATTTAATTAACATTCTTACAAGTTTTGAAATATTGGCAGGTACCAGACTAGACTAAAAAGCCCGCGATAAAAAATGATGCACTATGTGCGGGCATGCGCAATTAACAACTTCCGGGAGACCAAAAACTGTCTCATTTCAAAATGGCGGTTTGCCGGTATCTGCGTCTTACTACGTGCTGCGTCTAGCTAGTCACGTGAGACGCAGTGATCAGCGAATGCCTATAAAGTTGTAAATCTTTATCAAGACAATAAGATTGTCAATACTCTGGCATTCTCCTTGCGCTACGCAATATTCATTTCAACATAAATGCACGGCATAAAATGGATGCTTGAAGATGTAATCAATAGTTTCGATATGACACGCACACTGTGCATCAATGCTAATGATGAAGGTGTGCTCTGCCTCGGATTATACTGGCTTCGTGCCAGCTCGTTCACAGACGTATCATACGAATAATATCAATACTGCAATGCTTTAAAAGCCATGGTCCGAAATATATATATTTTTAGAAAGGCGCTTTATGATATTACCCACATTTGAAAGATCAATCTTTGTTCAAATGTTTTCTGTTTCACGGTGCATTGAATATCTTTTAGTGACAATTCGTAGAAGTGATTCAACATAATTGACGAGTATATTACACTGTCATTCATCATTTCAAGTCAACCTTTCCCGCCTTTTTACTACTTGACTCTTCTATGTTCATCAAACGATATGAAATTACTGTCATCTATCTATGTTTCATATCTCTCTCTCTCTCTCTCTCTCTCTCTCTCTCTCTCTCTCTCTCTCTCTCTCTCTCTCTCTATATATATATATATATATATATATATATATATATATATATATATATATATATATATATATATATATATAAGTATACAGATGTCCTCGTGAGAAATTGTAGTTACTTATCAACGGGGACAATACGGACAAGGTTTACATCAGCTTCACTGATAACACATTTAAGACGCGCTTTGCTAATCACATGTAGGCCTAATCGTTCCGTGACAAGAAATATGGGAACAGCACCGAGATGTCAAAAAGCATGAGAAGGGTACTGAAATATCAAAGTTCACTTGTTCTCTAAAGAACTAAGAACAAAGAATAGGTCTTAGACCTGCTTTTTGTCTTTTAAAGACCAAATAAACTTATCAACGGGAACAACATTGACAAGGTTTACGTCAGCCTCACTGATATCACCTTCAAGACGCGCTTCGCGAATCAGATGCAATCGTTCTGTAACAAGAAATATGGGAACTGCACAGAGCTGTCAAAGTTTATGTGGTCGTTAAAAGACAAAAACTAAGTCTTTGACATCTCGTCAATAATTGACAAAGCATAGAGTTACTATAACATAAGCAAGCGATGTAATCTTTGTATATCAGAAAAGCTACACTTATCAATGCTGACAAATCTATGCTGTTAAACATACGCTCTGAGTTGGTTTCAAAATGTCGACACCTAAACAAATAACAACCTAGAAATATAATGGTACGCCTAAACCATAGAAATAAGAGTGTATATATATATATATATATATATATATATATATATATATATATATATATATATATATATATATATATATTATATATATATATATATATATATATATATACACACACACTCATTTTGTGATGTATATACGCACACACGACCATTAAAGTCATGTATTTCATGTTTATAAAAAATTAAATACAGAAATATTACTTTTTCATTGAAGGAACAATTGAATCCTAGATTTTATCGACTGTTTCAATTTAGCTGCAATGAACCTCGGAGGTCATGTCTTAGTACAGGAAGGAACGTTTATGTTACATCACGACTCGATGAAAAGAGCTGTCGTTTTACCTCATGACAGAAAAAAGTATATAAAAAAGAGGGCATTGACGTTTACTTCGATACTCAGATATTCTAAGCGATGAGATGTACTGACATTGTTGGTTCTTAATGAGAAGAAAGTTCTCCTCCGTACTGCTCGTCGTGACCTATATCGCCGTATGATTAAAGTCGAGTTGCACTGAACAAACCATTTGCTAATTACTCGAATATTTCAAGTTCGTTTCGGCTTTGACACAATGGCTTTTAGCGACCAGTTGTGATGCAATCGATGAGATGTGATCAGAGTTTGACCAGAAACTGAGCAAGAAGGCGATGAATATTAAGCTCATCACCGTGATGAATCCTGGCGTTGCGTAGCAACACACGATACCACTGTCTCCAATATTAATACTCTTCTCAATGGACATAACTGTATCATACATGCATTATAACAGAGTATACGTCATGAAAAAAACATCAGAGCTCATCTGTTCCATCTGTGAACAAATGGAGTAATAGGCACTATTTCCCATTGCATGTTACATTTCCAGTCGAAGTATTATATTTAAGAGTCTTTTAAAAGCCATGCAGAGCTTAACTTAACAATGTAAGACAAGAAACTGTCATTTTAATGGATGGTGCTCACTGCATAAAGTTTTCGTAGACAGTCTGAAAATTACGAATAGTGATCTGCAGACATATTTTGTATCGTCATTTAGGTAAGTAGCACTTGACAGAGAAACAGGTGACAGCCAAATTATCTGGCCCATGAAAACCTGCCTTTCTGAATATCTTTAAGAATTCTACACGGTTTCTGGCTGACGTTTGTATGACGCAGTACTGCCATTGTACGCTTGCAAAAACTGGCGGGAAGGTCTTATGCAGATGTCAGGTTGATTTGTGAACGCCACAGATGTTCGGGTAGATTTGTGAGAGCAATGTTCGCGTTTAGAAAATATAATAATTTGGAAATCCTCCAAAGTTTATGACGTAAGCAGGACGACTGATGCTACTCGTCCACTTTTTTCACACCTCAAGTATTCATTATCTACAAGCAGATATGTTATGTGGGTGGACAGACCCATGCACTTATTATCACAACAAGAACACTCGGTAGACAAACTGTAATGAACACCTTTTCATTGTTTCGACGGTATATATTTACTGATTCACTGTATACATAGAGTGAGATCTTCATACGTAGCCTCCCGAACTATGAAGCTATGATGTGATAGATATATATATATATATATATATATATATATATATATATATATATATATATATATATATATATATATATATATATATATATATATATATATATATATATTTAAAAACTATCTACTGTTGTTTGACCAATCAGAGTGCTCAATTCAGGGTGTTTTATTTACTCGTAAAGCCTTGGTCACCAAATTCCAGAAACGAATGACAGCGCCGTAGTAAAGTACTGTCCAATCAAAAGTGAACATGTCATATTCTGTAGACATCTGGTACGTTTTAATATTCAAATTTGGTAACACAGCGGAAACCAGCTGCAACACAAAATCTGCTGTGCCCTAGGGCATTTATATAATGTGCCCTAGGGCATTTATGGGATGTTCCATTACATTGGAAGGCTATTTCACAAACAAAAATTTTAATTCATATCCTAAACATGTTACATTGACAAAGGGGACGGTTGACGTAAACACATTGAAAACGAAAATATATCAGTTAGGGGCGATAGTTTTTAAGTCGGATAAAACCCTCGTACTCGGGCTCTTCTGGCATATAAAGTCCAACCCTACGATAAAATGTCTCGGCCTGCGGCCCTCGACATTTTATCGTTTGGTTGGACTTTATATACCAGAAGAGCCCTCGTACTCGGGCTTTATCCTATACATAAATACTGTGTTTATTTGCCATAGAAATACGATGTACTATGTACAGAATGTCAAGAGTGGTGTAATATTTGAAAAATATATACAAAAAATGTAATAGTGACATTTCTGCAGAAAAGGTATTGCTATATATTCAATGGAATGTGATCTATGGCTGGAAAACAGGAAAAGCTTAGGTGAAGCTTGCATCATCTGTTTCCCATTTAACTGAAAGTAACCAATCGTAAAATACAGAGGGCTTTTACAATAAGTAAACAAAGTAAACTTGTAAATTAACTCACGGTAAAATGCACAGTGTTGTACGGACTAAAACAGATTAATGTGAAGGACTGAGGCGAAAAATGAGCTATCAGAAAGAACAATAAACACGTAACAAGGAGAAAAGAAAAAATGTAGCAAGGTAAATTTGGTGGATCACTGATTGGTTATCAAGTAGTCTTTTAATTTCGCTTTGAAGCCGTTTCTATTAGGTATGTTACGGATATCATGTGGTATCTCATTCCATATTTTGCCACCGTAATAGTCAAAGGAAAATTTGCCCAAGGTGTATTTCCTTCTAGGGATTTGAACATCCCTATTTGTAATTAATCTTGTTTGGTAATGGTGTTGTGGGAAAAAAAATACTCATCAATACTCATATATACATATTTATATATATATATATCACATCATGATATATACATATATATATGTATGTATATATATATATATATATATATATATATATTATATATATATATATCGGATGATTAAATCTGCACATGTCTACTGACCTGGTGTTTATTTTGTTTGTTCTGTTGGTAACTGGTAATTTTGACTCGTCCTAAAAGGAGGACTTCATCAGGTTTAAGAATAAACAGAATATACAACCAAATCAGTAGACGTGTGCAAATTTATTCATCTTGCTATTACTAAATCACCTGCGAACAACTCAGGTTTACTTATATATATATATTATATATATATATATATATATATATATATATATATATATATATATATATATATATATATTATTGGGTTTTTTCAGTAAATAGTTGCATAAACAATCCATTGAGGAAACCTTAAAAGGTTATTAAGGAGGAATACGGCTCATGGAAAGATATTCTGACTTTCAAATTTTTACAATTCATTTGATCTACCACTTCTGGGAGCTCAATTAAAGCTCCTTGGGTATGAATATTTTTGACCATCTTACTTTTTTGAATATTTTGTTTTTCCCATGCAGTCAACAAAGGGATGGTAGCCAGTTTGAATCTCAAAAATCTGTAAATGTTTGGTACTTTTCTCCTCTGGAACCAAACTGTTCACCGTGACCCCTGATTTTTTATTCTTGATTTGGTAAGAGAATGGTTGAAAGTTTCATGAAGGAAAATGTGGAGGAAAGTTTGAGTCATTCACTTTCGAGGCGTGTGCTACCTTAAGCGAGTACTCAGAGAAGATTTCAGTGTTGTCTCTACATGACGCCAAGTATAAACTTGCATTTTTTTGTAAAATATGACATTTCTAATTCTGCGGGTGTTGAAATTATGTATCGTATATATAAATCACAACTTATCTTAGTTGTATGTTACATATATTATTATTGTGGTTTTAAGAAGATCCCGATGTTTCTATCAAGGGACAATGGAACTCAGTAGTTCGAGATTATCTCACTTTTTGCGCTGTAACTCGCCAATGGTTGAAAGCAATCCAGGTTCCAAGAACATGCAATGATTTTTATCGACTGAGTTAGACACCAGCAATGACATTACATTGTCAGTGACATCCGGATTCAATGGTCTTTTCTAGAAAGAGTTCCACAAACCCACTGCGGGTTTAGACGTACCAATGAGGTTTTGACCGTTTGTTTATTGTACATGGTTGGCTTTCTTTTGCCATCGAAAAGTCAACAAATACCGGGACAAATTCGGCATTCTTGCGAGATTACAAATTCACTTC
Source organism: Ptychodera flava (assembly GCF_041260155.1). Lineage (NCBI taxonomy): Eukaryota > Metazoa > Hemichordata > Enteropneusta > Ptychoderidae > Ptychodera > Ptychodera flava. The sequence continues at coordinate 42,993,469 of NC_091936.1, forward strand.
AGGTCAGCGTTTAATCATACAGTAAAACAGATAGTAGCACTGCTCGGTTAGGGTCGATGAATCATTTAAAGTAAAATTGTTAGACAGTGGTTCTCCTATTTAGGGATTGATCAAAATTAAAGGATGGACATCGGATCTTGCTAGGGATTGATCAAAATTAAGGGACGGACCATTGGGTCTTGCGAGGGATTGGCCAGCATTAAGGGACGAACCATTGGATCTTGCTAGGGATTGATCAGAATTAAGGTACGAACCATTGGATCTTGCTAGGGATTGGCCAGAATTAAGGGACGAACCATTGGCTCTTGCTAGGGATTGATCAGAATTAAGGGACGGACCATTGGGTCTTGCTAGGGATTGGTCAGAATTAAGGGACGAACCATTGGCTCTTGCTAGGGATTGATCAGAATTAAGGTACGAACCATTGGGTCTTGCTAGGGATTGGCCAGAATAGGATGATCAGAATTAGTACGAACCATTGGTCTTGCTAGGGATTGGCCAGAATTAAGGGACGAACCATTGAGTCTTGCTAGGGATTGATCAGAATTAAGGGACGGACCATTGGCTCTTGCTAGGGATTGATCAGAATTAAGGGACGGACCATTGGCTCTTGCTAGGGATTGATCAGAATTAAGGGACGGACCATTGGTCTTGCTAGGGATTGGCCAGAATTAAGGGACGAACCATTGGATCTTGCTAGAGATTGATCAGAATTAAGGGACGGACCATTGGCTCTTGCTAGGGATTTATCAGAATTAAGGGACGGACCATTGGCTCTTGCTAGGGATTGGTCAGAATTAAAGGACCAGTTGTTTTTACTTTTACTGATTTTCTCAAGATTTCTGTTTGTATGTCAATTGCAAGTCCTTGTTATACTCCCTAAAGTATGCTGAAACACGCATTGTAATTCTCTTGTCAACACAGCGTCTATGCGTGTAAAATATAGAAATGAAGGGCGACGCCCTAACCATTAACGTTCATTCATGGGCAAGGGCGAGAGGAAAGCCAAAAATTAACGGGCGAGGTTTGCCGAGCACGTTAATTTTGGCTGTCCTATCGCCGCACCCATAAATACAGGTTAATGGTCAGTGTGGAGTCTGTTATTTCCATTATATTATCAACGAACCCAAGAAAACCGTCAAAATTTACGAACTTTTCGCACGCGAAAGACAATGGGGCCCTAGAACTTGTAATGTTGTATTCACTGAACAGATAGTACACGTGACGCATTGTCACTCGTGCGGTAAAAAATTTGCAAATCAGGAGATTTTTTGGAAAAAGTGTCTAAATTTGGTCCAAAGTGCTCTATTTTATTTTAAAAGTGATCATGATCTTGGGACAAACCACAATTTTCGTTTAAGCTGTATATTTACAATGTTTACGATACTGTGAGTTGTTAATATTATTATTCATGTACACCGGCATGTAAACAAATCATTACTATGTATTTGCAGTCAGTCACGTCGTTCAGCTCGACCAATTAAAATGCGACGGACAGGGCATGGTAATATAATACTATGTAATTGTTTATATTTCAATTCAAGTCTAGACCAGAATTCACTTGTCAACAACTCCAATGCAATTTACAGATGTACAAGTTGAGTTGACAACCTAAATGTTGTGTATCTCGATATACCTTTACGTGTACAGCAAGAAATTGTAGTTGGCGTAAAAGCCAAAATAGTAAAAAAACCACATCAAAAGTTACAGCTACTGAGCCTTTAAGATAGGAGCCATAGGATACTGAGCCTTTAAGATAGGAGCCATAGGATACTGGATCTTGGTAGGGATTCGTCAGAAGGAGAACATGCATTTTTTTTCTTCCTACGCATGCCTTGATTGTACATTTTTCCCTGGTGGGTCAAGACATCACATAGGGCAACGACAAACACACGTCAAATTCAAACTTTGTCGTACAGACAGACAGTAATCAATCGCTGATCAAAACTTAGATCCATATTTCTTTAAATTTACTTACGACTGATCCTACTTGATTCAACAAAGTCTTGTTCAAGGTACACACTCCATGCCCCCCCCCCCCACTCCGCATCACCACCACAACACACAAGATCGTGATTTGTGATTACATTGGTGCCACGTGATTACATTGTAGCAACGCCGTTTCTGCGAATTACGAAGCCGCTTTTTGTGTTTTGTTACTGAGTTGATTTTCCATCGGGCAAAACAATGAGGTAGACCATAGACCGTTTTTTGGGGGTCTATGGGTAGACTGAGTGTATTAGCATAACTTGCACGTTGTCTTTGCGGTGTCACGGTAAATTGAAGAAAAAGACTTCATTTCTCATAGTTCATGTTCTCAGAGTCAAACACTGTGGAATACTTATCCTATCATTAGTGTATCTATCTCCATTATTCTATCACACTGGACTCGATTCTGTATTCCGAATGAGGTGGCCTTGTTGGCTAACAGTAGCGCAGCCCGTGAATCTCAATAATACTCTTTCACAGCACCCCAACGCCGCCCATCTCTCTCTCTCTCTCTCTCTCTCTCTCTCTCTCTCTCTCTCTCTCTCTCTCTCTCTCTCTCTCTCTCTCTTCTAGTCATTTAATAGGGTTAGTTTATTTTTCCGTTTTAAGTCATTCTACATAAGACAGTGTTTTTTGCATTGTAGTGTGGCGGAAGGAAACATTTGTTTCCAATAAAGAGCATTTTCAATGGACTTACAGATAAAAAAGGAATACAGACTTATTTCCATGTCCTACACTGATGACGAAACTCAATACAAATTAGACATACAACTTGGCGCTTAAACAGTCGCGCGATAATTTTCTCTTCCTCATCCATCTGATGGCATCACGAAGGAGCTCGTAGGCACTTACCTAGCAACCAGTCGATAACGTTGATTTCTATGATACCCTCTGTCCGTTGCCCACACATGGAAGCATTTTCGTATCCTGAGATCCGCACTTCGGGCTTCCAACTCACGTTGCTAGAGACGCGTCAGCAAAAACCATGTACTCTCGGCGTGGTATTACGAGTGATGCGACGGCAATAATCTGTCGGCTAGGGGACTCGGTTTCCTATGGTTTTAAATACGCATTGACTCGAAATGTAGTGAGTGTAAGCGAAGGCTGTGTGCGTCAGCGCAAGCAAACTCGCAACAGTCGCTCTTTCTAGTGTAGCTTGATGCAAGTCAATGCAAAGCCCGAGAGGAAATGACATCACGATCTCATTGATATAACGTTGTTAGCACTTTGAGTTTTAAAATGCATGATTTGAATAGTAACATATTATTTACTTCCGGTCTTTCTTACAGCTTCAAAGGAAAACACGCCGACGAATACAACGGCGTGCCCCGATCATCTGAAATTCTGAAATGTAATTTTTGAAAGGGTAAATAAAAAAAGTAATTTTTCTTCATAATGTACACTATAATTTCTAACTGTTTATCCTACTGAACAAATTGTGTTATATAAACACATAGAAAGCAGGGAAAGTATCCAATCGATCAGCCAATTTTTACGAATTTACTTTGCCGTTATATTTACATACTTGGTATTTGAAATGGTTAACACAGATTGAATGAGAATATCGGCATTTCATGTCTTGACTGAAACGGGGCACAATGTTTACACTGACTTTTTTTTTTCAAATTAGGTGGCTATTGTCCACCGACAAAATTTCTCAGCTCGGAAAGAGTGAATAGATCACGTGACAAGCTGAATCCTAACAGTTGTATAATTATATTCTCATTTCAAAATTATTATTATTCAGAATTCTTTTAAAGAATTTCGACAACTCCAGTTAACGTACAGGGATAACAAAAAGGGTACCTGATTGATCACCAACTATGAAGTATCAAAACTCAGATAATTAATTATCAAAGGATCGGACCACGAGCTGTAGATCCGACCATGAGCTATAGATCCGACCACGAGCTGTACGCAGAAGAAAGAACCATTTCTGTCGACAGCGGAAAATTTCGCGCAAGATGATAGCAACACAACTACCATCACGATGAGCGACACCTAGACACCATTAGATATTGAAGTCTTAATGACAAAACTATTGTGTACACATGGCACATAAATAAAGCTTGTACAATATCGGCTTTTTGACTTCATAGCCAGTCAAACATAACTATTGTATAAACGAACTTGTTGAAAATCTATGATCATATTAAAAATCACATGATCATATTGAAACCAAAGACATCTCGCTCTCGTTGTTGCTTCGGGCATGATTTACAAAAATCGAAGGTGTACAGTAAGTGATTGTGAGCGCCCTCCCCTCAAATACGCAACACTAGCACAATCAAATCTGCATGATTGGCTTGATACGCAGCTAATTAGATTATTGCATTATTGTTTTGGGTAATACGACTGGAAACAATTTCGGAAAAGGTTGTCACTTTGCAAAAGCGTGCTTTCCGTATACTTCTTGATTTAGCATATGATTTGCCCTCTGCTGATCTCTTTAGCATGTTTGAAGTTATGTCTGTTAGACAACGCGCCTTTTTAGCTATAAACTGCCTTTAATCGTTTATCTCAGAATCCACCTCGTCCTTAATAGAAATGTTAACTCGTACGTGACATGCTCAACTTCTCTTTTGAATTGTTATGTTCCTAGATTTAATCTCAGGTTTGGTCAGAGAAGTCGTCAATATCGTGCGACGAATGTATGGAATTCACTGTAATTTGAAATTAACAGGTTCCTACCATATTCATGTTTAAAAAAGCTCTTGAAAATATTTCTAAGAATAACATTTCTATTTAAGAGGATTGAGATTTTTTCTGTATGTACATGTAAGCGCAGGTGAATGTTACTCACTGGAGTAAATCGGTCGCTCTCTAAAAGTGTAAATTAATAAATATTAAATAAAATGCAAAGTGTGGCCGTTGGTTAATATAAATCGAATACACAGTCTCGGGCCTTAAAGCCACAGGGTGATGAGCAGCAAAACAGCAATAATCACTATCATTTAATTCCTGGATGTTACGATTTTAGATGTACAGCAGACTACACTGTACGTGCTTCATTTTGAAAATGGCATCACACTGCCACCCCTGGTCTTTATGGCGACATCAACCTTCCTCTCTTAAGGAGCAATGTGATTAAGGTAGACAGATATCCGGACTTTTTCCAAAACTTTTGTAGGCTACCACTTGTGGGAGCCCACTTTAAAGCCCTTGGAGTGAGTACCATAATGTCTTCACCATCCTAGCTTGTGAAAATCAAAACTTTAATTTTCCCTATGGGGATGACAGCCATTTTGAAATTGGAAATATTGATAAATGTTAGGGTAGCTTGTTTCTCTGGTACCAAACTTCGCACAGTCACCCCTTGAATTTTATTCTTGATTTCGTGAGAGAATGATTGGAATTTTTCTCATGAAATTTTGTTCAAAAGTTTACGCATTTCCATTCGGAGGCGCAAAGTATCTTTGTCGAACGTTTCAGTCACATGATTGCTGAAAACAGATCATCTGACCTTTCAGTGATTAGCCATTTACAGTGCAGCAACGAAAAAAACAAATGGTGACATTTTACACCTCAAAACATGTTAGTTAACACCTATGCTGGCTAAAGAGAGGAAATATGAGCGAGTAGGACACTTGAACTTGGCGTTTAAAATGAAATAGTAATATTTGAAAACCCACTCTCTAGTCTGCAAGATGATCTAGGGAGATGAGAATCGCTAAAGAAATTCAGATTTGAGGAAATAACGGCAAGGATGAATATTAGAATATACTAAAGGGGAAACAAACCTTAATTTAAAGGTTAGTAAGTTTGTAACGTCAACTTGTCAATAATCGGTCGGTCTACCCACTGTCCCGTCACTGGGGTAGGAATTGTGCTTCAACGGACTGATAACGATATCTTCTAGTTTGTCAATATACCTTTGCATGTCGGACCTGGCCTCCAGTCGCTGGGTGTTCCTTCTCGTTTTTCGCTTTTCTCTTACTTCCAGACCACACAGTCTTTATATCACATTCTCCTCTCTCTCCCCCGTTTGCATTCTCTGCCTTATCTCTGTCATCTCTCTCTCTCTCTCTCTCTCTCTCTCTCTCTCTCTCTCTCTACTTAATCAGGGATGTCATTTGTGAAAAGAGATACGAACGTACTACAGAAAAAACTGAATCCATGTTTTATTTCAAGAATTATTATTTTGATGTCTATTGGTAATCAACAGATACAAGCGAAACCAAGTGATAAATTCAAATATCTGCGTTTTATGAAATGAATTTAAAAACAATATTTCTTGCGATCGCACGACACAGAGGTTCATGGAGTTCAAATTATGACCATTTTACAGTTTCTCCATGTCATGTATCTGTTTATCGGATGCACATTCACGTTCATCAACTGCATTGTCATTCAAAATTTACGATACGAATATCAGTCGCTCAAAAGGAAACAAGAATATAGCGGATGACGTGACCATGCCATTGACGTCAGCATGCCATTGACGATTGCATAACGTACGTTGTTTTTTTCTTTTTTTCTGTTTTTGAAAGATCAATCACAGTCCCTCTATCCACGGACTGTGCATGGATCAATAGACGTGTAAGTTTCTTACGGGCATAGTTATGCACGTGACATGTTGAATGTTCTCTCAACTCTATTACAGTCAATAAACCCTGGCCATTTCCTGTATTGCATAGTTACATTGTAAGCTTGTTTGTCGAAGTAATTGGGTGTGAGATTGGCCGTTGTTATTTTGATATTTGCGTTGGCGAAATATGGCACAACAGGGAATTTGAGAAACATCAGAACGTCCACATCTTCCTCTGTGTTATGAAAGCGAGTGAGGCTGAGAGGCGAAAAGTGTTTTTTTAACTGTTGTAAGATTTATCGACCAGTAAAGTCAATTTAGGAATATCTTGAAATTTTATTAAGCAAGTCTGTATCTGTATGTGTATATCACACCCATGCCCATATCTATCTATCCTGGTGACGTTTCGTGAAATATCAGCCGTTATATTTTACGATCAACGTCGAGATGTGCACGATAAACGTCATCAGTCTTGGGGTGTTCCCCAACTATATTTGCAAGTTGACAGTAAAAACTAAGTAAAACAAAGTGGTTGCCGCTCTCTCCATCCCATTCTCGCGAGCCAGAGCAATAATTTCCGCTCCGCTGACCTACGCAAAAATCAAGGTAGCGCTGAGCTGTTGCCGTAAAGAGGCGCGTGGCTTACGACGATGCTCCATCAACGATCCGATGTTGCCGACATAAAATTTGAAGACCTTTGAGGAACAAGGATATTTCGGGTCGCTTAATACGGGAATAACATGTTGAATCTTGTGGTGTTTTCCGGTGGTTATTCCAGTAAAGTTCCTGTAATTTATCAGACATGCTCAAGCAAACAATCAGCCGTCCGCACGGCCGGCCGGTCTACCTCCAACAGGTAATGACCACTTGGCGAGCGTGACTAATAGAATCTCACACCCCCAAGGACCTGGGATCAGATTTCTCACACGAGTTGGGGATATTTTGTCTCACACGAGCCGCAGGCGAGTGTGAGACAAAATATCCCCAACTCGTGTGAGAAATCTGATCCCAGGTCCTTGGTGTGTGAGATTCTTTTTCTCACATGACCACAAAATGCGTTAAATTCACGTTGGACACGTACAACATTATCCAAAATCGTGACAAGTCTGTCGTCTGCCACTGTACTTTGACCTGCTTACGTTGTAGTTCTGGTCCGTGTGTTACTCGTCGTGCCATTGGATAACATTTTGCGCGTGGAACAAAACAGACTGTTTATCATCCAATCAGAGCTCGTGTAATATTTACTGCAGAGTGTGGGACGGTTTCTGAGAGTGTGGGATCGATTTTTCTCACATTCCTGGCCGCTGGGAGTGCGGGATCGACAGTGTGGGAAAAATCGATCCCACACTCTCAGAAACCGTCCCACACTCTGCACTCGTTGGGATATTTTGTCTCTCACTCGCCTGCGGCTCGTGTGAGACAAAAATATCCCCAGCTCGTGTGAGAATCTGATCCCAGGTCCTTGGGGGTGTGAGATTCTATTAGTCCCACACCTGTTGACATGGCAACTGTCAGTGTGAACAAGCAAAATAGCCGCCTCTCTCCACTCCGTACGACTATCGAGCGTGATCGAAATAGGGAGAGATTTAAAGCTGAAGAAAAATTGCAATCGGTTACGATTGTAATAACATATGGCACCATAAAAAGTTCTTTCCGTGCGACTATTTTTGAGTCCCTGTATATTTTCTTGTGGTGTATTGAGATATGGAGGATTTGTCTCGCTTGGTTGACTTCTGCGAATAGTTTATGAATAAAACAAATATTTCCATATTTATGCGCATGGCGGAATAAAATTTAAGCCTCAACATTTAAGGTTTTTCCTATCATTTGTAAAATTCTTGGCATGGGTATATGGCAAATCGGTAATTACTCGTAGTTCCTTGCGTCGTATCAGCATTTGTGTCGTTTGTGTTGCGTCAGACACTCGACTTCGCCTCGTGCCTGACGCATCATGAAATGACATTCATGATGATACGATACAAACAAAGGCGATAATGGGTATTATATGGTATATTGATGGCGCAGACACTGCGATCTGATCGGTCGAGACGTGAAAATAACCTAGCTGTATTCGCAATATAGCACGGTTGGAACAGGCTCGAGCTCTAAGCTAGAGCTCTAAGCTAGGGAAAAACATCCTTTTTGACGTCTCACGCCAAAATTTCAATTTAATATCGTAATGTAGGCCTATAGCAATAAACAACCTCAGCAAGGGGTATACCACTCAATTTTGACCAAATTGAATTCACTTCAAATATGCACTGGCTATCGCTAATGCACATATGTCATAAACTAATCAAAACCTCGTGGTATACCGTGTGGTGTGGTTTATTGCTTAAATGACCTCTGATTACGTAAAATCTTCTTTTGTCGAAGAGACAGCTCTTTAGTCGCTTGAATTCCCATTCTAATTGGATCAGGAGCAAACCGGAGGGACAGACAGACAGACAGATAGACAGACAAAGTGGGAGAGAGGGGGAGGAACGGGAGGGAGAGAGAGTTGTAGGAAGAGATAGGGGAGCCAGACAGGGGAGTGAGAGAGCGTAGACGGGAGTTCAACAGAACGAGTCAGACAGACAGGCAGGCAGATGAAGGGAGGGGAGGGAGAGAGGGTAGTAGGAAGAGATAGGGGAGCGAGACAGGGGAGGGAGAGAATGTAGACGGGAGTTCAACAGAAAGAGTCAGACAGACAGGCAGGCAGATGAAGAAAGAGAAAGACGCTCACAAAAACACATTGAGAAGAAGAGGAAAGGGAAGAGAAGAAGGAAGATGCGGGGAAAGGGAAAGGGACACGCTGGCTTAGATGGAGGAAAATAGGTCAAAAGACAGTTAGGGAGCGTTCAGTTATTATGGCCGGGGGTGGGCCGGCAAAATCAGGGGGGGGTCACCTCAAATTTGAAAACTGCAAAAGGGGGGGGGTCATGTATTTTTCAAACAGCTCAGAGGGGGGTCACTTAATTTTCATAAGTATTCGTCCCGTCAAAAAGCAGTTTCAGTGTTCAGAAATATTCTGGGAGATAAAAATGATTCGTTGCATGATTCCATTCTCTGAAGTTATTCACCTGTAAATCTGAACAAAAGTATAATTATCTGTCATATGAACATCTTGACTTGACAACTCTGAGGCTTGTCTTATTGTAAATCAAGCTCACTGCACTGAGGGCGATGAACAATTCCTATTACTTACATATTAGAGATATAGCAAGTTTTGTCAGGGAAATTATTTAACAGCTACCTGTACTGAGACTACTAGTACCATGAAAAGTTAAATAATACTTTTAGGTGAAATTCCAATATCATAATTGTTGTCCACATCTGAACATTTAAATACCCTATTTGAATCAAGTACATTTGTATCAATTATCAAACACCTATAAAAGCACAAATTAATTTAGTTTAGCATTTAAAAAAAAATATTCTTAGTTTTCTCATAGACTCCAATGTATAGTGAATCAACATTTCGGTGAAATTCCAAATCCATTTCTTGCACACATATCAACCTTTAACCATCCTAGGCTAACTAAGTACTTTAAAATGAATTATCAAATGTCTATAAATAAACAAATTTTGATAGTTTTGTATTGGAAAAAAATTATTCATTTTCCTCATAGACTCCCATGTACAGTGAATCTACATTTTGGTATAATTCCAAAATCCAATTCTGGCGAACACATCCATTTGTTACCACCTTAATCTAATCAAGTACATTGATATCAATAATCGAGAGTACATAAATACATGGGTTTACCTATTTTTGTATTGGAAAAAAAATTATTCATACTTTCCTCATAGACTCCCATGTATAGTGGATGAACATTTTCAGTAAAGTTCCATAATCAGATTTCTTGTACACATAATATGCACCTTTAACCATCATATTCTAATCAAGTAAAATTATGTTAATTATTGAACATCTGTATATGCACAAGTATACCAAGTTTTTCATTGGAAAAAAATTATTCACAATTTTATCATTGACTCCCATGTATAGTGGATGAACATTTTTGGTGAAATTCTAAGGTCAAACTTTTTGTCCGCATGCCAGTTGTAACAACCCTATTTCATTTAAGTACATTTATGTAAATTATCAAATATCTATAAATGCACAGATATAGTTTTGCATTGAAAAAGTATTACATAGATTTCTCATAATGTATGAGAAAATATATGTATACCATGTATGGTGAATCAACATTATATCAACAGCTGATTTTTAATTAAATCCAAATATCAAAATTTTGTACACACAGGCTTGCGCAAAAATATTGCGATCCACCAGTAATTTCTGTCCAACCCCTTTGAGGGGTAATTTCAAAATTATAGCAAGTCAGAAGGGGAAATCTGATCATTAACATCTTTTGAGTTTTGTAAGGAAGGTCATTTGAAAAAATCTAGGCTCTTTTTTGAGGGTATTCTATTGCTCCATACCCCTGAGGTGTTTGTGTGTGCAGCTTTACTCAAGCAATGGGGGGGGTGTCATGAAATTTTTGTCATCTTGAAAGGGGGGTCATCAATTTTTTGGTACAATGGGTAGGGGGGTTCACTTATTTTGACTGATGCGCAGGAAGAATTTGCCGGCCCACCCCCGGCAATAATAACTGAACGCTCCCTTAAGGCGCGCTGAGGTATTCAGAGATAAAAAAAAAGATAAAGCAGAGAACGGGGAACGAACGGGGAGTTTGTTTTTTTCTGTGGATAAGTTTTAAAAGAAAAGGAACTCGACAAGTAGAAATTTAAATTCATAGACGAAGGGTAATCGCAAACAACTTTCAACGCCCCCCCCCCCCCCTCCAAATTTTAATTTTATTCAAAATTGCTCAAAATAGCAAACACACATGTAAAATGTCCGTGGTTTTAATCTCTCGAAATCGGCTGGTGGCTGCCCCTAGGTGTAGAGAGAATCCGACATACGAAGAGAAAGACGGATTTTTTTTAAATAAATAGACGTATAGATAGCCTGATCGCGTTGTCGTATATCCGTAGATTTCAACTTTGCACTGATTTCTTACTTGCTGTGACATAATCGCAATCATACCAATCCATAATCCGATAGTACTAGGTCAGAATTCGTATAAAATAGTTATAAACATTGACATAAAACAGCACAGAACAGACAGTAAATAACCGCTACACAAACAAGTCAAATTCATGACAGAGAGATATATGGACCTCTGGGCAAAAGACCAAGAAGTGATGCCAGGTGTTTCGAAAATAGTAAGCACATCCTGCCCCACATGTAGCACCCACAATATATCACTTAGATAAATTTGCTGAGAAATTCCGCCCACAATTACTCAGAAGATAAAATTAAGGAAACTCGAGTTTCAACAACTGTCACGTACGCGCCCTACAGTTTTGTGTGCGTACTGTTTCCGGTAGTGGCATCATCACGTGAAAAGATACCCTTCTGTACTACAGTAATACTTTCTTGAGAATCCATTTATAATTCACTGTCAAAATGTAGGACCCATCTCCTGGCGTGACTGACAGCTTAGATTTCCTGACTTAAGCAGATGTTGATGCAGATAAATTTGTTTCGGATGTCATTTGATTAGATATTGATAAAACCCACTAACCTCAGGTTGGCCGGTAATTCGACTCGAACGTTAACATCACGACGACTAAAAGAGATAAAGAAATGAAATATTGGTCGCCGATTCATCTGAAGCCAAATATTGAGCAGCCTGACGTACAGTCAGTTGCCCTGCTTTTATTAATAAGGCTATCGTGTTTTCCCGTGTATGGTTGAGCTTTACATCAATATATGTTTGATGTTTAGGTGTTCCATCACACGAAGTCATTTGCGTAAGTTAAACTCTCAGAGATGACGTTATCTTGAGCCAGCTTGAAAATCCAAGAGAAACTATCACTATTTGAATAAATATCTTATGAATTCATGAGACTTTTAAACAGTCCATTCTAGAAGATGAATTAGTCTGATTTTTAGATCATTGTGTTGTCCAGCTGTTACTATAAGCCCAGTGATACAGTAAGACCTATAAATTTATTGGCTTTGTTGTTTACCTCTCATTCTTATACTTTCCATCGATTTATTTTAAAGAAACATTTCTTTCTTTCTTTCTTTTGCTTGGCCATCCTTTTGGAAAACATTCGTTTTTCGATGCAGTGTCACTTAATTGGGAAAAAAGAGCTTGACGATGAACTATTCGACGTATGGCGCAGTGGTTGGCGATGAACTATTCAACGTATGGCGTAGTGGTTGGCGATGAACTATTCAACGTATGGCGCAGTGCTTGACGATGAACTATTTAACGTATGGCGCAGTGGTTGGCGATGAACTATTCAACGTATGGCGCAGTGCTTGACGATGAACTATTCGACGTATGTCGCAGTAGTTGGCGATGAACTATTCAACGTATGGCGCAGTGCTTGACGATGAACTATTCGACGTATGGCGCAGTGGTTGGCGATGAACCATTCGACGTATGGCGCAGTGCTTGACGATGAACTATTCGACGTATGGCGCAGTGGTTGGCGATGAACCATTCGACGTATGGCGCAGTGCTTGACGATGAACTATTCGACGTATGGCGCAGTGCTTGACGATGAACTATTCAACGTATGGCGCAGTGCTTGACGATGAACTATTCGACGTATGGCGCAGTGCTTGACGATGAACTATTCGACGTATGGCGCAGTGGTTGGCGATGAACTATTCAACGTATGGCGCAGTGGTTGGCGATGAACTATTCAACGTATGGCGCAGTGGTTGGCGATGAACTATTCGACGTATGGCGCAGTGGTTGACGATGAACTATTCGACGTATGGCGCAGTGGTTGGCGCAGGGATTTGGATTGAGGAAGTGACTGTAAATGGATGGATGGATGGATGGATGGATGGATGGATTTATGAATGGAAAGATTGAAGGATGGGTGGATGGACGGATGGATGGATGAATGGATGGATGGGTGGGTGGGTGGATTGATGGATGGATGGATGGATGGAGGGCTGTCGTGATTGATGGAGAGATGGATGGATGGATGGATGGATGGATGGATGGATGGATGAAAGAATGAACGAATGAAATGATAGCTGGATAACTGGATGGATGGATAGGTGGATGGACGGATGGGTTGGTGGATAGATGGATGGTGGGAGGATGGATTGATGGTTTGGTCAAAGGATGAATAAGAGGTAAGGAAGATGGCTGGCTGGCTTATTGAACAAGTAAAGGGAGATGTTGGTTATGGGTGGTTAGTTCAGGAATGAATGGATATGGATTGGTTAACTTGTTGATGGGTGTACGGAACCTATATACTAAGACACTGGTTTGCCTCCCCATGGATGAATTTATATGTACACTTGACTGATGTATGAGCAAATTGGTTCATCAGATGGCGATATGAAACTCAATCCAACACGACTTATTTCAGCGACAAGTTGACGATCATATTATAAATACTTTACTTAATTATCGAGTTTAGTCACATACTTTATTTCCATGAGTATTGAATTGAAGTTGCTTCAAATGTTTCATCTTCCCTTAGACTAAAAAGACACGTGTTATCATATTGTATACATTCTACTGTCTTGTCAATGTAACAATCATTGCAATCTCTTAGATTTCGAAAATTGGACAGAACAGTTGCTATGACGATCACCATGAAGGCATTTACAAGGCAAGCTTTTTTGTTAAGGTAGAATGCTCCTCGGGGTCAGATAGTTGTTGTTGTTGTTGTTGTTGTTGTTGTTGTTGTTGTTGTTGTTGTTGTTGTTGTTGTTGTTGTTGTTGTTATTTATTTAAGTGTCCTAAGGCTATGTGGACCTAAGTCACTAAAATACAACAGCGTTCGTAATGAAAAAGGTAAGCAAATTAATAGATCAATAGAGTGAGAAATCTTTTACATTGTACTCATGATAACAAAATGTCTTTTCTTTCGTTGTAACCTTCATATATGTATAATTTGCAAGGGAAACAGGTCTTGGTCATCAAACGTTCCATGCAGGAGGTTGCAGGTTGTGAAAATTGGGATAAATTTTTCGGATTTTCTAAACAAAAATATTTCTTTAATATATTATAAGCAACTCACAGTGAAAAAGAAAGTGTTTTATCTTCAATATGCATACATGTACAAAAATCATCGACCTGTCTTCAACATCTAACTATTGAAATCTACCTGTATCCATTTTCATAGCTAACATGCCTGTTCTGAACTGTACCATAGTTGAACGTATTGGTCTTGATAAGGAATGTAACAAGCAGTTTTCTGTCACATATTTTCCTTAACATTTACGATGGAGATCCGTTCTCTCATATTTTTACATATATTTCTGGTCTAAAGCCTGTTAGGGCTCATTTTAAAGCTCTTGGAGTGAATAAACTTTTCACCGTGTTATTTTTTGTGAAAATCGAATTTTTTGTCCCATAGAACTAGTGGCAAGACTGAAGATCAGTGGACAAACGGGAATTTTGTTTGAATTGTTTGAAACCTAGGGAGTTCACTCATACCATTACTTCCCATTAGAGCCCCCTAATAATTCAAACCTTTCAGTTCGCAACCAAAGGTGTGACCACTAATCTTCGGTCGGCGGCCATTTTGAATTTTAAAGATTTCCCAGGTACAAAATTTTCACCTTGAACCCTTTATTTTCATTCTTGATTTTGAAAAATAATATTTGAAAGTGTCCTTCAGGAAAGTTTGATAAAAGTTTAAGTCTTTCAGTTACGAGGTGCATACTACCTTGATAAATATTTTCTTATCGTATTCCTAATGTTTGACCTTTATAAATATGAAATTTCGGTAATATAGATCAATAATTTCATTGTATATTATTGCCTGAATACATGGGTTTATGTGCCCTCGCAGCAGGTGACAATTTGCCCGAGAAGGACAAATTGTCTCTTGCTGCGACGGCACATAAACCCATGTATTCAGACAATAATATTTTATAATGCCTCTTGACAGTTAACGCTATTTGACATTTAGTTACATACAGAGCATTTTCAAACAAATGTACCATTATCAACCAGCATTAAACAAATTTTACCAAAAGTCAAAATAGCAGTGCGAGCATGAATATTTTACATCTAACGTTAAGCGTCTACCTTGATGTCGAAAACATCGAAGGGTTTCACTGTACCGGGTAACTATGGAAACCGGTTCGTAGATCGTTCACAGGCCCGCTAATTCCCCAGATGTTCCTATTCAAATCAGCACTGATTTGCACTCACATCGAGGCATATAATAACGGGTATTTACACATGTAAGACATGGTATTTCACATCAATTTACTATGATTCGGCTATAAAGACCAAATCATCACTGAATCTGTCATGATTAAAAGTTGAAAGCAGACAATGCAACAGACGATGTATTCGAGAGGTGATATACATATCAACAAATTCTACAGCATAGGATTCAGATTCGGGTGAACATTTAGGGATGGATGGGGGTGAACAAAATTCGTCCGCGGGAGTATGTGGTGTATGTGTTGCAGTTCGGCTAGTAATTGAAGAGATCGACTCCGTGAGTTTGTTACTTGATAAACGGTTAAGTCTCTGATCGGTCTACGATTGGATAAATGAAGGAAGAAACGGATGAATGAGTTGATAGACTGAATACTGGGCAAATCAGATAATTCTTCGCATCGATGAAAAATTCGTTTGCAGGTATAAATATTGAAAGTAATCTATGTTGAATGATTGCACGGACTGAAACGATCGCACTGGATCGTATAAATGTTGACGTCTTAAAGAGCGAGTCGTGACGAGGCGTCGCCTTTTCGAGACAAAAAACTGTAAAAAATAGATGAAATATGAACCCACGCAGGATGTTTTAATGATTACATGTTTGCCTGTCAATGTCATCACGACCGTTTGCATGAAGTAGAGAAACGAGAAACCACAGTCAAGCAGACGATATTCCACTCAGTCAACTACGTCTCTCTGTCGACGACCGTTGCGAAAAATTAGAAAATGAATCTCCCTTGCTGAAACTTAGACAGTGTGTTCCTTCTCTGTAACTGATGACGATTTTAGCGAGATCGATGGTGTACATGGTGACAAGCGGAAACACAGTAGTCTACTGAGAGCTGGCATTTTCCGAGAAATAAGTCGATTGAGTTTGAACATGTAAATCGAACTCCGCACAGTAAGCTCAGCGGTGAACATGTCATTTCTTCCCGTTGGCGGTTATATTGAATGGGACGAATATGGTATACGTACGTAGTAAATGCGTTAAGATTCATGAAAAAATCAGGAAACATCATACAAATGAGAATTTCTTTTCTCGTAGAAATAAAATCGATTTTTGAAGCTTTGTTTCAGGTTACAGAATGACAGTTTAGATGCAAATTACAGGCTTGAACTCCGGTATCCATGGTTACAAGTTCAGCATCACTCATGTTATACGTAAACTCCACCTTGGAACGTACATTCAGTCATATGTCTATGTGTATCGACGACCGACCATGCATACAAATTAACACTGCTGCGAAAATGCACGTAGAACACAAGTGTAGACTGGGAAAAAAGAGGGTTAAGTAATGGAAAATGTCGGCCAGGCACTCAATTAATGTCCCTGCCAGTCGGCACATTGAATACCGTTCACTCAACGTACCAATCATTTCCTTCAATTGAGATGGCGTTTTAAAGGCATGTAATCAATTTGTTGCAATGTGCGAATATTTCGATAGGTGGTTTCCAGCACTCTGATTAATCGATCCCTAGGACGTTTTTCTTTCTTTCTTTCTTTCTTTCTTTCTTTCTTTCTTTCTTTCTTTCATTCTTTACTTTTCTTGCAAAGTAGACTGAAAGGTGACATAGCAGCGACGGTGTAATTATATGACCAGCCTTAAGTATTCAGAACTGAACAAAGTTTTCTCTCATAAATGAATAGAATATGAGTGATTATTTCGTGTTTCAAAATTTTCACAAAGAAATAAAATTCCTGTTCTTAATCCTTGCTACTTAATTTCAATTCCTCGGAGGGGGTGGGTTTAGATAAAAAACAAACGTAAGGAGAGTTTCCAAGAAGGTTTGGAAGGTAGAATGCGACTCGGGAACAGATATTCTGACTTTGGAGCGTATTTTGAAGTTCTTGAAGTTGATAAAATTTTCACCGTCTTATGTTTATGAAAGTTGGCACATAGGAATGGGGGACATTTTGAAATTTAGATATTGGTTGGTTGATAATAATATATACTTCTGGTACCAAAATTTGGCAAATTTTGAAAGAAAATGGTTGAAATTTTCCCTGAGGAAAGTTTGAGCAAAAGTTGAAGTCTTTCAGTTTCGAGGCGCATGCCACCTTGAAATGATATTGCGTCACAATTACGTCATTGCCCATTAGGTTGACAGAAGAAGACACTCGAGAATTTTCAATGACTGTTATACGATTTGCTGGCGCCGCCCTATTTAATTTGCAAGCTTAAATCTTCGGGTCATGATGCGAAGTGTACAGGCAGCGGACTTCAGTGAAACAAATGTCACTGTCATTTTACTGATTGATCAACATTATGTACGTACAGGGTCGACAAGGACGCATTGATAGAAAATTACATATTTGGAAATATGATCCTGGAAGAAAATATGGTGTGAGAATACGAAACACGAGGGAACTAATATCACACGATAAAGGTTTTCCTGACTTGCGTGGTTTCTTTGTACTTCATTTAAGTCCCATTTACGTAAACTAGAGAGTACGTGCAATAACGCTCTGTCGGTTGTCATATTGCTTGTCATTCAAGAGCTGCTAAACGTCTATCAGCTGTAAATTCTGAAGTCTCTCCCGGCAGTTTTTGTCCTCATTCTACACGCAATCTCAACACTTGTAAACACATCTTGAATTGTGTGCAATGTCAAATGCTATTGTTGGCGATTTTCAAAATTTACATACTCTAGCAAAAAGGAAAGACAAGGACGGAATAAATGAAAAAAGTTAAAACTTAATGTTTGTCTTTACATATTTAACTATGTGCATGATTTTGTTAACAATATTAAAATGTGATGTTATATGTACCGAGTAATATTGAATTCCCATGTGACTAAAAAAGGTGTGCTCCTCTTGCATATTTCACTTCAACGCCAAGCTCTTTTTAAATTCAGGGTTCGTCTGATTGAAAGTGAGAATATTGTAATTCGCATTTTTATGGATTCTGACTCGTTGCTGTTTTCATCCTTTTGGCGTCATTTCAGAAATGTAATGTACAGATAAATTTATTTTTTTAATTCTTTTGTATACATGTTCTTTTATCACTGTCCCTTTGTACTTTTTTTATATGGGCCTATGTGTGCCTGAAATAAACAATAATAATAATAATATTAATGTGACATTTTCATGAACTTGGTCTCTTCGATTGACCCATGCCGTTACTGCTTTCCAAGAATTACCAATGAAATAACAAGTTTGAGAATTAAGTATATCATGTGTCCAGAAATACTAGTATATTAACATAATTGGTGATTTTTCGATCGCCATGAATTGCATAATAAATATGAGACGTCCACCATAATTGAATTTTATCTTCATTCAAATAATTTATTTTGATAACGTGAGCACGCAGAACAGAAATTATATTATTCGGGGCTAAATTTTGCATAATTAGAACCGAAAGCCAAAAAATCAAAAATTCAATGAACAACTCAAGGATGTAAAATAACTACATGTATTTATGCTTGGTTCAACGTACGACTAACTAGCCATACCCTAAGGCAAGACAGCGGATTTGGAAAAATATTGCCAAATATTATACGGTGCTGTCGGTCAGGTTTCCTCTTTGATTGGCAAATGTTTTTGCGATCATGTCATAATTCGAAACACAGCGGTAGGCCGATTTTTCTTTCTTTCAAGATGTGGATAGTTCATAAATAAACGGTCGAATATGCAACTGTTTCGAAATTATCAATATTGCCTCGATCGTATTCCCTCTGATATTTCTGAGTTTTTATCCCGAACGCTCATAGGTTCGCTTGTAGCCAGTTGCCATTGAAGAAAGATTGAGAACAACAGTGATTGAAAAAATATGATTTCGATTACGGGAAAGACAAGTATGAAATTGCTTTGTTTCTCAAAATGTCAGCGTAGTCCTCTGAATCTATAATAATAATCCCACAAAAAAATGAATTAGGGAGACTCGCAGCTCACGATATTTAATACAGACTTCCCGCAAAAGAAAAAGGCGTTCTATAAACACAAGTCACAGTAAAAGAAATTTTCTGTTTTGCATTAATGTGGTGAGAGTTTTTCTCTTCACAATGGAGTCTTTAACAGTAAAATTATTTGAATAGATTTTTGGTGGATCAATTTGCTATCTGCAGTCTTTAAAGACATATTTGCTCAGAGCGAAAACTAATCAATATTGTGGCATTGCTGTAAAATAGGTCATTGCCTATATTACTTTGATTTCTTAATCCATTTTCTTCTATTCTCATTACAAAATCCAATCAGGTTTTTTTTATTTTAAGCTTATCTCTCAGGATGAAATGACGATGCCATTTAGTGTGTGCGGTTTTCATGGTGATTTTTCCCTGTGGAATTTTCTCAAAGGTTTGAAGTCATACAGCTATATTACAGCAGAGACAATGAAACGAATGAAATCTAATCCGATGCGAGGTTTGAGTGTTTTTACGATTGCAATTTGTGACGGCACGTCTCTATCGTTTCAAGGTCACGTAGCGATACCTAGCTGTCTCGCCGAGTTTCAAGGCCACCTAGCGGCAGCTACCTGTCTCGCTGAGCAACGATGAAAAAGGGAGACTTGGAAATCCGGGAATTTAAGCTTTAAATTGGTTTAATGGTCATGCGAATGAGATGATTACACAGCATCGGATTTATCTCTTCCACGTTGCTAGCCAGAACAGCGCCGCCACAGGTAACTTGACGTTAAAGTGGATCTGTACGTTACCAATACAGTTTTTTTCAAAGCAATATTCCTCATCAAATGTGACAAACCCCTAACACTATATATTTCCGAACAGCGGAGAATCTTAAGTTTAGTATGGTAGCAATAGTTTACTCGAAGAATGAAGAGGGTATATATTTGGGGTTAAAAACCTCAATTTTGGTATTTATGATAAAAATTATTTAAGTCAAAAAGTTTATACTATTTTCTGAAATTTAATATTTCACTTGACACAAGATTATGTGTAGCAAAAAAGAGTATTTTATTTTGCATTATCTATCCTCATTCTAAAATGGTAGGACTGAAACTCGAAAAACTTTATTGCAAAACAAAATACTTGTTTTGTTAAATAGTATTTAAAGAACATAATATGAAAATTTCAGAAAATTTGACCTAGCCAGAGTGGAGTTAAATTGTTTAAAATCTTTAAAATAGTGGTGAACCCAGCAAATACAATGTATTTTAATCTTTGGTTAACAAATTAAATATTAACTTTTTGCAAAAAAGTGATTACGGACAAAATACGCTGTGTTATGTGCAGCGCCCCCTTCAATGGCTCTTTCATCATCTTCTTTGTGCATGTTTTTCCGCTCATATACCTCCATACCGTTACATTTTAAGTAAATGGGAAAGCTCATACACCACCCATACCGTTACATTTTAAGTAAATGGGAAAGCTCATATACCCCCATACCGTTACATTTTAAGTAAATGGGAAAGCTCATACACCCCCATACCGTTACATTTTAAGTAAATGGGAAAGCTCATACACCGCCATACCGTTACATTTTAAGTAAATGTGAAAGCTCATACACCCCCATACCATTACATTTTAAGTAAATGGGAAAGCTCATACACCCCTCATACCGTTACATTTTAAGTAAATGGGAAAGCTCATATACCCCCATACCGTTACATTTTAAGTAAATGGGAAAGCTCATACACCCCCCATACCGTTACATTTTAAGTAAATGGGAAAGCTCATATACCCCCATACCCATTACATTTTAAGTAAATGGGAAAGCTCATACACCCCCCATACCGTTACATTTTAAGTAAATGGGAAAGCTCATACACCCCCATACCGTTACATTTTAAGTAAATGGGAAAGCTCATACACCCCCCATACCGTTACATTTTAAGTAAATGGGAAAGCTCATATACCCCCATACCGTTACATTTTAAGTAAATGGGAAAGCTCATACACCCCCCATACCGTTACATTTTAAGTAAATGGGAAAGCTCATATACCCCCATACCGTTACATTTTAAGTAAATGGGAAAGCTCATATACCCCCATACCGTTACATTTTAAGTAAATGGGAAAGCTCATATACCCCCCATACCGTTACATTTTAAGTAAATGGGAAAGCTCATATACCCCCATACCGTTACATTTTAAGTAAATGGGAAAGCTCATACACCCCCATACCGTTACATTTTAAGTAAATGGGAAAGCTTTACACCCAGTGACGATGTTATGGATAATGACAAAACACTATTGTTCAAGGTTCTTTATATAATCCGTCTCAATTTTATAACCATCAAATTTTGCCTCCACATTTAATTTTGTTGTCGTCGCCATGAAGTAAGTTACTCAGCAACGTTAAAAGGGACAGGACTTTTAAGATGATTATCAAAAATACATTCCAACAGCAAGCAGTGTCTCTAGCTGTTAAGAAAACTTCATTTACAGAGTGTGCTAGTTTTATTTTTTCATCTATCTTATATACCTGTTCTGTGTTTTCCTTTTCTGAAAGCATCTATGGCTACTTGATTTGTAACTTTCCATGAAACTCGACAACGTAATGCTGCTGTGAGAATTTTCTCAATACCAAGATACAAAACCTTTGTCTATATATTAGTTGAAAATGTATCGCTCTTAGTTTTACTGAACAAAATACTGTTGTCAGTTTTGTCTCCAATGAACAGAATAATGTAACGTTTCAAAAGCATCTGACAGAAGACAAGTCGCCGATTACGAACTGCTGCAGATATTTGTGTGTTTTTACAACGAATAGTTCCAAAATTCAAATTACCTCCGGGAGGGTTTTCACGGCTGTGTTTCTCATTGGAATAAACACACGGAATAAACTATAGAAGCTACATTACAAAACCCTCAATCTATCGAAGCTTTTGTAAAGTCAACTTGTTTTAAGGGAAAAGAAATATATCGCATCATAATATGTTTGTAAGCGTGAAAGAGATTGTTTTCGTCAAGCAAATTTTACGAATTCTTACAAGGAGGAGGAGGAGGCACAACTCAAGTAAAACGAATAAATTCCATATTGAACTAACAAGCAACTTTACCATAAGTGCAGTGACTGACTGTGTAGCTCAGCTAAGTGCTCAGAAACCACTATTTTATATGTGTCAGTTATCAGTGTAGCACAGCTAAGCACTCAAAACCACTATTTTATATGTGTCAGTTATCAGTGTAGCACAGCTAAGCACTGAGAACCACTATTTTATATGTGTCAGTTATCAGTGTAGCACAGCTAAGTGCTCAGAACCACTATTTTATATGTGTCAGTTATCAGTGTAGCACAGCTAAGTGCTCAGAACCACTATTTTATATGTGTCAGTTATAAGTGTAGCACAGCTAAGCGCTCAGAAACCACTATTTTATATGTGTCAGTTATCAGTGTAGCACAGCTAAGTGCTCAGAACCACTATTTTATATGTGTCAGTTATCAGTGTAGCACAGCTAAGCGCTCAGAAACCACTATTTTATATGTGTCAGTTATAAGTGTAGCACAGCTAAGCGCTCAGAACCACTACTTTATATGTGTCAGTTATCAGTGTAGCACAGCTAAGTGCTCAGAACCACTATTTTATATGTGTCAGTTATCTTTGTAGCACAGCTAAGTGCTCAGAACCACTATTTTATATGTGTCAGTTATCAGTGTAGCACAGCTAAGTGCTCAGAACCACTATTTTATATGTGTCAGTTATCTTTGTTGCACAGCAAGGCGCTCAGAACCACTATTTTATATGTGTCAGTTATCAGTGTAGCACAGCTAAGCACTCAGAACCACTATTTTATATGTGTCAGTTATCAGTGTAGCACAGCTAAGTGCTCAGAACCACTATTTTATATGTGTCAGTTATCTTTGTTGCACAGCTAGGCGCTCAGAACCACTATTTTATATGTGTCAGTTATAAGTGTAGCACAGCTAAGCACTCAGAACCACTATTTTATATGTGACAGTTATCAGTGTAGCACAGCTAAGCGCTCAGAACCACTATTTTTTACATGTCAGTTATCTTTGTAGCACAGCTAAGTGCTCAGAACCACTATTTTATATGTGTCAGTTATCAGAGTAGCACAGCTAAGTGCTCAGAACCACTATTTTATATGTGTCAGTTATCAGAGTAGCACAGCTAAGTGCTCAGAACCACTATTTTATATGTGTCAGTTATCAGTGTAGCACAGCTAAGCACTAAGAAACCACTATTTTATATGTGTCAGTTATTTTTGTAGCTCAGCTAAGCGCTCAGAAACCACTATTTTATATGTGACAGTTATCAGTATAGCACAGCTAAGTGCTCAGAAAGTTATCAGTGTAGCACAGCTAAGCGCTGAGAACCACTATTTTATGTGTGTCAGTTATCAGTGTAGCACAGATAAGTGCTCAGAACCACTATTTTATATGTGTCAGTTATCTTTGTAGCACAGCTAAGCGCTGAGAACCACTATTTTATATGTGTCAGTTATCAGTGTAGCACAGCTAAGCGCTCAGAACCACTATTTTATATGTGTCAGTTATCTTAGTAGCACAGCTAAGCGCTGAGAACCACTATTTTATATGTGTCAGTTATCTGTGTAGCACAGCTAAGCGCTCAGAAACCACTATTTTATATGTGTCAGTAATCAGTGTAGCATAGCTAAGTGCTCAGAACCACTATTTTATATGAGTCAGTTATCAGTGTAGCACAGCTTAGTGCTGAGAACAACTATTTTATATGTGTCAGTTATCAGTGTAGCACAGCTAAGTGCTCAGAACCACTATTTTATATGTGTCGGTTAACTTCGTAGCACAGCTAAGAGCTCAAAAACCACTATTTTATATGTGACAGTTATCAGTGTAGCACAGCTAAGCGCTCAGAACCACTATTTATATGTGTCAGTTATCAGTGTAGCACAGATAAGTGCTCAGAACCACTATTTTATATGTGTCAGTTATCTTTGTAGTACAGCTAAGCGCTGAGAACCACTATTTTATATGTGTCAGTTATCAGTGTAGCACAGCTAAGCGCTCAGAACCACTATTTTATATGTGTCGGTTATCTTTGTAGCACAGCTAAGCGCTCAGAACCACTATTTTATATGTGTCAGTTATCTTAGTAGCACAGCTAAGCGCTGAGAACCACTATTTTATATGTGTCAGTTATCAGTGTAGCACAGCTAAGCACTCAGAACCACTCTTTTATATGTGTCAGTTATCAGTGTAGCACAGCTAAGTGCTCAGAACCACTATTTCATATGTGTCAGTTATCTTTGTTGCACAGCTAGGCGCTCAGAACCACTATTTTATATGTGTCAGTTATAAGTGTAGCACAGCTAAGCACTCAGAACCACTTTTTTATATGTGACAGTTATCAGTGTAGCACAGCTAAGCGCTCAGAAACCACTATTTTATATGTGTCAGTTATCAGTGTAGCACAGCTAAGCGCTCAGAACCACTATTTTATATGTGTCAGTTATCAGTGTAGCACAGCTAAGTGCTCAGAACCACTATTTTATATGTGTCAGTTATCAGTGTAGCACAGCTAAGCGCTGAGAACCACTATTTTATGTGTGTCAGTTATCAGTGTAGCAAAGCTAAGCGCTCAGAACCACTATTTTTTATGTGTCAGTTATCTTTGTAGCACAGCTAAGTGCTCAGAACCACTATTTTATATGTGTCAGTTATCAGAGTAGCACAGCTAAGTGCTCAGAACCACTATTTTATATGTGTCAGTTATCAGTGTAGCACAGCTTAGCACTAAGAAACCACTATTTTATATGTGTCAGTTATTTTTGTAGCTCAGCTAAGCGCTCAGAAACCATTATTTTATATGTGACAGTTATCAGTGTAGCACAGCTAAGTGCTCAGAAAGTTATCAGTGTAGCACAGCTAAGCGCTGAGAACCACTATTTTATGTGTGTCAGTTATCAGTGTAGCACAGATAAGTGCTCAGAACCACTATTTTATATGTGTCAGTTATCTTTGTAGCACAGCTAAGCGCTGAGAACCACTATTTTATATGTGTCAGTTATCAGTGTAGCACAGCTAAGCGCTCAGAACCACTATTTTATATGTGTCAGTTATCTTAGTAGCACAGCTAAGCGCTGAGAACCACTATTTTATATGTGTCAGTTATCTTAGTAGCACAGCTAAGCGCTGAGAACCACTATTTTATATGTGTCAGTTATCAGTGTAGCACAGCTAAGCGCTCAGAAACCACTATTTTATATGTGTCAGTTATCAGTGTAGCACAGCTAAGTGCTCAGAACCACTATTTTATATGTGTCAGTTATCAGTGTAGCACAGCTAAGTGCTCAGAACCACTATTTTATATGTATCGGTTATCTTTGTAGCACAGCTAAGCGCTCAGAAACCATTATTTTATATGTGACAGTTATCAGTGTAGCACAGCTAAGCGCTCAGAACCACTATTTATATGTGTCAGTTATCAGTGTAGCACAAATAAGTGCTCAGAACCACTATTTCATATGTGTCAGTTATCTTTGTAGCACAGCTAAGCGCTGAGAACCACTATTTTATATGTGTCAGTTATCAGTGTAGCACAGCTAAGCGCTCAGAACCACTATTTATATGTGTCAGTTATCAGTGTAGCACAAATAAGTGCTCAGAACCACTATTTCATATGTGTCAGTTATCTTTGTAGCACAGCTAAGCGCTGAGAACCACTATTTTATATGTGTCAGTTATCAGTGTAGCACAGCTAAGCGCTCAGAACCACTATTTTATATGTGTCAGTTATCAGTGTAGCACAGCTAAGTGCTCAGAACCACTATTTTATATGTGTCAGTTATCAGTGTAGCACAGCTAAGCGCTCAGAAACCACTATTTTATATGTGTCAGTTATCAGTGTAGCACAGCTAAGTGCTCAGAACCACTATTTTATATGTGTCAGTTATCAGTGTAGCACAGCTAAGCGCTGAGAACAACTATTTTATATGTGTCAGTTATCAGTGTAGCACAGCTAAGTGCTCAGAACCACTATTTTATATGTGTCGGTTATCTTTGTAGCACAGCTAAGTGCTCAGAACCACTATTTTATATGTGTCAGTTATCAATGTAGCACAGCTTAGCGCTGAGAACAACTATTTTATATGTGTCAGTTATCAGTGTAGCACAGCTAAGTGCTCAGAACCACTATTTTATATGTGACAGTTATCAATGTAGCACAGCTAAGCGCTGAGAACCACTATTTTATATGTGTCAGTTATCAGTGTAGCACAGCTAAGCACTCAGAACCACTATTTTATATGTGTCAGTTATCAGTGTAGCACAGCTAAGCGCTGAGAACCACTATTTTATATGTGTCAGTTATCAGTGTAGCACAGCTAAGCGCTGAGAACCACTATTTTATATGTGTCAGATATCAGTGTAGCACAGCTAAGTGCTCAGAACCACTATTTTGTATGTGTCAGTTATCAGTGTAGCACAGCTAAGCGCTGAGAACCACTATTTTATATGTGTCAGTTATCAGTGTAGCACAGCTAAGCACTCAGAACCACTATTTTATATGTGTCAGTTATCAGTGTAGCACAGCTAAGCGCTGAGAACCACTATTTTATATGTGTCAGTTATCAGTGTAGCACAGCTAAGTGCTCAGAACCACTATTTTGTATGTGTCAGTTATCTTTGTAGCACAGCTAAGCACTCAGAACCACTATTTTATATGTGTCAGATATCAGTGTAGCACAGCTAAGTGCTCAGAACCACTAGTTTGTATGTGTCAGTTATCTTTGTAGCACAGCTAAGCACTCAGAACCACTGTTTTATATGTGACAGTTATCTTTGTAGCACAGCTAAGCACTCAGAACCACTATTTTATATGTGTCAGTTATCAGTGTAACACAGCTAAGTGCTCAGAACCACTATTTTATATGTGTCAGTTATCTTTGTAGCACAGCTAAGGCCGCGTTCAAAAAAAATGGTGAGGGGGGCTAGAGGAATCGCAATTGAAATCTTATTTTTTTTTCAGATCCCCCCCCCCTCAATACCCTCAAAAATTTTCAAGTCCTCCCCCCTCAATACCCTCAAAAATTTTCAAGTCCCCTCCCAAATTACCATATAGCCGCTTATTTATTAGGAATGCACGCAGAGTAAAAAAAAAATGTAATGTGTGGCTTTGCATGCAAATGTTCAACACTACCTCTTATCAGCAGGTTGTAGAGCCATATACCTAGGGCAAGTTCTTAAATTGATTCATTTTTGAATGCATCAGTGAACTTTTTGGATTTCTCAGTCTAAGCCGACTTGAGTTTTTCCAACTCTGGCCAATTCAATGGCACCAGCTGAAAAGCACACAAAATGACAATCATGAGAGAGTATGAAAATTGTGTATTCCTAGCTACGTTTAACCAAATTGTGAAAAAATGAGCACAGTGACCTACCGAATTTTTTTTTCAAAAGTACAAGACATATACAAGTTAGATCCCACTTATAAAATGTTTTACAAAATTGACAATACTGGAAGGTTGAAATATTCCATGATATTAATATTTTAATCTCAGAAATTTTGGGTGTAATAATGGCAAATTTGATAACAAATAAAAGATTCCATTTAGTCACACATTTTTCCATTTAAATTAGAGTCTTTACTGTTCAAAGTTGTACTTTTGTGTTATTGGTACAATGAGATGGGAAAATTTCATTCACAGCATAAACTTGAAATGAATGGTTTTATATATTGATTTTAAGTGATTTTAGAAAAACGGACTTTTCATCGTACATTTGTATAAGATCAAGTATGGTAACCCCATCTTTTTCTCTAATATTTGATAGTTCTAATATGCCAGAATTCAAAAATCCATGGTAACTGTTAGTTCCCTAGTCTTCTATGTGTTGCTCTCTGGTTCGATCCTGTGTATAAGTAGATGTATGTTTCACTGTCGATTGAGTGTCCCATGACCGAAACTCTTCTTAAACTACATCAGAGTCAGAGCTACATGTATCACTGTCACTGCCAGTATGTAGTAGCAGGGCAGTAGTTGTATTAACTTTTTATTTTGACAATATTTTTGTTCAGTTTATACAATTGTGTTCTTGCCCAGCTATCCAGTATTCATCTTGCCAACACAGCCTACGTGTACCGTGCATTTGCATCATTCAATTATCACCAATATTTAGACAAACGGCTTTGTTGACAAACTGAACATTGTCTTTTTCAGCAGCATGCTGTAGAGAGACACCAAGAAACTGTGTTTGATACATTGCATAGAAATATTGAAAAATTATCAACAGCTGTAGCTCCTGCCCCATTACAAGGCCAACTTGTTCTACGAACATTTAATGGCATTCATACATTTTTAGACTTTTTCGAGATTAAAGACATAAAATATGACAAAACGGTTCTAGATTTTGTTTAATTATTACTAACATTAGAACCATTGGACAACATCAAAATGTTGGGAGTCAAAATATTTTTAGGTTCCCCCCCTATAGGCAGAGCAAAACTTTCAAGTCCCCCCCCCCTCGACTACCCCAAAAATTTTCGAATCCCCCCTGAATTCCTCCAGCCCCCCCCCCCCCCTCACCACTTTTTTTGAACGCGGCCTAAGCACTCAGAACCACTATTTTATATGTGTCAGTTATCAGTGTAACACAGCTAAGTGCTCAGAACCACCATTTTATATGTGTCAGATATCAGTGTAGCACAGCTAAGCGCTGAGAACCACTATTTTATATGTGTCAGTTATCAGAGTAGCACAGGTAAGCGCTGAGAACCACTATTTTATATGTGTCAGTTATCAGTGTAACACAGCTAAGTGCTCAGAACCACCATTTTATATGTGTCAAATATCAGAGTAGCACAGCTAAGCGCTGAGAACCACCATTTTAAATGTGTCAGTCATCAGAGTAGCACAGGTAAGCGCTCAGAACCACTATTTTATATGTGTCAGTTATCTTTGTAGCACCGCTAAGCGCTCAGAACCACTATTTTATATGTGTCAGTTATCTTTGTAGTACAGCTAAGCGCTGAGAACCACTATTTTATATGTGTCAGTTATCAGTGTAGCACAGCTAAGTGCTCAGAACCACTATTTTATATGTGTCAGTTATCAGTGTAGCACAGTTAAGCGCTCAGAACCACTATTTTATATGTGACAGTTATCAGTGTAGCACAGCTAAGCGCTCAGAACCACTATTTTATATGTGTCAGTTATCAGTGTAGCACAGCTAAGCGCTCAGAACCACTATTTTATATGTGTCAGTTATCAGTGTAGCACAGCTAAGTGCTCAGAACCACTATTTTATATGTGTCAGTTATCAGTGTAGCACAGCTAAGTGCTCAGAACCACTATTTTATATGTGACAGTTATCAGTGTAGCACAGCTAAGCGCTCAGAACCACTATTTATATGTGTCAGTTATCAGTGTAGTACAGCTAAGTGCTCAGAACCACTATTTTATATGTGTCAGTTATCAGTGAAACACAGCTAAGCACTCAGAACCACTATTTTATATGTGTCAGTTATCAGCGTAACACAGCTAAGTGCTCAGAACCACTATTTTATATGTGTCAGTTATCAGTGAAACACAGCTAAGCGCTCAGAACCACTATTTTATATGTGACAGTTTCAGTGTAACACAGCTAAGCGCTCAGAACCCCTATTTTATATGTGTCAGTTATCAGTGAAGAACAGCTAAGCGCTCAGAAACTACTATTTTTATATGTTGTGAATATTGTTGAGGGTAGCACACTGTAGATCAACTTTTTTAGTACGACATAAGCTTTCGGAGACAACAGTCTCCTTCATCAGATGAAGGAGACTGTTGTCTCCGAAAGCTTATGTCATACTAAAAAAGTTGATCTACAGTGTGCTACCCTCAACAATATTCACAAGATTTAGTCAAGATCAACACGGCTCTATTGAAACTTTATTTTTATATGTGTCATTATTAAAGTGAATAATCGTTTAAAAGTTGTGTCCGATATTCTGTCATAATCACGGATCACGGGTGTCCACACATTTGACGTCACAGTTAATTGCACACAGGGGGCGTGATGGTTAGTGTACAGTTATAACGGACACTTTACAGCAGGGAGCGTTATTGTTTAACACAATTTGTCTAGATTTTTTTATTGAAAGCTGGAGAAGAGGGAGTATGTCGTATTTACAATGCCTATATTGAAAGATAATAACGATAGGAAACCGCATTATTCCTAGACCGTTGATGGCGTCCTTCCGGACCATGTCGCCTTAATGACGAGGCGAATTTTGAAAACCATAACATTGTAGGCTGGTCGGTATCTCAACGTAAATCCCTCAAAGTCTGCAAAATACTTTATTTCGTTTATGCAGTCGAAATATAGAACTTGAAGATTAAGTGAAGGTAATAACCGATCTGACAAGAAGAAAGTCACTGTGATTATTCAAAGCATTGGTTTCATCTTCACACACATATCTGAATTCTGGTACACATCTCACTAACTTTAATTTAGTGGAACTACAACATCAAAATGAATTTCTCGCCAGATCAAATCACAAGCGCACTGATTCGGTCACTTTCTCGCTTAAACTGTTCATCAGTCGTCCATGGGATATATATTCACATTTCTTCACTCGATTGAAATAATAAAAACATGACTTTCCGAAACTGTCCCCTCGACCGTCTGTTTCATTAGCATCGCATGTAGGCACAAAAACTACATACATCGACATGTCAGGCATATTTTATCCTCTAATTTATTCAAAAGAACACTCAATAACGATAGTTTCTGCGGTAAAATGTCATAACATTGACATTAGGCAATAGTAATATAGGTATGGGTAACACAAGGGTAAAAAGAGAAGACAAAAAACAGTGGGGGGTAAAAACAAATTAAATAGGTTGTCATAACTTTCTTAACATTGTCTAAAGTGTAAAAACGGAATATCGGTTACTCAAATTCGAGTCTGAATTTTGGCATTGATTACGCGCAATAACAATATTTCAAAGTATTTGTCTATTCTGTTGGTACAGTTTGCAATTGACAACAAAACGTTGCTTGCCTTCAAATTGATTTTTTTAATTTGGGTAATTTCTTTCCTTTGTTGGAATATTTGTCTGCTCACCTGATTCTGTATGTAAATCGTGTTGTATATGTACATATATGTACTGTGTTCATCAAATCATTATTATGAATATCTTTTGAGTGATCTCCTTGAATAAATTAGTTCTAAGTATCCTATACCTTCAGAATTTAAGATTTTATGTTCAGATTTTTACCTGCAGTGCTTGACCTGCTGTATCATCATACTCTAATGCATTTATCATTGAACAAAAGAGGACCCTTGTGATTTGGTGTACACTCCATCTTCAACTTAGACGTTGTATCGATAGCTTGGTGGCTAAATTAAAAGAAAATTCTCCCCAGTCTTATGATACCGGACGGTACGCAAACCTTCCCATGCATCTCAGAAACGAACACAACACTAGCTGCCTTATGGTGGCGCCCTAGCACAACTATGTTTCCCACACGCAACAGGTGGTGAAGCGTTCTTATCTGTGATCTTAACGAACTACGCCATAGATTCCACAGTCAGAGATGTTTTCATCGATAAACATTTCACAATTTGAACTGCAGGCTTTCAGCAAACAAATCAACGGAAACTATAGTCAACTGATGCCCGGATGAGGAAAGGAGATCGGGTCAGACATGTATATACGAAAATTTACATAAAGAAAGGGCTCCGCGCAACTACTCAACATATTTTTCGTTCCATCACAGGACACAAACACACATGGTATAACATGCTTCCATGTCAGTCAAGCACAGCTTATCTTTGAGTCTAGTAATAAGTTTGTTTTCTAGAATGTCGAGGAGCCAAACCCACGGACGATTTATTTGGTAGAAACTAAAAAATAAGTAAAAGGCCACTTCCATTCTTCCAACACAACTCTAACAAAATTTATCAAATGAGTGTCTTCCGTTATATTTTTGGAGTTGTTTCAGCCGATGTTTACAAAGATGTTGTCAAAATTCTGCTTGCCGAAACATGTTTACGTGTCCAACGTTCGGCTTACACACCCAAACTTTAAATGATTTGTGTCGTTGTAATTGGGTCTCTTAAAAATTGTTGTTGGAAACGTTATTTATGGCCTGGATATACACGCTTCTGTCTCCATTCAATAGAGAAAAATGTTCCATAGGAAGTTTATAGGCAACACGTGCCTTAGCAAGACGAAATATGTGATGCTGGCACTGCCGTGTACCCGAATTACACTGAACAGGTAAATAATTTCAAACAGTCTGTGTGCGGTGTCATTTAACATGGATCTGCAATGCAAAAAAGGTGTTACTTAGTTTTGTGTGCGAATTTAACAACTGAAAATAGTGAGCTTTGAGTGAGGAGAATTGTGTTGAAATTCTCC
Organism: Ptychodera flava; assembly: GCF_041260155.1. Taxonomy (NCBI): domain Eukaryota; kingdom Metazoa; phylum Hemichordata; class Enteropneusta; family Ptychoderidae; genus Ptychodera; species Ptychodera flava. The sequence goes on from NC_091936.1 coordinate 43,026,448, forward strand.
CATTGTGTTCCTCTTGCTAAGTGATGAAAGATAGACATGCAACTGTATATGACAGTATTTATGCATGACCGTCGCGTTAGGAAATGTGTAAACAGATAATCGGCCATCAAACAATGGAACAACATTCAATGAGCGAGTCCTAGTCTGCGTTCACTTGGTTTAGAACAGCGATTTTAAAGAGTTACAACATGTCCGTGCGAATCACTTTTTTATATTACATATTATGAAAGTTCCTTCGTCAAATGTGCGAAAAATTCAGCATTTACTGCTGAATCTGCAAGGTAGACTGGATGCAGAACAGCAAGCTAAACTCTGTCGTGTCGCGTTCACCAGAATTGTACGATTGGATATAAAACAGCTACAACACATGAAAGGACTTCACATCGATGACTTTTAATCACCATCGTTTATGTATAATTCCTATACGAAAAGTAAACGGGTTTCTCGATTCCACCAACAGTATTGAAAAATCACCGAAATCCTTCCCGCATGGTGCTGTAACCTATTCCTCGCCCACGGTCCAAATCTAAGGCAGAAGTGACCTTTGCTTGGACTTTTTTCGGCTCCATGATTCAACAAACCCCGCCTCGGCGGTTTCCGATTGCGTGCGAGGGAAGTCACGTGGCCAAAACGAATGAGGCTTGTCAACAAAGCGTAGGATCGATAGTATTACATGTCATGCCTGTAGCGTGGGCGCGTTGTGATAATAATTACACAAACTAAACTAACTTTGGTGAAATTCACCTTTCTTTTAACTTCCTTATTTGCTTAACAACTCATAATATTGAACTGTGTCCCCCATGCACCACCTTTCATTAAGCAGACCTTCCCATGGACCTCCCAGCCCATAGACTTGCCTGAAGTCAGTGTACTTAAACTTTAGCAAATAGGGTCGCGTTGATGATGGTGTGATCGCGAAATCGTGAACAATCGCGTACGCCCGAGCAGGATACAAAACCAAAACTTAACACAGGCAAAGATACAGACAAATGCAAAGGTTGTCTATTTCCGTCTGTGTACACTTCACCTTATCTCATACATTTTGTCTCTGGCTGTCTCTGCCTCCATCACTCACAGTCAGTTTTGAAGTCAGTCTGATTCCAAAGTCATGGACCAGCAACCTTCTGTACTTTGATGTTCTTTCCAAAACACGAAGTTTCAACAGATACGAACAGATTTGCCCTCGACCACCCGTCTCCCCTCTCCTTACTCTCTGTCTGGCTGCCTCTCTCTCCCTCTCTCTCTCTCTCTCTCTCTCTCTCTCTCTCTCTCTCTCTCTCTCTCTCTCTCTCTCTCTCTCTCTCTCTCTCTCTCTCTCTATCTCTCTGCCCCCGCAGCAGTTTTAGCAATCGTTTACTGAGCCAGAAAACAGAGATGCATTGACTCATAACATTTACAATTGGTTAAATTAAATCGTCTGGGGACATGCAGAAATATCTAACGAATTTGTCTTTAATATATTATATGTTTGTTCACTTCGATTAATTGGCATGAATTTCACATAATAAACTGTGTAAACCTAACATTGTTGTCGAGTCATTCGCGTTAACAGCCTACGTCATCAGAACTTCCGTACATTTTCATACGTTATTCCGTTTCTACAAGCCTGTTGCGCAACTTTTACGTCTGTATCTCATTTTGTTTACACTTTTGAAAGAAGACAGGCGATCAGACATGTCCTACAGTGTGGACAATAAGCAGATATGTATCAATAATTGGAAAAAAAGAATGGGGCACTGTGTCAGATACCAGAAACCGTATTTTTCATTTGTCTCGTCGCGTTTAGGCGCCCATAAATCAATTAAATTGTGAATTTTTCTTTTCGAAAGCAAGTGAACTTAAAAATTCCATTGTATGCTCTAGAACTATAACGAAATTGATCTTTGGAAAGATGAACTAGTTCTATTGACGCCTAAAATTCTACATGGATTCATGTGATAATGTCTTTTGGTCCAGTGTCGTGTGAGCTATGAGGTTTCTGGTGAAAACTTGACAGGCAAAGCGTTCTGCTTTCAAATATCCTGTTACGTACACGAAATAAAGGATTCATAAAATCCTTACATGTAGATAAGGGTAACAAGGTATTGATAAGGTATTGATACTAGGGTTTATTTTACTTAAAGGCCTCCAGAAAATAATATGAAAATCTGAGAAAAATTATAATACTCCAAAATGTTGATCCAAACATAGACTTGTAGAATAATTCAAGCTTTAACTTCCTCCGGTAAAGCTTTGAAAACTGATTTGCAAATATTTTGTAAACGGTAACGTTAAGGGGCTGCAGTGATAGTACCATCAAGAAAAGCTGTTCTGCAAAAAGTGTCCAAAATTCGACTCGACACTAATTTTTTTCCCGAAAATAGACTGTAAAGGCATGACCGCGTCGTCACTTTGTTCCACAGGGAAACAAGGTATGATGTGTGTAAAGTGCTGGCATATCATTTTCCGTCACGTCACCTTGACTATTTCATCGATACGTTTCACTATGCGACAATGCAAATCAATTTAGAGTTATACTACGGTGTGGTAATAGTTTAGCCAAAATTGTCTTAGTTTCTGGATTTTTGGTGAATTAACACCATGTCTGTGTTTATATTGGTATAACTCTGCAGCTTGTGAGAATTCACTTTTTGGACGCAATAAATTTGTTAATATTAAACTCCCTTAATATCAAACTTCTTTAGGTATGAACTGCCATGCCGAAAATATCGCGGACTCCGTAATAAGACGGCGATGTTCGTTTTTGTCGCACCGTTAACATTCTACGGACTCCGTTATTATGACGAAGATGGTGCGGGGTTCTTCCGGGTTCATTCTGACCGATCGCCGCCAGCTTTGAAGCTGTGTTTTATTGGCTTTAGAAAGTTGCGTTTCACCCGACAAAGAAATAACTGGCTTTGTTGCTGTGATGTTTCACTCCCTCCTTGCATTTATGTCAGTGTTTTTTCGTTTAAAATTTGCATTGTTCTAGCAATACAATAATGTGTAATATTCTTTGTATTTTCATTTTTTAGAATATGCATTATCAGATGCTTGGGCAATGCCTTCGAAGGAATGGCTTGGTTATATGTGCGGTTTTTCCTTGAGCTGTTGCCATGGAAACAGCTCGTGTATGTAGTGGAGGAATTACAGAATGTTTGCTGTTTACAATAAACTTAGACTGGTTCGAGTTATACACCACTTGACGCGCCGACGATGATGAATTAAAGCGAATTGCACCCTTGAGCTTGACTACGGCGGGAAGGGTTAGCAAATACCGATAAAGAGAATAAAACAACATGGCCCAAGCATCACGCGGTAACTGCAAACACCGTGTATAAAGTGTTCAAGAATGAAGATACAATAGATCTCTCCCTGGACGACCTTGCACCGATACTTGTGTACCCCATCGGCACGTATGTCATATCCCTTGCTTGTTACACTCCAAGTCCCGCCAAGGATTACCTGGCTGAAAAAGGCAATTCTGACAGAGGCCTTTAAAATAGTTTGCCAGGAACCAATATGTTGGCCGTCTACTTTGCAACCCGGCTGCCATAGCATGCAGACTCGCGATACATGAAGTCATAGGCGTATTGAAAGAATTAAATTGTTTGTGTATAGTGTTCTGCCATTTGTCTAATTGTCTACACCATCCTCTGTCGCTCATATTAGCCATCGCAAAAGTCAAATTCAATATTTCCTCGGCAAATTTGTAATTTCATCTTAATCGGCTTTTCCCTGTCGGAGTTGATTTCATCGCCCGAAAAACAAATGAATTCTTCGGTGTGGATCAAGGCTATCAGACACATTTTGCCTCATCGAGATATATGCTAACTGTGTAATCAAACTTCATAATTTAGTCCAGCCGCTTCCAGGATTGCCTAGCAACGGGTAGATTTGCGCACAAAGTGGTCGCCGGTATCTTTTTTATCGTTTTCTCTCCGCTACGTGACTCTGTTACCATAACGATTTAGGAAGTTGTCGAGGGGGGCAATTAAGGACACCAGAAAGAGCTCAGGCAGGAGAGAATGGGAAAACAAGGAGGTACAGAATTGAAAATCGTTCAAAGAGATGCGACGCTTTGTGGGTTGAAAAGTTTAGTACGCGCGACTACAAACAGACGCTAACGCATATTCCGATATTTATCTCCAAGGCCCTAGAAGATGCTGAAATTTTGGAGATAGGTTTTTGTTTTGCTCAGAAGTGTTGTCGGATTGTTCTATCTTTTAATGAATAATTCCAAAGCCGAAATGATAATGCTCTCCTGAAAGCTACTGGCCATGCTTTGAGAGAAGAGCTTTGAATGGCCGCAAATGAGTTTTAATATTTCTCTGTTATCTAAACGCGGGATCTAATAATTACCACACAGGGTAAATGGATTCTAAATTTGCTTCATTTGCATAAGATTTAAAGGAATTGCACTTAAATCGGAGGGAAACACGACCCTTGTCCGCCCATCAACAAACATCGGACATAATCCGCCCACCATGATAGACAGATTACGTATTTGTTAGAATTAGACGCCTGTACTAGAAACCCACACAGCACATTGAGATTGTTGATAACGTGGTCAGTTATCACTGTCTATCAAACGCTGGCAACTTGCGTGGCAAGGTCGAAAAAAATTCCCCACATGTAATCTGTCAACTCCTTCATTTGGGGATGAATGTTGGGCATATGACCACTGTGTTGTGGTGTGATAATACACGAAGAGAAACACCTAATTAATTTGTCGTTTACGGACGTACTAGAGGTGCGTCCACGCACACTATGGATTTGAAGCTTCTTGTTATTGGCAGGTTATCCGTATTGTTCAAGCTTACATGGGCAAAATAAACCTGTTTTTAATAAACATGAAAATGTCGACAAAGTGACTTTTTATCGGTAAAATCGGTATCGCTCAACCCGTAGATGTTGGGAAAAATACAGAGAATATGGCTTGTTTACGAAAGGTACACGAGTACACACTCAATGGACACGAACCAATCTACAGTACCCCTAGTTCCTCGGTGAAAACGGCACGAATTCACATGAAATTACACAGCAAGCTTATTTTATGTTCAGATTATTTAATAGCATTTTGGGTTATCCCTTGAAGCGTGGTATCGTCAGACCAATTGGTTTGTCCGCTTTCCACGTGTACACTTTACATGATAAACATTGACATTTCCCCCTGTTACCTTTAATATCAAAGAAGTTAGGGTGGCTCATGCCGGGATCCAATAAGTTCGAGCTCAGGTGTTGCGGACACTTTGCCCGATGAGGAATACACCATTTCGAATTAGGGGGGATCTATGTACTGGTCATCGCTCGTCGGAAAGGGAAACTCCTATTTTTACGTTCAGGTCTTGCCAATACTTTTCGTATTGCTTTATTCAATTTTGGGAGGAAAGACAAAGAATTTGTTCTGAATTTCATCTCTATCCCACTGGGCGCTTAAATTAATATGTCGTAGTAGCATCTTAAATCTGTTTTTGGAAAATGGAATATTCCACTAGTTAGATGTCCATTGTTGACCGTAAATCATGACCAGCGATGTGAAACCATATTCTCTTTAAACACCTTATCACATTGTTATTTTTCACGCCTTTCCTCCAAAACGCTGCATCGAGCACAGGGATAGTACTTGGAACGGTAATACAACACCCGTGCACGGGAAAACATCGTCGATGCTGTGCGGTACATGGTATCTTGTCCGGTACCCCCTCAAGGCTGACCCGGTCCGTACAAGTGAAAATATTGTAGAGCAACGATCAATCGGACAGGAAGCGGTGCAGGTGCATCGTTGTGAGTTCAGGACCAAAGAGCTCGGCAAGTGCTGTGACCCTCAAGGAAAATCCGTTCTCGAAAAAAACACGAAAGCAATCTAGAAAAAGAATATTAATTGAAGTGAGCATGTGGTGAGTTCTTAATAACCAAAAGATTTCTTTTTTAAGTTGACTGGACACAGGCGTTGATAATAACAGTGTTTGAACGAGTCGGCGTCCTGACGTAGAGGTGCTCAAAGGTGTGAGGAATCCCTGCAGATATGATGGATACGCTGAGCGGGGTAGCGTCGGCGGCGTTCAGCATCTACGGCGTACACTCTTCGGAATCCTTGGCCAGTCAGGCCCCCTACACATGGAATCAGGAAAGCAGCCAAGTTCATGCACTTCAAGACCTCAATGTCCAAGACAACAGTACTACTTACAACGAAAACGAGGAGGAAGACGAGGAAGAAGACACACAAAGTGGTGAGTGTGAGCATAGAGAAAACACAGTGCTAGGTTCATGCATGGAGCTAAAAACGTTTCTAGATCCATGTTCCATGGTATGAGAAAATATTCTTTTGGATTGTCATGGAACTTTGCGTGGAGTAAACGACGAGAAACACAGAATTTTTCACTAGTGGAACTGGAAGGGAGAAATAAATCCATAATTTTTCGAACTGTTTAAACGAGGCTACATACAATTATTAAGTTGGATAATGGAAAAATTACATACATTTAATTCTCGATAACGTGTAGAAAACAGACTTATAAATCAATGAATTGCGTATATCTATAACGTAACAATTCGCAAAACCCAATGCCTACCAATGTGTTTTTTATGTTTTTGTTCCTGGCGAGACTTTGTATAGGGTGGGAGTGTGGGTTTAATTTCTTCCCTTTGTTTCTGACGGTTGTTTTTGCTTCAATAAGTGGTGAGTTTTGTGTGGTCTTTGTAGTAGTCATGAGTTGCATTCAGTGGAGGTAATGCTCTGAGCCTCCACTTTTGTTAAATGTGTTGTATCAACAAAATGGCTTCCCGGCAGAGAATAATAGAGGGGGCTGTGTCAAAAAACGCTTTATCTGTGTTTACGTTGACACTGAATTTTCGAACGATTAGCCTAATTCTGCTGGCACAAAAGACCAACACGACGCTCTTCCAAAAACGTGCACATTAGCTATAGCGGAGACGTTTCTTACCATTAAAATCTTTACAGGTATTGCAGATAACCACATATTAATAATTTAGATTAGCTGGGCGTATTTTCGACTAACTAAGACAGAGTAAGAGCGGGAAAACAACAAGTGAGAGAAATCTGTAGGACTGAAATATTCCTCTGAAGATCAGAGACGGTACTTATTTAGCTGTGGCCGCCTAGAGACCTTGCCTTCCCACATTCGTCAACCACGTCTGGTTTTCGTTCTCAGTCATAGCTCTATCTGAACTCAGACTGTGTCTCGCTTCTACCTCCATTGACTGTGATAGATACCCAGACGACAACACTTACTAACGGACCGGTGTAGGTGGGAAGAGTGTTTGCACTCTGTGTGGCTTCAATGAAAATAAAACGTTTTATCTATCGAGAATGCTGAATCGTGTCTGCATACGTAACCTATCCAGACACCTACGAAAACAAAAACGGCGGCTCTTAAACACTGTCCCCTACCGCTCAAAGCTTTGATAACAAAATGCAGCATCTTTCCGATATATCGTTTTTGGGATTTTATTTTCCGACATTTGCATGGACGTAAAAATGATCTCCAAGGGACCATGGACGTAATTACGTCCGTGATGGGACGAGGAAGTCACGAATCGCAACCTGTCGGTGTCTATTCAGTTTCGATTCATTTCGGCTCATTTGATTTGATAGACAACAGCCAGAATGTTTACAGCGATCCAGAAGGAAATTTAGAAAGCCAAGCTAGTTAATACCGTTGGGTATCGAGAAGTGACGGAGAAAATACTCGTACGATTCACCGCCATTGCCACGTGACTACCCATGATATAGACAGAGACAAATGAAACAAAATTACGGTAAATTCAACTTTTCAGGTATGGTGGGGTAAAAGAGTGGATAAAGTCATTGCATTTCATGGAAAATGTGGTATCTCATGCAGATAGAATAAGGTGTTCTACCTTCATTGGTATCAATACATTACTGTATAAGAATAAGTGAAATTCAATGCAAAATAGTGTGAACAGTGGGACTTTCCAACAAGTGCTTATATACTTTATTTGACAGTAACATAAAATGAGAACGAGAGATCATGAAAACTCACTATCGGTCGTACATACGTTCATCAAAAATTCCTCCTAAGACTTTTTTTATTCATCGAGTAAGAAACACATCGAAACAATTTTGTTTCGAAAAAAAAATAGATGGGCGAGAATAACGGTAATTTTGTGTTAATAGATAGTATTGTCTGTTTTAAGAGACAACACATATGCGACTGGGATACGATCTGGCTTCTATCGCCATCATTGAGGGAAGTACTTGTCCCATGGGCACTCGAGGGTTGCAAACAAACGGTTGGAAAAACAGTTTAGTCCAGGCGAGTGCCACCTCATTGATGGCCCTAGAGCAATCGACACGTCACCAATGAACCAACACAGAGCAAGGGTACAATCGACTTAATCGTCCGTCTGGAAAATAATAACTTCTGTTGATCCACTTGTCTATTAACATGTTATAAATCTCCAACTTAGGGGTTCTGATGGCTGTCTGACATCTCTCGGCCCTTGTTGAAGTGCTTCAGCTTTCGCCAACAAATCTCAAGATGTGAGAAAGTGTCTGATTTTTCAAACTTTCTGTGTTCGTTTGGTCAATAAATCGAAGAAAATAGAGTAATGGGGAATTTAGAAGATTTGTTGGCGCTGAGATCCCGTTTATGGCTATTTTATCGCTACGTTCATCGGGGATCTTTTTCAAAAACTTGACGCATCTTTAGCAGATCACCATCAAAAACCGAACTTTTGCAGCACTTTTTCAGTCTATCGAGAACAGTTCTCATCTTGTTCTGACAAACTGCCGCGCGCAGACTCAATAACCGTTTCGCCAACGTGTCCCCGGTTGTTTTGATCTTCGTTCCGTTATTGTTTCCTCTGGGACGATTTACGAGCGGGTATAGATGTTTGAATCGTCGCCCCCTCCCCATTACATTCTGAATTCAGGCCCGTCAGGATCTGACAACCCCCTCCTCTTTCTATGATCCCAAGCAACAGAATCAACACGAGGGGCAAGTCACCTGGGTAGCGCGTCCCCGACTCCACAGGTAGCCCAGACCACTGCTTGTATTTTCGCGCGTCTCCACCCCTTGGCCGATAGATGCGATAAGGAGCTGTCTGGAGTTGTATAGTATCCTGGCAACGTGCTCCTTCTCCGTCAACTGCAAATGTTGTTCAGTCGTAAATATGTCGGGTCTTCTGGAGTTGTTTTTCTGCCCTTCGAGTCCAGCCTAGTAATTATTATAGCAACGACCGGTGGATTAATATCCATTTAGTGAACTCCACAGTACGTGGAGCGGTCTCGGCACGAGTGATCCCTTAGCGTGTAAGAATGTTAAAAACACATGTACAGAACACACCGAAGATAAAAATGATTTACCCGCCGTCTCTCTTTGACCACATTTAATGCATCTCATTTAATGCCATGTAACGGCGATTTAACATGTTGATAAAGATGGCACCAAAATTGGCATGCGTTGAAATTCATGGGTTACTTCGTCATCACACACTGTCAACGCTCCCCCCCCCCTTATTGAATCAAATTCGGGGTGAACTTCAAGTTGACGTTGGAGGATTTGCAGCTTGTTGAGGATAATTATTAAGCCATAAAAATCCTAATTTTGGTTTAATTGCCACCGAAAGGTGTTTACACAGAGACATGAGCGAACACGTTCCCACTTTGAAGTATCCGTGCATCGCGAGGTCCAAGTACATGGGCTAGGCTAGAGAAGAGGGCGAGTCCGCATGAGTAGATCACGCCTTTATCTGAATGTAAGAGTGTAGCTCCCGTTGTCCGTTCCCTGCATAGTAACAAACAGGACGCGCACATTTCGCGGATACTCCCGGCCGGTGCAGGTATGTCTCCGATTGCACTCACCAGATCCTTCACAATTTTCACCTGCATTGCAGGAGGAGTGTTGCCAATCGTAGCGATTGCAAGCCAGCAAGACAAGAGAAAACAAAAAATGAGCACGTCGTTCTTGTATTAAATGGGTACACCGACGTGATCATACCCTCTGGGGGTTCCAAAAATGAGAAGAATCATTATTTTGAAAGCTAGTGTATATTTCAAACTTACACGACAGACGCTTATGATTCTCAACATTCATTGCATAGCATGGCAGCAAAGATTAAACAACTACAAAACGAAGTACATTTTAATAAAATGACCATATTTCAAAATATCGGTTTTTTCCTGTGTACGACTAGCAAGGTAGCGTCACCCGGGCTTATCCGTCGGTACGCACCGTCGATGACCGTATCAACTCGCCACGTTAATCACTCTTTGTGTTATCACATTTATCTAAATCGAAAAAATACATATACCTTTATTCGATGCAACCGGAGCAAGAATGCTCAATTTCGACAGAAATGTGAAAGTTTCACCGATTTTGTGTTATCACGTGCCAAGCTGGTAGAAAGCTATCGGACCTTATCTTTGAATCTAAGCAGTGTGGAGTGGTTGATCGTAAAGATTTATTAGCTCATATATATCGTGCCCATTATTGATTTTTGAACCTTCTCTTCTGTGGCTTGTTGACGCCAGATATTGATTTGTTTCGGCCGAACTTAATCATTTACGTGTTTGATAGACTCGGCTGAGATAAATTCTTACCTGTTCAGTTCATTGGGTCATTAAATGGTGGTTGGTATCTCGGAGAAGGTTGAGCTTGCCACTGTCCGACACCGATACAACTCTGCGTTGCCATCCTCACTGTGTAGTCACGGTCCCAACAATATAGCGATACAGGCAAATCGTTCGGAACAGCTTCAACTTTTCTGCAAGTTTAATTTTTTTTTTTTTGTTTATGTTATTTTGTCGTTCACGGTCTCATTTTTTTCAAAATTGATACGGTAAGTTTGCTTGTCGCAAGGACATATGTTCCTTATCATTTTTTCCATTTTATTCACAAACTTTTTCGTGTACAGGTTAACGAATGAAAACCTTTGTTCTATTGTTATCGACGCCTGCAGATGTTCTCCTGACCAGCGTTATGAAGGCCACCAAACAACATTTTTCTGACAAAATGTCATCGCTAGCGTCTACCTATATTTGATAGCAACATCTTAGTTCTAGCACGACTTTTAATAACATACTTTTGAACAATGGATTTAGTGATTGAAATGCGAAATAAAGCAATCTCGAGCAAAATCAAATGTTTTCACGAATAATTTAACCGCAAGCCCGCATCAAGTGAATATTCACTCGTCTGATATTTTTTTTCGATAATTAGTTTTCGGATGTCCTTAGCTAATTACTGTGGTGTCACCCGGCAATGTTAGATGAAGGGCGCCAGGTCTGTAGACACGCTCGGGACCGGACGCTTTGACGTCTGGGGTAGTTCTGTGAAAGTTCCTGTTTGAGAAAGTGGAATCTTATTGCAATGGCCCACACCGGGTCAATAATGGCAGCTAATACTTTATCCCTACACTCTTTCGGCTAACATGTATACTTTCCTAATGTTTTCAAATTGAATAATGACGTAACGCACAGAGTCACGGCGGAAGATGTTTGCCGTCACACTGTCGGAACCTCTGAAATGAACGTAAGGCGATTTACCATCGATTGACAAAAGCCATCGTGTTTTTCCACTTGTATGCTTCATCCATTTTGTACACACATTTCCCAATAGCTTACATCCCTCAACCTTTTCGTTTGTTTATCAAAGCACCACAAAATTTCCATCTTCATTCAACAGTCCCAGTTGTTCTAAATCAGCACAGGACCTATTATTTATTCATGGCGACTGGTTTCTAAAAGTTAGAGTCGAAGTTCTATGGAGCAGGAAAGATCAGTTCAACACAAAAGACGCGCAAATCTGTTTGTATTCGGGGCCTGTGTATCTTTCCTTTGGCTACACCAAGACGAATTCCAGACCTTTTAGACCAACTACAAAGATTGTAAAATGGAAAAACAGAGTGTAGAGCGACAAAGAAATAGACATCTCCTTACCCCTCTCTGTCTCTCTGTGTCTGTCGTCGTCTGTGTGTGTCTCTCTCTCCTTTTTGTTTGTTTTCGCTGATAATAGTGTAATGGAGCTCAAAAATCACAGATACACACTTTGAAACTTCCAGTAACCACAATAAAGAGACATTGGATATGAAAGAGTAACTTATCGTGAATTGGACAAATCCAAACACGTCCTCAAAACTAAAGCCTTTGCTAAGGCACTCGTACGATAATGTATACAGATCTCATTGTGTACAGCGTACTTCTGTCTACAATCATTATATCGTCGTGGAGTCTTTGTTCAGTTAATCTCCAGATTGCCAATTTCAACCAAAATAAAATATTTACCTTTCCATTTTCTTCTGTGAATTGCAGAGATGAAGGAGCACGTGGATAAAGAAAACGAGGAGAAAAACTTGAGCAGTACTAAGCTGACACACGAAGAGCAGAGTAAAAAGCAGTCACAGATAGCGGCTACCTTAAAATGGTGAGTGGATGCTGTGAGCCAGAGATCCGTGACTCACGTAGCTACATTTAACCACCTGCATGCAGTGTGTCCGAAATAGCGTCGTTCCCAGAAACAACAGGTGGTTGTTGCAAGGGAAAGTTTTTGTTTAACTTTGCCATCAGTAAATGCTTCATTGGATACTCATAAAGAAAGTAAAAAAAATAATAAAGGCACTACAGGTCAACTTCTCATGCAAGGATTAGTGTTTGGCATCATATGCATGCATACCTAATCTCTTAACTTTTAACATTTACTTACACCTTAAATGGATTAACACATCAGAATCTTCTGCAATGTCTCCTAATTTTTGTTATGATAGAAAATATACCTGAGCCTAATGATAGCTAAATAGTCTTTTAATTGGCAAATGCGGTCGCCTAAAATACGCTTGCTAGCGAAGTAAACAGTGATTGGAGCCCGTGTGGATTCAGAGGTAGACCGACTAAGACTCAAAAGTTAAACTGTTCTCGGTGACAAGTCAGTAAACCAAAGTGTGAAAAGTTTGAGTCTTTGGCCATGATATGAACATGACAATCTAACATTCATTTCCAATCTATCAGATAAAATTGTCACGTTAAATGTGTCGAGTTACAGCGAACACGGCACTGTACGTATACAGTCCATTCACACCATTCACAGTCCATTCTTACAGGGAGCTAACTTCAATCCGGTTATGACTTTACTATTAAGATAAGCAATGAACTTCAAAATAGACCTTGACTTTCTTTATGCCTGCTAATCAATCTTTGGATTTGTGAAATGTCACTAGCCAAGTCTGTTCAGGACGCGATCGTTTTCGAGATGTGTTTTGATATCCAAATAACGGGTCAGCGCAGCGAGCAGTTATTATCTCCTTACACAGCCAGTTAGCGGTAATTTACCCGATGATTTTGTGTTTTTTTCTCGGTCCCCAGGCTGGCAGAAAACTATGAACGTGCAGAGGGTGTTTGCCTTCCTCGCTGCGTTCTGTACACCCATTACCTGGACTTCTGCAAGAAAAATAAATTCACACCGTCTGGTGCTGCAACTTTCGGCAAGGTAGGTCGAACATGTTTGCAATATTTAAGAACTGGTTTTTTTTTGTTTGGGCTTTCTTGTCCACTTTATTTTCTTCTCCTCTGAGTTTGTCATGACTGCGAAAAAGCGGCATAAGACGGCGTATTTTATGACATAGGTGATACGGGGAGCGGACTGACGGTGGGTGAACCAGTAACGCGACTGAAATATGCAACAAATCTCTGTTTGAGTGTGAAATCATTTGTCGCCAACGAGAAATCGATTTTCGCGTTGATACGACGAGAATGCCATTTCCACACGTCAAAACGTTGACCTGCTGAGACAGTTGAGCGCAGTCTTGGTTTTGGGTCAGAAACCCGCCATCCTTGTTTTACCGCTGTCTTCATCGGCCAAAACAGTGACACAATTTTCTATCCATTCTAAACTTCCTTCGCAAAAAAAACTCGCTCTTGCCGATTATTGGTTAAAAGATTGTTGAGATGACTACTGTAATAGTTTTAATAGCTTGGCACGAAGAATCCGAACGAACCTGTCCCAACACCAACCAAGATAAAAAAGTATTGATTTTTTTCCAGTGGACCCTAGTCTACATTTCAGTGTAACTATGGTGACATCAACCAAGTCGACTCGTTGTAAAAAAAAACAAGATTATAGCGCCTAGCCTTGTCAAACAAGGTTGCAGGTCTTCTGGTTTGACATAGTCAAATGGTAATCAAAGTTGGTAACAGAGCGGGCACATTATCTGGCACAGTTCAACGTAATGTGGGCTTGATACCGTCAAATATCATTGCACTGATTAAACAACATTTCTTCATAATTTACAATTTCCTTCAACGACGAATGGAAATCCTTGATGTCAATGTTGCTACGAATAGAACAAACAAATAGACTAGTTACGAACAGAGACGGCTACTCGCGGGGTCAGACGAACAACAGTTGACTGTTTATGCATCTTAGTAACTATTACCACCACCTTGGTATGCATGCCCCGCTCGTCACAATTTCAGGTTGAAACTTTCCAAAGACTCTATTCATACGACAAACCTGGCCTGTTTGCTCGGATCTCCCCTCTTTACAATTTTATTGGGACATTTTTGTTGTTATAATAGGTACGAAATTTGCTTTGAGTAAATTCTGCTTTGTAAGACAGGCGTCAAGGATGTCTCAGCGCTACGGTGATCTATGTTCCACTCCTTTAAGGTTCTTTGTCTATTCTTTTTTTGAATTCTTAGACCCCTATTAATTTTTAAATAATCTGTAAATTGTAAAAATATGAAAGGCTGAGAAAATTCTACATGAGTCAAAGGAAATCTCTGGACAATGTAATCGTAATCACATCAAACCGTTAGGACATACAACGCCAACGGACGCTATTTCCGAAAAGAAAATTGTAAACCCCTACACCTGATTTAACTAAGGAATCTGTGGATGTTTGGGTTTTTTTGCCACGGCGTCCATGGTAAAATAAAACTATGAAATACGTCCTTCAAATCCTTCCCTGCCCCCAAAACGCATAAAATTTCGCGTAATCACTACACATTTTATTTAGGAAGAAAACACGGCGGCTTCCAAAAAGTTTCAAACTTGTGAGACAGAGCGGTAGCTTCAAGAAGAAGGCGTTCAACGGTCTATTTAGGAAAGTGTGCAGAATACTTGTACCAGAATGTCGCTCCAGCCGATCTGTGTACCATTCCAATGAAATTATGATTGTTTCCTTATTAAATTCCCCAGGCAAAGCAACAAGGGTCCGTAATTTCATGTTATTACAATTTTCCAATCGTTTGCTTTACATAGGAATGTGCACATCAGGTATTGATCTATGCGTGCGCGAATATTTTTTTCACAATATTTTCCGGGTGGGAATATTTCGGCTCCCTCTTTTGTAAAAACGTTCACGTCAGATTTATGATCACATTCAATTATTGAATTCGTTTCGGCCTTTTCCTCATGAATGCTATAGGAGGCACATTCATACGGCATTCCGTGACCTGTTTGAAATCAACTTGGTGTCTCCGATCTTCAAACTGCGGGTCGGGATTATTTGAAAATGTCCAAAGGCAGTGTAGACTTGAGTAAACGAAAAATGTAGCCTGTTAAATAGCGAGGAATTATTTTGGACTGTTATTGACAGCGTAATATATTTTGACTTTAAAAAGTATCTACAAAATGTCTTTGCGTGACAGCGGACTCAATTTTAAGAGTGGATGCTTTACTCCCCAGCACCAACCGCCCAATCTACCAGCTGTACTACCTGCCTCTTTAATGTCATTAAATTACCACATACGTACGCAAGAAAGATGTATCGTGATCATATAAATGTCAATAAAACTAATACAATGAAGGAAAAGTTAGGCCGATTTCACTGGGAAAGAAGTAAAAAGTGTGCGAATTTTGAATGTAAGTTTTCATGTTCTCAGAGGCAAGTGTACGAACACCTGTTCGGTGAACAATCGACCTACTATATTGTTTTTTACTGTTAAAAGTTGTCGTGACTAACTTCCGCAATAACAAGACCGGTAAAAATCACAATACATGTATTTATTCCAGGATACATTTTCGCAAACGTTCTTTCTAAACGTCAACACAAGACCTCGCTATCAAAGGTGTTTATGTTTTCGGTGTCGATGTACATTTTGACTGCACGCAAACTGTTCTCCGCCACAAGCCGAAATACCGTACATGTTACATGCATAAGTGCATAACTATCTATATTTGGGACAGTGTGAGACGACTCCCCGTGATACTACGGGACGAGTCTCCGTGACACTGCGGGACGAGTCTCCGTGATACTGCGGGACGACTCCCCCTGACACTGCGGGACGAGTCTCCGTGATACTACGGGACGACTCCCCCTGACACTGCGGGACGAGTCTCCGTGATACTGCGGGACGACTCCCCCTGACACTGCGGGACGAGTCTCCGTGATACTGCGGGACGACTCCCCCTGACACTGCGGGACGAGTCTCCGTGATACTGCGGGACGACTCCCCCTGACACTGCGGGAATAGTCTCCGTGATACTACGGGACGACTCCCCGTGATACTACGGGACGACTCCCCGTGATACTACGGGACGACTCCCCGTGATACTACGGGACGAGTCTCAGTGACACTGCGGGACGAGTCTCTGTGACACTGCGCGACGAGCCCGTGATACTGCGGACAGCGTCCCCCCGATATAAGGTCCAAATATGTACGGTTGGGTCTTTGTCCTGCTGCAAGGTAACAGGTGCTCGTCGAACGTAATCAAAACCCGTCCATTACCGATACCCACTCTTATCTTTGATAAAAACGATTTGCGTTGGGTCTACAAGGTACGGTTGCAACATCACTTTTAAGAATTGTTCTCTTTTTACGTCGACAAAAATAGCTATCTCTCATCTTCTACGCGTGTTTATTTTAAGAGTTTTATTGTGACCGTGACAAACAAAACATCAAAGGGGCCCAAGGTAACATATTGTACCTCTGCATTGACAAAAATACTTCTAGCTGAAAAGTTCACATCAGGACGAAATTAAAGATGTTCGAAAAATTTCCCAACGAATGAAACTGTTTTTAAATGATAAATTATTCAAGCTCTTGATAAACAACATTCAAACATGCTTCCGTGCTCGGTTTTTCCATTCTATTTATTCTTATCATTCAATTATACTGTAACCGTTATGTGTGTAGCGTACATTTTTAACAAAACATAGTGGGTAATAACGTCGCCAACAATGATCTTTGGTGTGGGGGGGGGGGGCGTTTTCAGATTTCGGCTAAAACATGTCATTCAAAAGAATGCCTTTCCCGTTCAAGTTGAATTTCGATGGCACTTGACCGTTGTAACTGTGAATAGAGGCAAGTTAGCAATCACGTCGTTGTATGTCGCCGTGGAGTTAGTGTGTATCTGTCCTAGCGTGGAGTGGGTTGTCGATTGGGTTTTTACACCATGCAAACATAACGGGTTCAACTGAATTTTTTGCAATGTTTCGTACAAAACCTAGGAACCACTCATCTTTAGAAGAATAACTTGTGAAGGGAAAGGGAGTAAAATGAAATCAAAAGCAGTTCGTTGTGAAGTTGGTAAACATCTACATCTATTAATATGTTGAAGAACTGGAACCGCAACATATATGCGTTCACATCGTTATCAGCAGATGCCTGTTTTAAAACATGCTGAAAGTCATCAATGGTTTTCCTAGCGTTACATTTCTACGCTAATTTGGGAGATCTATATTTGTCGACCCATATCACAGACCACAGACCCAGAAAAAGACCAGGGTCCGTGATCAAACATATCAATATACACGTAATTTAATTAACCATAACTTTGGTGCGAAGCTGCAGTGGCGGTGCCTGGGAACGTTGGTCCCAGCAAGGCAATCCCTTCTCTTTAATGTAACCCTAAAAGTTTTTGTCGTTTGCTTTTTGTCCAAATGTTGATTTTCAACCATTCCTCCTTTTGTTTATATCTGAAATTTATGACAAAACGTCAGTTGATTTTTTATGGTTGCAAATTGCTCGGAGAAATTGGAGATTTGATCAAGGAGAGATTATAGACCCTATGATTGTCCCATAGACCCTATGATTGTCCCATAGACCCTATGATTGTCCTAAATTTCCCATTATTCAGCATTGAATCACGACCATGTCATAATTACCGTCATGTCACGATAGGTCTGCCTACGTTTAAAAATATTTGTATGAATTCCTTTTTGAAACGGATACGAATCTACATCGTTGACTTGTGATATATCTTTTACGTGGCACCACGTTGCCGTTTGCCCAAACGTAAACCAATCACCAACAGTTGATCCAATTGCTGAGATGAAAATTATCAGCACCACACCAAGTTCAATTCGTTTAATTTCAGTCGTGATTAGATACAAAACGATCGGTCAGAGACTTTGTTTTCTAGCCCACCTACATCTGACGGTACGTGAACGACGTGGTTTTTCTCCGGACAAGTCGACTTACAATCTTAATGCCCGGCACACGCCTGAGAACAGCGGCGAGCAGTTGCCGGGGGAACGTCACCTAGGGCAACCATCTTTGATCGGGAGGGCAAACACGATAATGAAATATTTAGAAAACAGAGAGAAAACAACAAGTACAGATGTGTATCAGTCCACGATCAAGGGATTAAGTTTCACCGGCCACGATCAAATACAGTCTGCTTTAGGAGGGACGCTGAAAGACAAGGCGGTTTTACCAACAGTGTATACGCCGCTTACACAAATGGAAGCAAGGCGTGGCTTGGCCGATAAAGCATTATATCATGTCCTTTTCCTTGTACAAAGAATATAATATTTATCAAAACAGACAATTAGTAACGGTTCATATCAAGTTAAAGCAGTCTGGGTTGATGATCAACGGTTTATTTGTAAGTTTCATGGGCACAAAATATTGTAGGTTTCTTCGGACAAGGAAGGCATTTGCGAGGAGAAATATTTTACTTGAATCGCAGAAAAAGTACAGCAAAGGAATTAATTGAGATTGGGCTAGTATTAATTTTTTTCACTAATTGTTGATAGCCTGTTTGTCTCCGAGACTGAAAAGTCTAAATGTCTCTCTGGTAGGTTATCAGACAGAAATTCCCAAAACTCACGACCAGAAGACTTGGCACCAGAGGACAATCCAAGTAAGTGTCATACCCATATATTTTCCGAGTGAAGAAAATCGTTCTTTAACATTTCGAGGGATATAAAATCCATTTCGAAGCATACCATAATTAGCCACAATTTGTGAAGTACTGGTTTGTAAGTTATAATATAGCTACACATACATGCATGCACACATACATACATACATACATACATACATACATACATACATACATACATACATACATACATACATACATACATACATACATACATACATACGTACATACATACATTCATACATACATATACAGTGTAATGCGGACGAACCGTCAGCGTTTAGACGTCTTACCCTTATAATGAACTGTTTCTCAATTAGAGGTTTCTACACGTACGATATTTCACATGTAAGAATATTCACAATTCTCCATCTTTACTATCAAGGTATCATTACTATGGAATTGGCATCAAAGAGACTTCCATATACTACCATTCTGTGTACTCTGGAAGGGGCCTGACCAGGTAAGTCTCGTCGCTGGCGGCGCTATTACACCGCGACAGATAACGCGTTCCTGTCCGAGCAACTTTGGAGGACATCTTAAAATTTTGCTCTTAATTTACAATTTTGAGAGCCACTATTCCACCTACACGAGACAGTAAAGATATTTGAGAAAGGAACAAATTTCCGGTATTGAGGGGACATGGCTCCTTTGTGTAGGCCTGGGATCAAGTGAAGAGCAGGAATAGGTTCAGGATTGGGGCCACTTAACGTTCATTGGGGGCATGATTAAGCTTATATATTGCGAAGATTAAACACTTGAATCTTGTTTAATAATCAAACTTGGGGAAAAGTTTGTTTGTGAGTGTACACCGCCGTGGGAGGCACGGTATGCGATATCGATTGTCACAAGAGCTCTCGAGCTGACCCCGGATGACCCAACCTTTAACCCCAGCGGATTTGGGCCTTTCATTTCAGTCACACTCTTCGGTTGCCCACAAAGCAGATTCCGAAATGTTCACAAACTAGAATAAACAAAGTGTCAGAAATCATGAAGCGGGGTCACAAAAATAGCGCCATAAATTTGTGAGCAAGTTGACATAACAATCGATGCTGTATCCCCCGGGCTGTTCGGGACACATCGGGCGCCTCAGCGACTGTGAAACAAAGAATGTTCTGCAAGAAATGAAATGTCCACAGAACGTTCCAAACTCAAAGTTAAGTTGATACCATAGCTATTCAATAGTTTCAATATTGTAAGTTTTGCATGAAAGGAACTTCAATCCAATGCGGTGTCCGAAGCAAACTATAACACATATAATCAAGATATCACGGATTTTTAGAGAAACACAAAAACATGATGAAACACTTAAAATTAAGATAGATGATAAAAAATCTTATCGTAAATCATCATCCCGAAATTTGAGGTTCGTCTTTGTCAGATTTTAACCTTTGAAATCGTTTTTATTCACACACTTGTTTCTGCCTATTTCTCTTTTGCAGATTTTCGGGTACAAAAGTCAAGACCGAGGTAAGCCAACTCTGAAAGTTTCTTGCTAATTGTTATTTTTCGGTTCCCAGTTCGAAAAATTGGTAACGGGACAGAATTTGAAGTTGTCAGAGCTACATTCTGACAGTCGCTTTGGCAAACGAAAGTAAGAAGGGGACAGGGCACTCTCAAGTTAAACTGTCTTAAAATCAACATATCTGTGCTTTTACTTGTGCGTGTGCGGGATTTTTGGAGATTAAGCGGGAATTTGTAAATGACTAAAATTGCCGACTGTGTAGACTTGTTGGACTCGGAGAGAGGAAAGGGCGGCAAAATTTAATGGTAAAATATGTCGAGGGAAACATCCTTCTCCCGGTAAATGGTTTCCAACGTTTCAAAAGAGGAACAAACAAGACAGCTATTGCTAGTGCAGTACTGGTCTATATATTTGATAAACTAGAGTGGGCATTCTTGGACAACTGGGACTACCAACGCCGTTGCTGGGAGGATCCAATCTCATTCTTTTCGTCTCAGTCACCACAGCAACAACAGGTGTTCTCACGTGGAGACCCGAACGCATCCAAGACGGATATTTTCTATTGCATCTTAAACATTTTTTTACAAGTTCAAGTCGACTAATGGAAATTTTGTCTGAGCGGCTACATGACAGCTTGCGAAAATCGCGCTTCCCTAATGACACGTACACCTGTCATACTGCACTTAAATAAAAAAAGGAACCAGGCAGTTAAATTATCAGTGGTGCATCGAGGAGCAAATAAAAAAAACCAGGGCATATCAGAAGTAACGATCACTGAACAACGCTCAAGTCACATCCCTCGCGTCAAAAATCCCACCCGAGCTTGCAAAAACACGTCCAGAAGCTCTCACTTGAGTTAAATCTGAAGTTTCCAATCGGGGTTGGCTATGATTAATTGAAGCGTTCGGAGCGGCTTTTTTCAACTGATTTGTTGACCTGGTCCTCCATGTTGATAAGGGAAAATGCAAGATTGGCTCTCCAAGCAACGCTGGTATCTGATCGATATTTTTGTTAGGGTTAGATTGCGATAAAGTCCTAACAATGGCAACGTAATTATGGCTCTGTCACGCCACCGACCTATCACGATTTATAGGCTGTAGAAATGACCACTATATACTGATAATTACTGGGCTCGGCGACTATCGCAAACTAGCTACACGTTTCACAAGATCATTATACAAAATAAATTACAACATAAAGTGTCGCTGGCTCGGTCACATTTATTAAATAAAACGCCCTTTTTGATCCTTTGGGTTAATCAATAATTGTGTGAATCAAGACTGGACTTGTAAAATTGTCATTGCTCGCGAGTTGAAAGTTTGAAACATTTAGTCCGAACTTTTTTGCTCAAGTGGTTGATATTTTGCTTTCAGGCGGCCAATAATCGACTCGGTTTCACATGTGATGCGGGTTTGTGACTATCCCGTTGTTGACGCGTTCTCTCTAACAACAAGGCGCGTCGGCAGTTGGCGAGGAGAATTACGAATCTGAAAATCTGCACAATAAATGTTACTTCTCGAACTCAATTATCAAATATTTGTCGATCCAAATCCTGCATTCGTCGTTTTCAATATTTAGCAGCAATTACACCGACAAAATAGACGTGTCGGCAATAGTCTCATTGAACGGTTCGCCCTATCCGCTTTCTTGAAATAGATCCGACTAAAGCCGGACTTCTTGTGCTTAATACCCTTTTAACAAAGGAGGGATTTCGCCAGGAATGGTGATGTATAATTTATTATTGGCAAAACCAGCTATCCAAAATGAAAAACGGCGATCGAAATAGTGACATAATCTTTTTTCATGAACAGGTGTGAGCTCAACTCTATAGAAAGCCCACAAAATCCACATAGCAACTCAAACGTGCAAATTCTTGCGTTCAGCCGGGTGCATTCCGCGGCTAGTCGGGGAAAATTTTGAGAGGCGAAAAACAGCTCACTTGTTGTAAATTCCAGCCGCATAACCCTATTTGACTCCATCGGTTGCCAAGCACTCGCGCCTAATTAAACGCATCCGGTCGTCATAGCGATGGGCACCAGTGCGCTCCGAGTCAGTAGTCGGTCGTAAGGGATGGCGGGTTTCCTAGCAGCAGGCACGGTGGTTTATCCAAAGGTGTAGCCAAGAGGGATGAAAATGGTTAAGCATGTTTAGATGGTGATGATTTTTACACACAACATACCGCAAAGTCTTGCAGTAGCGGGGCTGCTGGGCTGCCAGGCACACTCGCCGCTTTCATCTTTGGACAGACACTTTTAACACGCCGGATGTTTCCCGTCACAGGGATCCGGACGACTATTGACATGAAATTCTCAAAGTCACATTAAACTGCCATCGGCTTACACCGATTGGGTAACCATGGGCAATTGAGCCAAATCAGTGACTTGTTTTTTGTGCAAAAATCAATTCTTTGTTTTATTCTCCACCAGGGAACAAGCCGAAAGTATTCATTAAGTTCGAAGACGGGGACTCTACTTCCAGATTTCCCGGATGCCAATAACCTCATTCTTCCAGACTCAACTCCGTGTGAGAAGGTACTCAATCAGAGTTTTGTATTATACATGCTGAACTTTGTTGTTTTGCCAGTAGCGGGCTCCTGATTCAACAGGCCAGAAACACATGCACTCACAAAGGCGCCGTTCTGTTCAACACTATACTGACTAAAAAGTACTGTAGCTGGCTCATGGGAAGACAAGAAGGACACGTAGTGTGACAAGCACGGAAGGAGATACTGTGAGAGACAAATATATATCACGGTAGAGGGACATGTTGACGAAGCTGGGGGCAAAAGCAAGGCAGGGCCGATCACGGGTTGACACGGGGAAATAGAGAAGGTCGGACAGCAGTAAATCATAAATCGTTGATATGAATGCACCCATTCAAACTATGAATATCAAGCAACCAATTTTTATTTGCTGACTTTTTTGGGGTTTTTTTTATTCTGAGCCGCTCGGTAATTCATTCCGGGTTCGTACATCGAATATAGCGACGTCGACGGCTGTAACAAAGCTGGCTGATCTCACAACATGAAGTGAAAATGTCAATGATAATCAGTACGCCAGCTAAACAGATAAGACTGCAAATACATCACATCCAAACCTGTCTGGGAATAAAAAAAAAACAAATTAAGTACATTTTAATCGACTGAAACTAACGAAACATGTTCATGATAACTCGTTGTGGCATGTGGACATCGCGGAGACGCCATATCATCATCATCAGGTGGAACCTGTGACATAAGATTATCTGTGTCATCGCACGATTTATGCAAACGATAAAGTACAAATCCGGGCAACCATGTTTCAAAATGACAGTTACAGTACGAGTCGTTTGCATTAGGGCAAATCAAAATACAATCCATAACAGATATGTACATTGACAGTCTACAATACATAAAGTTGCTAGGAATTTAGTCCAATACTACTCCGGGTCAGAGCTAAATGACCACTTGATACAGTGTATAAATAACCGCTCACACTAGTACTAACAGACTCTAGCTCATATTTGTCCGGACAATTCCTACTCAGTACATAGGTTATTTTGATAGACTAAGCCTAAAATGACTACTCTAGATCTCCTATTGACTTGCAAATTTTGACCGCCTCAGTGAGAACAGAGGTACGCATGTTTTTCAAGGAACACGTTCCTGTGTTTGATTGACAGTTGGTACGTTCAAATCGTGCAATATCAAGGTGATGGTTGCTGGTTATCTCACACCATCTCGATGCACCTGGCCTGGCCCTGATCATGAATACGAATGCTCTATTTATTCTTCTGGACATCTGCACACAATTCTGTTGCGATAATCCGATATACAAGCAGTGTTCTCCACAAATGAAAATTAAAGGCGGGCGGCTAATTAGCATATTTATTTGCATAATATTTGCATATAATTTACATATCACCAGGGCTATTCACAAGGCATTCCAGTGATATACTTCTGACATTTTTAATATTTTTCTCCATTCAGCAGTGATAAATGGCAAGCTATACAATTTATTTTTAAATTTAAATCCTTTTTATTTACATTAAATAAATAATAAAACATCAAAAGTGAAAAAAAAAAACATTGAACTAATACAAACAATACACAATTTAGTAAATATATTGCACAATACCAACATGAAAATTCAAAAGTAGGCCAACATGAGAAGTAATCAGTGTTTGAAATAATCGGTGGCAAATGGTGGCACGTTTTCATATGACCCTCTGTTACTATATGATTGTCTGTAGCCCGATTGGTAAAGCCATGAACGTCTTTTTTTACGTGCGGCGTCCATGACAAGTTGATACGGGACTGAATATTTGCACGAAGTTACAATGCGGAGTCAGCGGAGCATGCCTGCAGAGAAACATACGTTGACTTTAAAACTCTATTCATAATAAAGAGAGGCCCGAAAAAAAATGATACCAGGTATTTCCAAGAGAAAGATTTGAAATTTCATCGACTCATAGTTCGGCAAACGTACAAAACTTTGACAACTGCGCGGCGTAGGCTGCCATGCATGTTTGTGTGGAGCACGCTGGCGCTCTTGATCTCGATCACACGCGACCTTTGAACTATACAGTACAGAACCCTATGTACATAGCTGTTGTATTCGGATGATCAAACGAATGATGATTTTAGCTCGTGCAGTTTCTTTTTACTTCATTTCATTGTGCCTTTAATATTTTAAAACGGTCATGGATTTTGAAACTTGATCAAACGCAACTGCTTCTCAAAGTCAATCGAGTGAATCGCATGCAAGTTACGAATGCGTGACAGGAAGTGACACACATTGCTTCAACGTCATGTGGACGTACACGGATCTCAAAATGGCTAACTCGGCTCGGATACGCAACGACCTGAACACGCGAAGTACCATACTTTTTTGCATCTGATATTTGTGTCAACCAATCGTATGATTTTAGCCACATCTGATCGAAATCACTTTTCCTGACCTTCGGATCCTTACAAGTACGAGACATTGGCGGCAATGGTAGTCGCCTATAGTATCTTTGACTGATGAGTGCCCGCTGGCAAAAATGCAACACCGAGCCTTGTACCGTGTCCGTTGTATGAAATGGACGGTGTCTGTACGGTACGGTCGGCAGCTTAACACATTTCAAGCTTTTTAAATTGAAGTCTTAGCGAATGTTCATCGGCACTACGGCCGTTTCACACTAAAAGGTCGCTGAAATAAAAGCGTGACAAAATCGCCGCTGAGAAACAATAGGTCTTCAACCACATTTACTAAAGAGTATCGGCGGATATGAAAGATGATCGGGCAAAAAAATAAAGGATCGGGGCCGATCCTGTTAAACGGCCTGGGGAGAACATTGAGGATTGCATGCAGTCGCAAAACAAACCGACAGATGTTGTGAACGGCCCTCTTTATTACACGACGTTGTCAGTTGCTGTCATTTTTATACAATAGGCTTTCAGATATTGTTCGGACAACTGACTGTGAAAACAGTTTAGGCGACAGAAAACAAAGGTGGGCGGGCGAGATAAAAGGTGGGCGGGCGAGATTAAAGGTGGGCGGCGACAAAAAGAAGCCGGGCGCACCGCCCGTCAAACACCCTCGTGGAGAACACTTACAAGACCAATCGGTGTATTATTTTCGATCATAATATGATTTTTATTTCATTCAAAGGTGGAAACGTTCATTATGATGTATCGAACCCATTGCCAAAGGATCTTGGATACTGTCATCAGTGCCAATTTTGATGAGGTGAGTAACTGTTCTATTGATTAAGGCAAAAGTCACTGACGATTAGGATCAGCTGTCGTTGAGGAGACAAAGTGACAAGTCACCGTTTGGTGGCGCTGCCATTTTTGCATGACGTTCATGAACCAGCTATACTGCGAGTACAAAATAAGAAATATCATACCCAGCTTTTTTAGAATTATGGGGTGCAGCAAAACATTTTTAAAAGGCTAAGTTAGTAGGTTTTACAGTATCACTTTCAAGTACAAACAGGAACACCGACTGCAACTTAACGTCAGAATACGAGCTGACTCAACGTTTTCGTTTAACTTTCCCCAATCTCGATCTTTCATTCCACGCAGGTCCAAAACTTCCTTCTTCACTTCTGGCAAGGCATGCCTGACCACTTGATCGCCCTACTTAAGTGTGATGTCATCGTTGACGTCATCGGGCTCTGTGACACCATACTATATAAAGTGAGTAGATTGGTTAATAACATGATCCTCGCCCCTCTGAGAGATTTCAGCACTTCCTTTTTGTCGGTAGAGTCATTAAAGTAGCGCGCTCCTCGAAAGTAAAAGATTTAAACTGTTGCTGAAACTCTCCACACTGTAGAAGGTTTAACTCGAGAAACAAAATACCTTCAAAATGGTCTTCACCCTTGTGTTGACTTCGCGGGAAAATAAAACTTTAACTTAAGGTAGAGACACACGTTAGATGATACTTATTTTAAACTCACTTTTTCTCAATAAATTTCACTTTTAGACCCCACACATTATATATTTTCTGTTAGCCCTATATCTCAACATTATGAAAAATATGTTTATTTTCCGAAATCACAGTGTTTGTGACCATTTCTCTCAAAAATATGCGTTTTTGAGTTTTTTTACCTAAAAAAATTAGGTGTTACAGGACTATGGCGACTTGAGATCTTTTAACAGAAATCAACAATTGAGTAGTCTGGGGAAAAAACGGTGTCCCAGATTTTTTCTATTCCCTTTTGTTTCAGCACAATAAGGTGTGAAAGTAACAACTCTGGGTTTTTGAATAAATTACCGGGTTTCGTTCACTTCAGCAAGAATTTCTCTTGTTCTATCAATTTTACCGAAAATCTGGGACACCGTTTTTTCCCCAGACTACTCAATGGTTGATTTCTATTAAAGATCTCAAGTCGCCATAGTCCTGTAACACCTAATTTTTTTCAGGTAAAAAAACTCAAAAACGCATATTTTTGAGAGAAATGGTCACAAACACTGTGATTTCGAAAAATAAACATATTTTTCATAATGTTGAGATGTAGGGCTAACAGAAAATATATAATGTGTGGGGTCTAAAAGTAAAATTTATTGAGAAAAAGTGAGTTTAAAATAAGTATAATCTAACGTGTGTCTCTACCTTAAACGATGAAAGTTTTTTAACTCCAAGAGCTTCAAAATGAGTCCTCACAAGCAGTAGACCATTAAATTATTGGAAAAAGTTGAGAGTTCGAATGTCTGTCCCGGGGCGCATTCTACCTGAAGCGATCGGTCTGCATCCTTAGGTCCCTGGTGATTTGAACACCGGGCCGTCAGGGTGTCGCATTCTACTCGGTGTGCATCCTTAGGCCCCTGGTGATTTGAATACTGGGCCGTCAGGGTATCGCAATAAGAGATGTTGGACATTCTTCGAGGAATCAATGACATACAATGACGGGACTGGATGACGATTTTCAGAATGTAAAACAAGTTTGAGCCGTTGAGTGTAATACTGACACCAAAAATACTCCCTTGAAATGTCGACACACTGTGTGACAGTTTCCCCAAGCGCTTTACATCGAACAAATCTGCTAGCAAAGGGAATTTACATCTTATATCATCCAACGGCCAAGCTACGTTCAGCCTTCAAAAATTAAACCTCTTGGCGGGAAAATTTTAACTAATTTTTATCTCGAAATGTTTCTTTCAAAGGTATTAATCGACGTGCTCATTCCCTCCACCATTCAGGATCTGCCGGACAGGTAACTATTGACAACAACTTTCGCTCAAACTTTCCTCAGAGAAACTTTCAAACAATCTCTTTCAAGCTCAAGAGTAAAAATCGGGATCACCGTGCAAATTTCGATACTAGCGAAATAAATCACCTAACATTACTGACATTTAGAATCCTACATGGCTATACCTGACTTCACTCTGTGGGAAACTTACATCTTCGATTTTGACAAAACTGAGACAGTGAGCGGTATTATAAAAAATAGAGTCTAAATATCTGTCCCCAAGGCGCATTCTACTTGAAAACATGTAAACTTTGGAAATTCTCCCTTTTCCCAGTTTGAGTGCTGAAATCAAAGCCTTCGCCAAGAGACTTCCTGATTGGCTGGAGAGTTCGTTAGATGACGTGCCGGAGCATTTGAAACAAAAGAAATTGGCAGGTGAGCTCCTGTTTAGTAATTACGATCATCCACGGCAATCACGCAAATGAAGTGGACAAACTTGATTTGCAGAGGACATAAAACAATGAGATAGTATTAAAGTTTCGCCTGACTTTCATTATCTTTAAAATGCAAAGCTGTTGCATCGTTCTTCACAGAATTAAATACCAGCAATTTCGAATCGCAAATCAGAATATTATGCTATTTACCTTACATGCAGTGATCAACTTACCTTCATTCATCTCAACAACTTTCTTCAATTTTTTTCAACAGTTGTGAAGACGTTCATTCAGAGTCTTAAGAGACAAACATCGTTCGTCCACTTGGCCCAAGTAAGATATTTGCACATCTTGATATTCTTAGTTTATAATAAATTAAGCTACTACTACAAACATTCATCAGTATTGTTACATTACATCTGTACATACTGACGACGAAGCGACTACGACGATGATGGCGATATCAATGATGATGATGATGATGATGATGATGATGATGATGATGATGATGATGATGATGATGATGATGATGACGACGACGACGACGACGAAGATGGTGATGATGACATCGATGATAATGACGTTGACGATCATGATGAAGAGGAGGATAGCGAGATGATGATATACATTGTATTATATAATGACTAACATCACTTTTTGTCCCTTTTCTCTCTTTCATTTTCTTTGTTCAGACCGCACGCAGTGTGTTGCTGAGCCATGAAAACGTCAATCAGATGGCCAAAGACCTGAATGAGGTAGATTTCCCAAGTATTTGGAACCAGGGAGTGGCATGCTGTCCGGAGATACTCGAGAAAGACCCGCAGAACGCAATCGGACGTGAGTTATAAAACTATTCTGTTTTTGTCACTTTTCAGCTCCGTGCGATACAAGATCATTTAGTCGAGTACAATATGAAGTTTCGAATCATGAATTAGTTATCGGACTGCACTGCCATGTACTAGCTCTACTTCTTTTTCTTCTTCTAGTAATCAACGAATTTGAGGGTCTCCTCAGTAAACAGGCACCAATCGAAGCCTACACGGAGTGGATAGACAGTGTGATCGATCGTTGTGTCCTTCAGGTAATTGCAAACGTCTCTTTACTTTTTTGTTGGGACTACCTGAGTAGACCCTGAAATTGCTGAGTCGAATAGCGTGCACGACAACAATCATTAGGGTCATATTTTATTTCTGACCTTGGGTGACGCTATTGCCACCCTATTCTATCCTCCTCTGTGAAACTCCTACATTGATGTTTGTCTTGGTAACAAACACCACAAAAAGACACGCCTACGCTTTCATAGGAGAATTTAGCCTTTTCATGTTATTTAACTTTTGGATACATAATTTTACATCGACAGAGGCTAAAATATTAATCCTTTGACTTTGTAACTCCTTCAGCCCTCCAAAGAAAACGGTCGACCGTTCAGAGAAAGAGCACGTGATTTCTTACTCACTTGGTCCTTCTTCACGTCTCGTGTTATGCGAGATTTGACGTTACACAGCGCAGCAAGTTTTGGTATGTAGGTTTGGTTTTGTTGTTTTGGTTTTTTTTTCAAAAAAAAATATATAGGGACATGATGATATAAGTTCCAACTGAATCGTTATTCTTGACCGGTAACAGTTTTCTGAATGACGTCGACGCAGACTGTCGACAGCGAATGCCAGAGAGATGGTGTCTATGTAAACCTGAAACCTCGCAATGCAGAGACGTCTGCGCAAGAACAATTTAGAGTTCAAGTTGATCATAGAGTATCTTCTCCCATATGTATGCTACTGTGAGAGTATGGGACGGTGTTGAGGGTTTTTTTGGATGAGATTATTTCTACTCACTTTATGGCTAACTCATAAAATCAGAATAAAGAGTAGTTCTATATTTGGGCTGTGCACCTTGAGCTTTCCCGTGGAAACATACATTTGGATGAGGGCGTCTTCCAATGGGATAAATGTGACATCCATCTCTTTTATTTGGCAGGTTCCTTCCACCTCATTCATATGATGTTTGATGAGTACGTGTTTTTGGTGATGGAAACTCAACAGAATCAGTTGGACGAGGCAGATTTGCAGAAAAACATTCAGAAACACATGAAAACAGCAGGTATGATACAAACTGGTCTGACTGAATTTCTTACTTGTTTTGTATGACATGGCTGTTCAATTTATGCATCCCAAATCCATGTAAGGAGGTCCCAAATCGGTCAAACCATGGCGGTGAAAGGGTTAAAGTAGTTGACTCTATATTTACTTCCATATCATCGACTTAAGGTAGCTACATACCTTTTAGACACTTTCAGATTTGTATTTTTTTCTCAATTGAACACGTCCCAAACCCCAATAAAGTATACATTTTCTGAAAGCCCTGATATAGAGCTATCCGACCAAGCACAGTACAGTACACGGTCACTATTTGCATAAGAGTCACGTGACAAGCGTTTTGCTGAACCTTCCAAAAACCGGTTTTTCCCGCCTTATGCGAACACGCAGCAAGATTTCCGGTTGGAATTTCTTCATTGACAAGCCTTGACAATATCCTTCAAAACCGTGTCTGGGATTTTCTTTATATGCCTTTGGGTTTTTTTTATGCGCTCTTAAAGGTGTTAGATGAAGGTGCTTTTCAAGGAATTTTAATTATCACGCCATATAATTTGAATGGAGCCTCCGGGAAAAAATCTCAGACACAGTTTTGAAGGATATTGTCAAGGCTTGTCAATGAAGAAATTCCAACCGGAAATCTTGCAGCGTGTTCGCATAAGGCGGGAAAAACCGGTTTTTGGAAGGTTCAGTAAAACGCTTGTCACGTGACTCTTATGCAAATAATGACCGTGTACTGTGCTTGGTCGGATAGCTCTATATCAGGGCTTTCAGAAAATGTATACTTTATTGGGGTTTGGGACGTGTTCAATTGAGAAAAAAATAAAAATCTGAAAGTGGCTAAAAGGTATGTAGCTACCTTAAACCTTCAGAAGCATCAGTACATATCCAGAGTTTTCTCTCGACTGCGCAATTGCGCAGACGGCGCATTTCGATTCATTTTCTGCCCTTCAAAACTGTTTAAAAGTTACTGACAGCGCGAAAATCGCGCACAAAACACAGCAGGCAAATACGCCCATATAATGGTGACCCAAGCGCACAGCTAGATGAAGGGCAAGCAACTCATCGAGTTGGGTCTGTAGCAACGACAACTTCAAAAGGCTCTCTCAAAAACGTCATCACGGTCTATTTTACAGGTGAAATCAGTACTAAAGCCAAAGTTAGGTCAGCGCCCTCTAAGACCGATGCTGGTGCCAACAAAGCAAAGAAGAGGAGAATCGGTGAAGTCGAAAATCCAGGTAAGGACAAAACGCTGGCGTAAATTTTAGTGTGTTCCGTCTGGGCAAATGATTCGGTTTGTATGTTCATGCCGCTGCTTGTACTATGATAACGTGATATGTGCAAAATCTTTAGGCTAATTCAAAAATTATAGCCACGCATTTTCAACTGTATTCTATTCATTGCGCGTGGTTCACGAATTTTTACATTTTTTCTCGCTCCGTTTCACAAAGTGAATATGTATCCGAAACGAGCTCACAAAGCATTGCTTCTTACGCATCTTTCCAGGTCTCGGAGAGCCACGCTTGTCCCCGCCTCCGTCGAAATCCAAGTCAGCATTTCCCGACATCTCATCGGGTAACACCACAGCATTTAGCCGTCCGCAGCCTCACCATAGCAACGAGCTTCACTCGGATATCACATACCCGGATTTCAGTCCCCCTGGTTACCATGGCCACACGCAGCCGATGGCAAACCAGGGCTACTTCTCCCAGTCGAAACACTACCAGCAGATGGCGGGCCTGAACGGCTGTTCAGCTTACGACCGGGCCACCACCGCTGCATACCTGTCCCATCTGAACTCAGCTACGTACACCGACCACTTCACGCCAGCTAGTTACAACACGGCCACGGCGATGTCGATCGACACCCAGCTGTCGTCGGCGGCGCCCTACAACTCTCTGAACATTCCCCCGAGTCCGTCATTTCACTCACAGGGAACATTCTGGACTGAGAACCGCTTCTCGCCTTCGGGTTACAACGACAGCTACGGCACTTACCATGCCAAGCCGATGTCGATGGGTGCTAGTTATGGAATGAATTCCGGCTATGCCAAAAGGAATGCCGTGTTCCCAACGAGTCCGTTATCGACGACGACCCACAATCCACTTGAGGAATCTATGACAAGATCCGCTTTCCAGGCCGCCAGATCAAACCATCACTACTATGCAAGACCACATGACAATATTACAGGTAAGCTCATTTCCACTCGTATCCCACCATGTCTCAAATGAATTAACTTTTGATCACAAACTACATGTAAATTAGAACAAAATAAGTCTCATTCAAAAAGTAGTACTCGGAACAGTGCCTACGCCAGCAAATTTTGCATCATCCCCGACGTTTTGGTATTATTGCAAAGGACATGTTTGTTTGTCGATAGTAGGTGTTTATCATATTCTTTAGAGTCATATCAATAGGATGAAAAGTCCCTGTAATTTTTTGAACTTCTCAAAGATAGCACTCTGTTTTCAAGATCACAATATTATTAGCAGAATCTCTGATATGCTTGATGAAAAGGTATTCACTCCTGTTTTGTTTTTATTTTTTGTTAACGAACTGCACGTGATACATGTAAACACTAAATGATGCCGCCCGTGAATAAGTTTCACGGCGTGTTTTGTCAGCTTGAAGACTTTTATGGTTACTGCTGCTGTTCTGTGTCCAGTATCAGAGAAATATCTGAGTCGTCATACGCCGATCTACCCTTCTATAATCTCCTATTATCCCAATTACAGGCACTGGTAGCTTACACGGCAATAACATGCACCACGTCGGGGGATTTGGAACTTCTTTCATGGACGTTGCTGCACACGCACAACAAAACCAATTTGCCAGACAGGACACGTTACTGCACCACTCTCAAGATGACATTTTCACAGGTAGCATGCGAAGCTCGCTGCCGTCCGTCAACAAGGCATTCCTCCTGACACAATACCGATGAGGGTGCTCCATTATGTAATTGTTTGGGTCATGACTGTATGGGACAGGTGCTATGACAGATAGAAGATGTCGCGCCTGTTGGAGGCTAAAACTTAACGTCTCCGCGCCAACTATTTCAACAGTGCCGATAACATTCTGCTCAAATCCAAATACAAGGTAGTCACTCACTGTGAACTGAAAGGAACTTCTCCATCGAGCAATGATATTTTGGATGGTAAACTGTTCAGGCAAAATTCAAGCAATACCGTAACAGCATTTTTTGAAGTTAAAATATGCACACGTTTTAGCTAGAAAATTAAGCTACCCCGCAAAAAATATTTACAGTGCTGAATTCCACCTCCAAACAAATTGCCTATTCACCTAGATATTTGATCATGAAAACAATTGCACTGAATTAATCAGTTTCTGATTACATCAGAGCTTTTCACGCAAATGACGTTAATGTACGTATTGAAAGCGTCATTGTGTTGTTTACTACGTTTCCATGGCAGCTGCTTCGCTCTTGTACTTCTTGTTTTTCATCATAGTTAACAGATCGAGAAAACTTGCGATTTATTGTTCCAGAATCTTAAGCATGTTGTTTTATTTGATATTAAGTATTTATTATCATGTAAGGTACAATTCAAAATGCACTTGTATATTATTGAGTCGTTAAAGCCGATAATGAAAGAATGTTAAAATTTTGTCTCCGACCTCTGATTTCTGACGTTTAACGTCATTTGATATAAATTGACGAAATGACGTAAACGGGATGAATGTGACGTATCGTTGGTATTTTGCGTTTCTCGCCCATATCTTTATCTCTATTGGTGATATTTACCATTCATTTCAGTACAACCTTTTGAAAATCTATGACATGATCTTGCGGTCGTCCGGGTTATTGCATGGAGTGTCTCATTTGAATTTTACAAGTCCCGCTTCCCTGCTGTATCCACTCGAAAGGGAAACGGTTCGACAGATGTTCACCGTGGAATAGCGTAGTTTTCTCATTTTACTACACACTATGACGATATAACGCAATAGCTGCAATCATTTGTAAATATGACCGAAGTACTGAATTACGATCGAGTACAGTTTGTAGTGTAGGAACGTCAACGGTGGGGGCGCTGTCGGAAAAAGAGCAATCGTAAGGTTGTTTTATTTGTGACTAAGTGGAAATAAATTTATCTTTTTCAAAAAAAAAAAGGTTTAATAATGTTCCGTTAATGTTTCAAAGTCAACAACAACCAAATCCCAATAGTGTATGGGAATATGCTGAATACCTGGATATCATTTAGACTTACAAGAGTGAATTTACCAACATCAAAACAGAATCTTCTTAGTGAAGTTCTGTGGTATAATGACAATATTAAGAATGAAGGAAGTGTCCTTTTTTATGAAAAATGGTCAAAGAGTAGAATTTCAAGACATCTGGAATGATAACAGAAATGACTGGCTTGAACAATGGGAAACAACTGCAAAAATTAGAGGAGGTACAAATAGACATGTGCAAGAGGAAATTAAGATAGAGTATACAAATCATCATCCAAAATGAAGGAAACTATGATATTTTAGACTTAGAGAATTATGTTCTGACAAAAAGCGATGTCAAAACCCAGTCACTTTATTGAAAATTAGTTGATAAGAAATGGCATGCAGTCAAAGGTCAAATTGGTCAAAAATGGGCTGAGAATCCAAGCCTCACTGACAGTTACAAATCTATTTTATTCAGCCGTCTTAATTCAACAGGCATTGTTAGCAATTCAGTGCATGTTTTAATTGGAAGATTTTCTATAGAGGCCCAGTCATAGGAAGCTTGGCCAAAACTTTCAATTTAAGTGATAGGAAAATGCCATATTTGTGGCCGAGAAGAAACACTGGAACACATCTTATTTGAGTGCAAATATGTAAAAGAAATCTGGCAGAAATACATTTCTTTCTTTGTCAGAAAACACAACTTTGATAACAATATCAGTATCAAAAGATTATCAATTGCAGGAATCGAAAATGATAATAACGCAACTTCTGACATTATTGACTGTATCACTTCCTTTGTAAAATACGCAGTTTGGAATATTAGAAATTCGGTTATTCTTGATGGGATTAAAGTTTCCCTTCAATCTTATGTTATGCAATTAAAATGTTATCTGTCCTCATTGATGAATACATTATATTATTATATTTCACTTATAAGATGATGAACAAAGCTGAAGATTTTATCACGTTTTCAAGCCTTGTAAGCCTTGAAGGAGAAGAATGCATTCTGAATGCATTTATAAGATGATCTTTGTAGTTAAATGACTGATTTTTTGCTTTGTTTTTTTAGACAAGGAGCATTGTAATTTTAACGCATTCACAGATTTATCTTTTTCAAAAAAAAGAGTTAATGTTCAATTGCATGCACTCGTAACGACATCGATATGTAAACAATAACCTTAAAACAATCAAAACAGCAAAATCAGCAAATTTCTTTATCAGTGACAACACGGATGTTTGACATTCTCCCCAAACCCACAAGTGGTTAGCTTATACGCATGCGTATTGGCACAGACTAAAACTTGTGAAGTCCAAGGCACCATTGGCACGCGTGGTCCAAGGTATCAACATGTCAGGGCCAGGGTGGATCTCTTTAGTACTTGTAATGGTTGACAAATCACGTGACAAATCAAGGGCCAATCACGTCCGACGATAACCTGACCATCCATCATAGGAGCTAGCGAGCGCTATAGTGATTTATTGATCATGAAAAATAAATTTTATGTATTTGAAAACGGTCCCCAACTGTTGATTACACACCCTAATTACTCCTAAGGACTGTAGCAGCGGAAAATGATGAAGAGATGTCTTTGCATATTTTATCAATGTCAATAGAATTGAGTTTTCGAAAACATACTCTTTGTTTAGTCGAGTGAACCAATGATATGGCTAGATGACATGTTACAGCACATGGTCTGATGGAAAACCTCGGTATATTTTGATACTAACCTATCAGTTTGTCGGGATATAATAACGTCCAGAGTATGGCCGCAACGATGAGTAGCTTCTGTAATATGTTGTTGAAGTCCTGATGATTCTAATAATTTCAGGAAAAATGCAGCATCACGATCATTCGGAACGTCAATGGTATGACAAGATGAAAATTAAAATCACTGACAACAAACAGATGACCATTGACAGTTGCAAGAGTTTCAAGAAGTGTAGAAAATTCGTTGAAAAAGAAATGATGTTGTTAATCTGTTCTTCTTTAAAAGTGGTGGTCGGTAGATTGTAATCAGATGAACTGCAGTTGGTTTTGATGTCACCAAGAGTTCTATGTGTTCAAATGAGTTGAAGTGAAGAGGACTCATTTTCTTTTCAACTTTGAAACCTTTCCGTAACAGAACACCAACTCCACCACCTTTAGACTTGCGGGGAATATGATATAAGTCATGGCCTGGCAGAGTATGTCGCAGTTCAGAGAGAGCATTATTGTCACTGGACTCATCAGTGAGCCAAGTCTCAGTTAATGAAATAATGTCAAGGTGGTTGCCTATGACAAGGTCACATAGTGATGACACCTTCTGCCTTACAGCTCGTATATTGCACAATGCAAATGAAATGGACAAAGGTTGATTTTTCAGCCTTAGAATTGGAATGCTCACTAATCTGTGGCAGTTTGGTTTCGTTGTGTATCTCACTGCCGGCCAATCATTATGTGAGATGTAGGCAGGGAGAATACCTAACAGGAATCTGATGTGCATAATTGCCCTCCTTCCGGCAAAGCATCTCTTGCTTGGTTGAGTCCTGCATATGTTAAATGTCCGTAATATCCAAGGAGTAGGGATGAACCCTTTATTTGGCTATTAAGTACTGTTTTTCTCATGTTAAATAGTGCAATTCTGCTGTAAGCTAACGAAGGCATGATGAGCTGATCCAGGTGCAATGGTAATATTGAACGTTACAGAATAGTCGGTGAAAACTACAAAATTCCTAAAACTGGAGAAATACGGAGAGTCAGTCTCTTCTGGTTGGTCCTCTAGAGTCTTTAATACTTTAGAAATAGGTGGAGTAAGAATTATTCAGGAAAACGTCCAGGAAATGGGATAAATCAAGGGTAAAACAGGAAAGTTTGTCCGATGCACCATGCAGCGCAGCCATTACAAACGACACACAATCAGCGATTCACAGCAAGTTACGTGAGAATGTATGCCACATTCTTCTTTGTGCGAACGATAAAAAGTTTGATCCTAAAATTCTCAGTATAAAAATATGTTTCAGGTGTCACTGACTTAAAGAAAATTTTTTTCTGTGCTATCTTAAAGCCTTTGAAACGTATACTTTGAGACTGAACAAACGTGTACGCAATGGATTATGGGGAAATTTACCGATCGGTGTCTGACTTAAGATTTGTTGTCCAGTCACGGTTTCTGATACTGACATTTAATCTATGAAATGTAAAAGGGCTTTGATATTCATTATCTGTGTATAACAGCTAACAAAATATAAACGTTTCTCGGAGATCACCAAACTCATCATCAGCTGTAATTTCTTTATTTTTTTCACTATTTTTGTTTTGAATGTCAAATGCAAGTTCTTGTTCTACTCCCCAATACCTACTATTCAGCATATCTTCACAGCGTCTCTACGTGTAAAGTGCAGTGTCATTGTTAACGTTTGAATTGTAGTCCTGACCAGAATTTATTTGTGAACAATAAAGTGCCTTCTACACACATATATACAGGCTCAGTTGACAAGCTGAATACTGTATACTCTCAACATGCTTTTGGGAGTAGAACAATAAAGTTGACATAGAGAACAATAATAATGAAAATCATCATCAAAAGTTAAAGCTACTGACCCTCTAGGTCAAAGCTGATGGCGGTGATGCTGTACATCTTGAAGGTCAGACGTTTCTGTGCATTCACACACTGGCCAATCATAGTAGCAACAAGTTTGCCCTTTCTTCTCAAACAGTAACTCAAAGACATATTTATCCAATCCTTAAGTCCAGTTTGACCACTTTGTACACCGTCAAAGTCCTTGGATAGTTCAAATGCATCAGAATGTCAATTTATTATCCCGCTAATCTAACCCCATTGTATTTTCATATGACATTACCGCTAAGCTTTTCTGGCTACAAAACTATGTTCACAATTTTTGTTAACGTATAATTAATATGCCTGCAAGATTGCAGAATGTCACATTTTAGTGTAATTTGTGGCGATGAAAGCTAAAAAAATCTGACGATATAGTAAAATGTAGTAAAACCTAATTCTTTATAATGGAAATCCTACTGCACACACACACAAAAAAAACATTTATTCATCAAATCCTTTCATTTTCCAAACTCCTTGTGACACAATTATGGAAA
Organism: Ptychodera flava; assembly: GCF_041260155.1. Taxonomy (NCBI): domain Eukaryota; kingdom Metazoa; phylum Hemichordata; class Enteropneusta; family Ptychoderidae; genus Ptychodera; species Ptychodera flava. Next base: position 43,065,435 of record NC_091936.1, read on the forward strand.
CTATAAAATGTAAACAAGAAATAAATACAAAGAACACTTGAATTCAAAAATGTGAACTATACTGTTTTGGTCCAAGCTCAGACGTGTTTTTTCTTTGGTCACGCTGTAAAGTATAGAACGTTAACGAAAATGCTGTAACCCTGGGCGGTCGTAATTTCAAGTACTTTTCCCAAATTTCAGATAAACAAACGAAAGTTCAATATCACCTTGTGGTGGCGTCAATCTCGTTGTGCGGTGGTTTTACAAAAATTACATCAGGTGGGCAGATTTACAAAACTAGTGTATTGCCCATTATTATGAGTAACTGTCTATTTTTCATGCTTCAACACGACTATTACGAAGTTCTCATGAAATTGCGCTGTTTATCTCTATTTTGATCCTTATCTGATGAATTTCACTCTACGTGATTTGATAAATCAGTTAAAAATAATATTCACCAATACGTTATAGTTCATATCGTGTTTTCTTCTTTGTTCTGCTTTTACAAAAGTATTAAGAAGGTTGATCATTTCCGATACGCGGTCCAGAGTAGAATCCGCTACTTGCACCATCCATGTTGACGTTTTCGTTGTTGTTGTTATTGTTGTTCTCGTGGAATTCACAGCGACCTCTTGTCTGTAAACATTATAAAATGTGAATTCAAACACACAATCTCAAGATGAATTCCCAGAATGACAGGGCCCATAAGTTCTTGACATTGAAAGACGTGAAAGTCTCTTTTCTGGGTGCTTTCTTCTTTGTAGAATACAAATTTGTCGACGTCAAAGCTCTATGAAAGTCGTAAACTCCATTATCGCGTAAATTCTGCTTGAATAGACCATACTAGTACATTGGAAATCGATACGCTCTGCAAGGTTGGGTTCTTTGTCGAAAAGAAAATGACGCTAGGTGAAAGAGACACCGTACCAGTATCGTTACTAAAGATTTCACGATATTGAACTTTATGTTGATTTATTAAAGTAAGGAGGTGGTTACCACTGAGGGCGATAGTAATAGAGTCGAAGAGGTAACACCATCCCATGTATCATTATGATTTGGCGATACATTGAAACTTATTGTCACGATAATTTAACTTTGCTGTCCCCTCTGTCAATGAAAACTACGACCCTTTACACTCCTCGCTCACATTCATCCTTGATAACATGTGTTTTGCTTGTGCATTGAAGATCTTTACACACAACGTCGTGCCTTGTTTGTAATTGACCTCAAATAAATCATGACAATATTAAAATGAAACATGGAAATCAGAGGATTCCATGTTACTTTACCTTAATTGGATACTTTCATTTCCTTTTCTGTGAGGATTTTTACACAAATTTGTAAATAAAAGCAGTCGGTATATTGTTCTTAGTTGTGGTGTGAAAGCAAAACACACATCTTCGTAGCTATTCATAACTTGGCAAAAATTTTTCTTTGTTTGATTAAAAGTATGGATGTCAGACAATTTGTCAACTTTCTCGATTTCCATAACAGAAAAGCTTTAAGACACTATAAAAGGTACGGCATTGTAACAAAAATATGATTCGTCTAAATAAAACAAATTCTAGTCAGAGAATGGTAAATAATTGAAACATTACCTTGTTCAAATCCTTTTGCTGAATATGTGACAAATTGAATGCCTGGATGGTTTCGGGTTCCTGAATTGTATCGTGTAGCAGACGTATTTTGTTGAGTATTCCACCGAATTGGGACAATTTGAATGCCATTATCGATTCTTCACCAAATAGTCTTTCAAATGATTTCATTTGTTGTTTTTGGCTGTCGATGCTTGTACACAATTCCTGTAAATATCCCCTGGGTATTTGCCTTTCCTGGATAGGCTCTGCCTCATCTTTACTGTATCTGCGATTGAAATTCAAACGTCACTAAGACACTTCAAATACAACTAACTCTTGACTTAACGGTGCAGTATGCATGACTAAACGTCTATCTCGGCATTTCACGCCTAATCGTGCATTGGTTTACTGACACAGTAATTTCTGAGACACTGGTAATTTTAAGATCCATTTTCTTTCCTAATATTTTTCAGGCATATATCTAAACATCCCACATTAATAAAGACATCAGAATTCCTCACGAAGCTGGTCTGACAATTTCATAGTAGCATACATGTGACTTTAAAAACAACTTTGAGAAAATATTGAACATGTACTCAAATCATCAAGCTGGTCGTTCGTGAAGAGTGGATGAAAGTTTGTTTTTTCAAGATACTCTTACTGGAAAAATAGAGAACTGCAGTTAACAAGCCATGTAATTTGGGATTCTCTCATTTAGTTTTTGCTGAGTCATTTAAGGTAAAAAAAGAATATTGATGTAAAATAATGTTTTAACGGTATATTTGCTTGACTTATTGGCAGATGTACCTGTGCTGCATACATTTTTATTCTTTTCCTATAATTGACTGTGATGACTCAGCAAAAACTAAATGAGCGAAAGCCAAAGTACATGAGCGAGTGTGACAGACAGCTACCAGCACATCGCTATGCACGCTGCCTTTTTATTCTATTTAAATCAAACTGTTTATTTTATGTCTATTTCAGAGAACTTCAAACTCCACGCGACAAATACGCCATGTTACCATGGTGCTTTACAAATTATTAAAATTTATGTGTACAAAGCGGGTAATTGTACGTTATTTAGGTCATGCAATGGTAGAGTAATGTAGGTACCGTTATTTGCACAGTTGACATATGCCATTTCACAATTCAAACCTTAAGGGAAAGTGGACTATTTTATTTCTATTGATCACCAACATTTTGAAAATGATTTATTGTTATATTTATAATTTTAAAAATATGTAATGATTCTACATCTGATCAAATGCCTGAACATGTTTACTACTTGAGATCAGCAACGTCGATAAGACAACAAAGGGTAAAGTGAGGACGTGCGAACGTTATTTTTTTCACGGGTAGGGCCAGGGGCCGGGACGCAATGAAAATAAAATAACACGTGCATATCTGTCCTGTGTTAATGAGTCATGTTGACACATAGAACAGAAAGTAGTTGTAAGAACCGCATTTATTATTTGCATCATGTACTGTGTTGATATTAACATTTGATTTGATCACATTTCCATCTTTCCCCACCTTTGCTTCACATTAGCATTGTATCCATGGTTACCAGACTGTGACGCATTCCTGTATACGTGTTATTTATAGATTCAGGTACACTGTTTTTTCCATAAGAGCTGTGACTTGATTTCTTACATTTTTGGAGCAGTTATTCTACCATTGTTCCAAATTATGTCGGCAGCACTAGTCACTTTTATCTCGACGTATCGAACTGTTCGGTTCGAATAACGTCTGTGAAAGGATATATCAGCGATTTTGTGGAAAGTATGTTGAATTTTAACGTAAATGGTTACTGCAGGTAATCTGAATTGGACTTTTGAATTTACGATTACTGATTCGACGTGGAAAGAAGACATGGATGATAAGGTAATGAGAACAGTACAGTAAAATTTGGAGTAACGATTGATGCCGTTTCATTTTTGTTGGCTTTTCCTCTCTTTATCATAAAATATGCGGGTCTACATCTAAAATAGTATTGAAAAAAGTGACATTTGTTCTACGTTGAGAAAGCTTTCTGTGACAGCTTACGGTAGCTTGTAAAATTTAAATCTTAGGAAGCGTTCGTTACCGGCTCCGGTTGCGGTGAAAGCATTACTTTTTTGTCGGTATACTGGCAGTTTTGGTTTTCCATTTAAATTAAAGCCTATAGTTGAAATACTATGAAGCCATGAAGGTATTCTAATCTTCACAGCAAGGGTGTCATGCACATGCTTAGATTCCACGTTGACAGTGGCAGCACTGAGAGATTTTCGGTTTTGAAAAGTCTTGCTGTTCGGTTTACCTGAGGCATTATGATGGATGCGGAAAACAAGAACGAAAGCAACTTGCCAAGGTTATATTTGTAAACCGTCCTTTTAAACACACAATGAAATAAACGAAATATATTTATTCCGAACTATGGAAAATGAAGTTTTCTTTATTCGTGCATTTGCCTATGGTGTTAATCTCGCACATTTGTAATCTCACGAGAACTCACAATACTGAATTTGTACCAAGGTCCCACCCACATGCTAGGACGAACGATGACAACGCCGCCATTTTGTCTTCAACGAATTTGCCAAATTAATAGTGCCAACCCTTTTCATACCTTATCGCAAAATTATTATTATTTTCAACCAATATGGCTACGTATTTCCTTACAATGTAATTTTTGCGCTACATTACTGGATTTACTGACACGAACGATCACCGCAAACAACACTTCATTTACAGGCCGCCATTATTCCTGAAATAGGTCGATCGAAAGACTTTCCATTTTATTTCAACAAACTATTGTGGACATAGGGAATTTTAGATCAAAAATGAATCATATAAGAGCCATATTTAGGCGCATTTCGATTCTGGTAAGTAAGAGTTTCCTATCGACCTCCACCTTACCATCTAGGGGAACGATTAGCCAATCATAGCTATATGCTTTGAACACCAAGGAACAAGAGGATCTGTATGTTTGACCTGTCCGTATCCTAAAATGCTAAATATTCATTCGTTATAATTGCCATTACAACCATTCTTTGACATAGCAATATTTCACAATACCCTATAGTAAACCATGGCTGTAGCGTAGACTACGCCATGTTGTGTTCGCTGACGCCATACATGCCCACTTGCCCGTAATCACGATCAATCGAGACAGGAGCTGTGCTGAAATGACTCACGTCAGCTGAAATAGTAAGCATTTGCTGCTTGTTTGGGTCAAATATACCTACGGTGCAAAATTCTTACCTTGACATGGTCACGAATGCAAGATCACGAGGAAGCACGGCGATGGAAGCAGTTGACATTAGCCCTATAGTCGACTTTTCTTTTATCAAAATCAAACAGTGTCAGTAAATTGCATTATGGGTTACAGGCAGACGTTCAGGTAGGGGAATACCATAGCGCAGAATCAGCAAATTAAATTCGTTTGCATGAAGAAAGACAATAAAATATACTTGTAATATTGTCATTTTCTTGAAACTTTCATTAGAGACTTGGAATGAAAAAAAAATTAAGTCGTTTTGAAAATTATAGTTAAAAAGTGGTGTCACCGTGCTAGATTTCAAGATGAAATGTCAAGATTATTCCTTTCTGTACAGAATGTCGGAGAACCTTTTTCTTAGTGCAGTTGATACATATATCATCGTGTATTATAATAAACTTCATAAAGTGATCAACAACATTCATGTTTACAAAAGTGGTGCGACGACGCGGATTGTTTTCTCTTTATTTTTTTCCTCCCTTCTGTTTCTCATCATCGGCATTTGGCGAAAGCTATGTAGTGGCATAGTTTTCTTTTTCTTTCTTTTGGGTTTTCAAAGCCACAGCAGTTTATAATTGTAATTTTCTTTTAACTGAAAAATGTCTCCTTTACTCTGAGTACTTTTGGTCATAAATCAAAAGAGTTGGCAAATGTTGGATACATAATTTTATTTCGTGTGTCGGCCTTATTGATGGTGAATGATTCGTGTCTCATCCAACCGAAACACGGTATTAATAAAAATACTGAGAATCATGGCGCCATGGAGGTAGGAAGGGGTGACATGTATTCAATACCTCCAAATATCATAATTATGGATTTGTGAACCCATAGACCCCTGCTCTATGGTCAATGGCAGACTTGGCTTTAGAGTAAATCATAGTAGATCACTCAAATTTTCGGGAATACAACTTCAGTTATGAGACGTCTATTCAGAAGTGAAGGGTAGATTCTGCCTGCTGAACAATGGATTGTAGGGAAATTAGCAAATTTGGAAAAGGTATTAAAAGGAACCACTGGTGAACTTTTGACCCTGTGAAGACACAAATACAAAGAGTTCACGTGGGGCCAGAAACAGATCTACTTTTTTGGCCTAATACAATATACAAGAAGAGTATACAATAAAAGACATCACACACGTTTGTCTTGAGTAGAATTGAAGAAGTCGGTTTATTTAGTAAATGTATTTACAGTAAATCATTTATATCTTATCATAAACAGAAAACATAAAATAGGCATACAGCATCAGCGTTTAGTGACTTCTGGACGGACAGTCTATATGTACATTTCTTTATTCATGAGATTAAAAGCGCCCTTTTAGATCTTAAAAGTTATCGTATTAAATTTGTCATATTACATTAAGTTACCTTCCTTAAATATATTGAAAATAGCATCTCTTTTCTTAAAAATTTAAAGCCAACAAAAGAATTTAAAGTTTACTCATCGCATAACGTCAGTGGTACACTTGTTCCCCTCCCTTCCCCCCCCCCCCGGGCCATGCACCCGCATTTCAGTCGGCAGTCCATTCCAGTAAAATGGGGATATCTAATGATGGACATGATACATTGATAACGACACATGTGTTTTGATAAGTTGGCATGGTAATCAGGTCCGAACCTACAATACACGAGACATTGAATACATCGAGGTGCATCTTCTTCATGACAGTGTATACACCGATTGGATAGCATTGTCGCAAGATAACGAAACGTCAACACTGTAACCCGACTACGTTATACGACAACAATAACGCCAAAACAATAATGAAAACAAGAACAACAAACAAGCAAATGTTATAACTATCTTATTTCTAGTGTAACGAAATAAACTCATAACAAATACCGACCTTTGAACCTTTGAGGTGAAAACGTGTTTGTTTTCAAAAGACGTATACGTGATTACTTTATTATCGCTTAATTTGTAGTTTCGTAAGCCATGTAGTTACATGACACTTGGTCAAAATATATGAGTTAAACTTTGATAGACATCGCAATCTATAAATCCTGCGGACTTAAACTGGACGGACTTGTACTCAGGTATGATTCGAGAGCAAACAACATGGCAACAACACGCGATGTTCTGAGCATTGTCAACGGTAAGGCTGGTGACAGTGATGGTCTGTGAGGTATACCTGTGATATACTGCCACCAACGACAAAACATACGCCAAAACCGGCCATTCAACGGGAGTCTGATGAAGCACGATAAACATTACTCTTGTAATATAGGTGAAGACAATCTCTACAACAGTACATATTTGTGACAAGAACCAGTATACGGTAGGTGTACCGATCGTCTGACTTCTGTAGATTGAAACACCACACTTCAAACGCAAAGTTGCACGCAAAGTTGTCCACCCTGTAACTGTGTAAAACTTTTTACAAGTAGTACTGGACTCAAAGTTCTTAAATTTCGCCATATGTTGTCTGAAGATACTATCTTAAGCTTTTAATAGTTCAGTTTAAGGCTCTCTTGAATTAATTAGTCTAATCAGTTTCCCCGTCGCCAATGTGAAGAATCATATGACAATTGGCGGCACTATTACTATTTGCCAGAGGCAAATGGATTTTCAAAACTGAATTCTTTAAGAATGGTAGTTGCTGTTTCTATGTCAAGAAAAGTAAAGTAAAATATTTAAATCAATGAAGAACTAAAATACTGTTGATGTATAACATGATTCGTTTCAACAATAACTCTGTTGTACATAACGTAAATTACATAGGTCAAACTAGATGCTTATTTCACAATTGATTTTTTTTAAGTCGTCCTGTCTGTGAGCGGCTCGTCAAATTGGTTTGGGTTTTTGTTTTGTTGTTTTGTTTTGTTTTGTTTTGTTTTGTTTGTTGTTGAAAGCTTTTTTTGCGTGACTCGAAATAACACAAAGGTGAAAATAAGGTGATGCAACTTTTCTTTGCGGCAAACATTAATGTTCGCCATAGGTACATAAAGCTTTAAAACTGAATTCTTTGAATTTCAAGGACAAGGTCACAGTATCAACAATTCTATGTCAATGACGAAGTTCACAAACATCGTTTAAAAGCTTCATTGCCTGCATGTAATTGTATACAGTAGATGTTCAAGTTTTTCTGTTATGTTTGCAAAAGACAGTTTCTTATTATACTGCCAAAATCATATTAAAATGCCCAGCGTTTGTCAACACAGCCTGTCTGTGTGTAATATCAAACGTCATAATTGACAACTGAATATCAGTCCGGACTTTCATTTGTCAAATTTAACAGTACACAATGCATACGATGCGATGTGCTGGCAAAACGGTTACAGTAGACTACACCTTGCGGACAGATGTTTGGACTCCCAAACTTCCACAATTCTTTTCTGATCTACCACTTGTGGGTTTCATTTTAAAGCTCTTGATTTAAGAAAACTTTTTACCGGGTTTAGTTTTACGAAAATCGAAAATTTCATTTTTCTCCGTAGAGTTAACGCCGGGATGGCGGCCATTTTGAATTTCAAATATCGTAAAATCTGGTAATTTGTGTCTCTGGTACCAAAATTTGTATGGTGAACCCCAGTTTTTATTCTTGACTTTGAAAGAGAATGGTTGGAACATTCCTTGAGGAAAGTTTGAGCAGAAGTCTTTCATTTTCGAGGTGCATACTACCTTAAGTTAAAAGTTTGTATTTTAAAATAAATACTTCCGAGATAAGAAAAAAATATTTTGTAGTGTATATAAATTCGTAAATACTCAGTCATCGTCTGCGACGAGGTATTTCGTAAGTTCGTTTTGTCGACCATACTTCCTGACGAGAGGCGGCAAGACCTGTCGATGACAGGCGATGAAAATAAGCACACCTATTATGGGAACGCAGAGCAGACAACAAAATACCCAAAATGCCTTACAACAGTATCCGGGTGTTAGAAAGTTTGGCCAATCATACTTGATTTCGTCATCAGGAGCCTCGTTCACCGTGTAGGTGCGTCTTAATGGGCCATCGGTGATACTATCAAATGCAGTCATTTTGTTCAACTCTTCTTCGTCGTCTATTTCAATCTGTACCGGATTGGCGTAACCATCTGCCATTTTGGTGTGGTCTGCAAAGTCTAGCAGTTCTCCCCACTGGATTTCCATCGTGTCTGTTAACTTTGTGTGGGGTATTGAGTTGTAGACAAATGCTGGCTTCACGATCGAATCTGTTTTGAGCGACCTGGGCTGATTTACTGACCATATGTCGAACACGAGTATTCGACAGCCTTTGGTTCGTCTGCTGCAACTTTTATCAACTACAACGACGTTGCCTTCCGGTGTCACGGCCAAACCTGGGGAATCGGTGAAATTGTACGGTCTCAAATCAAAACTATGAAGCTGGTCGAACTCCGGACTGAGGACGTAAACATGACTGGCCGTCGTCACGATCGTGTCGTCGTAGCTGTCGATTGCCAACCCTTCTATATGGTTGTTGAACGTGTAATCGTTGACATGCTTGCCTGTGGGTCCGAACATTTTAATGTTCGAAAATTCTGTCAGGACGAGGTTGCCGTCACTCCTGACAGCGATGTGGCCCTCTAGTGGCGATCGCAACTGCAGGGCTTTGATAAAGTCACCATTTTCGGTGAAAGTCAAAACCTGGCACATAGCCATGTATGTGTCCTGTCTACCCTCCTCCACGCACTTAACGTATACATTGCCGGCGCGACATGTGACGCCGCGCACAATGCAACCTTCAAGTATAGATTCGGCAAATTTCGACGCCCTCAACACTCCGTTGTTATCGGCGATCAAAATAAAACAACCGTATTTCCCAACAAGTATGACGTCATCGTTGGTAGTGATAGCTATACCGAAAAAGTAGCATCCTCCCTTGCGTACAGTTCCCGTTGCTATGATACGCTGTTCTCGTTGCCTGGCAATGACGATAGTGGTCTCTCCTGTCCAGTCCGTCCGACAACACCAAATGTCGCCTTTTCTAGATACCGAAATACCTGATATAAATAAAGCAAGAATTTTTTAGTGTTAGAGCTGATAGTACAACATGTTAAGGTCTGTGTAAAGTTTCGTTCAATTCTGTGTACCATTTTCTTAGTGATATAAAACGAATGAATTGACGAATCCCTAGTAGTTTTACTAATTTTAATTGGGTTGGTCATCGGGGATTTTACAGGTTGAAGAGGTCATATGTTCACAATAGAAGCCGCACGTCAACAGGCCCGTAAACTTTGCGAATGTGAAACGTGGAGTTTTTAGAGCTTTTTTATCGGTGTGAGTGCTATGATTACAGTAAGCTTCCCTTGGTAACTTCGAAGGGTGTAACTATAAACGAAAATTGTAAGTTGATCAAGCAGAAAGAAGACAGTCAGAAATATTTGTTTGCAATTATGTAAAGATTGTTGTATCGATCGGACTTTGTATTTGGCTCTACTAACACGCGATTTGTGTCGAAGTACTCGTATGTCGGTGTTCGGTATAACCGATATCCATAAGAACAAGTCCAGCCATGTGATTGACGTTTTCTCAGTGTCTCCGTATTCTGACCATAGGCTGCTAGCTTTGCCATTCGATGTGCTGGAAGCCATAAGGTAGAATGCGCCCGAGGGAAGATATTGGGACTCTCACATTTTCTCATGCTTTTCTGATCTAGCGCTTGATGGGGCTCATTTTGAAGTTCTTGGAGTACATCAAGTTTTTGCCGTGTTAGTTTTGGGCAAATCGAAAGTTCCATGTTTTACCATAGAGTAGTTATCACAAGAATGGCGGCCATTTTTAAGTTAAAATATCGGTAAATGTTCGGTAATTGTTTTCTCTAGAACCAAGGTTTACATGGTAACCCCAGACTTTTGTTATTGATTTTAAAAGAGAATGGTTGTAGGTCTTATTGGGGAAAGTTTGAGAAAAAGTTTAAGTCTTTCAGTTTCGGGGCGTGTACAACCTTAAAATACACAAAACTTAGATTTCAACCCATTTTTGCTGTCGTTGTTTACACGGACAGTATATTTTTTCCGACTTCGTCTTGAATTGTAGTTTTTTTTCTGTAACATTTTGGGCCGAATCCTACAAAGTTCGGACGCTTGTCGACCATCACTTTACTTCTGAAATGTAATGGTCAAAGTAATGCAAATAATTTTATATTGTAAAGTTGAAAATGGATAATAGAAAAATACTCCAGTTATGCATGGTTCAATGTCGTAGGAAAACAAATCAATTGTACAAACAAAGTACTTTTTGAGGGTTCAGGCTTTCCCTTTGATTTTCTCTACTCCTAGTATCCTATCGAATTTGAGCTTACGCTGAGGATATGGAAAAGAGGCACCCATCTCCCTCGGGCTATTGTGCTATTATCAAAACTTAATACACGTGACAGATTTCAACGCGAAAATCAATGAAAAGCTCGACGGAATGCTCGGACGAACCGCCCGGTCTCTCTCCTGTTATTTGCTTGCCTTCAATAAAGCGTATCGGCAGTCCTATGGGTTAACCTCGATAACAGGCATTGTAAAGCTGTATTTGAAATGTGATTGATAATAAATAATTGGCCATTGTTGTGGTATTTAAAAGTTAGGATAACAACACGACATTGTTAGCTGCTCACAGTTATATCGAGTCTCCAAGGTCGACCACACTCATTTATCATTCTATCGACCCGGTTCGTAACGAGCTATCTCATAGTCAATCCTGTCAAAATCGCCATTGAATGAAATAAAGCAATGCTACTTAGCCAACGAACATCTTGAAATACTGAGTACTCTGCGAATGAAACTGGACGCTTCAAATCAATTTGGATACCGAGAACATACATAAATGAAGCACAACGAGCAGGACATGTCCGTGTAACTGACTATTGAATAGCTGCCAGAGAATGTGTGAAATTTCTTAAAGCCTTCGCTGTCATCAAGTAGGCGATTATCAGTTGCTTTGTATACGTTTTCAATTTTTGTGCGAGCTTCATTTTATGTTTGGTCGGTGACCCTTGACCGCAGTCCTTCGCTCTTTATCGGTTATACACAAATGTCGAAACGGGTTAGGCATAATTGAAAGAGTTCTGCTCGTATAAAAGTACAGCGACTTTATGTTGCACTTTCAGAAATTTGGCTTCGTCTGACGGTCATCCAATGAAATGGGTTGTGCTTTTTCGGTCGTATAAATCAGAATTATGATACGCATAATGATTAGTTGACGTGTCTAACTATTTGTTCTCAGATACTCTGACGCTTTGTCACGATCGGACGCCATAAAAGCGGATGTTGTATTCATGACGCAGTTTTGCCTCGGACAATTGTGTCAAGGCTTTACTCTCTGTTCAAGTAGGCGGCCTTTTCATTTCGATAACTCTTGCTGTATGTTCGCCTTTAGACGGTGGATATTGTCTGTTATCAGCATAGTATGCTATTCTTTTGTATGCCTACATGCCATGGCCTATCTCCAGGCCTTGTCTCTATAGCACTCTATACACCAAAAGGAAAGCTCAAATCGCACGCTATATTGGAATATGCTTGCTCCTACAATCAGCTTTGGGCATTTTTAGTTGAATATCCTCAGGATCATTTCAAGCCACCTAATCAAGTAAGCCTCTAATGAATAAAAAAGGACTACGACACGCCTTGTAAACCCTATAGCTAGCCTGGTTAAACTTGACAGGGAATATGTGTACCTGTTTATGGAAATGACTGTAAGATTGCAAGGACAATACTGGAAAGTGGTCGGGATAGATTTATAATCATCGGACCTAATTCAATCTCTGTCCTTCAGGATAAAAATGATAAAATAAATGGGAAAAATTATAATGATGCTTGAATTAAAGCCTAAACTTCTTTCCCGGTATAGGTAATGAAATAATACTAATTTTTTGATGGGTACGTTAAAGTAAATTAAGGATAAATCATCTTTTTATGAATCGCTTAGTCTGGTTTTATGGGCGTTTATCAAAAATGATATTGTGTAGATTTCTGCTCGAAGTTGAGCAATGTGTTTGTATTTTGCTTATATTGGTCTTTCATATCAAGATAATCAAATCAATCAATCAATTTTAATTATTAATCTTATGCTAAACATCTCTCTCTCTCTCTCTCTCTCTCTCTCTCTCTCTCTCTCTCTCTCTCTCTCTCTCTGCGCGCACACATACAAGTCTAATAACTCAACTTTCTCAACTTTGAGCAAACTTATGGCGCTATACCTGATATCGTGTAGGGTGACAACGTCTCACAGTAGATATCCAGGTAACCATTACTCGTGTTTGACTTGTCATCGTCGTCGCGAAATCGGTTGGGAAAACAGCAACCAGTCACGAACTGTTCGCTGTTGATCCATGTCCTCTCTTGAACTTCTCGTTTCACCTCGGCAATGGCCGTTTTCACGACGTTTAACCGCTTTGGTGTGAAGGGACCTCCTCGGCCCTTGTCCATGCGGTAGTACCAGCCCCTCTGTCCGCGACAGACATTCTCCAAGCGGTCTTTTCTAACTTCATTGTCGATGGTGTAGGCAACGTTACCTTTACCAATGTACACAAACCAACTGGTGGTTTGGTTCTGCCCTCGGAGGCACTCTATTTCGATCAGATCACCGGGCAGACAGCGCTTAGCCAACTGTTCCGTTGTCAACCGACGACTTCTCCGCGTTACATCGTGGATTCCTATCCCTTCCACGAACTTGACGCTGTTAGCGGTAGGTTCCCAATCCGGCGACAACTGAAGAGGGTTGATCAACTCGCCGTTCGGAATCAATTTCTCCTTGTCCGATTCCATGATGGCTGTCCTATCGCCAAATCACACAACTGTGGAACCGAAAACATTTCGCGTGAAGCTCCACAATCAGACACTAATGCTCATCTTCTGTGCACACTGTATTAATAAAGGACAAAACAACACAAAGGCACGGCAGTGATCAGGTCACAAAGGGACAGTACTGTCCCCCGACCTGCAGAAGGACAATGCGTTTTATGGACATACTCGAGATCGATGCCCAGTGTGACTAGGCAGTCTAGTAATAGTGATGGGCGTTTTTATCACAAATAAATTCTTCAATCAGGACAACTGGCGTACAATATTCACCTAGGAAGGCTACTGTCAGTTAATACAAAGCGTTAGAGGGCAAGTCATCGAGAACGAGGACCCAGATTAATCCGCATACATAGTTAACTGTTAGTACAATAGGTTTTGAATTGGTAAGAAACTCTAAATTCTAATTTTAATTTAATTTTCGTAGTTATCCTCTGACAGTTTAATTTAATTTTCGTAGTTATCCTCTGACAGTTTACAGATTAAGAAAACGACGACAAATTTCCTCTGACCAAATTGACGTCATCAACAATATGACCTAATTCTTTTCGCGTTCATCGACCATCAACTATGGACACACTCCAAAAACTTGTTTGTTGCATTTACTCCCTCCTTTTTTATGTCTTTACCTGTCATGTGACTTGTACATGTCTCATATCGTTGAACGTGGAAGCATACATTCTACTGTACTGTGTGTCATTTATCCGGTGTAAGTATAAGGAATCACGATCGATAAGACTTGTCGGTGGAAACAGACCATATTCCAGCCTTTTCCGTCAAGATAGAATGATTGTTATTTTCTATTTGTCGTCAAACATATCTACAAGGTAAAATCCTCATCAACAGCAATCACTACAGCCACTTCGATTAAGATGACTTGAAAAATTAATTTACCTTCAAAATTGTCAAGGCTAACTTCTCGGACTTAGACTAACTGCGGAACGGTCAGGTTCACTGTCTATGTAAGAAATATCATCGACACATTGTCGAGGAAAAAACATTAACTTTAACTCAAATGATATGTCATCTCATCTACATATTGCTCCATTACCACGGCTTTGATACAGTTCAGGAGCATGAGTTAAATTGTTGAAGTCCTGCACATTTTTCAGTGACTGTATTACTCTGAATGTGTCTATATCTGTTAGCGTTTTGTAAATTTGAAAAAAAGGATTAAAAATGTACAAACTGATGACCAAGCAAACAATGAATTTTATAACTTATTTAAAGATTGTTATTCAGTTTACGATCTTCCTTTTCCAAAGAAAGTTTCTCTGTGACGTAATCAACAGCAAAAGGTATTTTTAGCCGTTGATTTATACATCAATCTATGTCAATAGATGGCGCTGTAGTACATGAAAGGAAGTCATATCTCCACTTGGCAGTTGTCATCAAACGAATCTTAGTTTTTTGCATAGCTTAATTCTCTGTTTCCTACACAAAATATCCCTCTATAGCCTTGAATTCTGAATCAACATAGCTATCAACTGATAAGTATATTACCTCCTTGCGCTCAGGTATGCCGTCACTCAATTCAACAGTCCAAGAATTGTTGCTCAAGATTTCAGAAAGAGGAGAGGCTCGGCAGAAGTTGTATGGGTTTACCCTTGGTAGTTGAACTACAAACTCTGCAACTTTTCTGTTGGTGGATCAAAAGTCGACATGTTCGTGGCAAAACACTGACTTCAAAACTTAATTTACTACATACCGTAAATGATTGATCAAGACTATGTGAATACCAAAATTCATGTGTAGAGTCATAGACAGCAGTCGAAAGTATGCATTTCATCGAATATCCCATATACTCTATAGAAGTCACAGAGGGGTCACAACCGCGGTACGTATCATGTGTGTCTAACAGCGTGGCCCAGTGGTCAGTACCGCGTGGTAGACCTTTTTCAAAACCATTTTCCAATAAAACAATTAAACGCTTGAATGTCCAATTGTACTTACTTTGAAATGTCGAATTTGTTGAGTTGATTGGTCACAGTACCATAGCTCATTTCCAGTGCAGGATACTTTAATTAAACAAATTTATTGTAAAAAGACAATCATCTACATCTGATCTATTATAGTTTTGAAAACCCACATGAGATAATCCTGTTATCCCCATGAGATAATCCTCTTATCCCTATGAGATAATCCTGTTATCGATAATCCTGTTATCACACTATACTTGTCTCATTTCGTTGTAATAAATTATTTTGACAACTATTCTAAACCATCGCTACCTGTCATCTATCGATGTCTGAAGCGCACTATAAAAGCCATATTCTGTATAATTTTTGGAGATGCAAAATTCGATGGCCCACTGTAAGATGGGCGTATCCCCTGTGTTAAAGCATAGCAGATACGCCCCTCTTGCACTGGGTTATATAATTGAAGTTTTTATACCAATAAGTGACAATTTTCTCTAGTTTGATACACCTCTAGTGAATTTCCAAAATTGCGAAATATAACCAAGTCATCCTACAACCTTACGGAAAAGAGTATATACTCTAATTGTCGCTCATGGAAACAGCCTGCTCTAGAGCACCCGCTGAAACATTCACAATCTTAAAGGAACATGAAAGCCTATATGTCTCCCCATAGCGGTATAATCATTTTCAATCAAATATGGCAAACTGCCGTTAATTTTGGCCATTTTTTCCACGTTTTACCGTTCTTTGGGTAGACCCCTAAATGACACAATAATGTTCCGTATTGCCATATATCTTCCAGATCTCCAGCACGTCTATGGGCCTCGTAGGCGCAGAGTAGACCATAAGGAAGCCAGGATGAACAAACAAACAAACAAAACAAAATAAACAAAAAAAAGAACTAAAACAAACAAGAAATTATGAACAATCAAATAAAACAAAATAATAAGTAATAAATAACAAATAAATAACAAATAACCGACAAAAACCATAATAAATAAATCGATATAAAGAAAACCATAAAGTGAATAAGAATTTACAGTAAATAATTGACTGAACAACACATGCAACTTATTCAGTTTTACTACCCACAAGGGATGTGACTTACAGTAATGGCCGTCAATGCCATGCCATGGTCAATGACTAGTGTTTTCCTACAGCAAAAAAAATGACTGTCTCACCGCCAGTGACTAAAATCCATATCAGTTTGGAACGTTAGATGTCGCCGGAAATTTGCATTCTGATTGATCGTACATTCATTATAGACGGTAGTTCTGTGAGCCCCAATCATGCTCTCATGTCGATACCACTTGTTCCTCTTTCTGCTCTTCGGCATGCTACACCGTTTTATTTGTGGTAGGATAAAATTATATCACAGGGTATGGAATGGGCGGCCATCAAGTCACATTCCTTGTGTGAGTATTGTGGATAGTGATACTAACGTGGCATTTTGAATAAGTTGCATGTACTGTTCGGTCAATTATTTCAATTCTTATTCAGTTGATCGCTTTCTCTTATATTTGTTTATTTAAATATTTATTTATTTATTTTATTTATTTATTTGTTTGGGTTTTGTCGGTTATTTGTTTATTTATCAATTATCTTTTGTGATTGGTTGGTTGTTCATTCATTCATTTGTTTATTTTTTATTGTTTGTTTGGTCGATATTTGTTTTTTGCATATGTATTTTTGTTTGTTTGCTTGTTTGTTTGTTTGTTTATCTAGGTTCCGTGTGAGCGGACTAATGCAGCTGACAAGTAAGCTTATAAACCACCCCAGCAGCACAAGTAAATTGAGGGGGTCACGTGATTTTCAAAAATGTCCAACAAGTGAAAAGCCTTGTGTCAGTGGACAACCATTATGAAAATGCGGGTGATTCTCCGCGTTTTTGCTTTCTCCGCGGGTATGTATATTTCAACTTTTTATTCGCAGTTGCTATATTGTCTGCAGTGTTTGTTTCTCCCTTACCCAGACAGCGATTTTGGAATCTTATTTATTTATTATTATTATTATTATCTTTATTTCAGGCCATCGGCCCATACTAAGAATAACATTAAAATGTAGACATTACAGCGAGAAATAAATTTTATAAAAGAATGAAAAAGATTACTGAAAATACTAATACAACACATTCCTACAATGCTGCCAGAAAGTTGAAGTAAAAATTAGAATTAACACAACTGTACTTTTACAGAATTCTTGCTTTCTGTTAATCTTTTGCAAAAGTTCAAGTACCTTTCTTTGCAATGAAGCAAAATTCAAAATATTGCTTGATACAAAATTGTGACTGATACTCGCATCTCGTTTAAGAACAAAAATTATACGCAATGCATTATGATAAGCCACTTTTAGAGTTGACATCTGTCTAGCACTGTAGTTACACCAAACATTAAGACAATCCATACTATATAAAAAGCTTGCAAAAAGGGCACATTTTACAATCTGTGAACAGCTGCTAAAATTGCGTGCAATCCAATTAGCTCTAGCATAAACACATCGAAGTTGCTATGCATATCAGCATTGTCTTCTCTCGAAGAAGAAACAATATATCCAAGATATTTTTAGTGTTAACAAATTTAAGAGATTTTCCATATAAAAATACGATAGGAATTCTGTTAGGTTTCCAAGACCTCGGGAATATAGCCATACATTCTGTTTTATTTGGATGAAAAACAATATCATGCTTGTCCCCATAGTGTTCACATATGCAAATTAATCTTTGTAATGCTTTTGCCGAGGGGCAAATCAAAACTAAGTCATCTGCATAAAATAGGTGATTCACAACTGTGTTTACCAAACAGCATCCAACACAGGCTGGTTGTAGCTTTGTACTTAGATCGTCTACATAGGCCTACACAGCAAGGAGAGCATAGGTGAGAGATTACTGCCTTGTCGTCGCCATTAATAGCACTGAATGCAATTGACAAAGCAGAAGCCCATCGCACAAAAAATAACTGATTTGAATAGCAATACTGTAAAATACAGACTATAAACAATGGTATACGCCTATTTATCAATTTTCTAAACAAAGTCCAATGATTTACCCTGTCAAATGCCTTAGTAGCATCAAATATGGGTGTAGGCCTATGTCTTTGATGAAAATCTACAATTTCTTTAAGTGTGAAAATACACATATCTGTGGAATGACTTCTTTTAAAGCCAAACTGGAGATCACTAGTAACAAGTAAAGTTTCAATTCGTGATAAGATACACAATTCAAAGAGTTTAGAAATCGCTGTCACCAAAGCCACAGGCCTAGCCTATCCTTATCCATCGAAGTAAGATCCTTAGATTTGTCTTTAACAATTGGACAAATAACTGCATGCATAAACATATCTGGTAAATAACCATAGACGAAAGAGCTAGTAAAACAAAGGCTCAAAATGGCACACAGGACTTGATCTAGCTCTGCATGGCATAGCCCTGCGTACGATGCTGTGTGTTCAGCTACAGCTAATCGCCCCGCTCACCACATGTGGTGAGCGGGGCGATTAGCTGTAGCGGAACACACAGCATCGTACGCAGGGCTATGCATGGCAGGGCTGTGTGTTACCGGCGTTATACGGCCTCCCACAACATGGCCTCCCACCACATGTGGTGGGAGGCCGTATCACGCCGGTAACACACAGCCCTGCCATGCAGAGCTAGGCTTGATCAGCATAGATCAAATGCTCTACAGCAATACCATCGTTACCACAGGCCACCGTCCCTCATCTCACAGACAGTAACCACCATTTGATTATGATTTATATTCGGATACTTAGGGAGTACATTCAAGGAACTGCACCAGGAAAATATTCAATCCACGTAATGCTTAATTTGTACCTATGAAGCATTGTTTCTACATGCTTATCAATTTGATGGTGTATAATGTACTTACAGAAAGATACGACGACAGTGGGGAAACAATGTTGCCGAATTCGTCTCCGACGCTGAATCTTGTACGTGCCGTAATCATGCGATACCGTTTGTCCTTTATTCAACCCGGAAGCTGGCTGCTTTCATGTGAAAACAATTAATTGCTGGTAGAAGCGTGTGTGACACCGGTGCAGAGCACATCGCACAGTGCCTTGGCCACGTCGACAAGCCGACACACCTTACGCGCCCAGCTGTGTTATCAAGTAGCTTGAAGTTATAGCAGGTAATACTTTACACACTGCAGCTTGTAATGTACGAAAACATTGTTTTGAGTTGCTCTCATAAAAGTCGTTGGGAAGTTTTTTTTGTTTCCCGTTTTCTCTTTACAACTGTATCATACAGATCGCCATCATATTTGAGTAGCAGAATCGCTTTAGAGTATTGGAATCTACAGCCTTCTTCGCGCGCAGACCCACCAAATTGCAAATTTACTCGCAAAGTGAAAGTGGCAATGCAATGGCACCCCGAAAGGGCGCAGGATCTAGGACTGCTTGCTGTTTCCAGGCTTACATACAAGCTCGACATCCCAACCCATGACCTTGCTTGCAAATGACCTTGGAGGTAATACTGTAGACGGTTTTTACCTCCGTGCTCGTATGTATACCGTGTTGTCTGGACCACGGTCCACGGTCCCTGTGATAGAGGGACTGTGTCAGGACTATAGAATTGTTACCGATGTCTCCAGACCAATCCTCCTGAGTCATGGAGATATACACACCTACAAGATAACGACTGGACAAACCCATGCACATCAATCAAACATCATCATCATCATCATCAAACATCATGAATCTTCATGAACCCATGATGAAAGGAGTATAAATACAAACCTAGCTGTGGGTCCACAGCTGCGGTGGTTACAGAGGGGATTCCTGCCGCAACTGGTAAAAAGTCGTAAAAGTCAAAACCAGCCCGTAAAAGGCAGGAATCCCAACTGTAACCACTACAGCTGTGGACCCACCGCTAATACAAACCACACTGTGGCTCTCCTGAGTCCATCTAACATGAGCCGCTTCAACTGTCACTGTGCAGTCAGTGCTCCGTGCGCGGTCTACCGCATGCACCGGCAAGTCAATGTATTTGCCGGACAGTACTAGTATATCAGCTATATACCCTATTTATTGCATTACAGTAAACAGCTTTAAATAGTGACAATGAAAGAAAAATAACGCATCAAAAAATTTACAATTAACTCCAACTGTTTCCAATTTTTTTATTTAAAAAATGATATGAATAATGTAGTTGTGACTGCGTGAAACTTGTAATGAATAATGTACACTGCTTGCGGATCTATTTGGTCTATGATATGATTTTGATACTTTTGGTTAATTGGTATAAGCATATCTGTGGTTTAATAATTACCATTCCCATATTATTACATGTGTATACTATGGCGTAGTTTATTCCTGGTGATGGCAAACAAACGTGAAAGTTTAAAAAATGTTATCGGAATACTTTTAATGTCTATTGATCTTTCAGAGTCTAGAATTATATTTAACCATAAGTTAGAACTATGCCCCTGGAGGACAGATATTCAGACACACAAACCTTTACAATCTTTTATTTGGTCTACCATTGGGAGCTTATTTTGAAACTCATGGAGTAATAAAAGTTTTAACCTGCTTATTTTTGTGAAAATCGAAACTTATTTCTCCCCATGGACTTACCACAGGGTTGATGACCATTTTGACTTTCAAGTGACTGAAAATATTGGGTAAATTTTTTCTCCAGTGCCAAATTTTTCATGGTGATCCCTTATTTTGCATGGTGATCCCTTATTTTGCATGGTGATGATTTGATTCTTGATTTGAAAGAGAATGATTTAATGCTTCCTTACAGAAAGTTTGAGCAAAAGTCAAGTTTTTCAATTTGGAGACATGTAGTACCTTAACAAAAGACTTGTGGTCCAGACATGATTATAACATTCAACTCCACCAGCTGTAAAATGCCATACAACAATCTAGTGAAGTAGTAGTTTAACATTTTAGTCAAAAATATTATACCTGAATTCCAACAATACTAACTGGTATATTGTATTAATCAAAGATACTACTAGAATTAGACCAAATCATTGTTTCTGACATGTTCTCCTATAAAATTACTTCATATTAAAATTCGTTCATATTAATGTTTCATCATCATTTAATAGATTCTTAAAATTAAAAGAGGTTTGCAAGTTTTAAGAAGTGACTTGGTGACATTTATTGATGTGAGAAACACTGGTTTAGGAAGTACACATTTTGGTATAGAAAAACTAAATTAAAGCTGATTTGTCATTATTTTTTCTTTACAATAATTTTATGAGTGAATTCTAACTTTAGAGACTATTCGTGGAATTTCTGTTAATATTGACTCAAATAAAAATTATTTCTTAGAAAATGTTGCATGTTGCTATTGCAATAATCAGGTTGATTGACATTTAAGGACATTTGCCATTCTGACCATGCATGCAAGCAAACAGTAATTTTTTACTTATATAATATGCTGTACACTTCAAGGTCTAGATTTTCAGCTTATCTTGCATCAACTCCTGTGATATGGAGATGAAGATGATGGGTCTGTCTGGTCACATTTAAGCTGAATTCAAGGACATACAGCTGTCTTATCTCAGAGATAAGAGGACCCTTCAGTAGTCTGTCGATCTTTTTTCAGATTATATTTACAACATGAGGTTGGCACCTACAATCACTTTTGTCAACTAACTTCGAGAAGCAATCCATCTAGGATACTGCTCCATACATTAATGTAGGTTTTGTGAGTCAGGAATGTAACCTGGCTTCATCCCCAGTGTTATCTGTGTACTTGTTTGTTCAACTACTCTTCAGACATTTCTAAAACACAAACCGGAACACCTGAAATGTTTCAAACAAAGACCAAGGCAATAAGTGATCAAGTAGAATGGACATGTAGCTAAATGTATCACAGTAGGAATTGTTTTCTGATTTTATGTTTCCTTTCTTTTGTCAGACAGGAGGAAAGGTGGAAAAGACATACCATGGAAACCAAACAACAGTTGGTCAGACTGTTTGTCATTTTCTTCTGTTACTTTGAATGTTTTGATGCACATGTTCAACATGAAGAACCTGCAGGCCATGATGGAGAGTAAGTCTTTAGTTTTGTATCATATGTGACATGTGTGCAGTCAATATGTGACATGTGTGCAGTCAACAGGCTATTATATATGTGACATGTGTGCAGTCAACAGGCTATTATATATGTGACATGTGTGCAGTCAACAGGCTATTATATATGTGACATGTGTGCAGTCAACAGACTATTATATATGTGACATGTGTGCAGTCAACAGACTATTATATATGTGACATGTGTGCAGTCAACAGGCTATTATATATGTGACATGTGTGCAGTCAACAGGCTATTATATATGTGACATGTGTGCAGTCAACAGACTATTATATATGTGACATGTGTGCAGTCAACAGGCTATTATATATGTGACATGTGTGCAGTCAACAGACTATTATATATGTGACATGTGTGCAGTCAACAGACTATTATATATGTGACATGTGTGCAGTCAACAGACTATTATATATGTGACATGTGTGCAGTCAACAGACTATTATATATGTGACATGTGTGCAGTCAACAGACTATTATATATGTGACATGTGTGCAGTCAACAGGCTATTATATATGTGACATGTGTGCAGTCAACAGGCTATTATATATGTGACATGTGTGCAGTCAACAGACTATTATATATGTGACATGTGTGCAGTCAACAGGCTATTACATATGTGACATGTGTGCAGTCAACAGGCTATTACATATGTGACATGTGTGCAGTCAACAGGCTATTATATATGTGACATGTGTGCAGTCAACAGGCTATTATATATGTGACATGTGTGCAGTCAACAGGCTATTATATATGTGACATGTGTGCAGTCAACAGGCTATTATATATGTGACATGTGTGCAGTCAACAGGCTATTATATATGTGACATGTGTGCAGTCAACAGACTATTATATATGTGACATGTGTGCAGTCAACAGGCTATTATATATGTGACATGTGTGCAGTCAACAGACTATATATGTGACATGTGTGCAGTCAACAGACTATTATATATGTGACATGTGTGCAGTCAACAGGCTATTATATATGTGACATGTGTGCAGTCAACAGACTATTATATATGTGACATGTGTGCAGTCAACAGACTATTATATATGTGACATGTGTGCAGTCAACAGGCTATTATATATGTGACATGTGTGCAGTCAACAGGCTATTACATATGTGACATGTGTGCAGTCAACAGACTATTATATATGTGACATGTGTGCAGTCAACAGGCTATTATATATGTGACATGTGTGCAGTCAACAGCTATTACATATGTGACATGTGTGTAGTCAACAGACTATTATATATGTGACATGTGTGCAGTCAACAGACTATTATATATGTGACATGTGTGCAGTCAACAGGCTATTACATATGTGACATGTGTGCAGTCAACAGGCTATTATATATGTGACATGTGTGCAGTCAACAGGCTATTATATATGTGACATGTGTGCAGTCAACAGGCTATTACATATGTGACATGTGTGCAGTCAACAGGCTATTATATATGTGACATGTGTGCAGTCAACAGACTATAGAACATGTCTGTATTCCTAAACCTTTCTACCAAAATTACTGATGTGTACATGAATGACCTCACATCATATTTGATCTGTTATTGTTCATGGAGGTGAGTTTTCAGAGGGGCATACTCCATACATATCTGATATTCCTATTAGAATGGCCACCAAGCCTGTCTTTTGACATATCACTCAGTTTAACCTGACAGCTGGTGTCTTTTAACAATGGTTTATTAACTCTCTGATATTACAAGGTTACACTGTAATTAGTTTCACTCAAGTTGACGTGTAGACTCTGATTATTATTCATGATGAGAAAGATGTTTCAAATAAACATAATTACAGAGGTTTGCATTGAACCGGTGGCAATATTGGAACGGTAGATATACTGAATTGAGGAGTTACCAACACTTAGTCTAACTGTCAGGTGTAACTGATATCGTCTAGGCGGTAATATTAGTATCCCATAAAGAAATCAACTCTGCAAAAGTCAGACGTTGTCAAAAGAAGACCAGCAATGTTTGCAAATGATGCATTTCAGACAGTTAGAGGAATGTATGTGGATGTTTGATGTTGATTTGACTATGGATGACCTTCCAGACAATGTTTCAACTATTTCAGAGTTGAGTTTTTTGTTATTGACAGACATTATGGCCTAGATGATAATTACGCCTGATAGTTTTGGCAACTCCTCAAATTAGACAGTATGTCTAGTTTCCATATTGCCATCAGTTCAATGCAAACCACTGTATATTTTTTAATGGAGCATTTAAAATCATAGGAAGAACTGTATTGTAGATTTATTAACATGGACAAAGATGATCACAACATTCTAAATCGCATTTTAGAGTTTAAGATTTGTACTTTGTGAAATATGCCATTTTAGAGTATGTCGATGCTCAGTGTCTGTTTTGTGTTTCAGTAAAATGTTGTAAAGGCGGTTAAAGCACATTCAATTTACAACATAATGTTTCACTAACAGGTGATCACGTTGACAATATTCGGAAGAAAGATAGGTATGTTGGTTGAGGGCGCTGTCACCCATGTTTTCATTACTGCTTTAACTTCAACTTCTTCCTATTTTACATTCCATGGTACATGTATATTTTTCTTTAGACATTTAGGGCTTCATCTTGGTGATAGGTTTGATTTTGATGAAGAGGGCGCCAGACACATTTATGAACACATGAGCCAGATCATTGATCTACCAGAGGCTGTCAAACAAGGAGAGTTCAGCGATGAACAAGGTATGAACGTCCACTACTATTCGAGTAACATCGTTTTTGAGAACAAACAAGATATGGGAAATGCTGCATCTAGCTTGTACATTTATCGGAGGAGATATGCCCTAATGCTGGCAAAGATTTACGTGTATCTATGTATTGATATATTGGACTGATGAGCTAAAATTACTGAATAAAAATATGCATTCCTTGAATTCGTGCTATCTTTGTCTCAACCATACATAAACCATAACTGTTCTAAAAATTTGCATAATTTTTATAAGCTGTCTCCAGTATTTATGTTAGAAACTAAACAAATTGGGCACTGTTGCATGCAGAATTAGAATGTTACAAGGTATACAAAATAATCAGTAAAATTTTCTCTGAAAGAAAACCTGCACGTTTATCTGAGAACCACCAAGGTGCATTCAAAAGGCATATAACAGTGTCTGATAGTGACAATCTTTTACACAAACAGGACTTCAATCCAGGCCGTAGTCTGTGTGCCCTTTGATTCCCTAACTCTTTGAGACGATGTGGGAATGTCTGGAAATGTCTTCGCCTGTAGAGTACACACCATATGGCACATTTTCTTGCATCACAGAGAAAGCTTTCTTGAGTTGGTGGTGTATGTAGCTGTGATGACACACTAGGCCTAGACTGGAAAAGCCATCATGTGAAGGTGCTGCCTACACTCCTGCAGGTGTAGGGAGTGCCCTGGAACGACATCGCCTAGTTTACGCTAGGCCAACTAACTCTTTTAATCCTCAAACCAATCAAAATCACATCACACATTTTGATTTGGTGTAAATTTCTGATTTTGTGCAGGTCAGTTCTACCTTTTTGTGAGTCATGACTTTGATGGCAATAACAAGCTGGATGGACTGGAATGCTTTACTATGCTGACAGATTTTTACGATACCAAAGATCCCACAGAAGCTGGTCACCTTGCAGGAAAGATGACGCTGAAGGAGGTAGAAGGGCTGGTTGATGACTTACTGGTTAAACACGATACAAACAGAGATGGTTATCTAGACTTTGCCGAGCTTTTTGCTCCCAATGTGCAATCAGTTTGGACAAAAATGGGTGAAGCCATTCAAAAAGCTGAGAAATTACTTGATGAAGCAGAACTTGGACTTGCCGCCAATCAGCAGCAGCTGGGGCATGCAAATGAGGCAGGTAGTGCGGGGATACCGAGAACTCAACATGCACCACAAGGTAGCAGTGGCCATAACCAGCCAATGCCACAAGCCATTCACCAGCAACAGCAGGTACAGCAACAGGCAGGGCATGCACAGCAGCAAGTTCCACAACAAATTCAGCATCAGGGACAAGTGCTGCAGCAAGTTCCCATGCAGGCAGCCCAGCAACAAGCAACAGTTGTGAAACAACAAGGTCATGTACAACATCAGACAAACCAACATTCTGCAACCCTCAGACAGCAACAAATACATGTACAACAAAACGGTCAAATGCAGCAACAACAATTACAGCAGCAGCAAGTTCAACAGCAACAAATAAGACAACCAATACATCAACAACAACAGCAACAACATCAAAACATTCAACAACAACAACAGCAGCAACAACAGCAAGCACAACAGCAAATTCTTCAACAGCAGCAGAAACAACCTATACATATGCAGCAGGGACAAGCACATGGTCTTAATTCTCAACAACAGCCTAGACAGTAATTCACGGTTTTTTATTTATAGGGTTTTCAGAGGGCAGAATAATTCAACTCATTGGATGAAATAAATGGAAAGGTCAGTTGGGGTCAAGGGTAACATACTGGTCTTTTGAAGAGTAAACTGATAGCTACAAAAGAAAGTGATTAGGAAAGATGTATGTCCATCATAAATCATGGTTCTGCTGTCAGCTTGCTGGTGTCATTTATCTACCTTAGATAATGAATGACTGTTTGGGTTAAAGGCCCTGTTCCTTTGTTTGCCAATGTGGCAAATCAACTGTTTACTAAACTCATACCTATGTCACTCACACATGTTCCACTGTGAGCCATTAGAAACTAGTGTCAGGATATACTACTCTGCTCATCTAAACAAACAAACAGACAATGGACTCTAAACAATCACATATTTTAATCTTCAATAGTGGGTAAATCTTGGGTTTTTGCACTTGACACAACAAGATAGCAATACTACTATGCTGGTGTAGGGTTCTATAATCAGGGAGATTATTGCACTTGACACAACAAGATAGCAATACTACTATGCTGGTGTAGGGTTCTATAATCAGGGAGATTATTTTCTTGGAAAATTTATTAACAAACATCATGTTTTTCAAAGTTTTTGCTCCTGAGAGGTCAATCTGCTCTCAAACAATTCTTTATCAGTGAAAAATAAAATGAAGAAAATTCTGTATATTTTAGAAGTGTTTTTGGATACTGACAATTTTTTGATTCAGAGAGCATAAAACGGCCATCTTTTCCTTCTTTTGCTCATGGCCATATCTACAACTTTTTCAATTTACTTTTTGTAATTACGTCTATTTTTCCAACTTTTGCAAAATCTTTTTCTACATAACTACATGCACAATTAAGATTCGAATAATATGCTATCCAGTTGCTAGCTGGAGTGGTTGGAAAGTAATAGAGTGAACATCTTTGGGATTCACCAAAGTGGTAGGACTGTTCAACAGGTGGATTTGATAAACATGCAAATTAATGGATCATATTGGAAGGGAACATTTGTACAGAGTGATATCATTGGTCAAAACAAGATGTTTGCTGTGAGATCTGTGAGGAATAATCACCTTGATTTGTTCATTTTGTTTAACAATACATGTTTCCCATTTTGTTTGTACAGGCAAGTTACAACCATCTTGAAAGATATTTTAAGTTTAGCATCTCTTTTTTAACTGGAATAAAGTTTTCACTGATAACTTTTACATGGCACTTAATCGTCTATTTACTGGCACAACAATGTCACGATATTTCTACCCACATAGACCATTTAACATGGACTTTGGAAAAGAGAATATGCATTCAGTAGAACAAACATATCACTGAAGCTTCCACCTTGAAAAGGTTCCTGTCTTTTGCTGTAACTTTCCTCAAGGATATTGAAAACCGTCCTTTTACAAGAAAGAAGAATAAAAATCAGGTGTCAATGTACATTGTTGGACTTAAGAAATAAATAGTCCATCCGAAATTATTTTGTATACTTTGACTTTTGCCGACCATTGGACTCTACGTCATTTACGGCAACTGAAAAATTTGACATAGACTATCTAAAGGTTACATAATTTGATTTTGTTTTTAAAAATTGCCGTATTGCTTCAGTTGGTTTTCTTACATCACCATCAGCACAGCTTCTCAACTGCTAAAAATAAATAAACGGTAGTATTTGGTGAAATGGCTGTTGGTCAAACACATGCCATTTTAGTCAAGTAGAGCCATGAAGAGGTATACATTGATATAAAATTGTGAAACTTTCAGTTCAACTGTTCTTGCAATTGATCAGAAACTGCACTGCACTAAACTTCAATCTAAACATGTAGACCAAGCTCTGCAGAATGTGTTCACTTATGCAGGTGTCCATCTACAGCAGTATGGTACAGTATGGAAGGGGGGGACCATTATCGGTATATTTCTGTTCAGTTTTGACTCGGGATAGGATATAGTTGTGAATGATTTCATTTTGTTCAATCCGCAAACCTATCACCTTATGTGGTAGACTCTCACAGCCCCTAGCTGGCTTCCCCTCAGACCATAATACTGCCCTCAGCAGTTATATTCAACGGAGAAAATGTCCTTATACACCTCTAACAATGACCAAAGTACATAGGTCTGCAAGCATGCAAGCTTATAAGTGCACACACACATGGACTATTCAATCAACACTCTGAACTCCAGGTGACCTATGACCTTTGGGATTTACCAAGAATAGGGTTCAGAGGGTCAAGGGAACATCCCACTGACACAATTAGCTATGAAAAATTACACATGGAGACCGAAGATTTCCTGCAACTGTGATATGAGATTTTATTACACAAAGTTTACAGAGCAAAGTACAGGACACATTTTACTCATTTTCTTCACTGCGCAGTCTGGCATTGGCGTTGGTCACTTTGATAGCTAGTTGCTGAGCCCTCTCCACAATGAATTTCCTTTTCTTGCTGGATACATTGTGTGCAATTTCAGCAGCAAAGGTCCTGTTGGACATCATCAGTACTTCAAGTTCCTGGGGGAAAAAAATCATATTGAGACTGAAACCATCTTATACACACAAAACGATATGTTCATATGAAGGGGGAATAGAATTGCCCATTCTGCAGCTTACAGTATTCTAACATAAATTTTATTTTAGGTTATATTAAATTCTCATGAATTTTCTAGGCGTTTTACTTTATCAGTTAATAATTCACAAGACAAACTGTAGGGGCGCTATCACCAGAGCTGATCTGTCACTATGGTTATATTTGGGTGTACCATTCTCGTAAGGAGAACATCCGAAGAGGGTGAGATTCCGATGGCTGTTCTTGTACTTGACGACCAAATGACAAAGCCTCGCTTTGGCAAAACTTGGAACAAATGTGATGGAGACTGGCAGTTGTCATGAAGGCAATCCTATTCCAATAGGCGATAGTGCTTTATTTTAATCATAGTTCATACATAAGCTTACCCCAAACACACAATATTACATTCCAGACATTGTAGAATTTGTACAATACTTTACTCTCAAAGATTTTCGACAACAAACTATCATGAGTGTACGATTAAAGTTAAAATACTAAGTCACCTATCTCGACTTGTATCCAGAGAAGTTTTTCATATAATAGCAACATGGTACTAACATTTCCATTTTCGCAGTTTTCACCGTTTTGTTCCCATCAAAATCCTACGGGAACATTCTAAATCTTATCACTTGCAATGCACTGAGCCTTGTCGACATAATTTATATGAACAGAGACTTTGTCCACAGACTTTCCTTCCCAAATAAAAACTGTGCAACTTAGATGATTTTCCACAAAAAAATACTTTCGAACACAGTAAATAAAATGTCAGAGAGAGTGTAGTAATTATTTTTATGGTGTAATAATCATTTGGTGAATTCTCATTCAAATCTTAAAGCTAAGATTGCAGGATCCCCACAAAAGTGATGCATCCTGGGAGCACATCATCCACAGTGTAAATTATGTCTTGAGAAAGTCAAGGAAAATAGAGTCCAGCTTCAAAGCAATGTTTAAGTAGCTTCAAAAGTCCATTTTTAGTAATGTGTGGGTACTGTGATTTTCATGTCTGGGATCAGTTGTATGGTACTTGCACGTATCACGTCTTCTTTGCTCAAAAAATTTAGAATAGGATCTCCTCAGATATGTTGAAGCGGTCTGGGTAACTGAGACTAGTAATGTCAGGCCTATTATTACAGAGTGAATATTACACAGTGCATTGAAGTTTTCAACACTTAGTCTGCACAAGAACCTAGAATAACGACACAGTCCAGCACATGGAAATGAAGAATTTTTAAGGACAACTATAAACCAGTAAATCTCACCAGATTGCAGGACAAAAATAAACGATAGGACTACCAAACTTGATTTCTAGGACCTGCAAACTAAACTGTAGGACAACTAGACTTGCTTTGATACTAATCTGGGAGCCACAAAATACTGAAATTATTTGCTCACCCCTGATATTGAACTTGATAAGACTACGATAGAAATGTTATGTTTTTTCCCAAACCATCATAATTGTTCCCTGGCCATTACAAAAACACTTTGAAATGTTGCTGACTGCTTTGCTAAACTTGTGTAATTATCCAGACATGCTATGAGAATTTCATAGATAATGAACTTACCTTCACATTGTGAACTAGGAACTTTCTAAAGCCATCAGGCAACATGTGTTTTGTCCTTTTGTTGCTACCATAACCAATGTTGGGCATTTTATACTGGCCCTTGAATCGTCTTCTAACACGGTTGTCAATACCTTTTGGTTTCCTCCAGTTTTTCTGTTAGAAAAAAGGAAAAACCGATATCAAACTTGATATTGTTTCTGTAGTTGACTCAATTCAAAATTCTGTGGATAAAATAAGGTAGAATACACCTGAGGGATAGAAATTCTGACTCAAAAACTTTGACAATACTTTTCTGGTCTACCACTTATGGGGGCTCATTTTGAAGCTCAGCGAGCAACTGTTATACTTTCTGTCTTATTTTTGTGAAAACTGAAAATTTCACTTGCCCCCCCCCTCCCCCCAAGGATAACACAGGTGGCAATTTTGAATAGCAAATATACTGCTAAATTTAAGGTAAGTTGTTTCCATCCTAGAACATTATTTTGTACAGTAACAGGGCTCGAAAATTCTCGCCGCCCGACGCCCGTGACAAGTGAATTTTGAGTCCGGGCAAGTGAAAACAACATTCTCCCAGCCCGACGGACAAGTGAATTTCAATGAGGCCACTGTATGTATGCGCTGCCACTCTCTAGTTCTTTAAGTGTACCTCTTTAGATATGGCCAGCCGATAAAATAGCTCTGTTCTACTTGGTTACAAAATAGCAAAATATGACGTCTTTGCACGATGTTTTTGATCATGTCACGATGCCTCCTCAACAGAAAACTACAGCTTACAATAAATGTTGTAAGGTGTTGAAACAATTTACCCTCCTTCCTACAAAGTTGCAATGTATTGAAACACTTTACTCTCCTTTTTACAAAGTTACAAATTCCCTGGTACGTGAAGTAAACATTGTTGCTGTTTGATTCTGCAATCTGCGGTCCCTCAGTCCCTCATAGACGTGCTACAAACATCATGGAGGAATGATGAATACACTGAGGCTTGGCTTTGCCTCTGTGAGTCCCGCGTACCGGTCGTCCTTTTTAGTCCAAGTTTTATCTACTTTGCTTGAATCAAAATTTGGCCTGCAATTACTCAGTTTGATAGTAAAAACCATTATTTCAAAGGAAACTTTCACAAACAGAGTCAGAATACAAGGGAAAAGGAGAAAAATTTGAGGTTTTCTGAAAGGTCAAATCTGGGTCATCTTATGTGATGTCATGAAGACCCTTTAAGTACACAATTATGGTTCAAAAGAAACCACCTAGGGAGGTCCAATAGGTACAATCTTATGATAAAAGGTAATTTCTTGGTGCTTTCCAATTTAATGGCATTTAGCTTGACTGTCAGTTTTAAATTAAATTTTATTAACAGTTATGGCAAAGGGAAATTGTCAACAGTAGTTGCAGTAAGCATATCCATTTCAAATCATCACATTAATATTTCTGCAGAGTCCTCCAGTTTAATGATGTAATAGTGAACATCACTAGACATTTCTTGATGATATCAAAATATCAAATGAAAATGTTCCTGGGCTACAATGTTATCATTATCATTAAAACTATTATTACTCTTTAAAACATTGGAAATGAATTGAACAATATCAGTGTGTCTTGTTTTAAAGGATACTTATGCTAAAGATGCTATTGAGCCTGCTTGATCACAACTATGACACAACACCACAATACTTGTATACACTGTCACTATGCTACCGAATGCTTTCTTCTGCATGGAAAATTTGCATTTGTGTGGCTAACAAAATTTACATCATGACTTAAAGAGTGCATAAATGTGCCACATAAGGAGCTTGTAGTGTATATGTATGATAAGTTTTCATACTGTGAACACTAACTCAATGCTGCAGAAGTATTCTGTATCTGTGGTAATACACTTCACATTGCTACCTGATTTTTAGAATTGCCACCTAATTATTTCTTGTGGCAAAAGTTTACCATCAGAAATGAAAAAGTATTTTGATCCCTTCAATGTCATAAATAACACAGATAATTAATGTATATAAAATTAACAAATATTTCTTTAATGTAAAAACTATCATGAACAACATACAAAACATCTTGATTTGTAAAATTAGGAACTCCTGAATGCCGAGAAAGCTGTTGCTGCACTTGAGATCATAAACTGTTTAAAAGTTGCTCAAAGTGGCTACAAGAGTTTTGATTTGGCTAATGAGTTGGCTAATCATTTTGGTGACTTAGGGGAACCCTGCAGTTTATGCACATACCACGTGGTAGCAGTAAACTAAATGATACTGAAAGTTTCATGTGGGCACAATTTGACACAACACCGCTGGCCCATTATATACTTACCCTTAGTGCACCTACCTGACTTGCCTATTAAAACCAGGTACCAGGTCATGATGACACACAATGACAATGTACCGGTGTTGTTTTATTGAAATGCATTACATGTCCCCCAAAAATTTAATTGGTCACCCATTAAGACCTACTATGGGTCACTGTGTCCCCATGCTAGCAAAAGCTGGCTGAAACACTGTGTATGTGTACGTTACATAAGATATTATTTTTGATACACAGAATAAGGACACAAACTTATCAGTAAGTTACAGCCATTGTTTCTTTACAATGACATTAATAAAACCATACATATTTACTCTTAAAATCATCTGAAATTCAGGGCAAGTGAATTTTTCTTCGGACAAGTGAAATTGAAAATTCACTTGCCCTATGGCAAGTGAGTTTAAAAAAAATTTTCGAGCCCTGCAGTACCTATTTTCCTTATTTCAAAGAGAATGGTTTAATGCTCCTAAGGCTTAAGGAAAATTTGAGTCTTTCATTTTGAGGCATGTACACTTGCTAAGGAATTTAGCTTATCTGGACAAGATCCGGCCACACTTGCCATCTCACTTTTAACAGATGCAAACTTCACGAGACAACTAGGAACACACTTTGATTTCTCATGAGATGAAAAATGCCTTCATTGTAGTTTGCAAAAACAATCATTTATCACAAAGCAGGACTTTTGGAAATAACTCATAGAAGGCTGACCAAATAAAACGGTATTTTGTTACAACTAATATTTTGATCAATGAAGAAAAATATCAAAATCACAAATGTAAAATCACTTTATAAACTGGTTCACTTCTAGCCATGGATGAATACAGTAAGTTTGAAAAGCAACACCAGTTTGGTCTCTTTCGTACAAGGTGTCAGTTCATATGCTTGTCAGACATATAAAGTTCTTTGACACAAACTCAACAAGATGAGCCTCAGAGTCCTCATAACCCGTGTCGTTAGTCTGGCTGAATAATGTGGTACAACAGGGTTGTAACTTGTACCACAGACAAATAGAAAAACAGACTAGCAACGCGGCATGCCTTTTGTTCCATGGTCCTCTCGGTAGACTATGGCCTTTTCATATTAAAATGAGCTTCAAAGGTGTTTATCTTTTTGGAGACTTTGTTTGTGGTTGATAATTGCACGAGATTATGCAAAAAATACAACGATATGGCATCGTGATGTAAGTCACGTAGCAACCATAGTTACTTTGTGAGCTCTCAGGGCAGAAACACTGCTTCACGCCAATCAAAACATAACACACCAGCAGTTTCATAAACATGTCCTTCCTTGACGAACGTGTAAAAGACGGTATGACTGACCGTAAACCATTGAGTAAAACCAGACAGTATCGATAAAAGACTTTCAAATTTGGTTCAAACACACTCATTATATTTTAAATGGTAAAACTCACTTTCCTGAAGCTCAAAACACTCCCGTTTTCGCCAGCACTCCCGTTTTCGCCAGCACGCCCATTCTGCTCAGCACCACACAACAACAACAACACAAACTTTGCCGAACACACTTTTGCTCAACAATTGGCGAAAATCCAAAAATTACTGAAGGATGCATGGTCGGCACTCTTCGGAAAAGAGAGGCGAGAGCTACCTGAGGCGAGGCGAACATGGATGGGTTACGTAACCGCTTCACACCTTGAACGATACCCGTTGCTAGTCCATTTCTCTATTTGTCTGTGCTTGTACCTAGTACACTTATAGTGGCTTGTAATGGTTAAAATAACTCTGCTAATACATTACCCCTTGAAGTCTATGATATTGATAATCATACATGACATACTCACCATCTGAAAGAGAAGCTTTCAGAATCTGAATCAGTCGAGCTTAAACTTACCTTTAGTTTATGGTACCGATCTGACTGATGTCTGATGAACTTTTTTGTCCTTTTCTTGACTATTTTAGGTTTGATCAGCGGCCTGATTGCAGGAGCCATGATGACTATTGATCTTGGGACAGCTTACTGCAAATTTAGACAACAATAATGAACACCATTGAAAATTCTCCCATGTCACTTCATAAGCTATTGGGGGAGGGGGGGTGCGCTTTGATAGAACTCTGAAAATGTTCACTATTTTCCTGGACCCTGGAATGCAACATGTATATTCTTCGATGGAGGTAAAAAAGAGGAGTAATGATAGAATAAGAGCCAATTACATCCTTTTGTTTGCAATTGTGAATGTGATAAGCTTATCAATGGATAGTAAAATCATTAAGGCAGAGATCTTTGAACTGCATGTGTATTGCCACAAGTTTTCACATTTTATGACCATCAGGCTACAGCACCGAGGGGTTAATATTTTGTTTGATATTAATAATAATAATGCAAAGCACATATTTTGGATGTGGTGGTATACATTTTAGTGAAGCTTATCTTTATACAACCGGGGTCAAATCATACTGACTGAAAGTATTACAGACTTGGTCTCAAAATTTTGTTTAATCTTCCTTTTTGTACGACAAAAAGTATGACTTTAGATGTGAAAGTTTAATTAAGCGTTCCACATAAGACAGCAAAAATGTACGAGTGACTCTATACTTGGTCTCAAAATTTTGTTTAACCCTTTTCCTGCCAGACAGTAATAACTGCATCACTTCCCCATCAGCCAAGTCAGTAAAAAGCGGTATTGAGCCAAAACATGACGTATTTTCACCCACTTGGCTTGGTATGTTATAGCATCTTTTGTCCAAAAAAAATCAACTTTAGGCCAGGAAGAAAAAATAAATTGTTCATCGGAATCGCCGCTTCTACTTTGGCATATTTAGAAATTTTTTTTTTTTTGATCGCGGCAAATTCTTATTTCCGCATTGCAAATATGTTTAGTACTGCCGCTGGTGGCGCCCTACACTTTGTCGGGTTTTCGCGGGCACGGGATTTTTAATGAGTGTTTGTACGGACTTAGTTGACCGCCAACACGTTGTTGTGACGTCTGAATTTGGCGAATCACGACGCAAAGTGGGTCGATTTGGTTAGGTTAGTACATGTCACATGAGTATTAATTTGATCGCCAACATTTGACGTGATGGCCAACAGTTAGTTCTAAAGACGCTATTCAGTGTTTGTCCTGATATTTCGTTCGGCGATTTGTTCAACAAGATCGTGACAGCAGATGGACGGTGCATCCGATTGAATGAAAATTGTATCGAAAGTATAAAAATTACGGCAATGACAAAACACATGGTTGCGTCGATGTTAAAGTACGATCTGAATGATGACTATATAACTTCACTCCGATTACAGTACAGTGTTGTTAGACCATTGTGTAA
Organism: Ptychodera flava; assembly: GCF_041260155.1. Lineage (NCBI taxonomy): Eukaryota > Metazoa > Hemichordata > Enteropneusta > Ptychoderidae > Ptychodera > Ptychodera flava. The sequence continues at coordinate 43,102,043 of NC_091936.1, forward strand.
AATGTGTATAGACAGTGGTAAAGAGGTCAAAACATGGGGCCAAAGTAAAATGAAAAAACTCAGATGCTAGGTCCCACCAGGACAATATTAAAGGACAATACTGAATTGTTGGATTTCAGTGATTTGCTGTACATTTCAGTTTTATTCTGAGAGAATGTTGAAATACTCAGACTATGTTGTGCAAACACTAACTGTGAATGTAATGGCCTATGTTATTGTTGGGAAATATAGTCTTGAATTCAGTTACCAGTATCAGTGTTTCGTGTCTGAGATATTTCTGGTAAAAAGGGAAACAATTATCTTGCCTTGTCTGCATCTTTGCAAAAATGCCAGAGAACCGCGTTTACCTTCGGCCTAAAAAAAATAAAAAAAAAAATTTTCGCTCGCCGCTCCTGGAACTTGGTCCAAAAAATCCGATGAACAAGATTTTTTTTTTCTCTGGCCTTACAGTATTATGTTTTCAACAGCCTTCAAATGTACAGTATTATGTTAAAATACATCATATGGAATACGTTGTGTTTCATTAATTTTAACCATCTTGACCTGGTGGTGAAATATGGACTTGGCAGGAAAAGGGTTAATCTTCCTTTTTGTACGACAAAAAGTATGACTTTAGATGTGAAAGTTTAAGCGTTCCACACAAGACAGCAAAAATGTACGAGTGACTCTATTGATTTTAAAAACCGATCTTTTCAGCACAATGTTTTCCCTGTGCACAAAGGTGAGTAGCTGGGATGTGATATTGAAAATCTTGTGTCACAACTGCAAACGCTGGTATCATGTGCAATTGTGTCATCGGTTCCTTCCCAGTTCAACGATAAAGATCTACAACCAGCACACCATTTCTTTGTCTTTAGCCAATGCTATAAATACTGACTCTTCACTAAGATTGTCAATTTCAGGCTCAAAATGTCTTGAACACTTCATGAATGTTTGTTTGGCTCATGGACTAGCATCCAGGGCTCCCGCTACCCGATCGCCAGTTAGCCAAATGCGAAAGAAAGTTAAAAATGGCTACAAATATTCCAGTTTGGCGAACATAGTGGCTAATGAATTTTTACTACCCTGAACTGGCCCTGGTGCCACCTCAACAAAAAAACTACAGCTAACAATAGTGTAAGATATTGAAACAGTTTACCCTCCTTCATACAAAGTTGCAATGTATTGAAACACTTCAATCGCCTTTCTACATGGTTACAAATTCCCTGGTACGTAAAACAAACATTGTTGCTGTTCCATCTGCACACGGTCCCTCTATCTAGAGGGACCATACGTGGTCTGCAGTACACACAGGCTTTGCTTTGCCTCCGTGAATCCCGTTCGTTCTTCAGTCTATGAGAAGTTTTACCTACTTTGGTAGAATCAAAATTTGGCCTGCAACTACTCAGTTTGATAGTAAAACCATAATTTAAAAGGGAAATTTCACTAACGGAGTAATAATACAAAGGAAGAGGAGAAAAACTCAGGTTTTCTGAAAGGTCAAGTCTAGGTCATCTCATCATGTGATACCATGCATGAAGACCCTTAAGTGTACAATTATGGTTCAAAAGAGCCACCTAGGATGGTCCAATAGGTAAAAGGTAATTTTGGTGCCTTCCAATTTAAATGGCATTCAGCTTGACTGTCAGTTTTAAATTAAATTTTATTAAGAGTCATTGCAAAGGGAAATTGTCAACAGTAATTGCAGTAAGCATATCCATTGTCAAATCATCACGTTTGTGAATTGTAATTTTGCATGTAAACATTAAGCAATAATTCATTAAAATTGTTAATTCGGTTTATTTCAAACTGCTATAACTTATACAAGAAATTATGTGATTCTGAATGATTTTAATATCTTTGCAGATTCGACCAGTTTATGATGTAGAAGTGAACATCACCAGACATTTCTTGATGATATCAAAATATCAAATGAAAATATATCTATGCTAAAATGTTATCATAATCATTAAACAATGTACACTCTCAAACAGAGAGTAATTTAAATGAACATATATCATTGTGTATTGTTTTACAAGAGTTTGTTTGGCCAAACCCTTTGGTCTCAAGAAAAATACACATACTCAAAAATGCTATTCAGCCTGCTTGATAACAATACACGTAACACCGGGGCCAATTGTATCTACACTGCCAGTGTGCTACTAAATGCTTTCTTCTGCCGTCATTTTTTTATTCTTGTGGCTAAAACATTTTGGTTATGGAAGACTGCATAAATTTGCCGTATGAGAGGCTTGTAGCTTATGACAAGCTATCATACTGTGAACGCTAAATGAATGCTGCAGAAATGTTCTGTACCTATTGTAATATACACTTCACTTTACTACCGTTTTTTTAGAATTCAATTGATACCTTATTTTATTTCTGGTGGTAAAAGTTTACCATCTGAACTGAAAAAGTATTTCTATCCTCGAAATGTCATAAAAACACAGATTATTCAATAAAAACTGAATAAATATTTCTTCAATGTAAAAACTATCAGGAAAATCCTACAAAACATCTTTATTTGTAAAATGACGAACTCTTAAATGCCGAGAAAGCTGTAATTGCCACGCTTGAGATTATAAAATGGCTAAAAGTTCCTCAAAGTGGCTACAAAATTTTTGATTTGGCTAATCAGTTGGCTAATCATTTTGGTGACTTAGGGGGAGCCCTGACCATGGCATCATATGCAATACTTGTGTGGCACATGCACTTTGTATCCTATCATTCAATATGACTGTATCGAATGAATCCAGCCTAGATAATCCATTTATTGGTGCACCGGATTACTCAAGGAGGGGGGAGGGCGAGGGGGACCATGCATTACAGAATGCTTGGAAAAACACCCTTCTTCTCTGCTACTACCTCCATGGTTGTTCTTACTATGCCCTAGTGGTAGTTCATACAACTTGAGTGTACACAAATCTTCAGTCTCTCCATGGATACAGTATAATGTATGGTTTCACTGAGAACTTTACACCAGGTGCAGAGTTAATTCTAGGATGCACCAAATATCGAATGGCCCTCATTTCAACGTTTGATGCGCCACTAAGGGCGCAACATTATATGAATGGGTCGATCATGCAGAGTTCACGTAGTTCATACATTCGCATAGTGAAGATGGGCTCCCCCCGAAGGTGATCACCTTAGGCATAGTGTGACATGTAAAACGATTCAGTTACCCATCAACCTTTGTAATTCAATACCCAGTACAGCATATACGGTGGTACATAGGAAGCTGGGTAGAAACGACTGATGTAGGGGCAACAGTGTATTGGAGCCATGAGCATGTGGCACGGCTGATGAATGTAAACAACGGCACTAGCCCCTACATAATGGCAAAAACTAGTCGCCACTCCGATTTTTAGCGCCAGTATGTGTATAGTTGATGAACCCCTGTTTAAGAAAAAGATGAGAGGGCAGTCCCTTAAATTGAAGTGTTTGCAACGTCTACCATCTGTACAAACAAAACATTGAACACTGCAAGGAAAGCATCCATGCTGGGCCGGATGATCGTTTTGACGAGCAACATTTTAGGTCGGACACTATCTCATTTGCCTTTTTCCAGAGTAGCAAGTTCTATACATAGAACAACACCGCTGTGTAAAACCCTTTGGTCAGAACCAATGATCGTAAATTTGCTAATACACACAAGTTATGTTTAAAAGTTGATGTATTGATCACTTTATGTAGGTCGTACGCACAGGTACATGGAGTTGCCGTGTAGTATACATAGACTGATAGAGAGAAGGGCTATGTATACCGCATGTCCGACATATCAATAATTTATCATATAAGTTACATAAACAATTGAACCAAATCAAACTGTTAGTTTGCTATTGCCATTGTTAGGCCTGTTGCATACATACGGGGGATAACTTTGCAGTAGGCTTGGTTGGTTACAGGGAGGGGGGATCATCTCTAGTATTCTCCTTTTCTTGACTTGATTATAGACTATAGTATTTTCTGTAGAAAATTCAAGGGTTTTTCATTTGTGTTGATGATGACCCCCGATTTTCTAAAATGGCCCCCTTTACACAGGAGTAGGGGCCCACAGTGGTCCCTGTTTTTACATCCTAGAATATTAACACTGCAGTTGGTGTTCAGTACAGTATGAAACGACTTCTATTAAAATCATCGATGCAGCTCTCTCCCTCCCCCAACTGGTAGTGTGTTTTCTTTATTAGATACTGGTTTATTAGATACTGAACAGATCATGAGTCTGGGTTCACGACACATTATCGTTTTTTTCTGTTTGGCAACTTGGCTTAAGTACCTTGCGCTGATCGGTATGTGATGGATGAAGTGCTATTCGGACGTATTTGCCTCGTTGTAGCATGTCAACTTAATCATGGTGCGAGCGGCTACATCGGTCTAGGTGTTATTACCGTTTAGGTAATTGTTTTTTTCGAAGAATACATGCAACAAGATTACAGTGCATGAATATTGCTACATCTCATTTCGTCTGCAACGTCGGCAACTGTCTTACAATTGTACACTGTTATCTCAGTCTGTGGTGTTGAACGATAGTTGTACACACCACGTACACGATCGTATATTATTAGTTGGAAAAACAACACGATCTTTAATGCCAAAAGAGGCTGAAGAAAATCGCAATACAAACACTGTACACTGTATGAATATAAAGAATTGAAGGTAAAGTAGCATTTAGGCAGAATTGTGACGGATGAGGGAGATTTTATCGGATTTAGTGAGACATTGCCATACCTCGGACAGTCCTCAATCCCAAGATGGCGGAAGAGGACATTTACAAAACCTCACTTCTGGTTGCCGTAGAGGGCGCTATATCGCGGGATGGATAGACATGATTGCGGCTTGCATTATTTGTTTGTTTGTTTTTTTCAAACAAGACGCACTGTAATTTTAATGCATTCACAGTTATGTAGATTTGTTTTATTTGTGACGATGTTGAAATAAATTTATCTTTTTCAAAAAAAAAAATGATTGCGACTTGTTGTCTGTTGGAAAAAAGGCTGCAAAATATGATGACATCAGATAAATCCGCAACTGATATTGAAGAGGTTAAAAACCAGCTAAAATCATATGAATTAACTCAAATACAAGGACAGCAAACTCGATCAAGGGTCAAATGGGTTGAACAAGGAGAGAAGTCTTCAAAATATTTCCTCAATCTAGAAAAACAGAGAGGTAAAGAAAAACTATTCAAGGAGGTTAGAGACATGAGTGGCAAAATAGCCACTGATATTGATTCTGTATTAGACATACAAGGAGAAGTTTATAAAGATCTTTACAAACAAGAAAATGTTGACACCCTACTACAGAGGGAATTAATAGATAAACCCAACATAAACAGAGTTGTGAAGGTCAAATTACACAGGAAGAAGCTCTCAACGCTTTAAAGTCAATGGCCAACAATAAGTCACCAGGTTCTGATGGCCTTTCAGTGGAATTCTATAAATGCTTCTGGTATATTTTAGGGTCCGACCTAATTGAAACATTTAACGCTTGCTTTAATTCAGGAGAATTGACGAACAGCCAGAAACTTTGCTTAGTTTCTTTGCTCTATAAAAAGGGAGATAAGGCAGACTTAAACAATTGGAGACCAATAAGTCTCCTCATGTAGACTATAAAATTCTTGCAAAAGTAATTGCTAATAGGGTGCGGAAGGTAATTGGCAAAATATGTAGCCCAGATCAGTGTGAATACATCCCCGGGCGGTAGATAGGTGATAATATTGTCTTTACTAGAGATATTATTGAGTATGCTAATTTTACTGATAAACCTCTTATTGTCATAAGTCTTGACCAAACAAAAGCTTTTGACAGATTAATCAGAGAATTCCTTTTCTAAGTCCTTGACAAATTCAACTTTGGCACTGATTTCATCAAGTGGATAAAAATTCTTTATAATAATACTACATGCAAAATAAGGTGTAATGGCTTTCTTTCTCGCAGTATTCAACTTCATAAGGGTGTGAGAAAGGGTGGCCCTTATCACCGTTACTGTATATTATGGCAGCAGAAGTGCTGGCTCAAAATATTCGTAAAGATGACAGCATATATTCATACTACCAGACAAACAAGAGGAAAAAATTAAGAGTTTTGCAGATGATGCGACTCTTTACTTGAGAAATTTGAAAAGCATTACTCAGTCGTTGAAAATGTTCAACAAATATGAAAAAGCAACAGGTGCAAAGCTGAACAAAAAGAAATCCAAAGGTTTAAGGGCTGGGAGTTTTAAAAACCGCACTGATTCAGTGGAAGGGATAGATTTTTCAAACAAGGTTTTACAGATCTTGGGAGTACGGTTCGAAAACAGTAACACATCTAGAGAAAACTGGAAAACAGTGATGGAAAAATATACGAATTGCCTTAAGATTTGGAATACTAGAAATCTGTCGTTTAAAGGCAGGACAATAGTAGCTAATATGCTGGCTGCATCAAAATTATGGTACCTGGCATCATTTTATCACGTACCTAAGGAAATTATTAATGAAGCAAACAGTAAATTATGGAATTTTATTTGGAGAGGCAAACGAGAAGTTATAAAAAGGGTCATTTTTATTCAAAGATATGATGACTGTGGCAAAAAAAATGTCGACATTGAAGAAAAAATTAATGCATTCCAATTAAAGTGGCTTATGAAATTATTTGAGAAAAATCCAGATAAAGGGACTCCTAAATGGGCCAGCATATTAAAATATTTCATAGCGAATTATGACAATAAACTGAATAGTGATTATCACTACCTCCATCTCAATTTCAAAGTCAACAACAAACGAACCCCGATGGTGTATGGGATATGTTAAATACCTGGAAGTCACTTAGACTTACAAGAGTGAATCCACCAACATATAAAACAGAATCTTCTTAGAGAAGTTCTGTGGTATAATGACAATATTAAGATTGAACGAAGTGTCCTTTTTTATGAAAAATGGTCAAAGAGTAGAATTTCAAGACATCTGGAATGATGACAGAAATGACTGGCTTCAACAATGGGAAACAATTGCAAAAATTAGAGGAGGTACAAATAGACATGTGCAAGAGGAAATTAAGACAGAGTATGAAACACTCCTCAATGCTATTCCAGATTCTTGGAAATAAATCATCACTTCAAACATCCAAAATGAAGAAAACTATGATATTTTAGACTTAGAGAATTATGGTCTGACAAAAGTGACGTCAAAACCAAGTCACTTTATTGGAAATTAGTTGATAAGAAATGGCATGCAGTCAAAGGTCAGATTGGTCAAAAATGGGCTGAGAATCTAAGTTTCACTGACAGTTACAAAGCTACTTTATTCTGCCGTCTTAATTCAACAGGAATTGTCAGCAATTCAGTAAATGATTTAAATTGGAAGATTTTCCATCGAGGCCTAATCACAGGAAGCTTGGCCAAAACTTTCAATTTAAGTGATAGGAAATGCCATATTTGTGGCCAAGAAGAAACACTGGAACACATCTTATTTGAGTGTAAATATGTTAAAGAAATCTGGCAAAATGTATTTCTTTCTTTATCAGAAAACACAACTTTGATAACAATATCAATATCAAAAGACTAGCAATTGCAGGAATCGAAAATGATAATAATGCAACATCTGATATTATTTACTGTATTACTTCCTTTGTAAAATATACAGTTTGGAATATTAGAAATTCGGTTACTCTTGATGAGATTAAAGTTTCCCTTCAATCCTATGTTATGCAATTAAAATGTTATCTCTCCTCATGGATGAATATATTGTATTTCACCTATAAGATGATGAACAAAACTGAGGATTTTATCACAAAGTTTTCAAGCCTTGTAAGACTTGAAGGAGAAGAATGCATTCTAAATGTAATTGAACAGCTAATTATCTGTTTGTTTGTTTTTTCAGACAAGGCGCATTGTAATTCTAATGCATTCACAGTTATGTAGATTTGTTTTATTTGCGACTATGTATATGCAAGTATTACTGATAAGCCTCTTGTCATAACTGAGTCTTGACCAAACAAAAGCTTTTGACAGGCTAAACAGAGATTTCCTTTTTCAAGTCCTTGACAAATTCAACTTTGGCACTGACTTCGAATTCATCAAGTGGATAAAAATTCTTTATAACAATACTACATGCAACATTAAGTGCAATGGCTTTCTTTCTCGCGGTATTCAACTTCATAAGGGTGTGAGACAAAGGTGACCCTCATCACCATTACTGTATATCTTAGCAGCATAAGTGCTAGTCGAAAATATTCGTAAAGATGACAGCATAGCGGGATTCATACTGCCAGACAAACAATAGGAAAAAAATAAGAGTTATGCAGATGATACGACTCTATACTTAATGTGGAAAGCATTACACAATAACAAACATGAAAAAGCAACAGGTGCAAAACTGAACAAGAAGAAATCCAAAGGTTTATGGGCTGGGAGTTTTAAAAACCGCACTGATTCAGTGGAAGGGATCGATTTTTTCAAACAATGCTTTACAGATTTTGGGAGTTGGGTTTGAACACAGTAACACATCTGGAAAAAAACTGGAAAACAGTGATGGGAAAATTTACGAACTACCTTAGGATCTGGAATACTAGAAATCTGTCCTTTAAAGACAGGGCAATAGTAGCTAATATGCTGGCTGCATCAAAATTATGATACCTGGCATCATTTGATCACATACCTAAGGGTAAATTTGCTTATTGTCAAAACAGATCTATTGAGGATGCCGTCTCCCTAGATATCCATTACGCACTTGAACATTTGGATAAACCAAATAGATATGTTAGAATGTTGTTTGTAGATTTCAGCTAGGCCTTCAATACGATACTCCCGCACAAGCTTTTCGTCAAACTTAAACAGATCGGTTTTGTCGACTCTATTAGTTTATGAATTCTTGATTTTCTTTCGAACAGACCCCAAATTGTTAAAAAAGGTGATGCCATGTCTTCGTCTCTTGTACTCAGTACAGGTGCACCTCAAGGATGCGTTCTGTCACCGTTCCTTTACTCCCTGTTTACTTATGATTGCGTTTCTACTCATGATACCTCTCCATTGATTAAATTTGCAGACGACACAACCATTGAAGGGCTTATAAACAACTCCAACGAAACTTCATATCGCAAACAAGTTGACAGTCTTGTCAGTTGGAGTTCAGAAAATAACTTTGAACTTAATGTTTCTAAAACCAAAGAAATGGTCATCGACTTTCGCAAAAAAACATGTCCTTGAACCTCTTGTTATTAATGGTACTTCCATTGTGATTGTTGATTATTTAAGTTCCTCGGAACTACCATTTTAAATGACTTAAATGGCACAGAAACACTGTAAATATCACCAAAAGAGTTCAGCAACGCCTCTATTTTTTGAGGCGGCTGAAGAAATTTGGAATCAGTAAGAATATAATGATTCAATTTTACAGGGCTGAGATCGAAAGTGTGTTAACTTTTTCAATCACTATTTGGTTTGGCTCATTATCTCAGCAAGAGAAAGCACAATTAAACAAAATTGTTACTACTGCATCAAGGATTATTGGCACAGATTTACTCTAACTTGAAAATATCTATCGGCAGCGTGTGGCTAACAGGGCCTCACACATCATCGATGACAGCACTCATCCAGCTCATGATTTATTTCATTTGCTCCCCTCTGGACGGCTATCGGTCCTTTAAAGTGAATACCGCACGTTCAGCAATAGTTTTTATCCACGTGCTGTTCAAATACTTTCAGATCGCAATTTTTAATTTGCATCGTATTTTTTATTACCTGTATCCATAAGATTTTATATTCTTTTTTACTCATGCCTCCTTCGTATTACTTTTTTGGTTTTATAGTCGGTTTTTAAAGTGTTTTAGTTACATGTAATATCTGATGTTGTGTTGTTTTATGTGACGACAGCAAGACAATTTCCTAATGTACATGAATGTATATAATGGCAATAAAGTTATCTAATCTAATCTAATCTAGATTATTGTATTGCTGCTAAGAACCTTCTTGTTGATATTCAATATTTTAGAGTATATGATTACACACGTTTTTCTGATCATTGTCCAGTTGGTATTTCTATTGCTTTAGATACTTGTTCCTCTTCCGCAGTCGATATCACTGTTTGTAACCCATGTCCGTGCAGATATATTCGGAATGATGATGAAAAACAACAATTTTTAGAATCTTTGCAGAATTCACCCATTCAAGCTGAACTAAGTAATTTTAGTACTGTCTGTAATAGTTCTACTTCATGCGATGAGTCTGTTGCTACCTTTGAAGCTATTATCCACAAAGTTGCTGATTGTTCTTTGAAAAATTACACCAAGACCCAGTTCCAAAAAATCTAAATCAAAAGCAAAGAGAAAAGAAACCTTGGTTTGATAATTCTTGTTATTCAGTACACACTGAGTTAAACGAGGCTTGTAAACTTTTAAGTCGCTTCCCTTGTGATCCTTTCATTAGAGGTAAATGCTTTACTTAAAGCATTATAAAAAGCTTATCAAGCAAAAGAAGTATATTTACAAAAAGAGCTTGCTTGAACAGTTAGAGAATTCTCATTCTGAAAGTATGCAGAATCATTTGAAGTTATGGAAAGAAATCATAGGCGATAGTGTTACTGACAGAAGTGACGTTTCAATTTCTCAAGGGAAATGGTTAAATCATTTTAGAAATTTAGCTGATGGTGGTCATGATGTTTCTGATAACTTTTCTGTACTAGTACTTTCTGATCTGCATTGCATGGTAAAGAGTAATTATGATAATGTGTGTCCTATTCTAAATTGTCCTTTTTCTGAAGCAGAATTACTTAAAGCCCTCTGTAAGTTGAAATCAAAAAAGTCCCCAGGTGCAGATGGTATCTTGAATAAAATGTTGAAGTTTGGTGGACAAAGTTTGCGTACTCCACTTTGCTCTTTATTTAACACAATTCTTAGATCCGGTAAGTTTCCCAGTTCTTGGAAATCAGCTTTTTTAGTACCTGTTTACACATCAGGTGACAGAAGTGATCCATCCAATTATCGAGGAATCTCAATTAATAGCTGTCTGGCAAAATTGTTCACACCTGTTCTCAATTGTAGGCTTGTTAAATACCTGGATGAAAAGGGAATTTACACTCCATTTCAGTCTGGTTTCAGAGTCAAGAGATCTACTTCTGATAATATTTTTGTTTTGAGATCTGCTGTTGATAAGTATATTTATTCTTCGTATATGAACAAAGCTGATTGCAACTTGGGAAACAAGTATCTTTTTTATTGTTTTACTGATCTTCATAAAGCATTTGATAAAGTTTGGAGACCAGGTTTGCTTAGGAAACTTAAGAATTATGGTATCAATAATCTAACAATAGCCTCACTGACATGTTTGAATCTAAAGTAGGAGTTAAACTGGGCTGTAGTGTGAGCCCTGAGTTACTTAACATTTACATAAATGACCTTCCAGGTACTTTTGGCTCCAGTGAGGACAGCCCAATTACATGAGATTCATTGCGCATCAACTGTCTTTTATATGCTGATGATCTCCTGTTGATTTCAGAAACTCAAGTAGGTTTGCAAAGTTGTCTTGATAAATTACACTCTTATTGTTTGTAGTGGAAGCTCTATTAGTACAAAGAAGTTAAAAGTCATGGTTTTTAACAAAAGTAACCATTTACTGAATGGTACATAACTTACCTATAATGGACTTGCCCTTGATGTTGTGAAAGATTATTGTTATCTTGGTTTTGTTATAACTTCCAATGGCAAATTTAAAGCAAATTTTCAAACTCTTAAGATGAAAGCTAAGGCTCTTTTAGTGTTCGTAAAGATATTTTCTATAAAGGGAATTTTTCTGTGAAATTTGCCTTAGATCTTTTTGATCATTTGATTGTACCCATTCTGACCTATGGTTGTGAAATTTGGGGGAATGAAGTTAATGATAAGAGTAATTTCTTAAATGATGTTAGCTTTTCTTTTTACAGATATTTACTGGGAGTTTCAAAACATGCTCCCCAGGCAGGTATTATAGGTGAACTTGGTAGATCCTAACAAAATTGTCATCTATAGTCAAAACGCATGTTAAAATATTGGCATAGATATTTTTCAGTGATGACTTCTGTTACGTTCAGCGTATCTTTCTGCAAGATGTCATTCAAGGTGGTTTGAGTTCATTCAAAGTGGCGGTGATATCACAGGTAGCATGCTGAGTGTTGTCCTTAGAAGCCGGGTGCCGGGTAAAGAAACCGCCTGTTTTGCATTTTTTTCCGGCTATTTTTAACGTAATTAGATTATTTTTATAGACCTGTAATTTCGGGATCGCACTGCCAGTTGTTCGACGGCACACGTACGATTAGCAGTTTCATGACCCCTTTCCTGTCTTGGAACTGCACAAACATTAAACGGTTTCTAAATACCCATTTGTATACTAATTTATCTTTCAAGCTATTCACAATAAGGACAGTAATCGAAGTATACCTTTGAAACTCTAGCAAAATATGTGACACGTGATGATAATGGCAAAAATAATGGGAATAAGTGTGATGCACGCACTTACGGAGAAACGTATTAAAATCGTATAACTCAATATGTGCTCAGTCACTAATAAAAAACTTACACTAAGGAAATTGCGTTCAGATGTTGCGATAAACACGTTGGACTCTGCACTACCTACATTGGTTGGAGGAGAATGGGAAAGGTAGAATCTTTAGTTATGGAAAATACATTGATCAAAATATGTGACACGTGATGATAATGGCAAAAATAATGGGAATAAGTGTGATGCACGCACTTACGGAGAAACGTATTAAAATCGTATAACTCATATGTGCTCAGTCACTAGTAAAAACTTACACTAAGGAAATTGCGTTCAGATGTTGCGATAAACACGTTGGACTCTGCACTACCTACATTGGTTGGAGGAGAATGGAAAGGTAGAATCTTTAGTTATGGAAAATACATTGATCAAAATATGTGACACGTGATGATAATGGCAAAAATAATGGGAATAAGTGTGATGCACGCACTTACGGAGAAACGTATTAAAAATCGTATAACTCAATATGTGCTCAGTCACTAATAAAAAACTTACACTAAGGAAATTGCGTTCAGATGTTGCGATAAACACGTTGGACTCTGCACTACCTACATTGGTTGGAGGAGAATGGGAAAGGTAGAATCTTTAGTTATGGAAAATACATTGATCACAATGGATATAGACGTTGAGAAATCACTAACTATGATCTCCAATAGTACGGCTCTTACAGTCTGGATCTAAATAATGGCCTCATGCTTGTGGTCCTCCATTAGCAAAAAGAGTAACGTTTGTGGTTTTGCTAATCTTAGTTTTAATCCCAGAGCACACTCTCTGCGCTATTTGTATTTGTCAGCAAGAATTTGACCACGCCACTAAATTTAATTTGACCGTAGAGGAATCTATCGCATTGTTGCGTGGAAGGAACTATTAATATCACGTAATGAAACACAAGGTTTGCACGTGAATGAAAACCAATTGAAAATAGTCAAGATTTAGTTTACCCGTGACTCATAACTTTGAAACAATGCTTCTCAATATTTTATTGTCTCTGAGCAATAGCTGTAACTTTTTGAATTAGTTGTTATTAGTTTTCTTAATTTTTCTTAGTTTTCTTTTTAAACAAGTACATCTGACTGAAGTAGAAGTAAATCTTCAATTCAGTCAAATGCCAATTGTTACAAAGTTATGAGACAAGGGTAAAGTAAATTTTGACCATTTTTCAACAAACACACACTGACACATTTGAAATTGCCTATCAAGGTGTTAATTAATTCGGTGTTAGGTATACAGTGTGTAAGGGTCTTGGCTAAATTTGGAACTAATTGTCAATGCAGATATATGCAAGGGTTCAATATTCATTTTAACGCTGCACAAGAAAGTTTAGACCAAGACTTTCTGATTTTACACGATCACGAACATTTCTATGCGTTCTGCCTTCTTCCTTTCTACTTTCAATTAGTAGACAGAAGTTACATATCGTAAGAGACAATCTCTTTCAGCGTTTATCATCGTCGGTTTAGGCCCCGATGCTAAAAAAACTGAAGATAGAGTTTTGCTGTTCACATGGTGATTTTAATACAGATGAGTAAAATGGGAAGTTGTGCGATAGTCTGACGTTTTCCAGGCACGTCATGACAGTCTCGTGCTGGGGCTACAAGGCTTTGACCTGGAGAAGAGGATTGGCATTAGACAAGGAGCAGCCTTTCCCCTCCCTGCCGGCGGTAACACCCTCATGGGGTGCGAGATATTCGGAGTCACACAGTTTCCGTCATCGCCATTTTCTTTTTCCTTATAGGAAAGGCAAACTATAGTCTACAATGAGAAACTTAAATAAATTTATTTTAAACGTCCATAGTGCACTAATTCATAGATTTTTTATCCATAAAGGATCTAAGATAATTTATTAATAAAAGTCTGTAACGCGCTTAATTTTTAGATATTTCTGACCGTAACGGATCTAAATTAATATACATACGGAATTGTATATACACAACTAAATAATCTCAATTTATGTTATAATCAAATTAGATGCCTAACATTTTGCATATTATTGCTTGTGTATTGTCACCAAAATGTCAAAACTTCCGTCATTACATTATCTATTGAGATGACAATGAATGAAGTAAACAGATGTGTACATTAATTCGACTTTCGACTTTTAGCAGTTGTCTGAGCATAAGCCATTGCATGTTGATTAATCGATGTTATAACCTTCCAGGACAGTGCGATCAGTTTATCTATTAAAAATGAAGAAGAGAAGATTTACTGCCCCTAGGAGCAGAAACATTCCACAAACTGCTATGTAGATGTTTACAAATGTAAAATATTTATATCTTTGAAATTCTTCTTCTTTAACTATTTCAAATCAGTTTGCCTTTTCTTTGAAGAAAAATGTGTTTGACCACGGGCGATAACGGAATTGATGAGCCTCCGAAGATCTCGCACACCATATCTCGCACCCCATGAGGGTGTTACCGGTGGCAGGGAGGGTAAGAAGGCTCCTAATCCGTAATGTCAAACCTCATTTTCAGGTCAAAGCCTTTTGGCCCCGGCACGAGACTGTCAGGAGGCGCCTGGGATACGCCTCAGTTAGTATCATCAAGTTCATTCAAGGCATCCTTTGTATAAAATCACATCAAAACAGCAAAAATTTATCTTAGCTTCGTTCAACTTAAATCACCTATGATAAAACACCAAAACAGACTATATCACGCAATGTAAATGGGTCATCTCTGGTCATCAAACTTACGACTGCACCAAACGTATATTGCTTCACATAGCGAATGGCGGGTTCTACGTGATTTCATAACAACAATAATCTACACTTTTTTCGCACATTGTCTGTAGTATGCTTATAGCTATCTTCTTGGGCAAGCAAAGCACTCCGCGAGACGGTGAACTAATCTCCACATAGATTTAACCGATATTAGGAAAAGTTTAGACAGGCTACAAAAACAAAACAACAAAACAAACAATTGTATGCATTTTGGATTGACGTAAGGTCACTCAGGGTCATCAACCTCTCAAGTTCACCAGAGAAAAAATAGTTTTATGCATGCCTTGCTTTGCTGTTTCTGTTGGTTACGATTAATTTAGAGAAAGTATTGGGCCGATGCCCTATTGTTTCATAGTTAAATGTCTTCTAGAAAAAATGTAATGCTCTTTTTTGATAGATTACAGTTTGAGGCTTTGAGGTGAGATGGTCTCTCTTTCTTCAGATTCAATATTGATTGAAGCAGGTCATGATTTTTGAACGCCTTGAAAATGTTTGACGTTTGAGCTTAACTAGGCAAACGGCGTGGCTGTAAGGTTCTCAATAAACCGAGGTCATGTTGTTTTTCGTCGACGGTAGGGGGGTTGGGGAGGGTCGAAAACTACGAAGGTTTTCACAGAGTTTGCCAGCGCATGAGTTAAATACATTTATCAATTTCTATTACCAATTATTAGGGAGTTCTGATTGAAATATCACTAGTAGTCTTACGAAACCAAACGAGTCCAAAACAGGTTGATGACCTTGGATCACCCTTGTCATCAAACTTACGACAGCGCCAAACGTATGGCTTATATTGCTTGGCATAGTGAAAGGCGGGCCTGACGTAATGTAGATTATTTCAAAGGTTGGGAGACAAGTTAATTATCTTTTCATTTACGAATGTTTTTATAAAATCAGAAGCGTGCATAAAATACGGCAAGGATCATCTACACTCTTTCGCATATTGTCTACAGTATGCTTGTAACTATCATCTGGGTTAAACAAAGCATTCTGCATGACGGTGCATCTCAACACTCTTTCAGGATAGAACAAGAAACTATTGTTGAAATATACAGTGAAAAGTTCACAACAGTTACGGCTAGCGGCCGTTTAAGCTAAGAGTACATTCAAGAAGAGTTTTATGCACGCTCTGCTTTGTTTTTGTTGCTTTCGATAAATTTAGAGAAAATATTGAGCCAATACCTGATTGTTTCATAACTGAATGTTTTGTAGGAAGAATGGAATACTATAAGTATTTTGATGGGATTAAAATTTGCCAAGGTGTGGAGGCTTTTCATCCAACCATTGACTTACTATGTTGACAAAGGTCAATTATATACTTGAATATAAGCTAAATCAACAAGGCAAGGCCATTCATTTGAATTTCAGGAGGAAAAATGGGAAAATTCTTCCAATACGGGAACTTTGTACGCTCCGGCAGACTTTTTTTGTTGGGTTCCCACGAACGCCCTCACACGGCCGAGTACTCGACTCAGCTTCCTTGAGAGGGACGACAATTTTTTGGAGCAAACTCCTCAACCATTCATTGCAGAAAACTCTGAGGCGAGGCGGTCTCTCTCCTCAGAGTCAATATTGATGGAAGTGGGTAATAATTTTTCCAACTTGAAAATGTTTGACGTTTTAGCTTAACTATGCAAACAGGGTGGCCTTTGGTTTCTGGCAGAATTTCTTTTCTTTAGCACTATCGTCGTCAATGAAAAGCTTTTTACACCTTAGAAAAGTTGCTATTTGTGATATAAATGTCAAACAAGCTGCCACTTAAATTGCGAATATCGAGGTCAGATTGTTTAATCGGCGAGGGGGGGGGGGGTTGGTTGAGCGTCGGATACCACGAAAGTTTTGACTTGTTTGAGTACCACATGAGTTAAAGACATTTACCCATTTATATTACCAATTATTAGGAATTTCCCCGGGGGGGGTAACTCCCATAGATGGCTATACGGGGAGGGTCCGCGCGAAAGGGGTCGTTTTTTTGCACTGTTTGGTATCAGAAAGGGTATACTTTTCACGAGGTGTTGGTATGAGAAAGGGTCCGGTTTTAAACACAAACTGACATTTGTTTAAAAATCATGCTGTCAACACTGGAAATCCATGTATCTACATCCCAGATCTACCATCAAAATTTCCGATCAGTCGGTTGGACTGTTGGTACCCCTGGTACGCAAGGCGAGTGAGTCGTATCTGTAACCGTAAGATAAACGTTCCATTTGTAAGCAGAGGAAAATGCCCTCAAGAGGTCTCGCGGTATTCTATGAGATTTTACATGTAAGCATGGCAGATTAAGAACAGTCCGACTGTTCTTAGACTGACTAGATTATTATATTGTATGGTATCAGAAAGGGTAGGTTTTTTTGCTCAAAACTGGTATCATAACAGTTTGGGTTTCCATGTTCGTGCGGAGCCCCCTCCCCCCCCGTACTATTAGCCATGGAGTTACCCCCGGGGGAATTTCTAGTCAAAATATTTCTGATGGTGTTACGATACTAATGAGTCAAAAAAGGTTGTTGACCTTGGATCACCGCTATTCATAAAACTAATGACTGCGACAAACGTACCTACCGGTATGTACCTACCTACCTACCTACCTACCTAGGTCCCTCCCTCCCTCCCTCGCTCTATGCCTCCTGACCTACCTGCATAACTACCTACCTACCTACCTACCTACCTACCTTCCTACCAACATACCAGACTACCTACCTACCAAACTACCTACCTAACTATGTACCTACCTACCTATGTACATACCTACCTACCTACCTTCCTACCAAACTAACTACCAATGTACCTACGTGCCTACGTACCTACCTACATAATTACCTCCATTCTGGCCGACCGACCGACCGATCGACCTACCTACTTACCTACCTACCTACATACCTACCTACTTACCTACCTACCTACCTACCTACCTACATACATACATACCTTTTACATTTGACATTTTCAATTTCTAGATACCATGGTTCTCAGGGACAATTACGCATGATTCTTGTCCAAATTGATCCAAAGGTCTTAAAATAGGGTGCTTTTGCATCATAAATAACTACTTTGTCACAATATAACACAAATCAATATGAACAATTACAATGAAACATTGTTTGTTTCCTCTATTTTGCAATTTCACCTTAAACCATGGTTCTAAACTTCCGTTTTACGGGCCATTACACATGGTTCTTGTTCCAATTCATCCAAAGCTCACAAAATACGATGGTTTTGCATAATAAATCACTATTTTGTTACAGCATTACACACATCTATATCAAATCTAATATTTAAAACATATTTAAGAAATTTATTCGCAATATTAGGATAAAATGGTCTACACAGTTCCAGTGAATGGTTTATTTAATACAGTTATTACCCTCATTGACCCAAAGGCCTAAATATACGCAGGTTCTAGCAAACTACCTGCCTACCTACCTACCTACCTACCAACCTTCCTACCAAACTACCTACCTATGTACCTACCTTCCTACCTACCTAATTCGTCCCTCCCCCTCCCTCCCTCCCTCTGTGCCTCCCGACCTACCTACAAAACCACATACCTACCTACCTTCCTACCTACCACCCTACCTACCTACCTACCTACCTACGTACCTACCTACCTTTGTACCTACCTACCCAAACCCTCCTACCTACCTACCTACCTACCTACCTACCTACCCAAAACCCTTCCTACCTACGTACGTACCTACCTAACTACCTACGTAATTCTCCCCATCCATCCCTCCCTCCATCCCTCCCAACCTACCAACATAACCACCTACCTACCTACCTTCCTACCTACCTTTGTACCTTCCTACCTACCTATACCCAATTACCTTTCTACCTACGTACCTACCTACCTACCATCTACCTAGCTACCTACCTTCCTATCAAATTACCTATCTATGTATCTACCTACCTAACTTCCTACCTACCTACCTACCTTCCTACCAAACTACCTATCTATATACCTACCTTCCTACCTACCTACCTACCTAATTCGTCCCTCCCACTCCCTTCCTCCCTCCCTCTGTGCCTCTTGACCTACCTACATAACCACCTACCTACCTACCTACCTACCTACCTACCAATCTATATACCTATGTACCTACCTACCTACCTACCTACCTGTTGAGGCCAAATTTCAAAGTAAAGTTTTGTAGTATAGCGCCCTCTTTTCTCTATAACTTTCAATGCTTTTTGGTTTGTGCTGACCTTTGACCCCTGGTCAGCGCGCCATGCTTTCTTTGTTTTTGTGTGAAGTGAAACAGATTTGTTTCTTCGACTTGTAAACTTGATGGTTTGATGCATCAAGTTAAAGGTTTCAAGATACAGTAATGGTATGTAATAGTCTAATATTCAACGGTGTTTACTATGATGTGTTTTTGGAGTACATGTGACGATACTGTCTCTGGGCGATTTTTTCTGTGTATTGGGTCCGGCCATGTGACTAGCTCCGGTCAGCTCATGGCAGTTTCACGGATGATTTATGTGTTTACATTCTACGCTAAAAGACATTCAAAATTACGTATATGAGTATGGGTTTCGCGTTGTGCAACCCATCAGGCATTTTAGTACAAGTTTGTGCGGCAAATTTGTTACTGTGTCTGCATTACCCAAGCTCTGCTTGAAAGTTTCACATGCTGAAATTGGTGTATTTGCCGTATGTAAATGCCTTGCCACTACTTGTGTGTATTTGATTTATAAGCCCTTTTGATTATTTTACTTTCCCAGTATGTATAAGACAGTCAAGATACTTTGGCAGAGTATAGATGTTAGCCCTTTGATTGGCGGTGTTGGGAAATTGTTTTGGTGAGAATTAGTTTATTCTTATGTCATTTGTTATACATATATTACTCTGTTTCATAGTATAGTCTGAGGACACTGCTTTACAAGTTAAACAGGGTCATGCTTAATCAGTTCAGAGGACAAGTAGACCCAGTAAGAACGCATTATGAAAGCACCAGATTTAATGTATTTTATTATTTTCAATGCAAAGAAAGCCATAGACAGTAAGCTATAAGGATGATATCATACTAGTGTATGAAGTAGGTTGAAGTTTTGATTTATTTCGGTATGACATACTTCGGGCGGACCACACTGTGAGGTGGTTGTGAAGGCTGCTTTTTGATGGGTATTTCTATGATATTGGTATAACAGTCAGGTACACATACTTAGTGATTTTTCTTTTGTGTATTTTTCAGTTAATCGTATCGTACTGTATCGTGACGTATTGTGTTAGATGGTCGATGCGCATTAAAGACAATATATCCCTGACGTTGAGCCTCCATGTTTTCATTGTGGTGAAAGGGGCGTACATCTTCATTAACGAAACAATTCTGTTGGAGGGATATTCTTCAAAATGGAAGAGGAGAAAAGATCTAGGACGCTAACTCCCAAGGGGCAAGAGTATGCCAAGAGGTAAAGTACAAGGCTCTTGGAGAAGCATGGAGAAGTCTGAAGTCTGTATCAGAGGAGATAAAATCTCTGATAGCAGAAATCCGCCAATAGAAAGTGCCAAGGACTCTTACACTAAGTGGATGGATAAATATG
Organism: Ptychodera flava; assembly: GCF_041260155.1. Taxonomy (NCBI): domain Eukaryota; kingdom Metazoa; phylum Hemichordata; class Enteropneusta; family Ptychoderidae; genus Ptychodera; species Ptychodera flava. The sequence continues at coordinate 43,122,777 of NC_091936.1, forward strand.
AGCAATTTTTGAATGCCAATGATAAGTATTGTGCGTTGTTGCAGGAAGATGCTTGTGCTGAACACTTTGAACATTGGTATGAAGAAAGGATGTTTGGATAACAAATGTGAAATCCAAAATAGAGAACTGGTTTTCAAGTAGTCAGAGGAGCAACAAGCTATCAGACCAGCAGGGTCCTCAGTCACCAAGGCAGGATCTTTGGCAAATTCTAAAACATCAATGAAAAGCAAGATGTCTTCAGTGAAGTTAGCAGAAAAGGCTAAAGAGTTAGAGTTACAAGAAAGAGAGAAATTAATAAAAGATAAGCAAGCTCTGGAAAGGAAGTTGAAGTTGTTGGAAATAGAACTACAGCACCAAGCAGAGTCACATGAGGTTCAGACAAAGTTAGCAGTGTCTAGAGCTAAAAGTCAGCTGCTAGACGAAATTGAAAGTGATATTGACAGCCAGTCTGTTGGCAGTGAAAACAGTGAGAACAATGTTACAAGTGAAAAGCATGAGCCTTCAAACCAGCGTCATCAGAATGACCGTATGGAAAATAAGACAATGTCAAAGGTTGAAGTGATGCCTAAGAAATCAAAGGTCTCTGACAAGGTGCTCAGCGATGTTTTGATTGAAATACAGAAGCCAAAACTTGAAATAACAAAGTTTGACGGTGACTGTTTAACTTACAACAAGTTCATGCGTCAATTTAAATTTAGGATAGAGGGACTATGCTCAAATGATGAGAAGAGAGCCTATTTTGAGCAATTCACTACAGGTGAAGCTCATCGTATTGTGGTTGGTTTCTCATACCTTGATGTTGATGTCAGCTACCCACCTGCAATGAAAGAGCTTTATAGAAGATATGGTGATCCTTAGGTAATTGCTAATTCATTTATCCTGGATACCTATTGGAGCAGACGATCCAAAAGCCCTGGATGGGTTTACAGTGTTTTTGAAAGAATGTGAAGCTGCTACCCGTTGTGTTGGCAGTTTTGGTGTGCTTGACTATTCAGAGAACTTGAAGCACATTGTTCAAAAGTTGCCTATCCACATGCATGATCGGTGGAGAAGTGTTGTCCACAGTCTCCGTGAGAAGCAAAAGAGAATTGGTTTCAATGACCTTGTAAAGTTCTTCCAGTTAGAAGCAACCAAGCTTAATGATCCAATTTATGGGAGAGATAACTTGGTTTCGGACAAAAGACAGAAAAGGGACCGCACACAGCGCAAGGTTGTTGCTGCAACAAATGTTGAGAATGGTGGTCTGAAGTGTTGGTGTTGTGATGGACCACATTGCCTAGCCAGCTGTTCAAAACTTGAGACGATGACCCTGAAAGACAGGAGAGACCTGGTGAGAAAATTGAAAGTGTGTTTCAAGTGTTTCAGAAAGGGACATGTTGCAACCAGATGCAAATCAAAGATAACTTGTGATGTGTGTAATGGTAATCACCACAAAGTTTTACATGACTTCAATCAACAAAAGGAGCAGAAGAGTGACAACCACCTACCAAAAGTGCAATGACTGCTGATCAGCCAATGAGTGCTCATGCTGCAAGTGGTGCTGGTTGTACTATGCCAATTGTTCCAGTGAAGGTGATTTTAGGGTCTAGACAGAAAGATGTAATGCATTTTTAGATCCTGGGAGCAATGTATCGTTCTGCACTGAAGGTTTAGCGCAGAAGTTGCAGGCAGCTGGTAACAGGATGACTCTTACCATGAGGACAATGGGTGCTCCATGTGAAATTCCAACACGAGTGATATCTGGTATGAAGATAGAGGCCATCAATGGTGAAGGGGTTCCAGTGCAACTGCCTCCTATATTTACAAAGGCAAGTTTACCCTTGAGGAATGGCACATACCTTCACAGAGGGATATTTCAACCTGGAACACCTCAGCAATATAGACCTCCCTAGACTGAAGATCAACAGCAATATTGATCTGCTTATGGCAACAATGTTCCAGCAGCCTATGCACCTATAGATGTGAAGACAGGCCCACCAGGAAGTCCTTATGCTACAAAGACTCCTCTAGGATGGGTTGCATGGGGCGTTAAGAAGACTGGAAAGGAGAATTGTAGTAATTTTGTCCTTGCTGACAGTAGTCTTGAGAAGTTGTATAAACAAGTCTGAACTATGACTTCCCAGAGAGAAGAGTAGATGATAGAAGAGAGATGTCCTGGAAGACAAGCGTTTTATGGAGGTGATGGATAGTTCTTGCAAGACAGTTAATGGTCATTACCAGTGGATCTTCCTCTCAGGGATCAAAATGTAAGATTACCCAATAACCGACAGATGGCAGAACAACGGTTGAAAGGTCTGCAAGTGAAAATGGGTAAGAATCCCCAATTCAAAGCAGATTACATAGACTTTATGGAGAAAGTAATTGCCAGTGGATATGCAGAAGAAGTATCAGATGGAGAGAAACCAAAGGAGGGAAGAGAATGGTATATACCACATCATGGGGTGTACCACCCAAGAAAGCCGGATAAGATCAGAGTTGTGTTTGATTGCGCGGCAAAGTGCAGTGGGATATCCCTGAATGATGTTCTGCTTCCTGGTCCAAATCTGATGAATGATCTTCAGGGAGTGCTGATGAGGTTTAGAGAGTATCCAGTAGCCTTCTCGAGTGACATTGAGTGCATGTTCTATCAAGTGAAGGTGCCTGAGAGTCAACGAGACCTGCTGAGATTTTTATGGTGGCCAAAGGGCGATATGAGTCAGAAGCCTAAGGTGTACCGTATGGGTGTGCATCTGTTTGGAGCGGTATCTGCACCATCATGCTGTAATTATAGCCTCAGAAGAACTGGTACAGACAACAAATGTAATGCCAGTCCAGAGGCAGTCAACACTCTACATAATAATTTCTACATGGATGATGGACTTAAGTCAGTTGCAGATGTTGAAAGAGCCATTCACTTGGTAAGTGAACTGAAGACTTTGTGCAAGGAAGGCGGCTTTAACCTAACCAAGTGGTCGAGTAATAAGAGAGAGGTGTTGAAGGAAATCCCAGTGATGGATCGAGCTAAAGAGCTGATGGACCTAGACCTGGAATCATCGCAGCTTCCTATTGAGAGAACACTTGGAGTGTTATGGAATGCAGAGACGGATGAGTTCCAATTTAGGTGCCAAATAAGGAAAACAGAGGGACAAGAAGGGCCATGCTGTCTTTATTAAGCTCGATCTATGATCCTCTTGGATTTATAGCACCCCTCCTCATTCCTGCAAAGACTGTACTTCAAGAGATGTGCAAACAAGAAGCTGGATGGGATGACGAACCAAGTCATGATATATTTAGAAAGTGGCAGGCCTGGAAAATGAGCATCCAAGACTTGGAAGAAGTAAAGATTCCTCGATGCTATGTGCCAGCAGAATTCGAAAGGTGATACACAGGAGTTGCATGCCTTTGCTGATGCCAGCGAAATCGGATATGGTTGTGTTATCTACATCAGACAGGTCAATGCAAATGGAGACATACATTGTTCATTTGTCTTTGCCAAGGCAAGAGTGACTCCTTTGAAGAAGGTCACTATACCACGATTGGAACTTACGGCTGCGACATTAGCAGTGAGAATGGTCGCTATAGTTCAAAGAGAGTTAGACTTTAAGATTGACAAGACTCTGTACTGGACAGACAGCACAGCAGTTCTGAGATATATCATGAATGATAAAGCAAGATACCACACCTTTGTTGCAAACCGTGTGCAGATCATCAGAGAAGCTTCAGTTCCTGAGCAGTGGCACTATGTGGATACCAAGGTGAATCCTGCGGACTTGGCGTCAAGAGGTGTTAAGACGACCAGAGAGCTGAACGACAGTGATTGGCTTTGCGGACCGGACCTTCTGTGGCAGAAGGAAGATGAATGACCGGAGCAAGTGATTTCCAATGCAGGTGAGAATGATCCAGAAGTGAAGACTAGCTGTGTGACCATTCAGTCTGATGATACTTCAGTCATTGATTCTTTGGTGACAAGAATCTCCGGTTGGTGGAAATTAAAGAGAGTGATGTCCTGGGTCATCTTGGCTAAGAAGAAGTATTTGAAGTTGATTGGAAGATTAGAAGAGAAAGTTGAAGAATCCGTTCTGCGCTTGACTCCAAAGATGTTAAATGAGAGTGAAGTAGCTATAGTGAAGGCCATTCAAAATGAGGCATATACTGAAGAGATGGAAGCTCTGTCCAAGGCAAGACAGTCTCTAAGAGAAGTCCGCTTTTCAAATACCATCCTTTGTTGACTGATGAGGGTCTTATCCGTGTTGGTGGTAGACTCAATAAAGCAGACCTACCCTATGAGACAAAGCATCCATTAGTATTACCAAAGCACGCAAAGGTATCAGTCATGATTGTCAAAGATGCCCATTCCACTGTTGGCCATTTGGGAAGAAATGCCATATTGGCAAAGGTGAGGGAGAGGTACTGGATTTATGGAGCGAGCCAGTTGGCGAAGAGAGTTGTTAGGAATTGTGTCACATGCCGGCGATATCAAGCAGTGCCTTGTGAACAGATGATGGCCGACTTGCCAGCAGATAGAGTTGAGGCGGAGGTATCACCATTTACGTTCTGTGGTATGGACTATTTTGGTCCTATATGGTGCGCAGAGGAAGATCTGAGGTGAAGCGGTATGGTGTTATATTTACCTGCTTATCTTCGAGAGCTGTACACTTAGAAGTTGCACATTCATTGGAGACTGATGCGTGCATTAATGCAATTCGTAGATTTGTGGCAAGAAGAGGTCCTGTCAGGAGTATCCGTTCTGACAACGGCACAAATCTAGTAGGGTCAGAGAAGGAGCTGAGACAGATGCTTGAAAGGTTAGACCAGTCTAAGATGAATGATGTGTTGTGCGTAGAAGGAGTTGAGTGGCATTTCAACCCCCCCTACAGCCTCACACTTTGGTGGAGTGTGGGAGAGGATGATCCGCACGACCAGGAAGATCTTGTTCAGTCTGTTTAGAGAACAACCCCGTATAGTAGATGATGAGACGCTCAGTACTGTATTCTGTGAGGCTGAGAACATAATCAACAATAGACCATTGACTACAACATCATCAGATCCTAATGATTTGTTGCCGCTGACACCTAACATGCTAATACACCCACAAGCGAAAGTACTTAGTTCGCCGGGAGTGTTTGAGAAGAATGACATTTATGCAAGAAAGCGCTGGCGTCAAGCTCAATACTTGGTGGATGTATTTTGGTTCCGCTGGAGAAAGGAGTATTTGGTTACTCTACAGCAGAGATCCAAGTGGCAAAAACAAAGACGCAATGTGGAAGTTGGAGATATTGTGCTCATGTTGACAAGTCCGTGCCCCGAAATAGTTGGCTGATGGGAGTAGTTGAGATGACTTTCAAAGACAAGAAAGGAGATGTGAGGTCATGCAGAGTGAAGACAAGGACATCAACTCTAGAAAGACCATCGCAAAATTGTGCATTCTCGTTGAGGCAGAGATGAAATAAATACCTTCGGATTGTGTGATATATTTGAACATCTGACTATTGACAGCCAAAAATTTGGTCTCTTTGTATATTTGGAATTGCTAGAGTCGCAATTCAGGGGCGGGAGTGTTGAGGCCAAATTTCAAAGTAAAGTTTTGTAGTATAGCGCCCTCTTTTCTCTATAACTTTCAATGCTTTTTGGTTTGTGCTGACCTTTGACCCCTGGTCAGCGCGCCATGCTTTCTTTGTTTTTGTGTGAAGTGAAACAGATTTGTTTCTTCGACTTGTAAACTTGATGGTTTGATGCATCAAGTTAAAGTTTCAAGATACAGTAATGGTATGTAATAGTCTAATATTCGACGGTGTTTACTACGATGTGTTTTTGAGAGTACATGTGACGATACTGTCTCTGGGCGATTTTTTCTGTGTATTGGGTCCGGCCATGTGACTAGCTCCGGTCAGCTCATGGCAGTTTCACGGATGATTTATGTGTTTACATTCTACGCTAAAAGACATTCAAAATTACGTATTTGAGTATGGGTTTCGCGTTGTGCAACCCATCAGGCATTTTAGTACAAGTTTGTGCGGCAAATTTGTTACTGTGTCTGCATTACCCAAGCTCTGCTTGAAAGTTTCACATGCTGAAATTGGTGTATTTGCCGTATGTAAATGCCTTGCCACTACTTGTGTGTATTTGATTTATAAGCCACTTTTGATTATTTTACTTTCCCAGTATGTATAAGACAGTCAAGATACTTTGGCAGAGTATAGATGTTAGTCCCTTTGATTGGCGGTGTTGGAAATTGTTTTCGGTGAGAATTAGTTTATTCTTATGTCATTTGTTATACATATATTACTCTGTTTCATAGTATAGTCTGAGGACACTGCTTTACAAGTTAAACAGGGTCATGCTTAATCAGTTCAGAGGACAAGTAGACCCAGTAAGAATGCATTATGAAAGCACCAGATTTAATGTATTTTATTATTTTCAATGCAAAGAAAGCCATAGACAATAAGCTGTGGGGATGATATCATACTAGTGTATGAAGTAGGTTGAAGTTTTGATTTATTTCGGTATGACATACTTCGGGCGGACCACCCTGTGAGGTGGTTATGAAGGCTGCTTTTTGATGGGTGTTTCTATGATATTGGTATAACAGTCAGGTACACATACTTAGTGATTTTTCTTTGTGTATTTTTCAGTTAATCGTATCGTACTGTATCGTGACGTATTGTGTTAGATGGTCGATGCGCATTAAAGACAATATATCCCTGACGTTGAGCCTCCATGTTTTCATTGTGGTGAAAGGGGCGTACACTACCTACATACATACCTAATTCGTCCCTCCCACTCCCTTCCTCCCTCCCTCTGTGCCTCTTGACCTACCTACATAACCACCTACCTACCTACCTACCTACCTACCTACCTACCTACCTACCTACCTACATACCTATTCCCTCCCTCCCTCCCTCCCTACCTCCCTCCCTGGCTTCATAACCACCCACCTCCCTACCTACCTACTTACCTACCTACTACCTTCCTACTTACGTACCTACCTACCTACCTACCTACCTACCTACCAACCTTTTACATTTGACATGTTCAATTTTCGAGGTACCAGATCTCAGGGGACCATTTTATGGACCATTACGAATGGTTCTTGTGCCTATAGATCCAAAGGTGTTAAAATAGGGTGTTTTTGCATCATAAGGCTGTGTTCTAAAACAAAAGTGCTGGGGAGGGGTGGAGGAATCGGAACTGAAATCCTTTTTTTAAAGATCCCCCCTCAATACCCTAAAAAAATTTTAATTCCCCCCCCCCCCCCCCCCCCCCAGTCTATATGATCAAAAATTTTCAAGTCCCTAACCAAATTACCATATAGCCGTTTATTTATGAGGAATGCACGCGGAATAAAAATAAACATGTATTGCGTAGTTCTGCACGCAGATGTTCAACACTACCTCTTATCAACAGGTTGTAGAGCAATATACCTAGGGCAAGTTCTTAAATTGATTCATTTTTAAATGCATCAGTGGACTTTTTATCAGTCTAAGCTGACTTGAGTTTAGCCAACTCTGGCCAGGTCAATGTCACTAGCTGAAAAGCACACAAAATGACAATAATAACAGAGTATGAAAATTGTGTATTCCTGGCTATACATTTTATAAAATTGTGAAAAACTGAGCACAGTGACCTACCAAAAAAAGTTCTTTTTTTCAAAAGCACAAGACATATACAACTTATATGCGACTTATAAATGTTTTACAAAATTGACAATACTGGAAGGTTAAAATATTCCATCAAATTAATGTTTTAATCTCAGAATTTTGAGTGTAATAATGGCAAATTTGGTAGAAAATAAATGATTCCATTTAGTCACACATTTTTCATTTAAATTAGAGTTTTTACTGTTCAAAGTTTTACTTTTGTGTTATTGTATGATGAGATGTGAAAATTACATTCACTGCATGAACTTGAAATGAATGGTTTTATATATTGATTTTAAGTGATTTTAGAAAAACTTTGACTTTTCATCGTACATTTGTATAAGATCAAGCATGGTGACCCCATCTTTTTTCTCTCATTTGATTGTTCTCATATGCCAGAATTCAAAATTCCATGGTAACTGTTAGTCCCCTAGTCTTTTATGTGTTGCAATTGCTCTCTGGCCGGATATTGTGTGCATGTATGTTTCACTTTCAATTGAATATCCTATGACCGAAACTCTTCTTAAACTACATCAGAATCAGAGCTACATGTATCATTGTCACTGCCAGTATGTAGTAGCAGGGCAGTAGAGGTATTAACTTTGTATTTTCACAATATTTTTGTTCAGTTTTTCAATTGTGTTCTTGTTCTACTCCGTATGTAGCATTTTGAGCTGTCCAGTATTCAGTTTGCCAACACAGCCTACATGTACGGTGCATTTGTATCATTGACAAATAACTTTCAATCTGAACTCTATTCCAGTTATCACCGATATTTAGACAAACGAGCCTTGTTGAAAAACTGAATATTGTGTTTTTCAGCAGGCTGTAGAGATACACTAGAAACTGTGTTGATACATTGCATAGAAATATTGAAAAAATTATCAAGTTGCATATATATATATATATATATATATATATATATATATATATATATATATATATATATATATATATATAGATATATATATAGATAGATAGATAGATAGATAGATAGATAGATAGATAGATAGATAGATAGATAGATACTGAGAATCTAGGAACTTGTAGTTGTCACTCTACAGGCTGTTTCATGCGCTAAGCAATCATCAGCTGATGATTGCTTAGCGCATGAAACAGCCTGTAGAGTGACAACTACAAGTTCCTAGATTCTCAGTATTGCCGCCCTGCAGAAATACATCGAGCACTATACTCACACACACACACACACACACACACACACACACACACACACACACACACATACATATATATATATATATATATATATATATATATATATATATATATATATTATATATATATATATATATATATATATATATATATATATATATATAAATATATACAATGAATGAAAAGTCCCATCTAAGAGTCAGGACCGCCCACATTGAGCCGACTGATCCATTAACTCAGTTGGTAGAGCATCTGTAATGTATACGGGGGGTGTGGGTTCGAGTCCCGCATGGGTCACTTTTCATTCACCCGTGACTGTAATTTATATATATATATATTTGATAATTTTTGGAGTATATTTTAAACATTCAGTCATTTTGTGTTTTAGTGAAATTGTTGTCATGTCAGTTGTAAAATAGGAACTTAAAAGTGTCAATTCTAAAGTTTGAATACAGTATTTTGAATAAGCTGTAAATGTATTCCACACTTTTTATTCGTAACCAGATGTCCAGAAATGTTGTAGAAAAATGTGATTGTGAAATAGTAGTGCATGTTGCTTTCTAATACTGAATTCTCAAAGAGAAAACAGAAAAGTATCAGGAACTTGTTGTGCTTTTCATGTGAACTGCAGATTTCATAATGATTAGTACATTTTGCAAAACAGACTTTCAATTTACAGACATCAAGCTATTTCTTACATAAGCTTATATCTCTGTCATATTAAAGTACTGCGCCTGAAGGGCGTGCAGAAAAATATTAAACATCCAGATATCTCTGATATATATGTCTGATATATCACAGTTTCACGCATGGAACTGAGGCTCTGAAAAATATGTCCTCTTATTATTAAAGTTACGCGCCTGAAGGGTACACTGAAAAATGCAACTGAGTGATGAAATTTGTTCCTTGCACAATGTATTTTAGGCAAGTATGAGCCATCTGTTTCTTTTCCCAAGCCCCCTCTGGCTGAATTTTTTTCAGTGACATTCGCTGGAAAAAATTTTTTTTTTGAAAATCTTCCAGACCCCCAGGATATCAAATGGTCTACCCCTAAGGTCAGAAATTCAGATGGGTATATTGCTGAAAATAAATTTGTACATAGCGGAGGATTTCCATCATGTCACATGTATCCCTGACACCATGAATGGAGTCGACCCTTAGCTTGACACAATTCAATAGATGCAGGGCACTGTGTTCTGTACAAAAGGACAACTGCTGTGGTCATGCATGTAAAAAGACTACCAGCAATATACCAACCTGTAATCTAGTAAGTCTGAAAGTAATTTTTAACTGATCTTGAGTGTAGTAAGGTGTTAAAGGTAGGGGATTCGATCCCAAGGATCGAGTTTGTTCTAGTCTGTAAGAGGATTATGAAGGTGTCATAGCCTTTTGTTTTCCATTGAAATTGTAATCTAGTAGATACGGTAAATTTCCTGGCAAGACAATTTGACGCCTGAACCATGCAGTTTGGGCACTTCAAAAATGCTCCTCCAAGGACTATTTTGTGCACAGTATTAACTGATCTGTTACTAGTTATAAAGTCAGTAACACACAGAGAACAGGGCTTTATACTCTTACAAATGTAAAATGCTGTCAATGAAGTCTTGACAAGTGAGAAATGTCTTAACTTGTGCATGCAGGCTGAAGTGTAAATGGTGAAGTTGGTTGTACAGTTCATTAAAGACAACATGCCCGGCTCAATAAGCAAACACTAATCACATGACCAGCGATCATATCAACACACCAATACACTTACTGACACATGACATCAAGGAACCTATCAGTATTGACCAGAATATTAACGTATTAGTCTGGTATTCAGACATCTGTTTTGAACTAAAAAAGTACAATACTTCCGAGTTCAAAATGGATGACTAGAAGACTTGAAGATCCACCACTTGAGGGCACTCTATTAGAGGGGAGTGTAGACAACACCTTCAAGCGACAGATTTCTCAGTCTAGATATCTAGATACTAGACTAGAACCCACTGATTAAGTGAAGACAGACAGATGTACAAATCTTGGCAAATGTACATAAATGCACAACACGGTGACAAAACTTATAAAATAATGACAACAAACCATAGATTCTTGTAAAATGGGTTTTTATTAGATGTGAAGTTTGCTTTTTTTTTGTCTCAACTACATACATGGACATTATGGTTTATTCATATAAAATGTAATAATATATGCCAAACACAAGTCATGCTTATCAAGACGACAGTGAGTTACCATGGTAATGAGCAAATGTCACATATACTTCACAGTTTGACAAGATATCCTACATTGGGGGGTCATTGGGTATACACAATGAAACACCTTTTTCTCCACCTTTGAGAATTCTTAATAAAATGTGCCAGGATTCACAAACTAGTTACATAGCAACCCTTCTGTCTGTTTTGGTTTCCATACTGTCTTTTTTAATCTACTTTTGGTTTAGGTCTTATTTCTCAGGATAAGTGGGAGACATACGTACAGCAGCACAACTTTGGATTAATAATCGTAAAGTGATGAGATCCATAAATAGATCTCGTATGCAACTTTCACAATTGTTACACTTTCAAAACATTACATAATATGACCCTCTTCTCTTGTACACACAACTTGAAGTGCCCTCAGTAACAAGCAATCAAGTGGACACAGAACAGCCTAACAGCAAGTGCCTATTTGCAGCATTGTTTACAGTTTGGCCACCAGGCGCTACAGTTCACTTTACATTATTTGGTAAAACTGACAAGCAAAAGACATGTATTTTTCCATTAACTTTTTGGAGCAGTATGAGCAAACATGAATCTTAACCACCCCCGACCCCCCTCCCCTCCCCTCAACAAAAATTGTGACATCTGTTACCTCACAATACAATGTCTTGAATCATATTTTGGTGGATATCAACATTGTGTGTAAATATTATCAAAAATTATCCACCACACTTGGTTTCAAAGTGCCGGTGGCAAGCGAGGGCCAATAGTTACCAATAAAATCTACAAATCATACCAGACTATTCATAAAATGATCATGAATTTCAGTATTAATTGTGACATCTCTTCTATAAATTCAAGAATAGAATGTAACTACTGCAAGTTGGGGGCTAAAGCACAGAGTGTCAGCAGATACTAGGCCAATAATACTGGTGACAGAATTATTGCAAGTTGGGGGCTAAAGCACAGAGTGTCAACAGATACTAGTACAACAATACTGGTGACAGAATTATTGCAAGTTGGGGGCTAAAGCACAGAGTGTCAGCAGATACTAGTCCAACAATACTGGTGACAGAATTCATGCAGCTAGCTGATGAACAAAGACCAGAGATTGGTCTAACAAATAAATATGAAGAAATTGACCAATAACAGACAACCTTATGACAGTGTGCAGCTCACACATCTATTGTACTGTCATAATCCATGAAAACATTTTTTCTGAGTCTGACAATCTGGTCCAAGAAGTATGCTAATTAGTCTTCAGTACAGAAAGAAACTGTGGTGCAAAGAAAAAGAAACATTCGTTCTTTTGAAATTGGAGATGAAATAGTATAACTGGTTCACATAAACAGCTCAATCTTAAATGTATCAAACTTTCAGAAGTTTCAATATCGCTGGAATACATGGATTCAAATATGGCTGCCACTAAAAACAACTGGCAAGCGTTGTCAAAAAATGGACTAGCTTACTATTTGAAGTTGTACACAAGTTGTTTTGTTTATTTCAATTTAGCTTATACTTCTTGCAAAACTTGAGTTGTGAATGATTAAGTGACAATGCCGCTGATTTTTCATCACTGAAAACCATCAACACAGAATTGCTTTAATCCTGGTTGTCCAAAAAATTAACACAGGGTGGTTGTATCTTGCTCAGTCACAGTTGAAAACACGTTTATACAAAGGATTTAACAATAAAAGGGGAAAAAACTTGGAAAAAAGTTATGCATTTTCTGAAGTTAATCTCATGAAAGGTTTGGCTTCTGGCACATGAATAGGAAATATTTGGGTAAAATTTTATGAGAAGTGTTACCCATACTGACAAATTCTCATGGCCTCAAAGTGCTTTTGAAATCTGTTTGCACACAATTCACTTTCCAGGAATTTCCAAGATCATTTCCGTATCTTACAAAACTTGACATTCACAAAAAAATTTAATATCCCACTCGGACTAAGCAGTGCTTACATTCTATACATATTGGAAACACTCCTCATTGAGATGTTTAGTTGAATATCAGATTCTACATATGAATACAATAAAGAAATCCGGTATTTCAAGAAAAACGCCATCCAAACATGAAATAATCCATAGCCAGACTATAATTATTCCAACTTCTCTATTGGTATCACTTCAAGTTCACTGCAAAGACAAGGTCAACTGGGGGAGTTTTTGTATATTTTTCGATGTCATGAAATACCTTCTCAAAGTCAAATAATGTTAATCAGCATAATGTGAATTCTTACAAAAATCTCACCACAAGACACCCTCAGGGTGAAATGACCATTGAAATCTCACCACAAGACACCCTCAGGGTGAAATGACCATTGAAATCTCACCACAAGACACCCTCAGGGTGAAATGACCATTGAAATCTCACCACAAGACACCCTCAGGGTGAAATGACCATTGAAATCTCACCACAAGACACCCTCAGGGGCTAGGGATAACAAATACTCTGTCTTTTTACTTCATGTGTTGTTTGTATGTGAGATTGAAGGTATGTGATCTTGAATACTCTTGTAGCGTGTTTCAAAGTTCTGATCAATGTGAATGGCTTTTCATGTAATATACAATGGAAGTAAAATAATGTACACAAGTTGTGAGTTTGCCACGTTTCTGTGATGCTCACAGCACTCAACTTCTACCTGGACAATGCTAACAGGGAATCTTGGGAAGGAAATTTATAATCTGCTTTGGTTCAGAATAAACACTGGAAATTGCAACAAATCTATGGTACTTGGCTGGAAAACTCACACTACACTGTCACCTGAAGGTCACCACACTCCAGACTCACATCTTAAAGTCTTGTACAAAGAGACCTCACTTTCAAAGTGTTTTTAGGATGGGTTTCGTTTCAATGAATTGATGGAAACAAGAAACCTACCCAGATATTCAGCAATCATACAATATGTGTAAAAAGAAGATCATAGAATTTAAATAATTACACTTAACATATAGAGAAAACACATTCACGCGACTTATGTGTTATCATGCTTTGATAAAAACTGTCAATAAAATATCCCTTCCGTGTTTTTCAAAAAAAAATCACTAAAAGACATTAGAGGCTGTGGGGCAAAGAGTTGTTAGCAAGTTCTCTGATGTCATTGGTCACCATGAATTGCTTTATGGCGTCATTCTCTTCATCTGAACATCATAATCCTCATATCTTTGTCTTCCTAAAACACAATCACTTTTGAAGAATTTTACACAAAAAATATCTTTGCTACACTCCTTTTGGTGTCTGGATGAAAACGGATAATGCTTAAATTGGAAGCATTCATTTTCAATTTGCAAAGGGTACTTGCTATAGGTTTAACCTAAGCTTTCAGCCATCACAGTGTGACAACCATGGCCAGTTCACTACTAATGCCTTGTTTGAAGGTCAAATGATTGAAAAGGTAAAGTTGTATGAAAATCAATTATGGCTTTCAAGTGATGCATGCCAGCCAGAAAGAACTCTTTTTTATGCCTGCTAGTACTGAGTTTGTTAAAAGTATGACAAGTATGACAGATTGATTTAAGTATAGTATCATCTTGTTTTTATCATGAACACTGTGTGTGTGTATGTGTGTTGTGTGTGTGTGTGTACGTGTATGATTACTTCAAGTACAAAGTAATAACATCCGAATGAAATTTAAGTAACAGATATAACTTTGTACTTGAAGTAATTTGTGTTAGGTACTATTTACAACACTCTGATTTTAGCATCAAACACTAATTTCCCACGAGAACATCTGTATACTTGGGTATGTGGGTTCCACTGGTCTGATGCAAAGCGCTCCATACAAAGGTAGAGCAGAATATATACAAGGGTTGCAGAGAACTGACGTTACAATTTCATCTCTACAACACTGTATAGTTGTATAGATGAAATTGTAACGTCATTTCTTCAACCCTTACACGTATGCGCATATACCCATATATATATATATATATATATATATATATATACATATATATATATATATATATATATATATATATATATATATATATATATATATATATATATATATATATATATATATATATATCACACAGAGAAAGATAGACAGATGACAGATATAGTATAACTCTAGCTTTAGAATAGTATGCAATTAATTGCAGAGATCTACATGCATTATATCCTTGATTCCACTCACAGCGTTTCCTTACCAATGAATATCACCTAACATTCTCCTTACAGTGCTTATGGAAACCTCCTTGTTTTTCCATGTACATACTGTTACCATGGCAGAGCTTCATATGAATGCTATACTTTTTCAGATATAAGCACAGATTTTTCTTTCAACAATTTTCACTCTGCATATTTTTCCCGTTTTTGATGACCCCCTTCCTTCCCAAATTTTGAGAATCACAAGCACAATGAAATTGCAGAGAACCAAGGTGGGAGGTGTCAGATGGTGAAGGAGATCAGAGAACCAAGGTGGGAGGTGTCAGATGGTGAAGGAGATCAGAGAACCAAGGTGGGAGGTGTCAGATGGTGAAGGAGATATCCTGTGTATGGATACACTATCGAACACGATAGTTTCCAAATTTTTGGTGATGAAAGCTTTGCAAACATACTTTAAAATTATGATGATCCAATGACCAAAACTATTATAATCAAGCCCTTCTGAAATTCTCAACTTGAACTGTTTTTCAACTTTTAAGTACAGTACAAAGCAATGTCCTGCCTGCAGCTGACTCTAGCATTTATATCATGTCAGTGGTTACTTAAGATAAAGCATCTTCTGTCTGATAGGGTACTTGTTGCATGCTGTGTTCTGAAATAGAACTGAACTAATGATTACATTTTGAAAAAATGGTTGACACAAGACTAACAAAATCATAGAGAATGGCCATTAAATCACATACAAATTGGCAAAAGTGAAAGAAATTTGAAACTTCCAGCCCCATTGATGGACAACATCTAGGTTAATTCAATCATTGTTGAGGGAAGATTTAGATCTGTATAAAGTATGAGGATATGGGAGTTGCAATGTAATGATAAAATAAATGATTTAAAAATTGCCATTGCCCCTAAGGTCAAGCTAGACTTACACAATGAGTCTGACCTATCACTGTCTCCTGGTCTCTCAGCAGGCAAACACCTCTTTCAAGAAAGTTTATACAAAAGCAGAAATGGACCCACAATAAAATCCGTCACATAGTCCATAATATTAATGGTAACAAGTAATGTTGGCCTGTGCTGATAAAGTCAAATGTGATAACATGGAAGAGAGCAAAGTGAATTTCAAAGACCATTCAAAATTATCAAATAATCAAATTTCATTACTTTTAAAACCAGAGAAAATAATCTACAGTGACCACTGTCTCTTGAAGACAACTTTGCGAGAAAGACAATAAAAATTACTGAGCATTGCAATGGCAATCAGAACACCACTATGAAATTATCACCATGGTTTTTTTTACCTATTATCTCTACGCTCACCAAAATAACCTCTTATTTTTACTATTATCTTCCATCGGTGTTTGTCAATTTGGTACTTTGGAAGTCATAACATGAAGTCTGCTCAGAGAAAATGTATCTCTGCTTTTTTTCTGTCACAATGAGTTGTCTGAGTAGTCACTTTCCTCTTTTCAACTTTACGTAGAGTATTCTAAAATTCTCTTAGCATTGTAACATCTCACTTCGTAATTTTCTCTGGATCATTTTCTAGTGCTGGTCAAGCCCCAAGCCAATGGCTTACCTAAAACGGTCCAACAGATTATATACATTACAACAATCAGTATACAAGTAATTATTACACATAAGGACTCCAGTCTATTTGTATTGACTCCAACAGCTATCCAACACAAAAAAAACAACAATATCACACTGCCTGGTCTGTTTTTATCCTTCTGTAATCCAATTCCAGAATCATTTCCTGGTGTCTCTTTTTCACTCGCAATGGTCCTAATTTTCTCACGTGTTTATGCAATCGGAGTAAAAGTCTGCTACAACCTGAACAAAGTTTAGGTAGATCTCCGGGTCAGCATTATTCCATGAGCATTCCGCTCAATATCTCCGGCTGGAGTGGTGTCCTAAGAAAAAAAGGAAAACATCATTCCTCTCTTTTCTGTTTGTTAGCTTTCTTTCCATCTCCTCCACTCAGTAGTAGGCTTGGTTGCGTTGGGATCATTTAAGGAAGCTGCTCATGTGCAAACTTGATGATTAGAATATTGGGATTTTGAACAGTCTCTCCCGGCTTTGTCAATTTCTGAACTCCACAGTAATACTATGGTGATAATCAGGCTGGTGCCTAGAGGTTGACCATTGACCTGTATGGACCCTGCATCTTCAGATACTGAAAAAAAAAGGAAATCAGAGAAAGTGTAAACAGAAGGGTCTCCTTACTGAGACAGAAAAGAGCTCTCACTGTGTAACGATGAAAATTGTTGGAGAATGTACGTTAAATCATGATGACTCATTTACCTATAAATTGTGCACTGTATACGGTGTAAGACCATTTTTCATGCTAAAATCTATACTCTGAATTCCTTATTGAAGCCGGTGTGACTTCACAACTTCTTTGATTCATTCTTTTGCCTTTGACCCAGTCCTTTAGTGGTCTAATAACACTTAAAAGTAAGGGCCAAAATTTCAATGAAAGAAAAACATAGATGCTGCTAACTGCTAAAAACGTACCTGTATGACCAAAGATGGCCCTCCTGCGACGACCTCTTGTGGAAGATTGCTCAGGGGACAATTCTCAATGCTCATAATTTGAAGAGCTGAGCAGAGCGCCAATTCAAACGGTAGAGAATGCAGATGAGGGTTGTCATTCAAGTAAAGGTGCTCTAAGCTCTCCAGGGTGCCAATCTCCTCTGGTAAGGACTGTAGGTTATTCTCACCGACACTCAGATATTGCAGGGTGGTTAGGTGCCTGGAAGAAAGTACAGTCACTGAATTCAAACACAGACTTTCATTACACCTCTAACTACACAAATAAACAAAGTGAAAATTTGTCTCAAGAGGTTTCATCTACAAGATGCTTGTTTTAGATGGCAAGACATTTTGTCAGAGAAGTAACTGTAATTTTTGGAAACTGAGGTCCTACAAAAATTAGTCTGTGATTTCTTGATTTCTTACACCTCCCCTCTATGTTCATTGATCAAAAAGTCCAAATTTGCCACATGAAACACAAAATGGTCAACCAAACTTCATGGTTAGTCAGCTGACCTGTTCCAAACCACAACATGCCTGAACCATGAATACTGGCTTAAAATCTTTGCATGGGGAAAGGTAAAAGGCAGGTACTTAAAAAAGGAAGAACAAAGGTTTGTGAAGACAAAGACGTAAAATAAGCCTCACCCAATGCCTCTTGGTAAAGACGTCAGCTGGTTGGACTGTAAGACTAGCCTCTGAATCTGCCGTAAATAAGCTGTGAAAAGAAGACATAAGTCACTATCAAGACAACTACTGTTTTAAATGTACTTAAAATTTCATGTTTTTCTATCAAAAGTGCATCTCAATCCGTCATGTGTCAATATTGAAAGAGCTATGATGCAACAAAGATCTGATCATTAAGTAAAATGAGTCTTGGACTCCAAATTGGAACATGAAATCCCCTCCACCAAATAAATATTGTTCAGATACTTAAATGACTAATTTGCTTATATTATAAATGTATTAAATAATTGTTAAGAATCGTGTGTCTGTGAATTTTAGAGCAAAAACTGACAGAAGACAATCATGGATCACCAAGAACACTTACCGATTTCTGAAGGTAAGGTCTCTAATTTGTTTTCTTCCAAATCTAAGACTCGCAACTTCTGTAAGGTACCGATGCCCCGTGGCAATTTCTGCAACGACAAAAAACCATGACAGCAGCATCAACACAAAGATTTCAAAAAGAAATTATTGTAGTTACTAAACTGGAATCAGGAACATTTAAAATATGATTACTACAGCTTCTGCTTTAATAGGAATCAAAATAGCTACACAAACCCCTGCCATAATAACAATGTTTTAATACTTTACTACAAACCCCTCTGAAAGATTTATGTATATGATCTGGAAAACAAACAGATCATGACATCGCTGATGATTAAAATGACGTTTATTATTCACAAACATTTGGCTAAAGCACCATGGACGGATCATATATTTAACTATAGGGCACTACACTCTACATACAATTTGAATACATTGTACATAAATTTGTGTATAGTTTACACACAATTGCAGCTTATTTAACATAAAAGTGGATTACACTTTACACAGTATCAGAATACATTTTAAATAATATTTGAATACAATTTACAAAAATAGTGACAATTATCACTGTTCGCTCCCATATAGTTATCAAAACAAACCAACAATTTTATGAAACATGGACATACACATACAGACAGACTGACATTCACAGACTGGCACAGAGTGATGACATTGACCCCAAGTGTGCCTTGGCCCATGAAGAGTGATAAAGATATAACAAAAAGCTGAATGTAATCATAAAATTGTTAAGTATAGGCCTACAGACACTGAGGGTGAATATGTTACAGCAATTTGATTAGTTTCTTTTCGTTTTCTACTTCTGTGATAATTTTTAAGTCAATCAAACTGCAAGGCAGTTTTAATATGTATTGACAAACATGTTATCTTTTACAAGCACACAGCAAACTGTTCATGATTTTTCATTTATAACATTTGACATAGACTGAAATACATAACATACAACCAATATTTACATTTTGCCCATGCACCAGATACATGGAGAGATTTCAACATACAATCATCAACTCAGAAACCCTACAGGGAAAAGTAAACATTGTTTTCTTCCAGAACAGCTGGTACATCCACATGTGGAGCAACTTACAAACTTAACCAATTACACAAGGATGATGACACAAGAAATAAAGTTAAGAAATTTAACTGTGGTGAACTTGACTATTCCTTTCAAATCCTTACCTAACTTGATTGACATCTTAAACTAAAATACACTGCATGGTTAATTGCACACAAAATACATCAGGGTGTACCATTTGATAAAAGGGGGTTGTCTGGAAGATTGATGAGGAACATTATCTTTTTTATCCGATACATTGTACATTCTTTTTTTCCCACTATCCCACCTTTTCTTTTTGACTAACCTTCTGTGGCTGATTTTGTTATTGACATTTGTTTGGATTTTTTTCAAAATCTGCCAGGACTCCCCCCTCCATCACTTTTTAACATTGAAAAAAACTTTGAATATATTTGTTGGAAACCAAACCTGCTGAAATCACCTCAGCTATGTTTCCTCATTATTTTTTACCGCATTTCAACACCAAATACAGTTTACCATTTAAAATGCTTACTGAATCACTGCATTATCTTAAAAATAGGGCCAATGTCCCTGAAGCTACTATAGACATGGATACAAAATTAAGTATTTCCTGACTGTATGAAATCATCTCACTAAGGTCATCCTAGGGACCTGTTAGCCAAATATTAAAGCTGCCTGACCAGCGGTTTTGAAAAAAACAAGCGACCCAATAGTCGACAGAGCTCTGCTGTGTTATGTAGAGAGCAACTTTTCGTGACATGTATTGATGAAGAAGGTTGAGATCTTTGATAGCTCATTTCAGGATGGCCTGACCTAAAATGGCAAAATTAGCTGCAAAAATACAAAATTGATGATTTCATCATAATTATGTATAAAAATGTATACCAAATATCAAAGCTATCACATGACTAACTTTTGAGAAACAAATATTTTGACCAAAAACGGCAAAAATTGACCCAAAAATACAAAAATTGAAGATTTCATCAAATTTCACTATATCACACTAAGAGAACCCCTAGGAACCTGTATACCAAATATCAAAGACATCAGACAAGTAGTTTTTGAGAAACACATTTTTTGACCAAAAATGGCAAAAATTGCACCAAAAATACAAAATTGCAGATTTCATCATATATTCTATATATCATATTTAGTTTATCTGTAGGAACCTGTATACCAAATATCAAAGCTGTCAGATGAGCGGTTTTGATGAAATAAATTTTTGACCAAAAATGACAAAAAAATTCCTTAAAAATACAGATTTGCATATTTCATCACAATTTGAACAAATCCAAGTTGGGTTATCCCTAGGGACCTGTATACCAAATATCAAAGCTGTCTGACCAGCGGTTATGAAAAAGAAGATTTTTTACCTAAAAAGGTTGGCACTAATTTGCATATTTTCAACAATATCAAAAAATCAAAAAAAGCACAATCATTTCAGGTCAGCCCAAAGTACTTACATGCAAATTTTTCATGTAATCTGCTCTGTGGTTATTGAGTTTTTCAATTTTGACTGTTTTTACATTTTTTCATTTAATTTGCATATTTTTGGCAATGACAACTTCATTTGAACAAAATCTCATCTACAGCCCATCATCCATGTACACACCAAATATCAAGATGAAATGTGCAGCGGTTTTGGAGTTTTTGATGTTGACGGACAGACATACAGACATACAGACACACAGACATACAGACATACATACATACAGACATTTTCCTAGCCTATAAGAATAGCTTCCATTGCCATATATACATATGGCTATGGGAGCTAAAAAACCTGATACACACAAGTTAAATGTAGCAAGAATATCACGATCTATTCTTTGTTTTGTGTAAACAAAATACTTATGGTTGCATTAGGCCAAAAAAAGAAAAAGAAATGTTTCTGGTCAGCGCGCGCGTCACTTGAACTACAGCGCATCACCCTTTTTTTCCTGGTTTGTGGCCGGCAGCCGTGGCAAACTACGTACTGATTACTATGACGCCAAACCAAAACGGCTGAAGAGAAAGAGAAAATTCTTTGGGGCACATGATGAGTGACTGCATGAACAGTTTAAATGTTTCTATATTGATAAAACTATAAAACTGACCCTCCTCCCTCCCTTGAGGAGAAAAAAAATCGCGTCGCCGCACCATTTTTTAAAGAAAGGCCTGACCAGAAACATTTCTCTTTTTTTTTGGCCTAATCTGGAAACTGTCCTGCACTATGTCATTGATAATGGAAAAGGAATAAAGGAAGGATCTCAAAACCTCTGTCCTGACAAATAGACATGAAGAATACCCACCTTGAGTAAATTATTACTTAGAATTAATATTTCTAATGAAGTCAAAGACTGGATGTCTTCTGGTAGCTTGCTAATTTGATTAGTACCAAGGTTCAACTCCACCATGGTCAACCAAGTACCAACATCTGTCACAAAATAGAATGACGACAGCTTGTTGAAATTAATCATTACATAGCTTTAAGAGCACATTTATTGTGCATTGTTCATGAGAGCCATGTTGATACAGGCAAATTTGGCCAGGGCCAAATAGGTCCACTGGACCATGAGAACCACATTGATACAGGCAAATTTGGCCATGGCCAAATTGATCCACTGGACCATGAGAACCACATTGATACAGGCAAATTTGGCCAGGGCCAAATTGATCCACTGGACCATGAGAACCACATTGATACAGGGCTTGTACAGTTCATGCTTTTTGTACACATTTTACATATAAGAATGGCTAATATGACCCCCCTCCCCACCCCACTGACAGAGGAGACAACTTCAGCATAACCATCAATACTGAGCGTACAAGCCGGATGGGATACGTCGACAGTAGAGAAATAATCAACACGAGGCATTTTTAATGATGTTGTTAACATGTGCATCTCTTAGTTGTACAAGCACTGAATCGGTGGCATGGTTTTGTTTGTGGAGTAAAAGTTGATGGGAAAATGTCGTTCTGTGTACATGGGGTGATTGTTGTAGTTTGTGCCTGGAGCCAAGACATGATTTTTTTTTTATGGTTTCCATCAGGACATTGATAGTAACAATGGTCTACTAAGTCCTCCTTGTACATGCCATTTCTTTATAAAGTCTTGTGAAATATTTCAGATAAATGTTTGATTTTGCATATCAATGGCAAAATTGTGGTATCATTTAGGAATCAGCCTCATTCAAGTACATTTTACTGTAAAAATTAGGAACAGAAACTGATCTGGATACAGATGCAAACAAGTCCAAACACCGTGATTGTGTGCATCCACATTGCCTGGCTACCCATCTTCTTTCCCCATAAAGGGGGTACAACAGGGAGGGTGAAACAGTCTGTCGGATGGGGAGGGTAGAACAGTCTGTACGATGGGAAGGGTAGAACAGTCTCTATGATGGAGAGGGTAGAACAGTCTGTATGATGGAGAGGGTAGAACAGTCTGTACGATGGGGAGGATAGAACAGTCTGTACAATGGAGAGGGTAGAACAGTCTGTACGATGGAGAGGATAGAACAGTCTGTACGATGGAGAGGATAGAACAGTCTGTACGATGGAGAGGGTAGAACAGTCTCTATGATGGAGAGGGTAGAACAGTCTGTACGATGGGGAGGATAGAACAGTCTGTACGATGGAGAGGGTAGAACAGTCTGTACGATGGAGAGGATAGAACAGTCTGTACGATGGAGAGGGTAGAACAGTCTGTACGATGGAGAGGGTAGAACAGTCTGTACGATGGAGAGGGTAGAACAGTCTGTACGATGGAGAGGGTAGAACAGTCTGTATGATGGAGAGGGTAGAACAGTCTGTACGATGGAGAGGGTAGAACAGTCTGTATGATGGGGAGGGTAGAACAGTCTGTATGATGGAGAGGGTAGAACAGTCTGTACGATGGAGAGGGTAGAACAGTCTGTATGATGGAGAGGGTAGAACAGTCTGTATGATGGGGAGGGTAGAACAGTCTGTATGATGGAGAGGGTAGAACAGTCTGTATGATGGGGAAGGTAGAACAGTCTGTATGATGGGGAAGGTAGAACAGTCTGTACGATGGAGAGGGTAGAACAGTCTGTATGATGGAGAGGGTAGAACAGTCTGTATGATGGAGAGGGTAGAACAGTCTGTATGATGGGGAGGGTAGAACAGTCTGTATGATGGAGAGGGTAGAACAGTCTGTATGATGGGGAAGGTAGAACAGTCTGTATGATGGGGAAGGTAGAACAGTCTGTACGATGGAGAGGGTAGAAAACATGTATGACAGGGAGGGGTAGAAAAATCTGTACGACAGGGAATTCACAGTCTGTACGACGAGGAGGGTAGAAAAGTTTGTACGATTTGGAAGGTAGAACAGTTTGAATAAAGCAATACTCACCCAGAGGCAAAGCTGTCAATTGATTCTCCTTCATGTTTAATTTAGTCAGATACTTTGACCGACTGAAAATGCCAAATGGAATCTTCGTAATGTGATTGTGTTCCATATTTATTGACTGAAATTGAAAATTTGAGAGCACAAAAGGAAGTATTAATGAGAAGTGCTTCGGACTCCTTGGTGATCAGTTGGCCTGAAAAGTGATCAGTTGACATGGAAAGTGATCAGCTGACATGGAAAGTGATCAGCTGACATGGAAAGTGATCAGTTGACATGGAAAGTGATCAGCTGACATGGAAAGTGATCAGTTGACATGGAAAGTGATCATGACATTGAAAGTGATCAGCTGACATGGAAAGTGATCAGTTGACATGGAAAGTGATCAGTTGACATGGAAAGTGATCAGCTGACATGGAAAGTGATCAGCTGACAAAGAAAGTGATCAGTTGACATGGAAAGTGATCAGCTGACATGGAAAGTGATCAGTTGACATGGAAAGTGATCAGCTGACATGGAAAGTGATCAGTTGACATGGAAAGTGATCAGTTGACATGGAAAGTGATCAGTTGACATGGAAAGTGATCAGCTGACATGGAAAGTGATCAGCTGACATGGAAAGTGATCAGTTGACATGGAAAGTGATCATGACATTGAAAGTGATCAGTTGACATGGAAAGTGATCAGCTGACATGGAAAGTGATCATGACACGGAAAGTGATCAGCTGACATGGAAAGTGATCAGCTGACATGGAAAGTGATCTTGACATGGAAAGTGATCAGTTGACATGGAAAGTGATCAGCTGACCCGCAACTGATCAGTGGACATGGAGAGTGATCAGTTGATATGGAAAGTGATCAGCTGACATGGAAAGTGATCAGTTGTCATGGAAAGTGATCAGCTGACATGGAAAGTGATCATGACATGGAAAGTGATCAGCTGACATGGAAAGTGATTAGTTGACATGGAAAGTGATCAGCTGACATGGAAAGTGATCAGTTGACATGGAAAGTGATCAGCTGACATGGAAAGTGACCATGACATGGAAAGTGATCAGCTGACATGGAAAGTGATAAGTTGACATGGAAAGTGATCAGCTGACATGGAAAGTGATCAGTTGACATGGAAAGTGATCAGCTGACATGGAAAGTGATCATGACACGGAAAGTGATCAGCTGACATGGAAAGTGATCAGCTGACATGGAAAGTGATCTTGACATGGAAAGTGATCAGCTGACATGGAAAGTGATCAGTTGACATGGAAAGTGATCAGTTGACATGGAAAGTGATCAGCTGACATGGAAAGTGATCAGTTCAGTTGACATGGAAAGTGATCGGTTGACATGGAAAGTGATCAGTTGACATGGAAAGTGATCAGTGGGCCTGGAAAGTGATCATGACATGGAAAGTGAGCATGACATGGAAAGTGTTCATCTGACATGGAAAATGATCAGCTGACATGGAAAGTGATCAGCTTACATGGAAAGTGATCATGACATGGAAAGTGATCAGCTGACATGGAAAGTGATCAGCTTACATGGAAAGTGATCATGACATGGAAAGTGATCATGACATGGAAAGTGATCAGTTGACATGGAAAGTGATCACCTGACAGGGAAAGTGATCAGCTGACATGGAAAGTGATTGGCTGACATGGAAAGTGATCAGCTTACATTGAAAGTGACCATGACATGGAAAGTGATCATGACATGGAAAGTGATCAGTTGACATGGAAAGTGATCACCTGACAGGGAAAGTGATCACCTGACATGGAAAGTGATCAGTTGACATGGAAAGTGATTGGCTGACATGGAAAGTAGCTGGCTAATGAAATCACTTGTACTATAGTCTGCCTTTGCTTCCTCAAAAACACTGTACATGTATGTATATACCTGATGTTCAACATTTCTGGTATGGTCAAATACAATAAAGATAATAAGCTCAAATCATACACAGACAAATCAGCTTCAAGAAGAACATTCTTTTATGATTCAGTTAAACATAAATAGAGACTGTAATAATTTCACTATGATTGAAGGCAGTGTGTGGCTCAGAACTGAAGACGTAAGCTTTTGCTCGAACTCTCTCCAAATCAAGAATACAATATAGGGTTACCGTATATATTTTTGTACTAGAGAAACAGATAACCTACCATAACAATGGCTTGGTAGACTTGAAAATGACTGTAAAAGTTTATATTATTAGATAGCAGCTGCGTTACTTAGATAGCGTTACTTACATATACTGTAGCAAACTGAGAGGGTCCACCAATAGGGTAGGATGTGAAGTTGTTTCTTGACAGGCACAGACTTGTCAGATTTTCCAGGCTAGATAAAAGCCCTTCCTGTTTCCACAAACAAAATACAGATATATGAAGATTTTTTAACAGAGAAGTTTTCTAATGACAGATAATCAAACATGAATTTGCAAAAGCTACGCAATAATTGAGGTGTGAAAGGTAGGTTATAACCATAACAGCTTAGAGGAGTCATTTCATGGTTGAAACCCTGATGAAATGTCAGATTCTAGAATTACACTGAAGTCAAGTTTGTGTAGTTTATATGCATATCTTGCTATGACCCTCTCTATTGCATTACATTTCACCTTTGAAAATGTTGAAAATTACAAGCCTTTATTCCCCAACCCTTTTGCCACCATATAGTTACGCGCAAACTCACTGTTATAAATTGTGGACCTGTTTCCGGGAAACTGCAGGGAACAAGGTAAAATAGGGCCCAATATTCTGACTGATATTGACCTTTAACCCTTTTAACCACAAAAGGTTCACCCAAATCCATTGTTATCAATTGTGAATGTGGTCCTATTTAAAGGAATCATGGTGAACAGGTAAACAATTTAGAGTGATTTCAATAACCAGCTGCACATACAAAAAAACACGTAGGTTGTTCATTTCATCTGCTTTCATTATTGTGGGATGGTAAAGACAAGTTTTTATACATGGGACCATTGTACTCAATTCTTTGGAAGGGAATTTTCCTCTTTAAAGTTCAAAGTGACAACATACCGGCAGAGAAGATATGTTGTTATTTTCAACATTAAACTCCTCCATCTCTATGCAGTTACTCAATGACTTTGGTATTGCCTGCAGACGGTTATATCTGAAAATGATAACAAACACAAACTATGGTTCCCTTTATAACATACAGTACAGCATAGCTCACTACAGAGAGCTAAATCTATATCAATGAAGAAATGGAATGTCAACAGTGTACTCACAATTTCAATGTTACATATAAAAAACAAAAGATTACCATACTTGACCTCTTGAGGGTGCCAAACATTATACACGGCTATTTCAATGTTGATCAGAGTCAACGTATGAACAAGTGAATGGTGTCTATGGTTGTGTACCTCTAGGTAATGTGAACTAATTATAATTAACCCTTTGAGCGAAAAAGTCAGTTTTTGTTGCCTATATATAAAATATATGCCAGTCAGTTTTTTCAGATTTTTGCCAAAATTTTGTAAAAAACTAATAGCAAATAAAATGTGATGTCCATTTTGTTCAAAATTTTTAATAAAATTATAGAAAAAGTAAAAAAAATTGGCAAAATTTGCACTAAAATTTTGGCGGGAAAAATTATAGCACTCAAACTGTTACAACTGTGGAAAGGTTTAAATCAGACAGTCGTACCTTAATCCTAATCGGCTGAGTTGTTTAAGGTTACCAATGGAATTTGGTAAATCTAGCAATTCATTGTGTTGTAAATCCAGAGAAGATAGTTGAGCACAATTTCCAATCTCTGGAATAAAAAAAAAGGCAGAACATGAGGCAAAGGTTTCCTTGTGTATTCTTCCTTCCCTAAAATATAAACAATGCTCACATTTTCCATGGCAGCTGTTATTATTATTATTATTATTATTGTTTATTTCAGATATAATTATCCATATACAAAAACAGATAAATAAAAAGTAAATGACAGAAAAGGAGTTAAAAAATCCAATTACACAAGTTTTTCCATAATTTACTATATATGAAAATGGAAAAATTCAGAACTGCTGAAATAAGGGGGTTATCAGAGATATGCAGTCTACTGAGAAAACCCACTGACTTTTTTCTAAACAGTTCGTCAAATGTTAAAATCGATAAGTTAACAAACATAAGGCTGTTACTTTGCACATGGTTGTATGTGAAACCTGTCAATTTACGATAAACCTGATAAAAAGCTTTTCTCATTGTCTTAAAAACGTGCATTTATGTCCATGGTCAAACTAACGGTAGCCCTCATCAGAAAGCTTGTATGTTGGAAATATTTCACTGATATGCCACAGATTATTTAGCAATGACAATGCATTTTGTAGAAGTACTTGATGTAGAATTTCTCTTTCTCTTCATCGATTATCTCACATTCACTAATCTGCGAGGCCAGTAGATGAAAAAAGTGCTAGCATGGACAGAAAAAAATGTTAGTCCACAAGATCAGGTTAGTGTATTTGCTCTCCCATGCATTTCCCAAACAACAAGAGGAATAGCTATTATTGAAAAGAGTTTTCATGAAATGATTCCATTCAATACAATACAGCTCAAAAACCTTAGTGTTTACACTAAGTATGTAATGTTAACAGGGAAGTCTCATTCACATAGAATTGAGACATACTTCTCAAATGTCATCCATAGCTAGAAACTCACCTTGTGGCAAATGCTCCAAGTGGTTGTGTGAAACGTCAAAGGTAATGAGATGGACCAGTTTACCGATACCTTCTGGTAAATTTCTGATTTTGTTTTCCCGTAAACTTAACATTGTTAGTTTCTAGGAAAGAAAGAAAATAAAAGGAGAGAGAAGCTCAGAAAGATAACATTCAATCATGATGACACAAGAGTAAACCCAAGACATTTTGTATCAGGATAGTCAGTTCTGTTGCAATATACCGTATTCCTCCGATTCTAAAACCCTGCTCGTTTATAACACCCCCCAGGATTATTATATCGATTCGTGATTGGCCGTTAGTTCGTTTATAACACCCCCAGGGGGTACACCAAAATTTTGACTGGAACAATAGAGCCATTGTCATGACAAGGATATCCGGGACACCTACGCTGCTTATCAAAGTAACAAACTAGTGTCAAAGTGAAGCATCAAACCTCAAAACAAGCACACTATTGTTGGCGTTTGGAACGTGTCTGTCGGGAACGGTCCTATCGTTCCTGGTGATAAAATTCCACTTGGATTTCGCTACCTTAACGAAAATTAAAAGAGTTGGATTTTTGAGTGTCTTGATCTAGTACAATGCCGTCTTTTCGTCACTGTCATTTTGCAACCTCAAAATAAGCAGATTTTTGAACATCTTGATCAAGTACGAATCGAATATTTCGATGCCATTTGGCTACCATAACATGAATAGTAAGGTTTTTGAACGTGTCGATCAAGTACGATTCGCTCATTTCATATGGTGAAAAAAATCGTTCCTTTCCACGGGTATTGCAAATGCGCTCGACGGAACTGAAGACAACATGATTTCTGAGGAGATTCCGGTACTCGATGACGACTTATCAAATGAAGCCATAGGACTCGTGTTTGATGACGAGGGGGAAGATGACGATATAGACTTTGACGGATTTGACTTCGATGAAGAGGGCAATTGTATCGACAAACGCGACATCCGAAGTTTCTTCCGCGCATGAACTGAAAATTCTTTGAATTTCTTTTGTTAATGTTTTATCAAATTTGTACATAGTTTTTCTCATGTAATAAAGGTATTTATTGTTTGAACGGCATTTCTTGCTTGTGTGTGTCCTTTTCCTGAACTAGTCCCGGCAATGAGTAGGTGATAGTGTGACAGATTTTCAAGATTATGCAAGCTTTCAAAGTCTTGCGAGGGAAAAATACCTAACTTCATACATTTACAGTTAGAACAAAAACGTGCATGTTCGTACCATATTCCGAACAGTTGATCATAGATGACTGAATTCCACATCAAGAGACATTTTGTTCATCGATACAAGTAATAAAAAAAAACTTCAAAGAATTATTGCCAAAAATTCAATTCATCAAATTGTAAGCAGATTGGCGTAGCAATCTTTAGTCTCGGCCAGCTGATGCTTCAACACTTTATCAGTTCGAGCCTGCCTGTTCGTAAGATCACATTTTGTTTCAAGATATGGTTAAACTTTTTGAAACTACCATAGGAGCAAAATAATAAAACTCACAACATGTAATTGATCGTTTATTTTAAGGAGTACAGTAATTGAAAATCGTAAATAGAAAACATTGGACGGACACCATCACACTGTATGCATGTGCTTAACAGAATTTTACCCTGACCTCATGCACTGACACCTTTGACCTATTGCATGAATGGACCAACCACACAGCCAGCGGAACTTTAGGGACTTTCCCTTTACTCATTGTCTGACCTTTGCGACCATGCTATGGGGAGCTAGCTGGCTGCTGCTGGGGAGCGTACTTGTTGCAACGAAGTATCGTGGTGATTATCTATACACGAAATACGAAGATTTATTGCTATCGTATTGTTTAGCAAAAGAAAGTATGGCAAATACGCTAAATTTCAAAACTTGTCGATCTCCATTATTTTATACTGTACAGATTCGACTGCCAGTATCGACATAGCATAGCCATTAGTCGATATCACAAAGTATGAGTTGTCTGCAGCGCTCACGTGAATAAAAAAACATTGGCATAAAATTTGCATAACATTCCATTAATCAGCATAAATGAACTACGACAATCGATTTCGCGGTGACATCCGTTAATACGACCCCAACATCTTTTCCATCATCTTTGGTTCTGAAAAGGGGGTTTTAGAATCGGAGGAATACGGTATTAAATGATAATTGTATTGTTTGCATATTGACGCGGCTGGTTCTAAAATATTTGTGAATTCTTGCTGTCAAAATGAGTTGACCACTAGTTCCTTAGCAGTAAGCCTTTCAACAACTTTTCAAATAATCATTGACCGCGAAATACCAATACCAGGGACAGCATATCTTCCTTTATACTCATGTTGATGTATTTTATCTCATACATGGGGCAGTCAAAGATCAATATATTACGTGGCTGAAAACGACACAGACCCTATTCAGTTTGTCATTGCGTCGTTCTGTTAGAGCTGCGTCGTTCTGTTTTGACCTGCGCTCTTCAGTTTGTAATTGCGTCGTTCTGTTAGAGCTGCGTCGTTCTGTTTTGACCTGCGCTCTTCAGTTTGTAATTGCGTCGTTCTGTTTGAGCTGCGTCGTTCTGTTTTGACCTGCACTCTTCAGTTTGTCATTGCGTCGTTCTGTTAGAGCTGCGTCGTTCTGTTTTGACCTGCGCTCTTCAGTTTGTAATTGCGTCGTTCTGTTAGAGCTGCGTCGTTCTGTTTCGACCTGCGCTCTTCAGTTTGTAATTGCGTCGTTCTGTTAGAGCTGCGTCGTTCTGTTTTGACCTGCGCTCTTCAGTTTGTAATTGCGTCGTTCTGTTAGAGCTGCATCGTTCTGTTTTGACCTGCGCTCTTCAGTTTGTAATTGCGTCGTTCTGTTAGAGCTGCGTCGTTCTGTTTGATCGTCGCTCTTCAGTTTGTTTTGTTGTAATAAAGGGAAAGCAACTCCACACATCGTTCATATCTGAGTTGTTTGCATTTTGTGTATGATATTGTGTATATTGTGAGCGTGTATCATGTTTGATTGTTTTATGTGGGTATTGGTTAGCCATGGCGAATGTAATAAAGGGAAAGCAACTCCTCACATCGTTCATATGTGAATTCTTTGCGTTTTGTGTATGATTCTATGTGTGTGTATATCATGTTTAGCTGTTTTATGTAAAGGGTTGATTAGCCATGGCGAGACGTACCCGTAATTTACGTGTCTTGCTGTTAACCAACATTGGAGGGGAGAGACTAGCGTTACACTGCGATCCTTTGAAGCTACGTTTCGAAAACAGAGTTTTCTTCATCAGTCACTTAAAATTCATTTTTGATTGGTGAGACATGTTGAATGATTGATTGATTTTATGTGTTATGTTGTTCCACTGAAGTTTGTTGTTCAATTACTGAAGCTATGTCTACGGTTTGGTCTTGTTGTGTTTGTGTATGCTCATGTGAATCGGAGTGCCATCTATTGTAGCTTTTGTGAAGTCTGGCATGTGTAAGTGTATCGCATACTTCTGTTCCTTCTGTATGCGATTATTGTTTGCTCGAAGGTTTGCAGCATGAAAAAAATATTTGGGACAGATTTCACTGACTGTTTGATCCAAAGCTTAAATAGTATAAAATCATGGACTTTTGTATGAAATACAGCAAAAACGGGCTAAGTGTCAAAGACACAAGGAAAAAAAGCTGGAGCAACAAAAAAGGACCTCGAAATTAAGAAAGTGAAATAGAAAAACATGAAAAGACATTGATGAAATTCAGAGAGCTTTAGATGATATTTACGAAGTCAAAACACAAGGTATTAGGCCTATTCAACATGCTAGAATAAGATGACATGAGCTTGTTGAAAAAAGCAATGCTTATTTTTTGAAGCTTGAAAAGAGAAATCATTACAAAATCACATTCGTAAACTTCAAGCATCTACAGATTTAAATGAAATTTTAAACACGCAGAAAGAATTCTATCGAAATTTATACCAGACTACACATTGTTTTCCTGAAGAAAAACCAGAAGAGTTCACTAGCGATTTCCATATTCCTTTACTGTCAGAATTACAGAACAAATATTTGTGAGGGTTATTTGAGTCTCGAAGAACGCTACCAAGCTTCGAAAAACATGTCCAGTAATTAAAGCCCGGGGAATGGCGTTTCTGGCCCTTGTATGGTAATTTAATTGTACTGAGTTTCAACTATATGTACACGTCCATATGGAGAGTTGTCAGTGTCAGTTTCCCAAAAGACCAGCAACCATTACTTTGATTGATAAAAAAGAAAAAGATCGTCTGTAGCTGAAAAATTGGGGACCTATTTCTCTTTTAAACTTTTATTATAAAAATTGTTGCCAAGGGCCTTTTAATTCGAATTTCAAAGTTTTATCGGAAATAATTTACCCAAATCAAGCTGGTTAATATGTGAAAGGTCGCTACATCGGTGACGCTGTTTGCAAGATTTTAGACTCAATACACTTTACAAAAGACAAGTCATCGTTGATGACACAGTCCCCGCTTGTCCATTTTGTCATAATCTTTGGTGTCTAGGTAGCTGTGGAATGACATTGATGCAACAGGTGCATCAGGCCTGTGACTTGCATAATAAAGTAATCTGAGGAACGTTCAATAAAAGACTCATCTCTGCCGGTGTTGACCACTAAAGGAACTTTTGATTACATCACACATAACGATGCCCTCACTGCCTCTAGTGTCATGACAGCACATACTATACACATGGTTTGGTGGAATTTTCGAAATGGTATGGGATCGGGTATGTTGTTGTAATCAGCCATTTTGGATCATATAATAAAACAAATTAATGTGCACAAGAATGCAGCCATATCACGTTTAAACAAAATCAGTCCATTGAAGGACAGTGACCTATGTTTATAAAATTGAAATCAAATGGCGGTCTATTGACCATATGGATCGTAGCACAAAATTAGTAGACATGCATAAGTATGCCATAGTACTTTATCTTTGTACCAAGTCTCAACAACATTGGATAAGGAATATTTGCATATGATTAAGCCTCGAAGACATGAAAAAATCCAAAAATGACAATCTGGCAGCCATATTGGAACATGTCACGAAGTAAATTGACATGTACAGGGGTTTCGTTAAAAGCCGGCCACCGGCCATATGGCCGGCTGTAAGCCTATCACGGCCGCCTGTAATTACCTGAAAATCATGTAATTGTTGTGCCGCTTACAGGAATGAATAGCTGGTAACAAATACAGCATATCGGTAAAAGTTTACAATGATCTGTATCCTTCATGCTGAATTACTTGTTTTCAACACTTTTGCGAGGTTTTCAGTGAAAAATTTTGTGTTCGTTGGTTCGCATTCGTGTATCGTGCGATACTGGTACAGCTACACAGCACGGAACCCGTCTATACAATGTACACAGGGTGGTTGGAGGTTAGGGGTCATTGAGCGTGTGCAGTAACGCAACATAATGTCAGCCATACGTAGTTGAAGTTACTCAGTTCGATCGAAATGGAAACAGATAGACGGGTTGGCTGATTAAGAAGGCTACAGTCGATGGCAATTTCTCAGATCATTTTGATACTTATGCGGCGTTTGATGAATATCTCTCGGGAAAGGTTTCTTCTGAATGCATCAGCAATCGCCCACAGCTATCCGTGGCCGCAGATTGTATTAAACAACAACGGCTTGCTTGTCAATGTAGTCAACGTTCGCGTTCGTTCTTGGATTTTAATGACTGGGAGCCAAACGTTTGACTTGCTTCAACTCTGCATATAAATATCAAAACAGAATAAATTGAAGGTGTAAACTTTAGCAGACTGTGACTTTGAGTGGTAGGCTGTAGCCACGGTCCGGAGAGACCGTGCTGTAGCACAGTCGTTTGTGGTTTCATACACCGTACACGGTAATGCAGGAAGTCGGGAATGGAATAACCAGCCACTGTACACATGTATCGCCAAGTTCGAGACGGATTTCGCGCACCAAAAGCCACAATAATTCTTTCAAAAAACCAACATCGATGGCTCCAAATACATCTCTGAATTCATATTTTCTATGCTCTTTGCGTCAAAGATGATCTCCTATGCATTTTTGAGTGTGGTTTCCGAAGGGACCCATGCTTTCAACTAGCTGAGGAAACGCAGCTATCTGTTGGTTGGCGGGGTTGGGTGCGTTTGTATGTGGGTCAAAGGTCAACTGTGGTGGGGTTGACCTTTGACCCACATACAGACGCACCCAACCTGCCAACAGATAGCTGCGTTTCCACAGCTAGCTTTCAACATAAAACGAACACTTTTTTACAACAGCCATTCATGATTTGAAAGTAGCGGCACCGTGATTCAGGCTATCTATACTGTTGTCTCTGATCGTTTGAAAAATGCAAATACTTTTTTTAATGAAGTTATCATGTGTGATTGATGTACCGTTTTGTCGAGTTATTATAGCTAATTTGGAACCGTGTCGGGGGGAGGGGCTGCCATATCCAAACATCCGCATGCTTGGACGTTGGTACGGCTTGGCCGCCTATAATTTTCATTTGGCCCCCTGTTTCAAAACTTAGTGAAACCCCTGCATGTATACATGTATGTGTGCCATAGTGCTTGATCTTTGTGCCAAGTTTGGACAAAATGGGTTTAATGACCTTTGAATTATGCTTCAAAGACATGCAAAATTCCAACAAAATGGCAGTTCTGCAGCCATATTGGATCCTATCGCAAGGTTAATTGATACACGCACATGTATGCCATAGTGCTTTGCCTTTGTGCCAAGTTTGAACAAAATCAGTTCAAGGATGTTTGAGTTATGGTTCAGAGACATGAGAAAATCGCCAAAAAATGGACGCCTGTCGGCCATATTGGATCATATCATGAAATAGAGTGGCGTTCATATGAAGGGCATAATGTTTTGTTTTTGTGCCAAATTTGAACAGAATCGGTTCAAGGATGTCTGAGTTATGGTCCAAAGACATGAAAAATCGCAACAAAATGGCTGCCTCACGCCCATATTGGATCGTATCGCAAAATAATTTTACATGCACATGAAGGCCATAGTGTTATGCCTTTGTGCCAAGTTTTAACAGAATCTGTTCAAGGATGTCTGAGTTATGATCCAAAAACATGAAAGATCCCAACAAAATGGCCGCCTCACGCCCATATTGGATCGTATCGCAATATAATTTGACAAGCATATGTAGGCCATAGTGTTATGCCTTTGTGCAAAGTTTGAACAGAATCGGTTCAAGGATATTTGAGTTATGGTTCAAAGACATGAAAAAATCGCAAACAAAATGGCCGCCTCGCGGCCATATTGGATCGTATCGCAAAATAATTTGACATGCACATGTAGGCCATAGTGTTATGCCTTTGTGCCAAGGTTGAACAGAATATGTTCAAGGATGTCTGAGTTATGGTCCCAAGACATGAAAAATCGCAACAAAATGGCCGCCTCGCGCCCATATTGGATCATATCGTGATATAATTTTACATGGATATAAAAGCCATAGTGTTATGCCTTTGTGCCAAGTTTGAACAGAATCTGTAAAGGATGTTTGAGTTATGGTCCAAAGACATGAAAAATCGCAACAAAATGGCCGCCTCGCGGCCATATTGGATCGGATCACAAAATAAATAGTCCAGTCAATCTACGAGATTTTGGCACCTAACCCACCACAAATTGCAACAGAATTTTTTTCTTCAGAATGCATTTCAGAGAGGTATCCAGAACAACATATTAAAAGTTTACTCGAATCCACCTTGGGGAAATATGTCTAATTTGCATAAATCAAATATGGCGGCCAACCATCCAACCAAATAACATAATTTGCTATATATCACATGTTAAACAAGCTATTTCAGTAATTTCAAAGTCTGACACTAGTTATTTGGCTCAGGGAATCATTTTGGAGGTATAATGTTTCATATAGGCACCTTGTTAATTTGCATAATTCCAATATGATGGCCAACATTCCTACAAAAGACATTTTCGTCATATACCATGTACTAAAGCTATTTCAGTGATTTTAAAGTTAAAAGTATATTTCTTAGGCACGGACAAACAATTTTCGAGATACTATGATTTGCATAGGTAATTTGTTAATTTGCATAATTCCAATATGATGGCCAACATACCTTCAAAAAGAAATTTTGTTTCATATACCACGTATTAACCCTCTTGGCGCCAAAGTCTATTTTGGTCAACTTTATAAAAAATGTACCACAGTCAATTTTTCTGCTTTTTGCCAAAATTTTGATAAAAATAAGTAGCTGCTGAAAAATGATATCCATTTGGTCCAAAATTATGAAAAGAACGTACAGAAATGTTCACAGAAATTGGTAAAATATCGCATTAAAATTTGGGTGTAAAAATTACAGCAGTCAAAGGGTTAAACAAGCTATTTCTGTGATTTCAAAGTTAAAAGTATATTTCTTTGGCATGGTCAGATGATGTTTGAGGTGCAATGATTTGCGTTGGCACTTCGTTAATTTGCATAAATCCAATACAAAACAAAAAATCCAATACAAAAGAAATTTTCTGTCATAAAATGTATTGAACAATCTATTTCAGCCATTTTGAAGTTTGATTATATTTCTTGAGCATGAAGAAACACCTTTTGTGGTTCAATGTTTTTAAAAGACACTTTGATGATTTTCAGAAATTAAATATGGCTGCCAAATTAATGCCCAAATAGCTTCAAATATAAATAAGATATGGTAGAGTTTTTAGGAATAGGAATATCAAGAAAAAACTGTCAAGAGGGCACAGTTGCACCCAACGCACTGTATTTTGCAAATATTCTTCCAATTTTTTGTATTTGTTAACCCAAAATTACAAATTGGTTAGGTTCACCTTTTAGCTTGGCAAGCAGTCGTAAGTTGCATGATATAGAAGGGTTAATGTATGCAAATGTATGCAAATCACCCGAATTCCTGCTTCCCTTTTATCCGAATTTCAAGATTTCCAAAGAATATAACTCTGTGCTGGCTGGGTCATATTTTCTGAAATTTTCACATTATGTTTTTAAATGCTATATAACAAAACAACTATTTTGTTTTGCAATAAATTCTTACTTTTGAACACTAAAATTCTTACATTTGAATTAGAGGCATTTTATTTTGCTAACCATGATTTTAAGCACTTTTTTGAGTGTCAGTCGTTCAGCCCATGCCATTTTAGAATGAGGATATACTCTTGTTTCAAGTGAAATATTACATTTCACAAAATAGTTTGTAAGGGTTTCCTTGTCATCTTATATGAGAAATATTCCTTCGAAAAAAACTGTGTTGGCAACGTGCAGCTCCATATTAAGTCCTTGAACATTTATTTTTAAAAATGTAGAAAATATACAATAAATTTACATACAATAACGATCCATTTACAAATAAAAGTTTATTTTAATAGGTGTCTGTGATACCTGAATTCGTTAAAATACCCCATAAATATATTGTATTTTGAAAAGTATGTTAAAGCAAATTTGGTAGACTTACATATATGACTTCTGAAAGGATTAAAATACGTATAATATGTTGATGTGCGTTTACTATTGAGTTGTAAGAAAGTCATGCATGTGATTTTTCTAAATATGACAACCGTTAATGATTGTTAGTCATCTAATAATCTCTTTCTGAATATAACATTGGATTCATCTGTGTACGGTATTATTTGTGATTTTTATATGTGCTTTATACTCTACAGTGTTAAAACATGTAATCTTCAATGTTTACTGTTTTAAAAAAGTCGTGGACAAAATCTTTAGTTTCTAGTTTAGACTGAACCCCTTCCTTATGAACGGGTGCATCTTTGGTACATCCCCCTAGATTATAGGCAAAAAGTCATCACATATAACAGCAAAAATACAATAAACACAACAAAGATAATAACAACGCAAAAAATAAAATAATGTGACCAAAAATAACACATGGCACAATACAGACAAATTAAAACTTAGCGCTGATGCAAACAATGTCAGACTCTTAAAAACTTGATCAACACACAAACTCACAAAAATTGAAAATTGCATGCTTAGCAAAGACTTAAAATTAATTCAAACAACTCGTTAGCCCAACAGAATCCAACTGTTACACGATGCAAACATGTACATCTGGAAAAATGACACTTGGAAAAATGACTCAAGATGTACTTCTTTGTATAGTGTAATAGTTGGATTCTTTGTTTGAATTGATTGTAGGTCTTTGCGAAAGCATGCAGTTTTCAGATTTTTTGAGTTTGTGTGTCCAGAAAGTTTTTATGAGTCTGACATTGTTTGCAATAGTGCTAAGTTTCAATTTGTGTGTATTACGACACTTTTTATTTCGGTCATATCATTTTTGCTGTATTTTTAGCTTTGTTGTGTTTATTGTATTTTGCTGGTATATGTGATGACTTCTTGCCTATCATCTAAGGGATCTTATAAAGACGCACCCATCCATAAGAAGGGGGTTTAGTCTGAATTAAAAACTAAAGATTTTGAACACCCCTTTTTTAACAGTAAACATTAGAGATAACATGCTTTGACACTGTAGAGTGTTCAACATCCTTACAAATTACGAAAATGCCAAACACAGATGAATTCAATGTTATATTTAAAAAGAGAATATATCATTCAGAAGACTAACATTCATTAATTAACGGTCGTCATATACAGAAAAATCAAAAAATTTTAAAAATGAATGTCCAAGGATTTAACAGTTTCTTCTTGATAGTTTCCTAGTGCTAAAAACTATACCAAAACCGTTAATTATATTAGAAGCTATTAAGCCATGGGGCATTAATATGGCAGCCATATTTAATTTATGCAAATTATCAAAGGGCCTTTGTAAAAATTGAGCCACTAAAAGTGTTTCTTCATACCCAAGAAAAATATTAAAACTTTAAAATCAAAGAAATAGCTTGTTTAATGCGTGGTGTATGACCGACAATGTCCTTTGTAGGAATGTTGGCTACCATATTGGATTTATGCAAATTAACAAATTACCTATGCAAATCATAGCATCTCGAAAATCGTTTGTCCATGCCAAAGAAATATACTTTTAACTTTGAAATCACTGAAATAGTTTGTTGAATACGTGGTATATGACCGAAAATGTCTTTTGTAGGAATGTTGGCCGCCATATTGGAATTATGCAAATTAATAAAGTACCTATAAGGAACATTAGACCTCCAAAATAATTCCCTGGGCCAAATTACTAGTGTCAGACTTTGAAATTAGTGAAATAGCTTGTTTAACATGTGATATATAGCAAATTATGTTATTTGGTTGGATGGTTGGCCGCCATATTTGATTTATGCAAATTAGACATATTTCCCCAAGGTGGATTCGAGTAAACTTTTAATATATTGTTCTGGGTACCTCTCTGAAATGTATTCCGAAGAAAAAAATTCTGTTGCAATTTGTGGTGGGTCTAACCCTATTTTGACTGGACTAAAATCGACGTGCATCTGTAGGTCATAGTGCTATGCCTTTGTGCTGAGTTTGAACGAAATTGGTTCAGCAGTGTCTGAGAAACTGTTGATGACGGACGGACGGACGGACGGACGGACGCACAGACGGGACCCAATCTATAAGTCCCCGCCGGACTTCGTCCGCGGGGACTAAAAACGATATTCCATGGTATTCTACTTTGTATTGATTTTGCCAAGGCATTTGACTCTATCGAGTGGTCTTTCCTTTACTTTGCTTTAAAGAAATTTAATTTTGGTGAATCTTTTATTCTATGAATCAAAGTTTTATACTGCGATATTTCTAGTCATTAATAATGGTGTCACCTCTGGTTAATTTTAAGTTAGCAGCGGTTCAAGACAAGGTGATACTCTTTCACCTTACTTGTTTTTAGTTTAGAAATTTTGTCCATCGCCATTCGTCTCAACAAAACAATTAAGGGCATTCAAATCGAACAAAATGAGTTAAAATTGCACAATATGCAGATGACACCACTTGAATGTTATCAGATGTGAAATCTGCCGAATAATTTCTCAGAATAGTTGACTCATTCGGCAACATCCCCGGCCAGAAGATCAATAAGGAAAAGAGTGACGCACTATGGTTAGGTAGAAAGAGAGATTGTATATACACACATTAATCGACTCAATGTACCGCATCATTGAACAAAGGTAGAAACGATGTGTGAAGTTGCCCTCACTTTCCTTCTTGTAAAATTGCTCAAAAATGCTCAGGATGTAAACTGTCTGCGCTACCACGTCTGGCAAGTGATGATGACGACCGCGAGGTAGCCTCGTGCAAGGGTAACAGTGGAGGCATAACCTCTCTCCCTGCTATTTAAATTACAGTAAAAACATGTTGTTACTGTGCACATTATCTTAGGGAAACAGTTCTTGTCTAAAAGTGTAGACAAAAAAGAAAATTCTTCCGTTCTATTCATTTATAACGCAGGTCAAACAAAAGCACAAAGTTGAGAGAAACATTTCCTACAAAATAGCACAACTGAAAAGTATAGGACCCGCTGGCATATTCTGGTAATGTACTTTAAATCATAGATTGAGAATGTCTTTTTTTTGTAAGTGCTATCCTTGTTCTTCGTCTTTTGTCTGTGTTCTGTTTCCGTTGTCTTTTTTCGTACCTTTTTCTCTTGTTCAAGTTGTAAATTATATATATATATATATATATATATATATATATATATATATATATATATATATATATATATATATATATATATATATATATATATATCAGTCTAGTAAACACAATACGTGGTGACGAACACAACCTTTAACACAGTAGAACAAAGTTAGACATCCTAGCTTCCAGAATGAAAGAACAAACCTTCAGTGGGACAACACAGGAATAAGTACAATGATCTGCCATTATACCACGAAATTTATCCACTGAACCTGACTTGAGGCGATTGATAAAGAAAGTCTGGCAAACTTTTGAAACATCGCCTTAGTGTCGTACGCAGTGACTCAACTCTGGAGTACAGACTGCACTGACATTTATATTCAGCTGTCTCGACGTACCTATTCTGTTCTGTACACAAGACAGTGAAACAAAAAATACAAACCACCATACATTAAACGCAATCAACCAATATGTGAACGATGTGTGGAGTTGCTCTCCCTCTACTACCTATGACTCCACGGGCACCCATGCCAAGTTGCAATGGTATTCTCCATGTGACCGTTCAATGTTTGTTACAAAATGTTTATTCCAGTACTTCCGTGTTATGCTGAAAACAAACTGAAGAGCACAGATCAAACAGAACGATGCAGTTCAAACAGAACGACGCAGGTCTAACAGAACGACGCAATTACAAACTGAAGAGCGCAGTTCAAAACAGAATGACGCAGCTCAAACAGAACGACGCAATTACAAACTGAAGAGCGCAGGTCAAAACAGAACGATGCAGCTCAAACAGAACGACGCAATTACAAACTGAAGAGCGCAGGTCGAAACAGAACGACGCAGCTCAAACAGAGCAACGCAATTTACAAACTGAAGAGCGCAGGTCAAACAAGTCATCGTTGATGACACAGTCCCCACTTGTTAATGGGTATTTTGATTACAGGTCCTCAGAGAGGATAGAGTCCTCTTCATTAGGTCTGTGATAAAAATACTTTTGAATGAATTCGCTTGATACATGTCTGAGTTATGGTTCAAAATGGTCGCACAGTGGCCATATTGGATTGCATCACAAAACAAATTGATGTGCATAGCTATGACATAGGTCAATGTCCTTGTACCAACTTTGAATAAAATCGGTTGAGATATGCCTGAGTTATAGCTC
Organism: Ptychodera flava; assembly: GCF_041260155.1. Taxonomy (NCBI): domain Eukaryota; kingdom Metazoa; phylum Hemichordata; class Enteropneusta; family Ptychoderidae; genus Ptychodera; species Ptychodera flava. The sequence goes on from NC_091936.1 coordinate 43,165,187, forward strand.
TGTACATGAAAAAAATCAATAAAATGGCCGCCTGGCGGCCATATTGGATAGTATCACAAAACAGATTGACGTGCATATGTATGACATAGGTCAATGTCCTTGTACCAACTTTGAATAAAATCGGTTGAGATATGCCTGAGTTATGGCTCTGTACATGAAAAAATCGTAATAAAATGGCCGCACAACGGCCATTTTGGATCGTATCACAAAACAAATTGCCGTGCACAGCTATGACATTTGTCAATAAGCTTGTACCAACTTTGAATAAAATCGGTTGAAACGTGCCTGAGTAATGGCTCTTTACATGAAAAAATCGTAAATAAAATGGCCGCCTGGCGGCCATATTGGATCGTATCACAAAACAAATTGACGTGCATATCTATGAAATTGGTCAATGTCCTTGAACCAACTCTGAATAAAATCGGTTGAAACATGCCTGAGTAATGGCTCTGTACATGAAAAAATCGTAATAAAATGGCCGCCTGGCGGCCATATTGGATCGTATCACAAAAAAAATTGACGTGCATAGCTATGACATTGGTCGATGTCCTTGTACCAACTTTGAATAAAACCGGTTGGAACATGCCTGAGTTATGGCTCTGTACATGAAAAAATCGTAATAAAATGGCCGCCTGGCGGCCATATTGGATCGTATCACAAAACAAATTGACGTGCATATCTATGACATTGGTCGATGTCCTTGTATCAACTTTGAATAAAATCGGTTGGAACATGCCTGAGTTATGGCTCTGTACATGAAAAAATCGTAATAAAATGGCCGCCTGGCGGCCATATTGGATCGTATCACAAAACAAATTGACGTGCATCTGTATGACATATGAAGTAATCCTTGTACCAAGTTTGAATGAAATCACTCCAGGCATCTCAGAGATATCTGCGTGAACGGACGGACGCACGCACGCACGCACGCACGCACGGACATGACCAAACCTATAAGTCCCCCCGGACGGTGTCCGTGGGGACTAAAAAGAACGACGCAGCTCAAACAGAACGACGCAACTACAAACTGAAGAGGGTCTGTGTCGTTTTCGGCCACGGTAATATATAAACTGAAGTCAATACTTTTCATTTATCTTGTTTCATTGATTCATTTTCTAATAACTCACAGTGAGATTTGAGAGTTCTTCTCCAACTTCAGTTATTCTGTTAAACCTTAGGAATAGAGTGGTCAGCGATGTTAACTTGTAAACAACTTCAGGAATCTGCAGACAAAAAACAGATAAGAACAGGCTGTTGTAGGCAAAACTTTCTTTGATATGTGTTGTGGGAATACCTAGTATATTTCCTAAATAACGTCTTGCTCCATGTCTGGCACAGAACAGGAATCTAACCTTATATTGACTTTTTAATCAACTACCTAAAACCTTATCAATGTCAGGTTGCAATATTCTTCTTTATTACTCATATTCATCTTCAAATACTACCAAACTGCAAGTTCAAACAGAGCAATTTCACATCAGTGGTGCGCCATCATGGTTCTGAGTATACAATGAGAGCATGTAACTCAATATGCCCTTCATATTTTCCTACTTTGTAATATTTCAGAGTATTTTGATAACCACCTACTTCTTTCAATTTGTTGTGCCTTAGATCAAGCACTTTGAGAGCTTTCAGTCTGTCTAGTGACATTGGCAGACTTGTTAAAGAGTTCTCGCTCAGGGCCAGTTTCTGCAGGTTGCTAAGGTAACCAATCTCTGAGGGCAGACTCTGTAACCGGTTGCCATAGAGATAGAGCTCCACCAACTGGGTCAGCTGTGGAAGGAGAGAAAGACAGAGAACTTTACATAAGAGGTAAAGGTTGAGAGGCAAGGTGAAGTGTAAAAAGCAAGTGTAAGTATCTGAAAGTCGTACTGCATACTGACTGTTATTTCTTACAAATATACTGTACTTTCCATTTAACTTTTCTATTCCTCCTGTTTTGACTAAATTTGTTGGCAGCCACAGGGTCTGAGGCTAGTTTGTGCCATTGCAGTCACAGTGTCTGAGGCTAGTTTCAGTCATTGCAGTCACAGTGTCTGAGGCTAGTTTCTGCCATTGCAGTCACACAGTGTAAGGCTAGTTTCTGCCATTGCAGTCACACAGTGTAAGGCTAGTTTCTGCCATTGCAGTCACATTGTCTGAGGCTAGTTTCTGTCATTGCAGTCACAGTGTGTAAGGCTAGTTTCTGTCATTGCAGTCACACAGTGTAAGGCTAGTTTCTGTCATTGCAGTCACACAGTGTAAGGCTAGTTTCTGTCATTGCAGTCACAGTGTGTAAGGCTAGTTTCTGTCATTGCAGTCACACAGTGTAAGGCTAGTTTCTGTCATTGCAGTCACACAGTGTAAGGCTAGTTTCTGTCATTGCAGTCACACAGTGTCTAAGGCTAGTTTCTGCCATTGCAGTCACACAGTGTAAGGCTAGTTTCTGTCATTGCAGTCACAGTGTGTAAGGCTAGTTTCTGCCATTGCAGTCACACAGTGTAAGGCTAGTTTCTGTCATTGCAGTCACAGTGTGTAAGGCTAGTTTCTGCCATTGCAGTCAAAGTGTGTAAGGCTAGTTTCTGTCATTGCAGTCACACAGTGTGAGGCTAGTTTCTGTCATTGCAGTCACAGTGTGTAAGGCTAGTTTCTGTCATTGCAGTCACACAGTGTCTAAGGCTAGTTTCTGTCATTGCAGTCACACAGTGTAAGGCTAGTTTCTGCCATTGCAGTCACACAGTGTAAGGTTAGTTTCTGTCATTGCAGTCACACAGTGTAAGGCTAGTTTCTGTCATTGCAGTCACAGTGTGTAAGGCTAGTTTCTGTCATTGCAGTCACACAGTGTAAGGCTAGTTTCTGCCATTGCAGTCACACAGTGTAAGGCTAGTTTCTGTCATTGCAGTCACAGTGTGTAAGGCTAGTTTCTGTCATTGCAGTCACACAGTGTAAATCTAGTTTCTGTCATTGCAGTCACACAGTGTAAGGCTAGTTTCTGTCATTGCAGTCACACAGTGTAAGGCTAGCTTCTGCCATTGCAGTCACACAGTGTAAGGCTAGTTTCTGCCATTGCAGTCACACAGTGTCTAAGGCTAGTTTCTGTCACTGCAGTCACACAGTGTAAGGCTAGTTTCTGTCATTGCAGTCACACAGTGTCTAAGGCTAGTTTCTGTCATTGCAGTCACACAGAGTAAGGCTAGTTTCTGTCATTGCAGTCACACAGTGTAAGTGTAAGGCTAGTTTCTGCCATTGCAGTCACACAATGTCTAAGGCTAGTTTCTGTCATTGCAGTCACACAGTGTAAGGCTAGTTTCTGCCATTGCAGTCACACAGTGTAAGGCTAGTTTCTGCCATTGCAGTCACACAGTGTAAGGCTAGTTTCTGTCATTGCAGTCACACAGTGTAAGGCTTGTTTCTGTCCAGTCGCACAGTATAAGGCTAGTTTCTGTCAATGCAGTCACAGTGTGTAAGGCTAGTTTCTGCCACTGCAGTCACACAGTGTAAGGCTAGTTTCTGCCATTGCAGTCACATTGTCTGAGGCTAGTTTCTGTTGTTGCAGTCACAGTGTGTAAGGCTAGTCTCTGCCACTGCAGTCACACAGTGTAAGGCTAGTTTCTGCCATTGCAGTCACACAGTGTAAGGCTAGTTTCTGTCACTGCAGTCACACAGTGTAAGGCTAGTTTCTGTCATTGCAGTCACACAGTGTAAGGCTAGTTTCTGCCATTGCAGTCAAAGTGTGTAAGGCTAGTTTCTGCCATTGCAGTCACACAGTGTAAGGCTAGTTTCTGTCATTGCAGTCACAGTGTGTAAGGCTAGTTTCTGCCATTGCAGTCAAAGTGTGTAAGGCTAGTTTCTGTCATTGCAGTCACACAGTGTGAGGCTAGTTTCTGTCATTGCAGTCACAGTGTCTAAGGCTAGTTTCTGTCATTGCAGTCACACAGTGTCTAAGGCTAGTTTCTGTCATTGCAGTCACACAGTGTAAGGCTAGTTTCTGCCATTGCAGTCACACAGTGTAAGGCTAGTTTCTGTCATTGCAGTCACACAGTGTAAGGCTAGTTTCTGTCATTGCAGTCACAGTGTGTAAGGCTAGTTTCTGTCATTGCAGTCACACAGTGTAAGGCTAGTTTCTGCCATTGCAGTCACACAGTGTAAGGCTAGTTTCTGTCATTGCAGTCACAGTGTGTAAGGCTAGTTTCTGTCATTGCAGTCACACAGTGTAAGGCTAGTTTCTGTCATTGCAGTCACACAGTGTAAGGCTAGTTTCTGTCATTGCAGTCACACAGTGTAAGGCTAGTTTCTGCCATTGCAGTCACACAGTCTAAGGCTAGTTTCTGCCATTGCAGTCAAAGTGTGTAAGGCTAGTTTCTGTCATTTCAGTCACACAGTGTAAGGCTAGTCTCTTCCATTGTTGTGCACAGCAATAACTTCTGTAGAAAACATGTGACAAAAATTTGTGTACCCTTTTATGTTGTCAGATATCTTTACACCAAACTTTGAAATTTACAACTTGGTCACACTGTCTGTCTTATTTTTTCATGAATACTGAAAGTCACTTTTCAAAATAAGAAAAACTTGCCCATTTTTGACACTTGCACTATAAGTTACTGTGTACTGCCATGTAATTGTTGAAATGTAAAACAAAACATTTCATGCTGTATAACTTGGAATAAACTGTGACAGGAGGTACATATGTACTCATGTCATACAGGGTCCTTGTCAAAGATGGCTGATTAGAAAATACTTACATCTTTAATTGTTCCTGGCAACACAGATATCTGCAGGGGAAAAAAGGAAAAAGGTGTAGCATGGAGATTGAGAAAAGAAAATTGCTACCATGTAAACAGTTAAAAACAAATCTTTCCCTAATCATAAGGAATTCTTAGGACTTTTAGAATAGACTCATCCTGCAAAATGGCAGAAAACCATGTAATTTTTCAGAACACATTCTCACACTTTATCCTGTCAATGCTATGTCCTGTGTGAAAGTGTAACCATATTACTGATGAGAATAGGAGTGGTTATGGTAGCTACGAATGTTCATTAGTTCATGTAGAATGTTGCACAAAAATATTAGAAGCTGCAGACAGACATCATGAAAACAGATGTTGTCAGTTTTGAACTTTTTGTTTGAAGACTGTGATTACTGTTGAGTGACTGCCAGACTGATATATATGATTTCACTATTCACATACATAGTACTCATACTCTACAATTTCTGTGAGTCTTCAAGATGTAATAAAATTCAATTTAAATCTCATAAAACAGTTTTCAAAATTTATTATTTGTGCATATTAATAAAAGAAATCTGATGTCATTTTGAATAGACTTTATCAGCGTTTACTTCAAATTGTCAACAGTGCTTCATGATTTTTGATTGCTCACTGCTTTCACTGCTATAGTTTAGCCTAAACGCATTGTTCTCAATGGTAATATTGACCTGTTTATGGTGCACTGGTGTGAAATAGGTGAGATAAGGAATAGTATAGTGATCTGTTGCATGTCATATAGTTTTTGTTTCACATCAAGAAACTGGCATGGGTGAGGGCTCCATATGTGGTGAATTTTTCCCGTGACTACTGTAAATCGTACCAACAGTGTAAGGTACTGGGGGCGTCATGCATTGGAGAAAGCTGTATTATCCCACTGCAGACTAAGTTTGGTGAAACCCCATGTTTTTAGTGTTACGCTTGTATTTACACAATGAAAGTTGGGCAGGGAGAGATGTTTCTTTCAAATTCAAAGTGCAAATGAACAGTAAAAATAAAGCAGCAACTGAAATACTGACAATTGAACAACAGATAAGAGATATATCATAGCGTTTTTTTGATTCTTTGAAACATCAAACTGGACATCCCTTCTTTTCAAAGAACAAATACACACAATGTTCAAAATGACAAAGCCAAAATTTCACTGTCTTGGAACAAAACGGTGAGAAACACATCGTAATTGATATGATCAATGACACATTATTGTCAGTTTTACACTGTAGTAATATCAGCCAGATTTGAATCAATGGCACCTACAATACAAAATATGCTGGTTGTGCTGCACTGATTGCAAAAAAAACTTGAAAAAAGATCGAGAGAGGTCAACTGATTCTTGCTTAGTGCTAGAGGTACCCTGTTTAATTTGCAAAAGAATTATAAATACATGTAACTGGTGTTGCACAATTATAAATAGCTGGTGTTGTATAATTATGAATAACTGGTGTTGTATAATTATAAATAACTGGTGCTGTATAATTATAATCCCACTAAAAAGTGCTTGTGAACTTTTGAGTACTAAGAATAAGACGACATCGCACAACACATTTTTTGGAGTCTGTGATACAAGTGCAGGTGGACATTCCTTCTGAAAATCCTCCGCTTTAGTGATAAAATTTCTTTCCTAAAATCAGGTTTTTTCTCTCACAGTGCTGTCTGATAGAGCAAAACCTGCTTATGCATGTACGTCATAACTAACTGCATGTTGTGTACTTGTATGTGAAACATACTTTTCTTATGGACACATTTTTATCAGTAAGGATACCTTTTGAACAGGGTGTCTGTAAATGTGGTAACTTGCCATAACGATCAGTAACGACCAGAAACGCGCAGTAATGAGCAATAACGACCTAGAACTAGACAAAACGAGCCAATAACGAGCAGTAACTAGCCAAAAACATTTGATCTGTCCCTAAGTTAAACTACAAGCGCAGTTCCCGCCAAGTCTGAAATCACGCCCTCTATGAAGTTTGGTATTGCCAAAAACTTCTGCAACAGTGCTCATAAAGTAAGCAATAATGAGCTAGAAATAGAAAGAATGAGCCAATAACGAGCAATAAAGAGCAAAATAAAAATGATCTGACCATAAATTGAACTACAACCGCAGTTCCCGCCTGTCCTTGAAATCTCGCCCTCTACGACATGTTTTGTACAATCTCGAAACCTCTGCGGCAGTGCTGAGTAAACAAGTGGCGTACGAGTGAAGCCTGATAAACTTTTTTCGAATAAAAAGAAAATTCAATTCACATTTATTTATGTATTGTTGATATAAAAAAGACAGAAGAGTCAATTCCCAGAGAGCTCATAAACTTGAGCATTCATGAAACCACATTTGCCTGAACTCTGACCCTTGCCGCCGATCATGGTAAGGGACTGGAGAGAGATTATGAGGGGAGGGCCCTATTTTAAAAATTAAATTACAATACACTGGAGTCTGTCGGGCAAACCATTGATAAATTCCCCAACAAAACAAGCGATATCCCTACATTTATATATGTTTGATAACTGATATATGTACTTTATAGAAATTTTGAGGTAAGAAGTGCATGTGTGTGCATGAAATATGATTTTTCTCTAATTTTACTCAAGCTGTTGAGCTACTATATGCCAATCTAGCATGGACTCTTTTTGCCATACAATACTGACTATGTCTTTGCATTTGTAAATGTTTGTCAATTACAATGTGGTGTTTGGAAGTGAAGATGTGAGATTTAAACTTTGATATGTGAATTTCGGGCCAAAAATACAACCTCACTTCACATGGTAATCCAGGGATAAACTATAAACAATTTTTCCCTACAAAACCACAGGGGAAAGAAATCAAAAGGGCCGTTCACATTAGCCAAAAAAGACTAGGCCCTTGTCCTAGCCAGGTTCGTGGCCGACCCAAAAAACAGGTGTGAACGGTTCTGGCCGGCCACTGTCCGGACAATTTCTGTCCTAGTCGAGAGGGGTGGTTTGTGGCCGACCCAGGTCTCTGGCCGAGCAGTAAACAGCGTATGTGAACGCGTTTTGTCCGACTCAGGTCCCAGTTGACGCCCTCTGTAGTTGACATGCAGTGTAGTCTTTGACCTATTCGACGAGTCAGTGTCATTTTAGACATGGCGAGTCGAGGAGTCAACTGGGCTACGGAGCGAAGAACGAAGATATGGTGAAAAATCTGATGGACGGCACGTCAAGGGATCGAATCGCCTACAATATCATCTCACAGCGTTTGTAATAAAGGGAAAGTGGCTGCACACATCGCCAACACTATTTTTTCGTTCTCTGTGTTAGTGTTTATTTGTGTGTTTGGCTATTGGTGTAGATATAAGCCATGGCGAGACGTAGCCGTAATCTCGCTGTCGAATGACAAGGTGATCCTTTGACGCTACGTTTCGAAACCAGTGAGTGGTTTCTTCCTCAGTTGCTTTTCTTTGGAGATTGCTCTCCTTAGATTTATGTTTCACTGTTCGTGGTTTAATTATTGTCAGTGTTTTGTTCGTCTAGCAAGGAGGCTAGAATACTTATGTTTTGCCATAGGGTCAGTTTGTTGTGTTTCATTTTGTTCGGTCGTTTCTCTAAGATTGTGTACTTGTGCATTTATGAGTGTGTCGCCAATGTTTGGATTTCTTTTGTAAGCGATGATCGGTTTCATCGTGAATAAATTATTTAGTGTTTGGTCTTTTTCTATTTCTTCCCAGTTCTTCAGGAGTGCTTGTTTGATGTCTTTTTTTAGATGTGTGGACTATATTTGGTAGCAAATATCAATTTATTTGTGTTGTTGTGTATTTGTTTGTGATTTAAATGTGTTCTTCGTGTACCGTAATTTGTTTCCGCATTGATGTTTGATATTTCTTGTTGCGGATATTCTCGCAGTAATAGCTTTTCATTAAATGTTTTGACTTTGTTGTTGAAGTCTTCTTCATTGTTACATGTCCTCATGTACCTTAATGTTTCGCCTTTGATTAGGCCCTTGAAGTTTGATTTTGGATGACATGATTTTCTATGTAGGAACTGGAATGTATCTGATGAATGTATTTTGACCTGTATAAGGTCAACGGTCGGCTAGACGCTACCAAATGATCTAGGCTAGGACAGCGTTGAACGTAATGTGAACGCGGACAAAAGATTAGCTTATCTTCTCACATTCTGCCGGATTAGTTCTGGCCGGCCCTGGACCTAGATGTGAACCCCATAAAAGACGTCTTATTTTACTAAGTGTGTGACGGCTGTGGTGTTGACTTAATCAATTAATCTGCTGATACAGACAGCAGATTAGCAAGTTGGCAATGTTTTCGCAGCAATTACAGTGGTGTATACACAAGTTGGAGAGGAGATAAGGAATTGTTGGTAATATATAAAGCAGTCAGACGGTGTGGAGTCGAAATCTTTATTTGAAATACCACAGTCAAAGTTAATAAAATTACTTGACATGGTGGCATGTGATCTCTTATTATTTGAATTGAAACGTTATATGATTTGATTATTTTCAAAGGATAGAGGTATTCTTTAAAAGGTTCACGGCATGTTTTTTTTGAGCATGTAAATTGATGTGCGTCACTATGTTTCATGGAAACACGTTTGAAGTTCACAATTCACCATTTTTTCCTCTGCGTCATGTTAAAGAACATCAGCCCTCTCGTCTTATAATTTCTTTTCTGTCCCTTAGCATGAGTTATCCATCGGGGAAAAGATCATATTTTGGGGGCTCTTTATTGCCCCTTATTGTCTCGTTCTATCTTGTCCTGGCCCCTTATTGCTCGTTATTGCTTGTTACTGCTTGTCTCTGGTCATTATTGACTATAATTGCTACGGGCCGCACCATGTCCGAACATGCCGTAGAGGGCGGGATTTCCAGGATTGGCGGGAACTGCGCTTGTAGATTAATTTATGGACAGATCATATTTTTTTGGCTCGTTATGGCTCGTTATTGGCTCGTTCTGTCTAGTTCTAGTTATTGCTCGTTACTGCTTGTTTCTGGTCGTTACTGGTCGTTATGGCTAGTTACAACATTTACAGACACCCCTTTTGAACATCAGAAATACGTCCATAAAGCATTGTCCATCTTGGAAAATGTGAAGATTTGTGTAACCTTACAACTTCCTGTGAAACCACCGAGGTAAAATCTCAACTGTTGGTTACTAGGGATATATTTTATACCTACAGACACACATCTTGGCACGTACCATGGCAACATATTTGCAAAAGCTGCACAGAAGAGTATGGAGCAAATACTTACACATGATTTGCTTAAGTCCAGCCTAGTGTCGCCTTGTTCCCTGCACTTCAAAAATTCTTTACCAACATCCTGTAAACAAAGAATAAGTAAATTAGAGTAAAAAAGAGCACGGAGGTCTGTAGGGGATAAATCTGAGGACAGGTTGGTGCACATCCATTGAGTTGCCCAATGCTGGCCATACAAGTATACAAGAGAAACAGGCTGTGTTCCTGCATGCAGTAATGATCATGCAATTTGGCATTGATCAGGAATTACTTTCCTGAGCAGTCATTGTCCATGATGCTCCAACTGATGAAGGCTTGTCAGTGTGATGGACAGAGAAGATATTCTGCATGTGAGTGACCCACACGGGTCTGACACCCACATGTCTTTAAACATGAATGCCATGTACTCTTTCAAAACTCATGTTTTTGTGTTAAAATTGGAAAGTTTTTGGAGGAAGTAATGAGCTGCATTATAGAATAAAACAAGTACAGAATTACTACCATAGCTAATATAAATTGCACAACCGTGGGAAACCGCTCTCACAATAGCTCTAGTTGGTACGTAACTGGCAGCAAGGGCTTTAAAGGAGACACTTTATGGCACCAAACCGCCCACCTTTGCCATTTAGCATGGTATCAAACATTAGTAAATCGTGACATAAAAGTCAAATGCCAAACGGTACAGCTTTGACAGGAAGCTGTTATTGCATTTATTTGTTTTTGTTTTTCAGGTCATGACACAGAAAGAGCACAGATTAATGGACATTATCACAGACAGCATTTTGCATTCACCACTAGTAACCTAGTGAGACAGTAGGTTTAAGGTTAGGGTTAGGGATAGACTATACATGGCCAGAGGCCCCCTAGGCAACCCTTGTAGTTCAAATCCACAGGTTTTGTGTCCCCTAAACCTAACTTGTGCCCATTACACTTTGTTGATATAGTGATAGTTGAAATATGTCCTTGCGAATCAAATAACAGTTTTACAGAATTTAAAAGCACTTCATTTACATCTACATATACTGAAAAGTCAAACTTTTGCTCATACTGGTACCTGGCCTAAGACAACTTCAAACTGTTGTCCTCCTGTACAATGAAGTACAAAGACGTAGACAACACCATGCAAATTTTTATATTACAGTACCAATTTACCTCAAAATATTTGAATTCAAAAAACTCAACAATCTCTGCGTTAGCCTCTCTATAATGAAAACTGAATTTTAAATTTTCTTTAAAATGAACAGATACTGGTAAGCTGCCCTAATTTCATTTAGTTAAAAAACAACCCCATAAAAAGCTTGCTCATAGCAAACTGGTGATATTTCAAGAATTTCAAATTAAATTTTGTTTTTTCTGATTCTTTCCCCTTGAGCTGCTCTGTTCATTAAAGAAATAAGTGAATTTTTAAAATGCAGACTGAAATACCGGTATAAGAAACATTGTAGCTAAGGAAAGACTGCCGTAAAAAGACAATGTGCAGAATTGTTTCAATTTAACATCAAAGTACACAAAAGTTTCTTGTAAAATAGAAGACATGGCTGCTTTTTTTAACAAGCTACTGTTTTGTACAACGTTGATAAGTTTTTAAATTTTACAAGCAGTGATTTGTGAGAACTTGTCACATCAGAGAACTTGTCATATCAAAGATATGTGATGTTTTGCAAGGGAAAAAATGCACTGCAAATGACTCACCAAGTCGGCTTGCACTGATTTCTTGTTTTTATTCGTTGGCTTTGGGATATCGTTTTTGAAAACTTTGACCATCACTTTTTTCTTGACTGTGGGCTTGTCTGCCTTGGACTCTCGGTCGTCAAAACCACTGGCTTCAGCAGATCCACTCATTGTGATTGGGCTGCACGTTACAAAAGTTCAGAGATAGATAGCATTGAATCTCCAATTGGAAAATGACTGGAAGGATATAGCTCTGGTATTTCTTTTTGTTTTCCGTGTGAAGTGACAGCTTCTGACCTGTTCACTCCTTCAGAAGATAACTTGGAGTTCCATTTGCTTCAGGAAACCAGACCGCAGTCTTCTTTCATTATATGTATCTGCAATGACCAAAAATCAAAGGAAATGATACAGAACTCTAATACTCAATTGATATCACTGAAAAAATTGGAAATATCAAATACTCTTTGTATTTATAATATGTCAATAATTCTAACAAGTGGTGTGGGCCTCTTAAATTTTGAATAGCTTGAAAGGTAAGATTAGTTTAGTAGGGCAGAGTTCATACTAAGCTTTTGGTATTCAACAGCTTACTGGTATTAAGTTCATCAGACACTGTTTAAAATATCCTCCCACCTACATGTTTATACAACTGACCACTCTCTCTTCTTTTCTAGCACACAGTCATACATGTACAAATATGTATACTGTCACAAATTACTTCCCCCATATCATCACACAGTTCCAATGTATCCACCCACCTACCTCCTCTCTGAATCACGTAAAACTTTCCCTCAATTTCTAATAGGTCAAAATGTCAGTATGTGATAAGCATCAAATTACTTCACCCCCTCATAATCTATCAACATATCACAATCAATTCCGCTGTCTGTTTTCTATTTTAATAATTTTCATGATTGTAACTATAAACCCTTCCAATTTCCACCTTTGATCTATGTATTATCATTGCATTAAAGTTCAACTCCCACAATGAAACTCTAAATGCTCTTTATTTTCCAGACATCAATGTGAATAGAATACTTGGGGCTCCACAATAAGATCATGGTACAGGGTCCATACAAACTAAGTAACTGAAAACAACTTTTTAAAGACTATTTTCAGCAATGTTCAAGGACTATATTTGAGGTCTAAAATACCATTTTTCAGGTATATGTATTATTTTCACAATAAATCACCTTCATATATGTCGTTTTACAAATTGTTTTGACACAATATCATGACCTATTCGTTTCATGATTTTCAAAAATCATCAGTAGTTCATCAATTTTTCAGGACTTTTCAAGACCCAATTTTAATTTCAAGGACTTTTCAAGGACATTCCAGGAGCAAACCCTATCTGGTGCTGAATGAATATTTACATTGATCAGTTTAGTTACATGTATGGCTAAGAAGATGTAGGCAACTTGATAAGTTTTTATCCTACAATAGCAATACTAACAAATCACTAAATTACAAAGTAAAAAGGTGAACAGAAAGCATTATACAATAGACTATCTTCCTTTTTATAAAAAGGTGAACAGAAAGCATTATACAATAGACTATCTTCCACTTGCATAAAAATGTGGTCTCGATACACAGTTTACAATTTACATGTATATTTACTTTCGTGCAGTGCCAAACTCTGTAGATAGTGAACCATTTGTCTTATGCTGTATGAGTCAGAGATAGTATCATGTTTGACACGTACCATGTTCACATAAGAATTAAGATGCCATGAAGTCCCCTACAGCACAGAACATGGTCTACTCAACAGACACACAACTGTGAGATCATTCAGAAGCCTTGAAAGCGTTATGTCAAATCACATGTTACAGGTAATTTTTGTTACATATACGTCTCATTTGAATGGTGCTTGGCTGTCTCAGGGACACAAACTTTTTTAGGTAGAATGCACCTTGAGGACAAATATTCGGACTCTCAAATTTTAACAATTCTTTTCTGATCCACTTGGGAGGTATCACTTTAACCGTTTTCCTGCCAAGTCCATATTTCACCATCAGGTCAAGATGGTTAAAATTAATGAAACACAACATATTCCATATGGTGTATTTTAACATAATACTGTCTATTTGAAGGCTGTTGAAAACATAAATACTGTAAACTTGATTTTTTTGGACAAAAGATGCTATAACATACCAAGCCAAGTGGGTGATAATACGTCATGTTTTGGCTCAATACCGCTTTTTACTGACTTGGCTGATGAGGAAGTGATACTGTCTGACAGGAAAAGGGTTAAAGCTCTTGAAGTAAAAAAACATTTCACTGTCTCGGTTTTTCGAAAATGGAAAGTTGCTTCTTTCCCCATAGAGTTTCAGGGGTGGCAGCCATTTTGAATTTCAAATATCGGTCAGTGTTTGGTAATTTGTTTTTCTAGTACCAAAATTTGCACGGTGACCCCTGATTTTTATGTCTTCATTTGGTACGAGAATAGTTGAAAGTTTTGTGAGGAAAGTTGGAGCAAAAGTGTAAGTCTTTAACTTTCAAGGCTCACACCACCTTATAAAACATTGCAATTAAACACAACTCCTACACATCACTCCTACAATTACGCTAAATTTAAAAGTGAGAGCTGACATTCTAAGAAACACGTGTTTATGGTCAGACAGCAGTGTGTGTGTGTAATATTACAAATATGCACACCTACGGATATTCTGAACAAGAAATGGTACACACTTACACAGAAAGTAACAGTGGTTGTAATTGTGAGCAACTCGTACAATACTGGAGCAACCACCTCCCTGAAACATGCTGCCTGCTTGCCTCGAGGCCCTTCAGAATGCCCTATTGAGGATCAAAGGTCAACTAGTAGAGGTGGCAATACCGTGGGGGAAAAAATGATCATAGGTTACATGTACAATTGTACAACAAACTGTCCTGGTAAATAGAAGATCTCATTCACTGTAGGTGATGGATGGCTCAAGACTCTCAATGATGATGAAGTAGAGTATCTATTAAACGTAGGAAATTCCTGAAAACTAGTGACCAGAATATCCAGCCAGGTCACAGTCCCTCCAGCCACCAGGTATAACTTCGAAAAGTTGTCTGATCCAGCAGAACAGTTATTAGCTGCTAACAATCATGTCTCCCACACAGTTATTACCACTGATCTCAGCAAACCAAAATCAGAAACTATTTCAATTCTGTTCGTTGGGGCAGATGACCCTTAAATTCCACTGGCCAGGTTACAAACTTTCGGCTGACTCGCAGCGTGTTTGCAAGGTTATATCTGATTGGTCGATTGTCACTATTCACAGCAACTTAGGGAGTTTATTTGTATTATTTCATTATAACGGTACGATTCTGCCAACCAATTGGATAACAGCTTCGAAATCACTGCGAGTCGGCCCCAAACTTTACCTTCCAAGAAGGTGCCTGGCTACGGTTATCTGTCATTATTATGCAATGTACATGCCATGTATGCATCCTACATGTACATTAATTGATAGGACTACTGGTACATTCATATTAATAAAAGACAAAAAACACATAGAAAATGATTTAATAAAAACCAAGTCATGAGATACTCAAAGCCACAAGGATTCAACAGTAAAAGTAAAGCTATATCTGTGCAGTGTGTCAGCATACATGTATTTGTAATGATCAGGGATGGGACAGTATGATATTTTCACTCAAAAACTTGCCAAAGTTCACAAGGGAGCTCTTCACTATGGAAAATGTACAAGGAAATTCTCCTGTTGTTATGGGGACAATCATGTTTTAACAACAATAATTTCATTTACTTCAATTCTTTATGTCATGGTACATTACCGTTCATCCTCCTGCTAAACTGTTGCGCCACATATACATATACTTTCTACAATGGTGGCAATCATATGATCAAATGTATATGTAGGTTTATTCATTCCTTATGAAACAGAGAAACAAGCGTTCATTAAGTTTGGACATTTAGACACACAAATGCTTGTGTATTTTAAAACACCTATCTTTGCCTTTAATAATTTTGATCAAGATTTGTGATTGACCCATTGAACTTGGATTTTAGAATGGATTTTTAAGAATTTAATGTTAAACGGCAAATTTAAAGCCCCAGTAATGCTAACTTTCGATGCTTTTTTCATTTTTATTTTATAAATCAATTGCAACTTCTTATTCTACTCCCCCAAGAATGTTGAAATACCCACTATTTAGCTTGTCAACGTATCGTTCAAATGTGTAAATGCATTTTTATTGTCTACATTTGAATTTTAGTCTGGACCAGAAGTCACTTTTCGTCAATATAAACAATGCAGTTTACAACCATAGGGGCTGAGTAGACAAGCTTGATACTGTGTATATCAACATTCTTTGGGGAGGAGAGCAAGGCATTATGGTTCACATTCAAAATACAAATGGTGAAATTATCATCAAAAATTAGCATTACTGGGTCTTCAACAGTGATTCCCCTAGGCTTGGTAGAGAACAAAGTTTTGTTGCATTCTATCTGTTTTCCTTGTCCCTTGACCCTAACTGAACTTTGACCTCAGAACTTCAATGAGGTCAGACAACGAGCAGACCATTAAAATTTTATGCGAACACATCAAAATGAGCAGTGAAACTAATTTGTCCAGTTACATTCAAATACAGACCGAACAAACTACATGTACTTTAAACCATCAAAAAGAGAAGTGACATAGCTATACCACACTGTTTGGTTTCACATAAATACTGAACCAATGTGAAACTCACATTTTGACAAGATGTAAATCAATATCTTCCTTCTAAAAGTCAGTGAAATTAAGTTTTGACTGAATTTTTCAGACTTGACAGATTGGCAGTTGATAGGCCTGGCAGGAAAAAGGGTTTAATAATTAATTTAAATGTTCAAGTGAGGGTAAATATTTATATAAATTTGCTATGCTATTCTTGTTTTCTTCTCTCACAACAGAATTTACTGCATTCAGTATAATACAGTATACCCATCACAACAACACACTGAGTCAACAATTCCCCATCAAACATAGAAAAGCTGTGTAATGCAAACAAGTGGCTACATTCAACCAGAAGGTCAAGGCAAAAAAACCCTGGTAATAAATATTTCAGTGACTGAAAAAAAACAGAGTCTGTTGTTCTTTTTGACACTTGCCCCTCCCTATTGACTTAGCCCATACAATGTCATAAGTTAGATTGACCACGATGTTTACTAATAGTAATAAAAAGTGTATTGTGGAAAGGGGTTGGACTAATACACATAACACTATAGGTAATAGCATGTTCAAATACCACATACCACATCTTTAACAAGAATCTGGCCTGGCAGTCCTGAAAAATCTTTGCATCTGATGTTTCACAATCATCAATTATTGACGACACCTAGTGACTCATAACAAGTTAATTCAGAATCTATGGAAAGTATGCTAAAAAAAATCTCTGCCACTTGTCTAGAGCCTACACAAATGATCAAACACAAATGCTGATGACTGTTTTCTGGGTAACACGGTACACAGCAGGGCTTGAAACAACTACACTTTCCTTTTCACATATGACTTGAGACAAAACAGCTGTACATTATAATACAAAACCCTCCTATAGAATATAGAGTCCCTCTGACCTAGTAGAAGTGTTTTCTTCAGACATGTAATCCCCATAAACCCTACTTTGTCCCGTTCTTACTTTTTTTTTACTCCTGGCCTGGTGGATGGGCCCTGCTCTGATCTGAATAGCATAGCTTCTCGGGCAGTCGATGCTGTGTGAGGGATTCAGGCGGCCATCTTGGTGACCTTTCAACTACCATTAGTCATTCATAAATCACAGGGCTGATTCACTGAATGCATATGACGGCAAATGCCGGTAAATGCTGGCAGATTCCTGACAACATACACCATCCACAACGTTTTGCATGATGATTCACCTTCTCTTGATATATTCTTCTCCATCAAATATAGCCCTTGATCCATCCAAATAGAACAATTCTTTTTACATGAGCACAATCTATGACACACACATACTGACCTAATATACAAAAAATGACAGGTCGTATGCAACCGTATTACATGTAATACTAATGTCATTAATGTTACCTATGTAAATTTCAAATACTGATAGTAGAAATTTATCAAACACTGCATCATCTACTGTGTTGTGTACCCGGAGCCATTTGGGAGAGGATAGCAGTTGTATAATACATATCTGTAACATCACCACTTCAAAATACATATGTTGGGCTTTAATTTCTTTACACAAAAAAAAATGGTATTCAATGTACAATGAGCTTAGGAACCTCATGCAGAAAGCCACAATGCACCAACCTGCCGCAGAAATGGCGCAATCACCAGGAACAGTGTGACAGATTCAACCCGTTGAAAAGACAAATTCTCTGTATTTCGTTATCTTTCATAAACTGTCGAAGACTCAACTCAAAACCTAGTACATAACATTTCTCCATGTTTACAGAATACCTTATAAAAGCTGGTAAATAGAAAAACTGTATCATAACCTGCATAGAAGCAATATTCAAATGTATATCATAAATGTATGAATCACACCATCAGACAACAAATATGGTTGACCGTAAGTGAAGTGAAACGTGCGTGTATCTACCACAAATAATGCCTGAAACAGCAAATAATGACAATCTGTAGGTAAATTCAGAAAGTCATTTCTAAACAAGCAGCTGGGACATACATTGTACAGCTGATGAATTTGTGAACACTTAAGTTCCTACACAGAAGTCTGATAGACAATCAGAATTTATATTCCCACTTTTAGAATAAAAATGATAAAATATCCAGTAAAGTCTCCTTTGAGTGAATTAAAACAAGAACCGAACCTGCGTAACATCAGTGAATTAATGCAATCTGGGCCACATAAAACTTGTCTCCCCTGTCATCTACATATCTATAGCACTGTCACAGTCCACCTGTATCAATAACTAAAATTGAATCCAAGTTCACAGTACGCCTTATGACAGGCAAAATAAAGGGGAAAATTTAGTTTCTTTAGACATTCTTTCTTTCAATTTTGTATTGGTTCAGAAGTCAGTTAGTGTTTGGTAAAGTATATCTCGAGGCAACATTCTCAAAGCAGAGGTCACTCTTGTTCAACAACATACAGGTACATGTGTTCAAATAATTTCTGATACCTGCCAAAACTATATCATAACTAGAACAAACATTGATGTACATATGTACATACAAAAATGCAATTCTATGTTTGATGCCTCTCATATTATTTCTCCACATTACACCTGTAAATAGCATTTCATTTTTTTCCACTTTTCAAAAACAGAGAACACCTTTCTTACCTAAGAAAGTGACCCAGCAGAGAAATGAAAACAATGTATCAGCACAGAAGTTAGCACATAGGACACTAAGTGACAGTTTTGTAGCCAGCTTTACAGGTGCTGAGCTAGAAACAAAAGCACTTATATACTGTGGAGGCTGTACATACATCACCTATGAGGAACTAATCCCCTGTATTTACCTCATTGGTCAATGGGAGGGGAGATATGACCTTAAGAAAATTGCAAATACAGTGACAGCTTTAACTTAATTTGCTGCGATTATAAAGCAAACCATCGCATCTGTTCACACATTTTCAAAAAATAAATTGTCAAATATAACATAGGACACAAGAACTTGCCCTCTTGCATATGTAGCAGCAATGCTGACCTCTGTCCTTAAGTTACCTTTGACCTCTCCCCCTCCACTGTACACTGGAGTCAGGCTATTAGAAACAACGGCAATGCAACAGACTGAATAATCAAGTGATAAAGAACAACATGAATGCTTCATATCTAACACACTGACTACACACTTGCAATAAAATATGTATCCTATGTGGTATCTATTCATTGTTTCCCCCTCACTCCCCCCCCCAAAAAAAAACCAACATCCACGAAACAACAGACTGGTGCTGGACTGTGCAGTATTGGTAAGATTAGTAAATGGTGTGGGAACAGAAATATCATGGCTGTTGTCCTCTCCTGTACAGGTAATTTACTGATACTTTAAAGGGAAACCGCTGCAACACAATTGGTAAGTGATAGTGAATCTATAGCCTTAACATATGTACCGTTATGTGTACCAGCATATGTCACATCTACTATTACATGTATTCTATGTGAGCAATGCACTTGCTGATTTTCTGGGTCAAAAATGATTCAACAAGTCATTTCCTTGATGGTTTTAATCTAGGGACAAATAATTATCACCCTCTGTAATTTCATTAAGTTTGAAAGATCCCCTTTTGTATCATCTGCCAATACAGATATGACATTGTCATTGACACTAATGAAGACTTGTTCCATTCCCAGGAGCCACACACTCAAAGTCACTTAAAATTCAAGGACTTTCAAACATTTTTCTGCATTTTACAAAGACTTTAAAGGTCAAAAATACCATTTTCCATATATCATTTTTATACATCATTTTACATGTTATTTTTACGATATAATGAATGATCATCTCAGTTGTCATTTTTGAAAATAGTGAATGGATTATAAATTTACTTGGACTTTCCAGGACTAAGTTTCATTTTCCAGGATTTTCTAGCTGGCTTCAAGAACTTTCCCTGATCACTCAAGAGCGTTTTTGGAGTACTGTAGCAAATTCCAGTAAGACAGCTAAACTGAAAAAAACAGCTATCTAATTCTTCACTGAAAAAAGTCTATCACAAACATGCCTAAAGACAGGCAGTTCATACATTTTTCAACACCAGTCAGCTATCCACAGCTTGGAAAATCAGATGTTATTTAACATAATGCATTATTTGCATATTCCTTTCTTTGTTGTGAAATATATTCTTTCATGTGGTTATTAACATATTAATTGACTGCCTCCCCTGGTAGAGAACCCATTTCCTAAACTAAAAGTATTCCAATTGTTTTCTATTGATAAGTGAATGAATAATTACGCTATTTACTTGGAAAAATCAGAAATTAAATAACAAATAAATCAGAAATAACAAGTCATCGTAGATGACACAGTCCCCACTTGTTAATGGGTACTTTGATTACAAGTCCTCAGAGAGGATAGAGTCCTCTTCATGAATTTGGTCTGATGTCCTTTTACTAAGTTTGAAAAAATCGGTGAATAAAATCGGTTGAGACGTGCCCTAGTTTGGCTAAGGACATGAAAAAATTGTAACAAAATGGCTGCCATGCAGCCAAATTGGATCATATCATGAAACAAATTAATTTACATATGTATGACATAGGTCAATGTCCTTGTACCAACTTTGAATAAAATCGGTTGAGATATGCCTGAGTTATGGCTCTGTACATGAAACATAGGGCCAAAGTCCCTGAAGCTACTATAGACATGGATACAAAATTAAGTATTTCCTGACTGTATGAAATTATCTCACTTAGGCAACCTAGGGACTTGTAAACCAAATATTAAAGTTGTCTGACCAGCGGTTTTGAAAGAACAAGCAACTCAACAGTTGACAGAGCTCTGCTGTGTTATGTAGAGAATAACCTTTTGTGACACATGTATTGATGAAGAAGGTGGATATCTTTGATTAACATTGTAAGTGAGTTCTGTTGAATAAGTTGAGACTGTACATACTCAGAGAAAGCACACTGAAGAGACAAATGTTTGAAACTTAAGAAGTTCAAGGTCATCAAAAGCATTATAAGGAATCATGTAACTTTCATTGCACTGTTTACACAGATTGCATAATTGCTATAAATAGCACATGAGGAATCTTACAGACCAGCTTTACCATAAAAACCCTATCACTTTGACCACTCTTTTAATTGACCACTCTATTTTTTTCCTCAAAAAGTAATTTTATTTTATCCTTACCAAGTCAACCATAAATGGAAATTAGAACTTTCTCTATCTCTATCTGTATTGACTATTTTGAGCAATTTCTTTTAAATAACATACAGGGCACAATAAATGACGGTTCAGAATATGTCAAAGTTGGGATTCAGGAAAGTTGCCTTTACATGTTTTAATCCTCCAAGATGGTAAGCATTTCACTATGAACTGTCAAAAAAAGTTGAACTTTCTGATAATTCCACACTAAAATTATTTTGGCTTTGATGATTTCTAATTAATTCAATTATTTAAAATCATATTAATTATTTTTTTCTGGGTGAATTGATAGGGTTTATACAGTACAAGAATTACATACAATGTAAGTCAAATTTTGACCAAAATCACAAAAAAATTCCTTAAAAATACACATTTGCATATTTCATCACAATTTGAACAAATCTAAGTTGGGTTATCCCTAGGGACCTGTATACCAAATAACAAAGCTGTCTGACCAGCGGTTATGAAGAAGAAGATTTTTTACCAAAAACACCTTTTTTGGCACTGATTTGCCTATTTTCAACAAAATCAAAAATTAAAAAAAATAGTTTCTCAAAATCATATTTTTCATCCACACAACAAATATCAAATCTGTAAGTACTGCGGTTCTCAAGATATTTGAGTGGACGGACAGCCTCACAAACCGACATACATACATGTACATACAGACTGACGACGGACGCCGGACGGATACCCATCCCAATAGCTTCTATAGACTATAGTCTATAGTAGCTAAAAAATCATAACAAAATGGCCACACGGCAGCCATATCGGATCGTATCACAAACCAAATTGACGTGCATGTCTATGACACTGGTCAATGTCCTTGTACCAACTTTGAATAAAATCGGTTGAAACATGTCTGAGTTATGGCTCTGTACATGAAAAAATCATAACAAAATGGCCGCCTGGCGGCCATATTGGATCGTATCACAAAACAGATTACCGTGCATATGTATTACATAGGTCAATGTCCTTGTACCAACTTTGAATAAAATCAGTTGAGATATGCCTGAGTTATGGCTCTGTACATGAAAAAATCGTAATAAAATGGCCGCCTGGCGGCCATATTGGATTGTATCACAAAACAAATCGACGTGCATATGTATGACATAGGTCAATGTCCTTGTACCAACTTTGAATAAAATCAGTTGAGATATGCCTGAGTTATGGCTCTGTACATGAAAAAATCGTAATAAATGGCCGCCTGGCGGCCATATTGGATCGTATCACAAAACAAATCGACGTGCATATGTATGACATAGGTCAATATTCTTGTACCAAATTTGAATAAAATCGGTTTAGATATGCCTGAGTAATGGCTCTGTACATGAAAAATCGTAATAAAATGGCCGCCTGGCGGCCATATTGGATCGTATCAAAAAACAAATCGACGTGCATATGTATGACATATGAAGTAATCTATGTACCAAGTTTGAATGAAATCGCTCGAGGCGTATCTGAGATATCTGCGTGAACGGACGGACGGACGCACAGACGGACGGACGGACGCACGCACGCACGCACGGACATGACCAAACCTATAAGTCCCCCCGGACGGTGTCCGTGGGGACTAATAACCAGGATGAATACATTTTTGTCTTATGTTCATTGCTCATGTCCTTTCTACAAATGCTGTAACCAGACATGAACTGAAAATGCTCATGTGTTTCATTATATATTGCAGTTATGTGTAAATTTGAACCTTTGCCACATGTTTGCAACTTCATTAAAAGTCTTTGGATCAACATAAGGCGCCGTAAAATAAATTCTTTGTTTGCCGTCCGCATGCGGGTTGGTTTTTGGACGAAATCTGAAATACAAACACAGATCGTATGCTCAAAAATACGGCGCGTTGTGCCCTTATTTGTTCGCAACGTCGCAGCAATATACTTAAGTTAAATGTCGCAAAAACGCAAATGTCGTACGATCGTTTCAATACAAATCAGCTTACCTATCGTAAAGGGGTACATCATCCGCTGTATGTAAAATTTACATGTGCACCTCCTGTTGTAGGGGACTGGAGTGTACCGTAAGTGAAGATCGATCGACCCGTTTCACAAGTTGATTTCCCCCTCAAAGTTTTCAAGTCGGCAGAAGTGCGTAAAATTGTTTTGGTCTCCATACAAGACGGATCGAAAACAATTCTTGACTAGTTTAGCTTCAAATAAGGAAGTTTAGCTTTGAATAAGGAACGGAACTGAATATCCATCAGCTTTTCCCGGGCCGCGATCCGCGATTGATCACGATATTGGATCTGCACCGGGGCAAGTTGGTACCCCCGGTGAAATGTTCGTTGTTGAATGTTCCAAATAGTTCGTATGCAATTGAAGGTGCTCTTACTTTGGACATTTTTCCGCTAAAAAAGATTTGGTCATTTTATAAGTCCGGATTAGAATTCAGTTTTCAAAACAAAGCAATGCCATTTGGCAATGCTGTCTTGACAAGCAGAATATTTAGCATTTTAGTATGCAATAGTGCTGATCACTTAACGTCATTTTTCTTTCATTAACCCTTTTCCTGCCGAGCGCCCTTGTCCGTTATTTTGCCAAGTCAGTAGAAAACCGCCCCATAATATGTGCCTGTAAAAGATTGGCTCTCCTGCATGTTATCCTGCCAGGCATTTTGGCAGAAATCGCCCATTTTCAGGGTAGTTTTAGCCGTACTTATACGTGTTAGACTTCGATAATTTCTACATGCCCGTAGACAGGGGAAGGAGCTCAAGGGTTGCTGCAGAAAAAAATTGAGGTCACCGGCTTTGTTTGCCCCTGGGAGTGCGTCATTTTATTGCCGTTTCATGTTTATTTTTTCGGAAATAAACTCCTTCAGTATTACGCACGTCCGCTAGGCACAAACATCACCTCACTCGTCTGTTAGTCAGAGACCCTGAGGGTCGTGCTAGGGGTGCAGAAGCACCGTCAAACCTGTCCTGTTTCCCCAGGGTAGGGTCAATTGAATACGTACCTTAAACGACTTGGCAGTGTGTAGCACAAAAACTACGTTTTTGCCGTTGTATTAACGACATGGCTGAGCCATTGAAGCACAGCTCAACGTAGTTTAGCCAGCTCAGTTGGGAGTTGGCTTACGAGTGTTACCGTTCATTACTGACTTAATCGAGTGGTCCTCAGTCAGGTACGGGTTTGTACCGACATGGCTTGGGCTGCAGCTAACCAGTGATAACCAGTCACTACACCCAAGTCTTCAGTTCACTTTTGCGATGCACAGGTGCAATGCAATATGCTTCCATTGTTCTAGCCATCGACGTGTCCACATGCCTGGCAGCCATATTGTACTGCTAGCTGGTTTGCATAACAAAAGCAGTCCCTGCTAACTGCAGGCGGTATCCCCGTAGCATATTGACCTTATGTCACCTTTTGAATTCTCTGTACGCAAACAGCGTACGTAGTTACTAATGCGTCGGCAAGAGGATACGTTAGCCTGCAAACCAGAGCCAATACTTCGGACGATGGAATAAATAAAAATAGCGTCAATGACACTGTAGCTCCCATCCTGGACTATTTAGTGTTTGTTCTCTGGTCAGATATTTGAACATGTGTGAAAGGGATAAAGTGCATGAAGTGAAAATACTTAAATGAAATGTACTGGAGACAGTGAAATATGTTTAATGTATTTATTCAGAATATAAAATGGAAAAAATACAGAATTAGATATATCGAATACTGTGATACAACAATTAACTCAACAAGTCATTTACAATGACATAGTCCCCACTTGTAATAGGAGTATTAGTCTTGATGTGGGACATAAACATATATTTTAGGTAAAAGGTCATCGAGGTCACATGACATTGGTCAAAAAATTTCTCTCCTATAGTTATCCCTATATACCAAAAATCAGACATCCAGCTCTATTGGCTTGCTCAGAATGAGATATGTGCATAATTGTTGAGGTACAGTATGTGGTGTCATACGGTGTCCAATCATACCAAATATGAAGGGTGTAGCACTTTTGGTTACTGAGTTATGGACAAATATGTATATTTGGGGTCAATGGTCACCAATATCACGTGACATTTTGTCAAAAAAATTGTATTGCTAAGTTATCCCTATATACAAAAATCCGACCTCTAGCTCTATTGGCTCGCTCAAAATTAGATATGCATATAATTAATGAGGTACAATATGTGGCCTCATAGGTGTCCCATCATACCATACATGAAGGGTGTAGCACTTGTGGTTACTGAGTTATGGACAAATATGTATTTGAGGTCAAAGGTCACCAATATCACGTGACATTTTGTCAAAAAAATTGTATTGCTAAGTTATCCCTATATACCAAAATCAGACCTCTAGCTCTATTGGCTCGCTCAAAATTAGGTATGCGCATAATTAATGAGGTACAATATGTGGCCTCATAAGGTGTCCCATCATACCATACATGAGGCTGTAGCACTTGTGGTTACTGAGTTATGGACAAATATGTATATTTGAGGTCAAAGGTCACCAAGGTCACATGACATTTTGTCAAAAAAATTGTATTGCTAAGTTATCCCTATATACCAAAAATCAGACCTCTAGCTCTCTTGGCTCGCTCTAAATTAGATATGCACATAATAAATGAAGTACAATATGTGGCCTCATAAGGTGTCCCATCATACCATACATGAAGGTGTAGCACTTGTGGTTACTGAGTTATGGACAAATTTGTATATTTGAGGTCAAAGGTCACCAAGGTCACGAGACATTTTGTCAAAAAAATTGTATTGCTAAGTTATCCCTATATACCAAAATCAGACCTCTAGCTCTATTGGCTCACTCAAAATTAGATATGCGCATAATTAATGAGGTACAATATGTGGCCTCATAAGGTGTCCCATCATACCATACATGAAGGCTGTAGCACTTGTGGTTACTGAGTTATGGACAAATATGTATATTTGAGGTCAAAGGTCACGAGGTCACATGACATTTTGTCAAAAAAATTGTTTTGCTAAGTTATCCCTATATACCAAAAATCAGACCTCTAGGCTCTATTGGCTCGCTCAAAATTAGATATGTGCATAATTAATGAGGTACAATATGTGGCGTCATAAAGGTGTCCCATCATACCATATATGAAGGGTGGTAGCACTCGTGGTTACTGAGTTATGGACAAATATGTATATTTGAGATCAAAGGTCATCAAGGTCACATGACATTTTGTCAAAATATCCGAGATGTCTGCGTGAACGGATGGACTCACGGATGGACAAACAGACGGACATGACCCAATCTATAAGCCCACTGGACTTCATCCATGGGGACTAAAAATTGTGTCACTGCATCCTTTTTGCAATATACGATGAGAAACTAAATTTTTATTTTTCGTGGCCTTATACATGGGAGTCTATGGAGATCTGCCTAATACATGGGAGTCTATGGGCGTGTAAACTAAAAATATGCAAATTTCACCACGATTTGCCCAAATTTGGGAAAGGTCATTCCTATGCACTTCCATACCAAGTTTCAAATCAATTGAACTTGTGGTTTCAAAGAAGAAGATTTTTTGACCAAAAATGGGAGAAAATTACAAAAAAATTCATGAAAAATAGCAAGTCCAAGATACTGACCAAAGATGTGCACAATCATTTCATGTCAGCCCAAAGTACTTACATGCCAATTTTTCATGTAATCTGCTCAGTGGTTATTGAGTTTTTTCAATTTTGACTGTTTTTACATTTTTTCACTTAATTTGCATATTTTTGGCAATGACAACTTCATTTGAACAAAATCTCATCTACAGCCCATCATCCATGTACACACCAAATATCAAGATGAAATGTACAGCGGTTTAGGAGTTTTTGATGTTGACGGACAGACATACAGACATACAGACATACAGACATACAGACATACAGACACTACAGACATACAGACATACAGACATACATACATACAGACATTTCCCTAGCCTATAAGAAGCTTCCATTGCCATATATACATATGGCTATGGAGCTAAAAATAGCGTCAATGACACTGTAGCTCCCATCCTGGACTATTTAGTGTTTGTTCTCTGGTCAGATATTTGAACATGTGTGAAAGGGATAAAGTGCATGAAGTGAAAATACTTAAATGAAATGTACTGGAGACAGTGAAATATGTTTAATGTAATTATTCAGAATATAAAATGGAAAAAACACAGAATTAGATATATCGAATACTGTGATACAACCATTAACTCAACAAGTCATTTACAATGACATAGTCCCCACTTGTAATAGGAGTATTAGTCTTGATGGGGTCAGGAAAATGTGGTCATTAAGAAGTATCACTGGAGTGTATATGTTGAGATCTATGGGCACATAGGTCTATGTCGTTGTTCCCAATTTGAAACACATGAGGCATGTCTAAGTTATGGTTCTAAATCGGGAAAAAAGATCAGACCTCTAGCAGTATTGGCCAGCCAAGAAATACATATGCGCATTATAAATGAGGTACAAGATGTGACATCTTAAGGTCTAATATCCTATCAAAATTGGAGGGTAAAGAACTTGTGGTTACTGAAATATGCATATATATGTATAATCAAGGTCAAAGGTCATCGAGGTCACATGACATTTTGAAAAAAAAAATTATATCGCTAATTAATCCCTATATGCCAAAAAATCAGATCTCTAGCTCTATTCGCTTGCCCAGAATTAGATGTGTACATAATTAATGAGGTAAAGCGTGTGTTGTCATAAGGTCTCCCATCCTACTAAATACAAAGGACATAGCACTTGTGGTTACTTATTTATTGACATAAACATATATTTTAGGTAAAAGGTCATCGAGGTCACATGACATTTGGTCAAAAAATTTCTCTCCTATAGTTATCCCTATATACCAAAAATCAGACATCCAGCTCTATTGGCTCGCTCAGAATGAGATATGCGCATAATTATTGAGGTACAGTATGTGGCGTCATAAGGTGTCCAATCATACCAAACATGAAGGCTGTAGCACTTGTGGTTACAGAGTTATGGAAAAATATGTATATTTGAGGTCAAAGGTCACAAGGTCACGTGACATTTTGTCAAAAAAAATTGTTTTGCTAAGTTATCCCTATATACCAAAAATCAGACCTCTAGCTCTATTGGCTCACTCAAAATTAGATATGCGCATAATTAATGAGGTACAATATGTGGCGTCATAAGGTGTCCCATCATACCATACATGAAGGCTGTAGCACTTGTGGTTACTGAGTTATGGACAAATATGTATATTTGAGGTCAAAGGTCACGAGGTCACATGACATTTTGTCAAAAAATTGTTTTGCTAAGTTATCCCTATATACCAAAAATCAGACCTCTAAGCTCTATTGGCTCGCTCAAAATTAGATATGTGCATAATTAATGAGGTACAATATGTGGCGTCATAAGGTGTCCCATCATACCATACATGAAGGCTGTAGCACTTGTGGTTACTGAGTTATGGACAAATATGTATATTGAGGTCAAAGGTCACGAGGTCACGTGACATTTTGTCAAAAAATTGTATTGCTAAGTTATCCCTATATACCAAAAATCAGAACTCTAGCTCTATTGGCTCGCTCAAAATTAGATATGCAAATAATTAATGAGGTACAATATGTGGCGTCATGAGCTGTCCATCATACCATATATGAAGGGTGGTAGCACTTGTGGTTACTGAGTTATGGACAAATATGTATATTTGAGATCAAAGGTCATCAAGGTCACATGACATTTTGTCAAAATATCCGAGATATATGCGTGAACGGATGGACTCACGGATGGACGAACAGACGGACATGACCCAATCTATAAGCTCACTGGACTTAATCCGTGGGACTAAAAATTGTGTCACTGCATCCTTTTTGCATATGAATACGATGAGAAACTAAATTTTTATTTTTCGTGGCCTTATACATGGGAGTCTATGGAGATCTGCCTTAAACATGGGAATCTATGGACGTGTAAACTAAAAATATGCAAATTTCACCACGATTTGCCCAAATTGGGAAAGGTCACTCCTATGCACTTCCATACCAAGTTTCAAATCAATCGGACTTGTGGTTTCAGAGCAGGAGATTTTTTGACCAAAAATGGGAGAAAATTACAAAAAAATTCATGAAAAATAGCAAGTCCAAGATACTGGACCCAAGATGTGCACAATCATTTCATGTCAGCCCAAAGTACTTACATGCTAATTTTTCATGTAATCTGCTCAGTGGTTATTGAGTTTTTTCAATTTTGACTGTTTTTACATTTTTTCACTTAATTTGCATATTTTTGGCAATGACAACTTCATTTGAACAAAATCTCATCTACAGCCCATCATCCATGTACACACCAAATATCAAGATGAAATGTACAGCGGTTTTGGAGTTTTTGATGTTGACGGACAGACATACAGACATACAGACATACAGACATACAGACATACAGACATTTCCCTAGCCTATAAGAATAGCTTCCATTGCCATATATACATATGGCTATGGGAGCTAAAAAATCCAAAGCTACGTCCATTGAATGGCACGGCCAAGGCGGTGAAGGACGTTGCCTGGCTTGAACTTGCAGAGCTGAAGCCCAGCTTAGTACGTCGGACACCAGTTTGTAATGGTATTTCCGAGTCATTCATATCCGTTCCATCGGAGGAACAAGTCGAGCCGTCCCGTCAAAAATACGTTCTCATTTTCAGTCACGCACAACTGAATAAGTGACTTTCGTCTCGCACCATCGGCATATCTGCCAAGTCGTTTGCAAGAGGTAGCCTTCTAGATTAGCATTGCCGAGTTGGTCAAGTTCGGCAGCAATCTCTATAGTGCCAGGCAGCCAAGTACGTCCAACTCCGCCAGAAAACGTCACCATGCTATCCTGCCAAGTCCGCTAAAAAGCGGTAAAACAAAAACCAGCCCCCCTCAGGTGTGGGGGACTGGCGGACAGGTTTCTGCACCTTTCCCTGTCTATCGACTCCCTGCGAACCCATTTCGAGGGGAAAAGGCGTTCCTTGTCAGAAAACCTCTCCTCGGATGACCCCTAAATGCACAGGGGATAGCAAAACGTAGTGCCGTCGACTTGGCAGGAAAGGGGGTACCCAAAAAGGGCCCGATTTCCACCGGGTTGGGAGAATAACGGTCACCAGTGCTTAGATTCTGGCTACACCGAATTTCAAGCGGATTTTCACCGACTTGGCAGGAAAAGGGTTAACCCTTTTCCTGCCGAGCGCCCTTGTCTGTTATTTTGCCAAGTCAGTAGAAAACCGCCCCATAATATGTGCCTGTAAAAGATTGGCTCTCCTGCATGTTATCCTGCCAGGCATTTTGGCAGAAATTGCCCATTTTCAGGGTTGTTTTAGCCGTACTTATACGTGTTAGACTTCGATAATTTCTACATGCCCGTAGACAGGGGAAGGAGCTCAAGGGTTACTGCAGAAAAAAATTGAGGTCACCGGCTTTGTTTGCCCCTGGGAGTGCGTCATTTTATTGCCGTTTCATGTTTATTTTTTCGGAAATAAACTCCTTCAGTATTACGCACGTCCGCTAGGCACAAACATCACCTCACTCGTCTGTTAGTCAGAGACCCTGAGGGTCGTGCTAGGGGTGCAGCAGCACCGTCAAACCTGTCCTGTTTCCCCAGGGTAGGGTCAATTGAATACGTACCTCCAACGACTTGGCAGTGTAGCACAAAAACTACGTTTTTGCCGTTGTATTAACGACATGGCTGAGCCATTGAAGCACAGCTCAACGTAGTTTAGCCAGCTCAGTTGGGAGTTGGTTACGAGTGTTACCGTTCATTACTGACTTAATCGAGTGGTCCTCAGTCAGGTACGGGTTTGTACCGACATGGCTTGGGCTGCAGCTAACCAGTGATAACCAGTCACTACACCCAAGTCTTCAGTTCACTTTTGCGATGCACGGGTGCAACGCAATATGCTTCCATTGTTCTAGCCATCGACGTGTCCACATGCCTGGCAGCCATATTGTACTGCTAGCTGGTTTGCATAACAAAAGCAGTCCCTGCTAAATGCAGGTGGTATCCCCGTAGCAGACTACACATTGACCTTATTGACCTTATGAATTCTCTGTACACAAACAGCGTGCGTAGTTACCAATGCGTCGGCAAGAGGATACGTTTGCCTGCAAACCAGAGCCAATACTTCGGACGATGGATAAATAAAAAATCCAAAGCTATGTCCATTGAATGGCACGGCCAAGGCGGTGAAGGACGTTGCCTGGCTTGAACTTGCAGAGCTGAAGCCCAGCTTAGTACGTCGGACACCAGTTTGTAATGGTATTTCCGAGTCGTTCATATCCGTTCCATGGGAGGAACAAGTCGAGCCGTCCCGTCAAAAATACGTTCTCATTTTCAGTCACGCACAACTGAATAAGTGACTTTCGTCTCGCACCATCGGCATATCTGCCAAGTCCTTTACAAGAGGGCCTTCTAGATTAGCATTGCCGAGTTGGTCAAGTTCGGCAGCAATCTCTATAGTGCCAGGCAGCCAAGTACGTCCAACTCCGCCAGAAAACTTCACCATGCTATCCTGCCAAGTCCGCTAAAAAGCGGTAAAAAAACCAGCCCCCCTCGGGTGTGGGGGACTGGCGGACAGGTTTCTGCACCTTTCCCTGTCTATCGACTCCCTGCGAACCCATTTCGAAGGGAAAAGGCGTTCCTTGTCAGAAAACCTCTCCTCGGATGACCCCTAAATGCACAGGGGATAGCAAAACGTAATGCCGTCGACTTGGCAGGAAAGGGGGTACCCAAAAAGGGCCCGATTTCCATCGGGTTGGGAGAATAACGGTCACCAGTGCTTAGATTCTGGCTACACCGAATTTCAAGCGGATTTTCACCGACTTGGCAGGAAAAGGGTTAAATCTGCAAATTAGGAATTTGCTGTAAAAATACTTAATGACATTCAATACAATTAGATGTGATTTCCGGAATTTTCCTCAGTTCCAAATTTTTCTGGCGATGAATCAGCAGTGTGCATAAAAATGCTTAAACAAATTTTCTCCAAATTTACACCTGACTGTTTGCATCTAACTGTGGCACCTGACTTTTTGCAGTGGATGCAAACACCAAACAATTTTATGCAGATATCATACGAACAAGAGTTATACAACATGTACATTTGTACAGTTCGTTAAAAAACACAACTTATGGTAGACAACATATATTCGTGAAAAAATATGAATGATACAATAAACTTTTCAAATGAAATATGTCAAACGGGTGTAAGTTCAATAAGTGTAAGTGCAATATGCAGAACAGGACAAGCAAAACAGTGATGTTTCATGACCTTTGCACTGTAGATGGAAAGAGACTGACAGACCAAACTCAGCTCAACATTACATGGAAGGAGTTTAACAGACAAAAGTTGGCTCAGACTGACTGTACATAATATTAATTCCTCAGTACTGTCGTACTTGGGAGCTAAAAGTGTACACTGGTGACTTTGATTTGAGGATGAAATTTACAAAATTATTTGTATGCATCATCAAACATTTGATAAAGCCAATAATGTACAGAAAGTCTGTGAAGCTATACCTGTTTTGCTCCATTGAGCCTATCAGTTATTTTCCGACACCTTTTTTGTTTTGTTTTCCAAGTGGAGGTGAGTATTGTGTTTCTCCAATGAACCTAAACGAGGGTATCAGAGTATTGCTATGTTGTCCAAGAGTGTATTGACCTATCAGTCAAACGATGATGTAACTGGATCGGAGTAGGGGTCACTCCCAGTGTAGGGGTCACTCCCAGGCCTAGGTCACTGCAGTGTTGTGCAACCTTGCAACCAAGCTTAGCCCAGTATATTACTTGTTTCTTTCATCAACATTCATGTTCATGAATGTGATTCTTAAGGTAGCAGTACAACCCTTACCTCACACATTTGGTATCTTCAAAATGCACTACAGCATCATGTTATTTACTCTAGTAACCTTGTTCAATGAGAAAATCCCTTCATGAAATCAGACACAACCTTGATAGTGTGTATTTCCATTTGTACAAAAACTGTTTCTGAACACATACTGCATGGCCTCACATTTCTGCATATGTAATTTGACTTTAGTTTACCACCATTTTGATGAATCCCATCCAAACAGGTAAACTTCATGACCCAAATGAGCATTCTGAGAATTCATTCATGACGCTGATGATTTTCAGATGACATATCATAGAGAATCACTTTAACATTCATGACTTGTGATCAACATGATGCTATGTTGCATGAAAATCCAAAAAAGGTAACTGAAGTGGACTACACAAAGGCTACAAAAGCCCTGCACTGTGCACATAAAACTCCTGGGTTTACACAAATTATTCGCTGAGATTTGATTCAACAGCAATATATTAAGTAGGAATAAGGGCCATAGTATTTGGATCGACTCTGAACCTGGCACTGCAGAAGTAAAAGTTGTTTGCAAAGATATATTTGGATCTGAACACTTCCCACATAAAGACAATCTCTCAGCCATTTATTACAATGCACTCTGGGTAATATAACCTGACGAAACAGCACACAGAAGTTACATAAATGCTACGTTTCCGATACTATTTTCAGAATCTTCATAACAGTTACAGGATGACATGTTCAAAAATAAACTAACATGAACAGATGAGAAAGTTTTTGGAAAGTCACAATGATTGCTTTCTTGCAAAATATCTCTTCTTGAAACTGTATTTATGTGTTGGCTATATCTACATTTCCCATCAAAACCTTAGTCTCTCAGTGTTGTTAGCAAGAACAAATCAACTTGTTAACCACAGTCCCAGAAAAATGTGGATCAAACGTAACATTTGTATGCACAATGTTTCTGATCCAACTGTCCATTTTTACTTTTCACTTAATCATTGATGAGCTGTTACACATAACAAAACAAAACAATCTGATTTGTTGCTGACTTGGTTAAATCCCTTCCACATTCTAAATGTAACACTGAAGACCTCCTTGAAAAGTTCAACAACCTACAACATCAATAGACAGTTTAATACAAAAAAGCCTCTCTCTCACCTGTAAGAACTAAAAGGCATGGAAGTGGATTTTAGCATTGTTACTGAATGTTGAAACAAAGGGGTTGGCTGCAGGCCAGGACAGATCTGAATACCGCAAACATGTGACAAATTCACAGATAGTGAATATTCTGATCATTTCTCTTTGAACGCTGTTCATAAGGGAAGAGCTAACTTGACAAAAAATATAAGTTTTTAAGGAAAAAAAGCAAACGGAATTTTTAAAATCATGCAAGCAGAGGAAGAAGTAATGAAGCTGATATCTGCAGTAGAAATAATTCAGAGAAATAGTGTCAATGACACTGTGCTCCCATTAAATCAGCAACAGTCAAAGTCTGACATTTGAAGTTGAATAGGTATTGGAAAAGAGGTTTCAGAGAAGATATATCGGCCAAATAGAGAAAATATGCAACCCCCTGTGTTTTCTCTCGGTTTCTCTTATAAGCAGGGAATGTCCCCTCTGCTTGATTATTTGGGAGGCGGCGATTTGGTTCTGATGGAAATATGCAACTTTATGTTATGTAAATAAAGGTTTTTCAAGGTATTAGCAAATTCAGGTCATTGTGTGAATCAAATATCAAATTAAAAGAGAGACTCACTTTCTTGCTGTTTCCATCTAATTAATGTTTACTAATCTTAAGCCTACACCAATCATTCACAAATTTAAAAATTTCAAACAGAGTTTTGTGATCCAGAGCCAAAATCTAAACAGATTGTTGAATTGATTAAATCAACAATGTAATGCTACTTAAAAGTCAGAAATCATGAGGTAGGTTGCCACAGATCAATACTCAATATATAACAATATCTCAAGATCTCTTTGTTGAGGGGCACAGCATGAGTTTGTGTTTATTTTCGGGAACTTTATTTAAACAGCGGGATCTTCACTATTGTGTAGAGAAAACTGTGAACCCCCTCAAATAATTGCAAAATTTCATCCCAATTACAACGAATTCATAAAGAAACCTACACAGTAAATTCAAAAGCTAGATCAGTACTGTCAGAAGCAAAGTGTTTAACCAATCATGAAAAATATTTTAACAAATATTTACACAGATGCAATTTCACCATCATTTACCCTAAAATAAAATGAGTCACCCCAAAGCACATTCTGATAAACTACATTCAACTGCTGCTAGTACAGATTATAGGGTTCTCAATGAGGACTTTTTTGAAGCTTCTTCAGAAATGGCTAATTTGCATAACTTTATCATATATTGCTTACCCAGAATGACACCATCCTCAGGAACCTAAAAAATACTTCAAAGCTCTTTAAAACCAGCAATTCAAGGGAACATGATTTTTCAGCTTTTTAAAGAAGAGATTCATAAAATTTTTAAAAAATTTCGATATTGAAATTTTACGCTAATTTGAAAAACCTGAGTTAGGGTATCCATAGTAATGTTTACTACATATCAAGTCAATGGAACTAGCAGTTTTTGAATGTTTTATTTCTATCATTTTCACATTCATTTAGATGATTTGTTGATATTTTAAAGTGGCTGCCGTTTATTCATTTGAAGAAAATCAAATTTTTAACCCATTATGCAAATGAGAATTACAAAAGTGATCATTCAGTGGCTCATAAAGTTGTGAGGTGAATGGACAGATAAACATACATACAAACATACATTCACACACCCATGAAAAGACAAACAGATCATGAGATATCCTTTTTCCAGCCTATATATTGATTAAGCCGGGATTACCATGAGGGGTACTGGCAGTTGGGAGCTTCAAATGATGTTACATAACTGCAAATTATGCAGGGCTTCCTTTTGCCTTCATCCCAGGGTCTTTTAAAATCATCAAAATAAATTAACGACTGACCTTTTGTAATGCTATCCAACAAATGAAATGAAAAAATAAATCTCATTGAACATTTCCTCTTCTACTGAATGCATTGTAGAAACAAATTGTCTATGGCTTCTCTCATTTTCATGGTCCAACTGCAGCATGACCCAAATGTTAGTAACTTACATTGCTAAAGTTGGTCTACACTATGGTTACAACTGTTCTTTCATTTGAAATATTCTGAATAGTGGCCAAAAACTTCATTTTTCTTTTTAAAAAACTATGTATTATTTTTTCCCTTTTGTTTCCCAAATGCAATGCAAGCAATAATGTGAGCATTACTTCAATTGTGATATCCAGTGTAGCAACACAACTTGGAAAACCAATTATCAAAACCCTACATATAACTGTCTTTTTAGAGCAAACAGTGATTGAGCAAAGACACTTCAAACTGTCTGTGATTGGAGTCAGACTTGTTCTGGAAGTTTCACACCAGTGTGTTCTGATTGAACTCTTAATCAGAACATTATCTACCAACCATCCACATTTTATTCCTGGGATTAGATGTTTGCCTAAACAAGTTTTGCCATTTCTTAGTTTTGCCATGGGCTCAGCCGCTGTAATTAATGGAAAGACCGTCACTGTTTAAGCCATATATGAGTAACGGTGCAAGCACAACAACAATACAATGATAATAACAATGACAACAACAATGCTATCAGTCTTAGTGCTAAACAGCAAAGACAGTTGTTTTGGAAATCTTTTTGTAAGTCAGTGATTGCAATAGCCTTAGTGTTTAGTTAGATCCTCCTGGGCTCAGTGCCGAATAATAGTTATTAAGAGGTGCTAATGGTACCAGTACCAGGTACTACCACATTTCAATGGAACAACATGAACCAATGCTTTATGCCAACCATACTGACTGCAACCACAAAGGTTAGTGAGGCTGAAATAGAAAGATCACTGTCACATATAAAATTATGATTCACAGAAAATCCTGCTTCAAAGGTAAACATTTTTTACAACAAGGTCAAGCTCAACCATTGACAGAGCAGTAGAAGTTGATGTATTGGTCCAGACAGCACATGGCAGTGAGTGTGTGCCAGTGGAAATTTTTAACATCTCTGTCAAATCAATTGTAATACAGAGTCTGCAGTGATTACATCATAATGGTTTTTCTAAACCCAAACACAGCGTACACAAATACAGGGTCTGTTTTTTTTCACAGACCTGAATAGCTTTGCATTGATTCATTCACATGTTTTCAAAACAAAGTTGTCTTATTTCAAGACAATGATGGATAAATGCACCTGGGATAACACTTCATATTTCAGCTCATCAATGATGACTCACCTACCTCTGACATGCCATCATCATCACTGACGCTCTAAACATATTTTGCTGTATTTCAAAGTGAAAGCAGCAATTATCTAGAGAAACCTATAAAACAATCCACATGTAGTGATACATACAGACCAGATATCCAATGACTGACTGAAAGTGTTGCTGAAACACTACTTAAACACTGAAGATATATTCAGAGAAAGATAACACTTGAGCTCTGAGTTTTTCAATATCATCATATACTGGAGGAGACTACAGGGGTCTTGGCAAACAAGTTGGTAGGGCATGCAGTCCAACTTGTCATAATAATTTACAAAATCTAGATCCTCACTTCAAACAAACAAATATGTCACGTGAATAAAAAATGGAAAAGTGTTATAGGTCACTTTCCCCAGCATGGAGCTGAGGAGCTCCATGGTCATAGATCCCTGAAGAATCTTTGACGAGTGCCAGCCCTCCATCCATTGATGCAGTGTGTCTTTACGGTTTCGATGAAAAGGCGAAACAAATGGGTAATTAATCAAACCCTTCATGCATGAAAATCGGGTAACAATGACTTTTCGGGTGAAAATCAAATGGTGTGTGTGTTTGTGTACAGTACCCCAGATAGATAAACTTAATAATCTATCTCTACTTCTGCTGACCGTAATCCCTGATTTCGGGTGCGGCGCTTTCTCGCAACTGTCGGGGACACCATCAAACACAAGCGCTGAGGTTTTGAGTTAATGTTTACAAGCAAAGTAAGTGACATCCTCGCACACTGCTTTTCATTGTTCCGCGATGTGTATGGCTTGTCTCTGATTTGCAACATTTTAAGCACAGCATACGGCGACTGGAGAACGACCTTGAGATGTGAACTAGGGATTTTTCATTCATAGGCACAACGGCAGGCAAATAAAAGTGGTGCAAACGTTGTGCCGAATTCCAAGTAATGCATGTGATGGATCAAATACTATTCCTGGCAGTATCATTGTTATTTTTTGGCGTCAAACATGAGTACATCGGCTTTGAAGACAAGACTTGCCTTCATTCAATACGACATAGTGGCCTTGTGCACAAAGATCATCGCTGCTCGCACAACTAGTCGTATGTCCCTTTTTGAGCATAAAATGCGCCTTACCTACCCCGATCTTGCTGCTGCACAGTCGATTATTAAATATTCCTCACGCTGCAATTGATAAATTCTGCACCGCAGCCTCACAAGCGGCAAATTTCAGGCAAAACCGGGCGTTTTCCACGAGCGACAATGAATGCTTTTCGCATCAGGAAATGGAGCTGGAGATGTGCGCAAAGTCATTGCGCAGTATCAATAAAGATGGCATGACGTCATCGCAGAGGGTCAGTAG
The DNA here is from genome assembly GCF_041260155.1 of Ptychodera flava. Classification (NCBI taxonomy): domain Eukaryota; kingdom Metazoa; phylum Hemichordata; class Enteropneusta; family Ptychoderidae; genus Ptychodera; species Ptychodera flava. The sequence continues at coordinate 43,204,017 of NC_091936.1, forward strand.
AGGTCAAATAGATGTGAAGTGATTCATCCCGATATGGACAGTTTAGATCACTTTGTAACTATGGCGCAGCAGAAAAAAAAAACAACCCAAAACAACGTTGTCGATGTGTATGATAAATAAGCGTGATGCTGAATTACCTGTCAGCCAGTCTCAGCAGTCTTTACCATCCAAACTTCGCAAGTAACTTCGCGGTAAACTTTTGAACGCGTGCGACCGTTGCATAAGTTTTATCGTGCTTTCGACAATATCAGCTATCAGGGAGGGGAGAAATGTTTAAGACTTGTTAGGTGTATTTAACTGTATTATCACAAATATACAGTCCAAAATGCATTAAAACTTATTCAAACATCGTTATTAAAACGTCGCGGCAACAATTTCTCTAAAAGAACACCATAACAGCTAGCAGGTTGCATTATACAGCGTATTGTGCAGCTAAAGGCCCTAACCCGTTTTCAGGCGTAAACGACCTTGACCAAACAATAGGAACAAACCTTTCTTCTGTTTCTTAAAATGGAACAATATTTACAACGTCAACAGAGACAGGATGCATTTTTGAGTAACAAACTCTGCACAAAGGCCGCCATTTCACAACTTTCCCGATAACTGTTAAAGGTCATGTAATTATGACCTCTATTTGTGTCCTTCGTCCAAAGCATTTTATTCGTAACACTCTTCTTTTGTCTTTACCAGGGACATGGTGACATCGTGGTGAACCCATTTGTTACGTCACCTTTGCCCAGTTCTCAAAGGATTGACAACTTTGTCCCGCGTTATGGCAGTGATCGGTTTGACACTGACAACTTGCTCCAAACACAGTTGAGAGGTAAAAACAAATTCCAGGTTGTTTTGACCCATTTATACGACGACCAAGCCAAGGATTTCTTTTAATGAATCATCACTGTCTCTTTCATGATTGCGGCGAAACCTGTCAAATCCCTTCAAATGAGAAAAATTCCGTGCATGCGCAGGGCTCCGCATAACTGACTTACTTTTTCTCAATAGTGAACTTTTAGACGGTACCAAACAAGGGACATCGGGTCAGGTACACCTTTTTAAGGTTCTGCAAATACCGGAGCGTTCAAAATCGAATTTCGCCGTAATAAATAGAGTCGAGCAATGAACTCTAGTCGACAAAATATCCTTCGGGAATACTTTTGAGGGAGTCCAAGTGGAACAAGTTCCAAATAAACGTACAGCATAATTGGGAGGATATCATCATGTTTTAAGGATCTCGATACTTTTATTCGTTCTATACTAGTACTTTTCTCACTGGTGCAGAAGAAAGCCCATCCAGGAACTATGGCAGTGATCTGACGTAACAAGAGAGATATCACTAAATATTTCAGGGCATAAGGGACTGCCGGACCATTGAAGCGGCGTAGAAGCCATTCTTAGCCGTGCATCTCTGGCGAAGCCTTATGGACGCATAATTAATTGACAATGAAATTTTTCCAAGATTTGGACCCGATCGTCGAAAACCTAAAAAATGTAGGGCCTGTTAACAGTTTGTTAGGAGGTATGCTAGTAATCGTCAGTTTATACAGCTGAAACTTTTGGAGGCTTTTTCACAATTTTTTGCTGTGAATTTTAATGTAAATATACATTTTCTTGTTCTATTTCCCAAATGCGTGTTGAGATACACAACATCCAACTCGTCAGCTCAGCCTGTCCATTTGTAAACTAGACTGTCGACAAGTCAATTCTGGTCTGGACTAAAATTCAAATGGAAACAATTACAATGCGTTTTGCACGCAAAGACAGTGTGTTGACAAGGTAGAGAATGGGTGTTTCAACGCGTTTGGGAAGCGGAACAAAATCTTGCAATTGACTGACAAAACAAAATAAGTGGGAAAATCAAAATGTTCTTCTATCACTTGAACTTGAGAAACAACATTAGAGTACAACTTGTGTGTCTCTTCTCTTTCTGCTATGAACACGTGAGAGAGGTGATATATATTCAGATTTTGGTCTTCTGATCACATAGAGATAGAAGATTGTGAGGTAAGAATATTGCCTATTTTCTGTATAATTTCCTTCTTCATATGACACAGTTAACAGTGAGTGGACAGTAAACATGAAAGAAAATTTGATGTGCAGGTCTTACTTCGCACAGCACCTTGTGTTTTCAGCAGCTGTCATTGGTGTATGAAAAAAATGGGGAGCTGATTGAGATCGCATTGTATTATCTTTCCAGGGTAGATTCCTCAAACGCCCCTTTGCAAATTATTTTTGAATGTATGAGGACTCGGATACGGCCGCGGTTTGGTTGCATAACGAGTAAAGCAGCTACACGATGTTGTGGTTTCTCAAATAAGTGCTTGGTGTGTACTTTCCAAAGGTTTAAAGTCGACCTTGTTAAAATGACGACTTTGCAGAAATAACAAGGCAAGAAAGAAAGAACCCGTTTGTATCTGGCATGCTGACACCATTTTTGATGCATTTTTCAAATGCCTTCAATCATTAAATCTTTTGGCACTTTCAAGAAAACGGCAATAAGTAATAGCATTTTCTGACATTTCTACGAGCAAGTCTATGAAATTGACTGTGCATTCCCAATGTGTTATCCATGTCGGTGGAAACTTTATCAAGATTAGTTATTTCATCGTCATGCAGATTTCTTTGGTTATCGATAGTCTGCAAGGAAAGTTGTACCTGAGATTGAGTTTTCCGACATGCAGAAATTCTTGTTTAACTTGAGATTAATACGTGATAAAAACCGTTTCATACGCCTACGGATATGTAAGGTGAGGCGAGGAGTTAGTGTCGGAAAATATTGCCCCTCTCAAGCACAGTCCCTCCTTTGTGGAGGGACCGTGTCTCAAGGAAGCAGAGGCGAGTACTTGGCCGTGTGAGGGCGTTTTGGGTACCCGCCAAGGAAAAAAAAAACGATCCACCAAAAAATCGATCCACCAGAGCGGACAAAAGTCCCAAAATGACGGAATTTTCCATTTTTTTTCTCTCGAAATTCAAATAAATAAACTTGCCTTGCAGATTTACCTTATATTCAAGCACATAATTGACCTTTTCCCGACATACAGCCACCTAACAGGTCAATTTTTTGATGAAAAGCGTCCACAGTTAATAAACAGCTTAACAAATGGGTCACATTGTCATGTTGCTTATGATATAGATTTATATCAGTTATATTATTTTATTGTAGCTGTATAGAAAAGAATGTATATCTACCCGATAATACATCTTTGTCATTATTTATGTTCAGTGATATCTTTAAGAATGAGCTATAATTAAAATTGAAAAATTAACAAATATTGGTGTATTGATTTTATTAGAGGCTGATAGTCAGCAACATTAGGCAGCTATATCAGCACTTTTGCCAACAGGGAGATATAGCATAGAATGGAACTTGAACAAAACTTAACATAGGTGGTAAATATACGCAACAAATATTTAGGATACACGACATAACAATCTCTTATTAAGTTGCCCCTCCATGGAAGGTTAGTTGTACTGCTCTGGCAGTGTACTGTACATTATAGCAGACGCTGCATGTACGTTCTTCAACTGCCAATAAATGACAGTATCTAGTACCTTTGTACAAATTGAAAGTAGACTGCGATCTTATTTACAACAGTTTGTTTCCTTTTTGAAAAAAACAAAACAAAAACAGGACAATGAACAGGATCAGTGTGTGCACAGTGTGTACAGTACAAAGTTGAATTTTTGAAAGCGGCCATTCAAAGTGTATTATATATGTAAAGTCATGCCTAGATTTATTATGATTACGCAGATGTATGCAGAGGCTCAACCCTAAGTTGGTGTAATGCAAACTGAAAATAGAGTTTTGCTCTCCACATCATCATTTACATAGAGAGGGGCAATAAGGAGTGGTAGTGTGATAGTCAGGAGTAACCCAGACACCCTCTGTATATGACGCTGGAGTTTCCAGGTTCTTCACCCCTTGTAGGGATATGAATGCGTGTCGCCAATATCCATCCTTTATTGAGAATGACCTTCAAAATTATATTTTCATTTCACTAAAAAAGAAAAAAGCTGTTTTTTTGGTGGTTTTTTTTTCGTTTTTCAGACAAACCCTGAATCAATCATATTTTGTAGGGTTTGCGGCAAAAGCCTTTTGATATGGAGAAAGCATCATGTACAAAGTCTAAAATAGGATTTTCCTGTCACACTTTTGTATTTGAATATGTGTTGGAAACAATCATCAATGTTTACAGTGCTTGCAAGACGGGTGTAAGCAAAACAGATTTGATTTAAATTATTTATTGTGAAAGAACAAAGTGTTTTTGGGGAACTGACAATCACAATTGCTCATCTGTACCTTTCCTTAAATTGTCACTTTGCATAAATTACTTTAAATGCATCTTCAAATTCGACATGAACTGAAATAATGTTGACGGTTCATGACAGAAATGTAACATAGATCATCTGTGAAGGTACAAATTGCTAGGCACGTAGAAAAGTGTCAATGTGATATCTATGACTTCTATCAAATACAGCCAACGGAATACTGAGGGCGTCATTTTCTAGTCACAGGAATCCCACTGTATCATTGAGAAAGCGAAAACCTATATGGAAGACCAATCACGGCAACCAGCTGAAAAACTTTGAACCCCCAGCCTGATAATCAAAGCATACCAGAGTAACGCCTAACCATCGCATAGGTGCTTTTTACAATGTACAAAGTGGGTTATTGGATTGGGTATATCATTCACAATATTTCTTTTGAAAATTGAATTTAAAAAACCTGGTAAAAGTAGCTTTCTCGGAGTATCAGATCTCAATTTGTTTGGATGATCGCTCGAAGTTTTCAACAGTTGATTGACAGTCATCACTGCAAAAGTTTCAAATCCATGACGTAACACATTTTGCGACCATCAAACTCGGAACCGTACACTCTAATCACAAAATAAATCAAATGACAAATAGATGAGCATATGGGCATTACAGATGGGTTATTGCAGATTTCTGCATTTTAGGATGACTTATCATGAGAGTCTTCCTGTCGGCGGCTGATACAACTAATATTTCCAGTAAGTCTTGAATGCATCATGTTTCCAGGTGACTGTGTATGTGCAGGTTAATCCATAGACCATGTGTCTGGGTTTAAATCAACCTATCGTATCCACGATATGACTGACACTTTGTTGAAAGTGAACCGATGTGGCAATGAGGACAATCCGAAGAATATGAGTTCGACCTGGCGCCAGATGACTGGCGAAAGTCATGTAAAAGTTGGAAACTTCTGCTGTTGGGGGTTGGTTTTGTTAAATCCAGAATAGTGTCAAACGAATGGCAAGCCCGTATTCAGGTGACCAACGCCATATATATTTCCTGTTCGTAACTTAGTCCATAGGGGCCTCAGGCTCCGATGATGATGAGCAGATGGTGATGATGATTAAACATTAAAAATAGCGCCAATGGCACTTGATCACAACTGGCACATCGTGAAACTACTCATAATTAATGAGGTACAATATGTGGCGTCATGCGGTGTCCCATCATACCACAGGCGACCCAAGTATTACTGAGTTTTTCACACTGTTTTCTCTATCATTTTCTCTTCTTTCTTCATGCTCTGAATGATCGGAATAAATAAAATAAATGGTTTATATAACCTAACCTAACCTAACCTAACCTGTGACTCTTTATTTATTTTACACTCCATTACAAGGACGTATATCTCTCATACACACATGCTGTAATTAATTAGTCAACACAACTAATTATGCTAATCCGTGGACTTATCAGGGATTTTACGGGTTGGTCAACATCGCGAAAGATAGGAATGGTTACTAACATCACTATCTTTCCGATGTTGACAACCTCTGATAAGTCCATGGATTAGCATAATTAGTTGTGTTGACTAATTAATTACAGCATGTGTGTATGAGAGATATACGTCCTTGTAATGGAGTGTAAAATAAATAAAGAGTCACAGGTTAGGTTAGGTTAGGTTAGGTTATATAAACCATTTATTTTATTTATTCCGATCATTCAGAGCATGAAGAAAGAAGAGAAAATGATAGAGAAAACAGTGTGAAAAACTCAGTAATACTTGGGTCGCCTGTGATCATACCATATATGAAGGGTGTAGCACTTGTGGTTACTGAGTTATGGACAAATATGTATATTTGAGGTCAAAGGTCACCGAGGTCACGGGAGATTTTGTCAAAATATTTGATATATCTGCGTGAACGGAGGGACGAATGGATGGACGAACGGACACAATGACCTGGACACCATGACCCAATCTATGAGGCCCTGGACTTCATCCATGGGGACTAAAAACTGTGTCACTGAATCCTTTTTGCAATATGAATATGATGAGAAACTAAATTTTTATTTTACTTGGCCTTATACATGGGATTCTATGAACAGCTGACTTATACATGGTAGTCTATGGTGGTGTAAACTAAAAGTCCTCTAACATGGCCAAACTTAATCACATTGTGAAACAAATCGACGTGCATCTGTATAGGGTAGGGTAGTATCCTTGTGCAAAGTTTGAAAGAAATTGACCAGGGCATGTCTGAGATATCTGCGTGAACAGACGGACGGATGCACACACGGATGCAGGCACGCACACACGGACATGACCAAACCTATAAGTCCCCCCCCCCCCGGACGGTGTCCGTGGGGACTAATTAGACAGACCACGAAGACAATGAGCAACATATAGCTGAAAGACTATTTTTCACATTGCGATTTTAAGCCCATTTTTATGAGAAAAGGGACATGTATATGTATATGGAGAAAAAAGCAGAAGACATATTTGTAAATTGTTTGTTAAGTGACAATCATATATGCATCTCTTGAAATTTTGTGGTTATAAGGTATAACAGTAGTGTAAGAATAATGAGGTTAGAATAAGTTAGTAAAGCTAAGTTGATAGTAATTCAGATTACAAAATTATACACTAAGCTGAGGAAATCTGAATGAAATAAATGTTGAAAAGTAGCAAAGTCATGGTCATCTTTTGTCTAATACCTTGTGTAAGTTCATGAACTTTACATAAATCTTGCTATAGATTTGTTGCTAATGGGCAATAACTGTGTTTCAGATCATTTGAGAGCAATCCATCCATGACAGGTTTAAATTGTAATATACTTCTATTTAAAGGATAGAAACTTCTCAAATAATTTTTTTCCCTGTAATTTCCTGTGAGAACACATGGACATGCTTAGGACTCTATGCTGGTGCTACCTTGATAACTAACCTACAACTTGTAACGGCATTGTCTAACCTGTTCACCCCAATTTCCTGTAGACAGGTCCACACTCACCATTGATAACAATGGGTTTGGGCCATACCATGGTAGTGAAAGACTGTAACATGTGAGGTCGTGGATACTTAATCTCAGGAATGTCAAAGTCTGTATATTGACTCAAGGATGTTTACATAACAAATGCTTAGGGTCATCTCAAAAGTGAGAATCTAAACTATGAAATGTTTTTTTTATTGCTTTTGATACCCAAAAGAGCATAGAAATCTCTTATACTTTGAATCAGCCATCCTGCATATTTCTAACATTCGTCACAACCTCATTTCTGTTCCACAACTCATAAAACAGTCCACAATGCAGGATTGGTGTACATTCCAAAACTACATATATGAAAGACCCCTAAAATCAATTAGTTAAAAAGGGGGGTTAGAAATTCCCAAAACTATATAACCTCCGCTCCGTTTGGCTCCATTTTTCGGAATTGGAACCTTGGAACCAGTCTATGTATCGGTACCAAATATCAACGCAGTCTGTTCAGCAGTTTTTGACTTTTTGTCGTTTACGGAAATGGACGACATCAAACACCGGTTGAAACCACCTCTATATCACAACTTCCAGTTGTGATAAAAATGAAGAAAAATAAAAATATATTTGGACTCAGTAAAGTTGTTCTTGTTATTGTTGTTGTTGATAGTATTTGCAGAAAAGAACAAAGTATGCGCTGCAAATTCAATACAGCCAAACTATACACATGCACTGCAAAATTCAATACAGCCTTTATAGTATACTATACACATGCGCTGCAAAATTCAATACAGCCTAACTTTACAGTAAGGCCGTATTGAATTTTGCAGTGCATAATTTGTTCTTTTCTGCAAATACTATCAACTACAACAATAACAACAACAACAACTTTACTGACTCCAAACATATTTTTATTTTTCTTCACTTTTAAATATTTAATCATCATCATCATTACCATTGAATTTTGCAGTGCATGTGTATAGCATGGAGGTAGCTTACCTCCATGTCTACAGTAAGGCTGTATTGAATTTTGCAGCACATAATTTGTTCTTTTCTGCAAATACTATCAACTACAACAATAACAACAATAACAACAACTTTACTGAGTCCACAAATATTTTTTTTTCTTCATTTTTCATGTTTAATCATCATCATCATCACCATCTGATCATCATCATCGGAGCCTGAGGCCCCTATGCTTAGTCTAGGGTTTTCCTGCAGCAAGATACAGGCTTGAAAATTACTCACTAAGGCTCAACTTGCTGCGTTCAAGGCAGTTGAAAAATGTTTAGCAGTTGGTACATTTAAAAAAGAATTTTGACTGTATCGGTTACCAAAATTGTCACATGCTGGGTTTAAATCCGTGTAAAATTATGTTTTCGATTTCAGCCCAGGTGGACGAACCGGCCTAAAAAAAAAGTCTGCTGCTAATATCGGCCAAATTGTTCCATTTTTTCTCTTGAAATTCAAAGAAATAAACTCGCTTTGAAGGTCAAGCTGTAATTAGAGCATGTAATTGACTTTTTCTCGACATACAGCCGCCAGGCAGGTCAATTATTGGGTAAAAGGCCTCTGGAGGCAGGTACACTTTAAGGTAGTATGCGCCTCAATAGTTAGACTTCAACTTTTGCTCAAGCTTTCCTCAAGGAATATTTCAATCATACTCTGTCAAAATCAAAACTAAAAATCAGGGTCACATCGCAAAGTTTTGTATTACAGATATTACAAATTACCCAAGATTTACCTTGAATTCAACCTGCAGCTCCAAGGCAGGTTAAACTTTAAGGTATACGTAGTATGCACCTCACTGAAAGAATTAAACATTTGCTCAAACTTTCCTCAAGGAATATTTCAACCATACTCTGTTAAAATCATAAAAATAGGGGGTCACCGTGCAAATGTTTGTACTAGAGAAAACCATGTCATTGTGTAGTGAACCTCCATTGTTTAAACACTATGGTACCCTAGTACGTGATAACCATGTATAGAGTACTTCCATATTTAAAAGACTCCAACACACTATACCTGCAAACCACGTACAGTTTTTTAGTCTGAGGGATGTGTAAATTGTGGTGAGGAGATAGCTTCAGAAAATGCTGTCCCCTGAAGGAAGTGGAGTCGAGTACTCAGTCCTGTGATGGCGTTTCAAGGCAAACCAGCCAAAAACATGATCCGCCGAAGCAGTCAAAGCTGCTGAAATCGGCCGAATTTTTCCGTTTATTCACTTGAAACTCAAAGAAATAAACTAACTTTGAAGGTAAAGCTGTAATTTGAGCATCTAATTGAACTTTTCTCAACATACAACCACCCAGCAGTTCAATTTTTGGGTAAAAAGTTCGGGGGCAGCTAAACTTCAAGGTAATATGCGCCTCAATGAAAGACTTCAAATTTTGTTCAAGCTTTCTTCAAGGAATACTTTAACCACACTATGTCAAAATCAAGAATAAAAGTTGGGGGTCACCTTGCAAATGTTTGTACTACAGACAACCATGTATAGGGATCCTCCATTGTTTAAACACTACGGTACCCTATACCTTACAACCACGTATAGGGATACACTCCAACATGCTATACCTGCAAACCACTACCTACCTACCTACCTACCTACCTTACCTACCAGTTGCCCAAACCAAGTATCATTTACAATGCTAGCTCAATTTTTTGGTACATAGAGTTTTTGTGCATTATATCTTTTTGTGCAGTGTGGTACATTGTCACATCAGTATCAATGACACGTTGGAGAAAAATATTAAGAAAAACCTTTTCAATAAAGATTTATTAACTGTTTAAAGATGTTTTAAAATACAATAACACATGAACTCATCTCGTCTCGGTTCAGACAACTCTGAGACAAAAGAAATGAAGATTTATGAATAATATCATCTCAACAATTATCATGGATTATGAAACTTTCAGGAACTTTGTAGAATGCATAATTAGCAGAGGTGAATTATGTTCCCGGAAAACAAAGGAAAGTAAAAATTTAGCAGTGAGCTTCTTTTCATTCTGATAATGAATAGATTGAGTACCACTGTGTAAAATCACTATACTAGGGATATTATTCATTGCAGGTTGTAAAACAATGGTTCTGTACTCTGTTTTTACACAGATATCTTATAAGACAAAGCAACTCTACTACCTTACCTTAAGACAGATACCATCAGTAGTAACAGACAAGAGAAGCTTATCAAACATTTAAAACTTTGGGAAAACACTTTTGTACAGACAAATTAATACAAATTTCTAATCTTATTAGACTACAATCTCAACTACTTGAAACTAAAGAAGTGTGCAGACACTTGCGCGTGCATCATAACAAAGCTTTCTGTATTTTTGCATGTTGGGTTTATGTGGTGTATTTATCAAGTTCACAAAATACAGTTTGAAAACAACATACAAGCTAAGAAACACAAAAATGCATAGAGAAAAATCATGCAGGGCATGAAACATGTTGCACTTAACATTAGTTTGAGTATTATGTTGTAAGATAAATGAGAAAGTTCACAATATATGAGAAAATAAATTAAAGACAACTGTCAAGTTTTCAATTCTATTCATAGAACCACCTGTACTTTACTTTTACTGAATGCAATTATTTATCACAAACTCAAGAATTTTGAAAAGCATTGCAAGCCTCCCTATCTTTGTGCAGCATTGCAGGGCTCCCTATCTGTACCCTGCATTACAAGCCTCCCTAACTTTGCCCAGCATTACCATCCTCCCTATCTTTGGGCTACATTGCAAGTCGAGCAAGGCCTAACTTTGCAATGCATTGCAAGCCTCCTTAACTTTGCCTAGCCCTTTAAGCCTCCCTGTTTTCAGCATTGTCAGTTTCCCTATTAATCTACCCCACTTCAAGGGCTTCCTACACTCTTCCCTGCATTGGACACTTCCTCAATTATGTCTACAATTTCAAGTCCTCATAATTGCAAGTATTGTGATTAACACCTTGGCAAGCACATGAGACAAACATAATTCTGATCACGCAATGCCAACTTCATTTTACATCAGCATGATTGTGTTCTTCAATATTCTCACCCGTATTTTTCATAAAAACTTCCAACATAACAAATAGTGGTTTGTTTTTCTGGTATCCCAAACTTAAATACCTCCGTACAATATGTAAACACTTGACACATAGAGCAAAAAAACCCAAAGAATTTTAAATCTACAGCAATGCAGAAAATTACATAAGATATGCAGAACAACACACAAGCTATCCTCACTGAAGGTTATTTTCTGTTTCATGAATAAAGATTTTCTACGGCTACTTTTCACGTCTACCCTAAAAACAACTTAGTAAGAGAGTACTGCATAAAACAAGCCCGCAAAACACTTGTTTGCTACTTTGAAAAGACAAATTCTGTTGAAAGAACTTTCTGAAACACAGATTTTGTCCAAGAATACTGTGAAAAATCTTAGAAACAAAAAATAAAAGTTTTGAACAAAATCAGAGTGCAAAGTAAAGAAATCTAAAACTACAGTAACAGGAACATAGATTATTCTACTGGCAGCGAAGTTCAATGGTGAATTTCTGTGGAAATTGGTCTCAACTTGTCATGAAGCTGATATGCAGTCACTTGACAGTCAACAACCAATTAAACTCCACCATAAATGGAAGATACCATTTCTTCATCTTATTCCAATAGAAATACACCATCCTGAGTGTTCTCCTGAAAGCTTAGATCAAGGTGTTGGCTACAGGCCAAATCTTTCTGCTCTCTTTTGTTTCTTGAGCTGAAAAAAAAAAAAAAATTGAAGGGTCGCTGGAGTCTATAACAATCATCAGAACAATAATCAAATATAATCTCTGTTCAGCATCTGGTATTCTTTGTACAAACCAAAGGCTGTTACAGGTCTTCCGGTCTAGCCTAATAAGAACAGCCACATAGGAACTTTGAAAAGTGGGCAGGAAAGACCATACTTTATGTCTACTCACTGTGCCCTTTTCCAATGTTTTACGATCAATACAAACATAGGCTTTGGTCATGCAGACAACATGATTGCACTGGTGAGGAGGCTATGTAAAGGTAGAATACGCCTTGGAGACAGGTATTTTGACGCTCAAATTTTTACAATACTTTTCTGGTCTAGTGCAGTTTACACACATACAGGCTGAGTTGACAAGCTGAATGATGTGTATATCAACATTCTTCGGGGAGTAGAACAATGAATTATGGTTCACATTTAAAACAAAAATTATCAAAAGTTAGCATTACTGGCCCTTTAAGTTCCCTTGAGGAAACTTTAGGCAAAAGTTTAAGTATTATTTTCGAGGTGCAAGATACCTTACAAGTAACAGAAATCAAGTGCAGCAGTCTATTGTGTGATTTGGTATTAAACCCACCTCAGCTTCACTTAGATTGCCTTTAAGTTTTGTTACAGTTGTGGCAGTTGTTGTCGTGGCGCTACCAAACCTCTCCAGTCTTCTCTTCTTTCTCTCAACTTCTTCAAGCTGAGGAGACAATCATATTACAGTCAGTTGACATGTTTTTTATTTGAATTCTCTAGCATGTTTGCCAATTTTTGTTATATTATTTTCTGGAAAGTAGCCTATCAAATTTAAGGTAGAATGCGCATCAGGGACAGACATTCAGACTCTTAAGGTTAGTTTTACAAGACTTTTCTGTTATACTGCTTGTGGGTCCTCATTTTCAAGCTGTCGAAGTAAATAAAATTTTCAGTGTCTTATTTTTTTGAAAATAAAAAAAATTGTTTTCCCATAGAACACAGGGATGGCGGCCATTGTGAATTTAAAATATCAGTAAATTTTATGTAATTTGTTTTTCTACATGTAGTACAAAATGCAGTGCACAGTGACTTATTTATTTCTTGATTTTCAAATTTTGAAAGGGCATTGTCAAAAGCTTCCTAAGACAAGTTTGAGCAAAAGTTGAAATTTTTTACTTTCAAGGTACATACCTTAATTTTCCTATTTAAGGTAGCGGTAAAGGCTAGAGCGTCAGTTAAACTTCAATAAAACTATTAAAACATGAAAGAAGTCAACATTCTCTGTGGAATAAAAAAAACTAGACATTTGGGGTCATAAGCATTGCAGAGTTATAGCCCATTGAAACTTCTGAAAAACTGACCAAATAAGAGGAAGTTGGGGAGTCCTTAGTGTATTAACTATGGTAGAGGTCCCCTAGCTTTTAAAAAAATGTTTGAAAAGGGAAAGTCATTTTTACTGTTTTTTAGGAAAGTTTGACAAGGCAGTGCTTGCATTCAGAATGCGTGACTGTTATTATAAATGCATTTTTAGATTCTTTGAGTGTCAAAGAGGTGTCAAAAGTGAGATTAACCAAAAAGACTGCTCTTTGACTTCAAAAGAGGGGTGCAAATATGGCTTGTTTTCAACAATTTTGACAGAATAACAGTTTTCCTACATAATTTTATACCAATTAAATCCAACCTTTCAAATGAGATATGGACATGGAATTTTTACAGCCTATTAACAAGGTTACAGATAAGATTTGTACGGCACAATTTTCCTGTATTTGAAGTACTTTTTGAAAAATCACATTTTGAAATTTGAAAGAATTTTTAATAATTTTTTGATATGTAAACCCATGTAAATCATAAAACAAATTTTATTTACAAATCCTGCCGTACAAATCTTACAATTAATAGTGTCAACATATTTATAACTAATTGGTAATATTAATTTATTATTAAATTCAAAGATGTAAAAAAATATGAAAAAATTAAATTTAATATTGATTGGTGTCATATTTCAAAATCATGGCTACAAACATACAATTTTTATATTCTTTGGAGAAAGTATTAACTAAGGGAGTTATCCTGAAAATTTCAACTAAATATCTTGATTCTAACACTTGAAACTTGCATTAACTCTGAGAAAAGAATTGGTGCAAAAATAGCCTTTACCGCTACCTTAACATTCATCTGAATGGTTTAACACTTTTTCAACACATACAGCTGAGTATGCTTCTAATCAAACTACGTGAAATCCTTCATGAATCTCATATATGTATGAGGAAGCTATACTTGTGTTGATAGGTAAAATACCAGCAATAAACTTGAACACTGCTATAAAACTATCAAAACAATCCATATCTGTTTATAAAACTATTCTTTTCATTAGAGAGTTACTATCTGACTCAGAGTGAACAAAAGAATCAAAGAAGATATACAAAACTGTTTGATAGTTTTTATGATACAACTTGTAGACATCCATGTACAGTGGCATCTACAACTTACAAGGAGTCATTTGCTTCAAATCTTTACACATACCTTCACTGCTGTTGATGAAACAGATTCACCAAATCTTTCTGCTCTTTTTCTGATTTTATCCAGATCTCCTACCTGAAACATAAACATATCCTACAGTAAGTTGCAGTCTTTGCAAAGCTACCAGCTGAAAGCTGCTATACAATATCCCATACACCATGAAAACAACTTTGATAAGAAAACTGGCAGGCAAACTCGAACATCAAAGAAGAACATGTCACCATTGTCAACAACTCACATAATAACAAAACACTTTGAAATCTAAGATGTCATCAACATTGCCATAAATGAAAGGTCAGTAAGCCTTTCTCAGCGTTTTCATTACAATTTCAAAACTTGCGTACGATTTTACGCAACTGAGTTTTTATTTGCGTAAAATGTATTCGAAATGCGTACGGTAGGAATCAGTATCTGAAGTGAGTTGGGCAGTCTTTTCTGTAGAACTTGGGGGTTTCCTGTAATGCGCATGCTCTATTAACAAAAAACAACAACCTGGGGGGCTTCAAGGTGTAGCTGAACGTTTGCCATGCCGTGATGCATGTCCCGTATATGATCGTTGAGCAGCCGAATGAGTTCATGTTCAAAGAAAATACCTTCTGACTACGAAATTTGAGTTTTCAAAGGGTGAACAAAAAGCAGATACTGTTCAAAGTCCAGCGGGATCTCTCAAGAATGCAACCCGACAGAGTCTAAATGGTCACCCGTAAACACTTTCCAAATAACATGCGACGTAATGACCATTAACTGTATTGTGTTACCAACAACGTAGACTCGATCGATTCTTGAATTTTTTGCATCTGTAGTGCCATTGTCTGTACAGAACTGATTGACATGACGTTTTGTGATGATGAAATACAATGTTGCATAAAGTGCTTCGGTCTGCTAAAGTCAAAAATGTCACTAGCAATATATCTGATAAATGTCACTAGCAAGCAGGTGCATATGTTCTATTTTTGTCCTGCATTGAACCACGTTCAGGCAATGTTGTGCGGGCCAAGTACGTCCGTGTCATGGGGCCGCATTTCTCAATGCGTATTAGTTTACGCAGTCATAATTTTTTTTGCGTATTTCCGAACAATTTTGCGTAAAATACGCAGTATTTTGCGTTAACGGAAACACTGTTTCTATGAAAACAAGATCTTTACAATCGCCAATATTTTCAGAGAGAGGCTCCATCAATCTTTGTTGTTCAGAATAACAATACATGATTTCCATTCATTACTGACAACAGAGTCAACAGTGACCCTTTCATCCCCATGTCCCTGTGTAAAAGTCAACCAACTCTGTTGAATTGGATGTACCAATGTGTGGTTGTGAACGCCTGAAGACATGATTTGGTATCAGAACAGTGGATGCTCACAGTTTTTGCTGGATAGGTTCTAAGAAAGAGATGGCAGGATTTTACGGCAATACACTGTGTGTTCCAAAGGTATGAGTGGTATTGTCACAAAATCAGATATTAACTAAACAAGGGTTTCTTGTAGGAGCCAACACCTCCCTATGTTACTAGTGATAATATGAGGTTATTACGAAAATACCACAAAGGATGCATGAGGACATTAGCGCAGCGTATTGCCGACGCGAAGCAGAGGGCGATGTGGGGCGCCAACATCCGAGTGTATCCTTTGCGGTATTTTTGTGATATCCTTATTATTATACATCTTACATTCCTGACTGGGGTATCGAATTGTCAGAGTAATGACTGTTTTTGAGCAATGTCGACAATTTTTCTTCCGATTTTATCACGCCGGTGTGGAACGCTATCTCGGACATGCTTCTGCAAGTTCTGGAGTTTGTGCACTACACATGTGCGTACAGAGTGTGCTCAAGATATGTTCTGGCACCCGTCCAATGCGTCCCTTGAAACCATTCACCAGTGAACGCGCAGATACAGCAGCAGGGGATGAGGGGATGGAGTGCCTGGAAACTGTACGTGTTACAGAACATACGTTCCTACGGTTTTTTTAAGCGCTTGCAAAATTCTGTTGTTCTCGAAGGTAGATGTACAGCAGTGAAGAATATGTCCAATCAGCAACCTATCATCACTCTTAACATTGCTGAAATGAGGGCTTCCAAACAGTATCTGTGAAAGTACATTGGTACATCTACACGTACTGAACTAAGCCACTATTTGCAGACATTGAAAGAATTGTGACCAATAAAATGTTACTATTAAAAGATTCTTAAATCCAGAGACAATTACTAATATGTCCAAGCTGAGATTAATATTGAATTACTCACAGACACTGGTGTTAACCCGGACACATGCACGGACGCAAGGACATGACCAAACCTAAAATTTCCCCCAGATGACGTCCATGGGAACTAATTACTCACAGACACTGATGTTGACCCTGATTTGATTGATGATGTCTTCGACTGTTGATTGGCTATTCCAAACCTGTAGGTACAATAGGACAAAACATACACATTCAGGATAAAAGAAGTGTTTTCAAACAGGGCTGAATTGAAACTTTACTCATCACTCTGCCTTTCTTGAAATAAGACTTACAGAAGTACATGTAGGGTAGTAAGTAGGAAAGACTTTCATTTTTTACTATGTTATGTTCTTACTGGAGTTTCCTGATAATAGGTCCATCCACATATACGCCCATGGTGATTATTTTAGGGGTGGGTGCTTATTTTGCTTGATCTTTACCAGTGACATCTCAATTTGCCTCATTTACCAATGAGCTGTCATAAAATGACTGTTGTATGGCAAACAAAATAAAAATATTGAGGCTTCTGGCTTCCTGACTGCAGCCATTTACATCAGACACCCCTACTTTACTGAAAATAATTGCAAATGGACTGATCCTGAGATGTACATTGATACATTGTAGCAGTTTATGTCTAGCTGTCTTCTTGTAATATTGTATTACTATGTGTGTGTAAGTGTATGTCTGTGTTGTCTACTGTTAATTACTAAGTGTGTGTAAGAGTATGTCTGTGTTGTCTACTGTTACATCATTCACAGATCAGAAAAAGTGTAACATTGTTTCCTTCTGAGGTGCAGGTAGAATTGTCAGAATTTGTTGAAGAAAATATCAAAAAAGAAAAAGAATTATAATTAAAAAGTGTTCTGCAACATCTTACTCTTTATTTTTCACTGTATGAGCTTCAACTCAAATACAAGCTTTTGTGAGTAACTGGGTTTTATTACCCTACCAAGTTAATGCTCTGGGCATTTATTACACTTCAGTTGTGCCTCTAACACTTTACCCATTTTTTTAATAAATGCCCTGGGCCCATTATCAGAAAACTCCTATAGTAGTATGTGAGCTCATGAAAACTCTTGAAACTTTGCAAAAAGTCCCCTATTTGCATGCCTTTGTTTATACACAGACAACATCTTAGGTTGACTGGTTTGAAATTGTGTAATTGGGTTATTGAAAACAAAAAAATTTTTCTCAGTGCTAATTAATCAAAGGTATAGCATTAAACAGACTTAATGTTAAGAAATTGATACACCATGTGAAAACTTACAGCCATAATGCAAAAGATCTACAAGTATAAACTTGGTATCTTTCAATGCAAAACTGAAAACCTTGACAGATCATCTGAGACTGTTGAGTTTGGTCGACCATCAAGCAACATAGGGAGACAGTCCCCTTTGAAGTTTGAGTGATTTGTTGACTAATTGGTTGACTGACTGATTGATTGATTATTTGATTGTTTTAACCACTAATTATCTCATCAACAGGTATTAATGAACAGCTCACCTCTCAGCTCTGGCAGCTTTCTTGGCATCTGCAGACACTGGTGCTCCGAACCTTTGGGCTCTCTTCGCTATTTTCTGAAAAACACAAACCAAACAAAAATGGTGCAACTTCCTGTCTGCAAACTTTCTCACTGAAAGTTTTCTTACTTTGCCTGTAATGCATAACAAGACACACTGGGCAACACAGCTCCATTAAAGGTATACAGTCACCTGTAATCTAAATATGCCCATATATGGTCAAAGGGGCATTCCTTGGTATTCAGAATGCCCATGTGGGGGTGCTGTTTTTAAACAGCGGCCACCCGCGCAAAATCTGTGATTGGTTAGATTTTCTCTTTCCATGGTAACTGTGGCAAAATTGGAACAGATGACAGTATACCTTTAATACATCACATCATGTTTACACAATCTAACTCTGTCCTTCCATTTACAGGTGCAATTTGCCATCTGTTGTCTGGTGATTATATTCATCATTTCAAAAATTACACAGGACTTGTACTTATACTGAATAATATAAATTTCCAACTCAAAGCAAATCACACCTTCTACAGTGCTGTAAATCACAGACATTGTTCACATCTCAATTTTCTTCAACAGCAGCATTTTATACTCTTCTAAAACATGATTGGTTTAAAAATCAACATACTTCTGCAAACCTGCCACTGCCCATGTGCAGTTTCTTCAGATTTTGTAAGCTTTTAGCCTATTGGTTTCCAGAATATCATTGATATTAATGAGTCATTTCAAAACAGCCAATCAGCTACAAACTAGCCTTTGTTTCAGACTACTTAAGTTACTCTGAATAATTACAATCTACCAATCAGCTATAACCTTCCCGCACATTGCACCTTTAAAAAGTTCATTATTGTATGCCTGCCTGACTGACAAGACAGTAATTTCAGCATGTTTTTCATAAAATCACACAAAAAGTTTGTGTTTCAGTTTGAAAACTTCCGTAGCCAGTGGGAAAATTACAACAGAGTAAGAAAGCACTCCAGCAGGTATAAAGTATGAAGTAAAAAGCTTGCTTGCTTAAAAACTCATTTCACAAACAAATCAACTTGAATTCAATGTACATGACTCAAGTGGTTCAGAACAAGCTTACAGGTTGACACTGACAGACAATATTATCAACAGAGTTGTACATAAAATGCAAAGTTTGAGACCTGACATTACTGGATCCTCTTTTCACAACTTGACCCATAACCTCCCATGATGCCTTTCTACTTACTTCAGCTTCAGTGAGGCCCTCTGTGGAAATAATGGATGGTTTCACTTTGGCGACAGGTGATGTCACTGGTTTAATTTCTGTGCTTATTTTGATCACAGTTGGTTTCTCTGGACTTGTCTCTCCTGTTTCATTGGTCTTCTCTATTTTCTCCTCTTCTCCCTCCTCCTCTTCCTCCTCCTCCTTTACGTAAACAAATAAAGAAAGAATAATGCATTTTGTCTAAATTCAATGGCCAAGTATTGTCTTCCATAAAAGGGTATTCATGCTGGACAATTTGTCAAGGGCCAGATCGTACCTGTAGATGTTTTAAGTCTGCTCAAACTTGTCAATGTGGACATTGGCTACGCCAGATCACAGTCGCACAGCAGACCTCTAACCATATTTGTAAAGGTAGATGCAGTACATCAGCCAAGGGTCCATTCTGGTAAGACCTAAACGTTTAAATATTGTTCAAATCATGATGGTCGAAATCACAGGTTCTGTTAGTGAGATACTTCAACTTTCCTTGAGCCAGGCACAAACTTTTAATGATCCAGTGAGGACACTGACCAAGTCTTTTCCATTGGAGGATTAGTTTAGTCGGGACCAAATCTTAGTAGCATTGCGTATGAACAAGGCTTTAGACACATAGACATAGAAAAGGATGAATTTGTTTGACTTTAATACACAAATTGGTCTTGGCCTGATAGCACTGATCATATTACTAAAAATACTGCCATTAAATGGCTGTGTGTTGGGCATTGGTGGAAAATAACCACAAAAACATGAGTGCTGGTAATTTAAAAGGTTGCCTTGTCGAGTAAAATAGTTCCGGCCATCCTATCACCTGTCCAAAGAATGGGTTTCTGTCATATTTCACCTGCAGTGCCAAATATTTACCAAACCATAGGCAGGCAAGCACACACTCTGCATAAAGTATATGGTCATGAATTGATTTGAGGAAAACATCTTAGATTTCTGTATTCTTGAGTTTTTCTTCAGCTTTCACAGTCTGCTACAGCAAACTTGCACAGCCCTGAAAGTTGTTACTTGCACATTGAAAATATTCAAATGACATACTTACCTCATCTGGTCCTAAGACATCTTCCTCGTCTTCTGTGGTTCCTTCAAATAAAGCAACAGATACGGCGCAACACGGAGTCAATCAATGTTTATTCTTATTCATTAACTACATTAAGATTACATACATGTACAATGCGGTATATAGAACAGCCCAATTAAACCCTTAGCAATTATCAAAGTGAAGGGAGGTGCGGTGGTAAGCATGACTTTTTTCAAATTCTGTACACACTGCAAATAAACCTTCATTTAGTATCTCTAGTATATGTAACCCCTTTATGATCAACCATGAGATACATAAATACTTTATGTAATATTTAAGCAATAAAGCACACCCAGCAATGGTATACCACGAGATTTTGACCAGTTCATAACATACATGCACTAGCGATAGCGAGTGTATATATGAAGTGAACTGGTCAAAATTTCATGTGTTATACCATGAGCTTTTGACCAGTTCACAAAATACATGCACGAGCGATAGTGAGTGCATCATGTATGTTGTGAACTGGTCAAAATAGAGTGGTATACCATCGCTAGGTGTGATTATTGCTATTATATATCATAACAGAATATTGAAATTCTGGCGTGGAACATCAAAACAGACTTTTGCTCAAGCTGAGAGCTTGTGCGTATGCAAGCCGTGGTATATCGCCAATATACCACGGTTCTTTTTGCGTTTCGACCAATCAGATCGCTGTATTTGCACCATCAATATACTTGTATGATATAATTACAAATTAAACTGGTTGGTTTCTGATTGTGTTTTAATTCTGACTAATTAAAAGCTGCACAGTTCCACCATGCTAAAGGCACATAATACACAAATACTTTGCTAGGTCTATTTTCAAGAAGAACTGAACTTGTTGAGTGGCTCAGGTACAAAAGCCATACTTGGGACATGTTCCACAGATATATTTATGACTTATTGAAGGAGGCACTGTGGACCAGTGGTTAGAGTAACAGACTCACTATCAGAGGATGGAGAGTTCGACACCCGATTCAAGACCTGGTAGGTCCAGAGTAATGAACTCACTGTTGGAAGACGGTGAGTTTAAGACTCTAGCACGGTGATGTGCCCCTGAACAAGGCACTTTACTCCTCAGTGCTCCATTGGGGTTAGTGGGTTATTGGTACCTCATCCTGTAATTGAGTTAACGCTGGTTGGATGATGGACTGACTTAAGAGAAGATATATGGAAAAACTTAGATTATTATACACCTACTGCCGTAACCTATGGGAGTTTGACCGTCCAATAACTTTCCGTATTTTGTATAGTATGCGGAGTCCCAAATACGGGAGATGCGCAACGCGCCTGTTTGGGGTTTGCAGCAATTTTATTTCAACAATTGCGCGCGTTCCACTCATATCGCGTGTGCCGCATCCCTCAAAATGTACCATAGAATTAGTTTATACGGACGATTAATGGAGGGAGGTGTATATGGTTATACATAAAATACAACCCTGTATGGACTCAGGCTCAGTGAGTGACGTATTGGACTCGCCTTCGGCTCGTCCAATACGTCACTCACTGAGCCCTCGTCCATACAGGGCCGTATTTTGTGAATACCCTATAGTATTACACTACACTGTACCGGTAGGTACATGTAGCAATTGAAACTGTGCTATCTGAAAAATTGTCACCAATTTTTGTTTTTAATGGCAACCACACTTTCTTGTTCTACCAACCAAAGCATGTTAAGATACACAATATTAAGCCTGTCAACTAAACCTACACATATTAAGGCTGCATTGTTTTTCAGGGTTTTCCACAAGGGGTTTTTGAGGGGTAGGTCACCCATCTGTTTTTTTAGAGCAATCTATTCATATGTTAATAATACAAAAGAAGATATTTTCACAACAAAGAAATATGCAGATAATACACTGCAATGTAAATTGGCCACTCTGTTTTTTTCAAAGCTGGAGAGAATACTGTTATTGTTGACAAGTGAATTCTGGTATAGATTACGATTCAAATGTAAACAATAACAATGCATTCTACATGTCCACGGACAGATCAATCAATCAATCAATCAATCAATCAGAGGCATTCATGTAGCACCAAAATCAATTTCAAGGTAATGTTCTAAGACATTTCAGGAAAAATAAAACCTGAAAATGTTACAAGGGTTCCTGGGTTACTTTACCAGGGTTTTCAAGACATTATCATGGCAGTAATATCAGGGAACATATACTGTAACATTGTTAATAGGGTTTTCAAGACATTATCATGGCAGTAATATCAGGGAATATATACTGTAATATTGTTAACAAGGTTTTCAAGACATTATCATGGCAGTAATATCAGGGAATATATACTGTAATATTGTTAATAGGGTTTTCAAGACATTATCATGGCAGTAATATCAGGGAATATATACTGTAATATTGTTAATAGGGTTTTCAAGACATTATCATGGCAGTAATATCAGGAATATATACTGTAATATTGTTAATAGGGTTTTCAAGACATTATCATGGCAGTAATATCAGGGAATATATACTGTAATATTGCTAATAGGGTTTTCAAGACATTATCATGGCAGTAATATCAGGGAATATATACTGTAATATTGTTAATAGGGTTTTAAGACATTATCATGGCAGTAATATCAGGGAATATATACTGTAATTTGTTAACAAGGTTTTCAAGACATTATCATGGCAGTAATATCAGGGAATATATACTGTAACATTGCTAATAGCATTTTCAAGACATTATCATGGCAGTAATATCAGGGAACATATACTGTAACATTGCTAATAGGGTTTTCAAGACATTATCATGGCAGTAATATCAGGG
This sequence comes from Ptychodera flava, assembly GCF_041260155.1. Classification (NCBI taxonomy): domain Eukaryota; kingdom Metazoa; phylum Hemichordata; class Enteropneusta; family Ptychoderidae; genus Ptychodera; species Ptychodera flava. The sequence goes on from NC_091936.1 coordinate 43,227,307, forward strand.
AATATATACTGTAATATTGCTAATAGGGTTTTCAAGACATTATCATGATAGTCACAGTGTATACATCTATAGGCAGAATGTATTTGATGAAATTTACACACCATTTCCTACAGACATGTTCAGTCATTTTTTTTGACACAGTGGAAATTTGATATGATTCCTTATATGATTTTCCTCATCATTATACAAACAGTACAAGTATCACTGAATAGCACGTAACTTCACAGCCATGTATTTACCTCTACCCATGGGTCTCACACGTCTGAGATCATGTATATGCACTGAACACATGACTTGTCATGTGTCTGACTGCACATCCTGAACATGTGTATAGTGTATCTAAATGTATGTGTCCAGAACAGGCAAATACCTGCTCAGTAGATAGAAATGGTCTCTTCCCACCCCCACCATACAGTTATTTCTATACTCGAGTGACAGGAGTTTCATGAAAATAATTCCAAAACTATAAAACCCACAGATAAAATAGGCATTATTTTTAGTACGGAAGGAACTGGTAATCAAACTACAAATATTTTAAACACTGAACAGCAGGGAGAAAAAAAGAATGTATAAGAGATTGTTCAGCTATTTGAGGCCAAGCAAGAATACATGTAAATGTTAGTTACAGGTCAGTTTCAGCATACAGAGACAGAGTCACTACTTTCAGTCAAAATGTAGCGCATCCCAACAAAGTCCCTTTTACTGCTTGATTATTCTGGATTATAGCATCAATAACATGAATGCATGAATTAATGTGACCTTTACACACCAACCATGAAAGTCAATGACTTACTGAATATGAAATGACACAACCACCAATAATATTACCTACGCTACATTTTCACATCATTTCATTTGGATGTTACTTCAGATCCATGGTTCATCATGGAGGAACCATGCCAGATCTGAGATTTGCCATTTTTGTCAATCTGTGTATATACCTTTTCAGTATTCTGACTGATCTTACCTTCACAAGTCTACAACATATGGTATTACAATTAAGGATCAGGTATTTTAACTTTCACAGCAGATCCATGGCTGTAAATGTGCCAGTTCATCAACACTGGTACGATACTCATTTATCTAGTTATATTACTTCAGCAAATGCTGCACATTACACTCAACAACTCAAATCTGTGAATATCTAAAATTCTTTCTACACATTTCAGGTTGAAAGAGATAATAAAGGGTGACTCTTGACAAATCAGCAAACTTTACACCACAACCGGTGGAAATTCATCCTCTATTACTATCTTACAAATATCTGGCAAATACAAAGAGCAGTAGAAAGTATACATTAACCACACTGGGGATGACATAAAGCTACATTCTTAGCAGGCAAGGCTGTTGGTGTTGGTTGAGTATCATAACTTTTGATCTCAAGACAACATTACAACAACCTTTGTCAGCAGAATTGTCAAACTTTAGGTTCATGACCTTTGGGAAATAAAATTGAAAAATCAGAAAGCCTGAGTGTCTTGAGATCAGAAGTTGAGATACTATTTTATTACAAAATTGGGTCACTGATAAAAAAGATATGCAAACAAGCAGAATGCTTTACCAGCAAGAAAAGAGAAGTATTTAAGGCCTGCTATGATTACTTTAAACTGTGCAGAAGTAGCGATGCAAGTTACTGTAGAGATCTGGGATGACAATGCCAAGAGAGGTGACAAATTTAGAGCCAGACACCATCCAACATTCAGTAGCATGATAGGGTGCAAAATAGACTTGTAAGGGTCATAGGAAAATATATTACCTGCTAATTGGCTTAGAGTTACATCACCTGTAAAAGCCAAATTAAAACAGCAGTCATATCAAAGCATGCATGCAAATGCTTGTTTCATTTTCCATAGCAATGCGGAGTTTGAAAACACTACAGACAGTATCTGCTCTACTGTCAATGACAGTCCCGTGTGTGTGGAGGGACTGTGTCTATGAAAATACTACACACAGTATCCGCTCTACTGTCTATGAAAATACTACACACAGTATCCGCTCTACTGTCATTCAATGAAAATACTACACACAGTATCCGCTCTACTGTCATTCAATGAAAATACTACACACAGTATCCGCTCTACTGTCTATGAAAATACTACACACAGTATCCGCTCTACTGTCATTCAATGAAAATACTACACACAGTATCCGCTCTACTGTCATTCAATGAAAATACTACACACAGTATCCGCTCTACTGTCATTCAATGAAAATACTACACACAGTATCCGCTCTACTGTCTCAATGAAAATACTACACACAGTATCCGCTCTACTGTGATTTCATGAAATACTACACACAGTAGCTGCTCTCCTGTCAATGAAAATACTGGTACTACTGCACTAAGTTGTATAAGTGGTGGCTTTCAAAACCAAAGGTATTCCTACAATTAGATATGTGTATTTTTTTCTCTGCTTTTTCTCATTATCAGTACGATGGCCCAGTGCAAGAGGGGTGTATTGCCTGTGTTAAGGCATAAGAGATACACCCCTCTTGCACTGGGACATCAAGAAAATCTCCATGGGCAATTCAACAACACAGCAGCTCCCCTCACACTATCCTTTTACCCATTTCCCTCCATAAAGGTCCAACTTTGCCACAGAAAACAATAAGATTAGACGAAACCATGGTGTTGAAACGGGTTGAAAGACTTGCAAAACACTGAATTTAGTTGTAGATCTGAAAAATGATTTTGTATCTCACAAAAATGACAAATAAATGAGCAAATGACTAAGCTAGAAATTTCAGAAAGATCAAAGGACATTTGGTAAGCTACACTACTAGGGCTACACTGCAAAATCTCACCATTGGCACTGATATGTTCTTGAAGACGTTCTACAAGTTCTGCTTTGTTTCCCTTGGAATCCAATCCCTTTTCTTGGAGGAGTTTTCGAAGTTCTGCCACCTGTGAATGAAAAGTGAAACTAGTGAAGAATGTGATCCATGATGGCTATCCTCTACACTGAACATTAAAGAGTAGGTTTTAGTAATTTTTGGTGCTGCATATTTATTTTTTTTTTGGGGGGGGGGGGGGTTAAAATATTTAACTTTATTGGCCTAAACAAAATTAATGTTTTTAAAAAAATGTATTTTGATGTTAAATTTTCACCACTTAAAATTTAAATTGCTCAAATGCAGGTAAGGAAACAATTTGAAAAGTACAGTACACAATGTTTGCATATTTTCTAACCAAAACTTACCTGAAATGAAATGAGATTTTTTGTTTGATTACATAGTGAACATGAGCTGGTCATTTTGTATGCTTGATAGAGATTTTTCAGTTGGATAAGTATGTTGCATTCACAAATACCTCAGAGGGGGTAGGAGAATTTTCTCTCAATTTTTAAGTAATCCCCTAAATATCAGCCAATGACTGAAAATGAATCAGTCATCAAAGAATCGATAGTCGTGGCCCTATGGGCAGACTTTCACCTGTTTAAAACACTTTAATGTAGAATAGAAATTCAACATTACTTTATGTATCACTGCATATACAATAGCTTTCATTTTATGACAAGGGTTGAAATCGGCGGCTCCAAGACACTTCGAACCAAAACCACTTCGCACCATACTATCTCGTCCCATACCATTTTGCACCTAAACAACCTCATGCCAGAACCTCTTTGCCCCAAAAGTCACGTTGCCCCAAACCATTTCACCCCTAAAACAACACCACTTTGCAAACCAGTAAGCTATATAAAGCTGTAAATAAACACCACTGCCATGCATCAAATTTTTCATCATCTTTCTATCAACCAAGGATTGATATCTTGAAAGTGTACACATTTCAAGAAAATGACATCGTGCAATTCCGCGCACGGCACCTGAGTTGTAGCATTTGGTAGTTTGTATTTTTCTTTTTTTAATATACCCATGGTTTCATGCAAGAATAAATGGGTCATGGTAGCCAAAATATCCTGACACAGTAATGCTTCCAAGTTGCACGTAAAAACAGTTATGATACATCGTGGCATCGTTGTTTTAGGATGAGTTGGTAGTATTATGATGGTACCATACTTGGGGCAAAGTGGTTTTAGTATGAGGTGGTAGTTGGGGCGAAGTGGCATTGGACGAGATAGTACTTGAGACGAGGTTGTTTTGGTACGAAATGGTTTTGGGACGAATTTGTGTGTGGCAAACTGGTTTTGGTGCAAAGTGTCTCAACCCCAAATTTGCAACAGCTATAGCTGCCAATCTAATTCCGGCAAAGCATGGGCGGGCATAACATTGACAGGGGATAAACATAGGGCCAATGTCCCTTTAGCTACTATAGACTTGAAGATGTACAAAGTATAATATTACCGGTAGATAATATGTACTCAGACTAGAAACGATAGCCCAAAGAGAAATGTCTTGTACAAGGTCCATAATTTCCTAGCCATTAGCCTCTAACATAAAATATACAATCATACATGTGGATGTAAAAGCAACAATAAGGGGCTGATATCGCCATGTGTAGTAAATAAAACAATTGATGTAATAAGTGTGACTGTTTTTTTAAATAAAGGAATAATGATGAACACGGCACATATATGGATATTTGAAGCAAATTTCAGAACATGCTGTATATATTTTTTTGTGGTTTGGATGGTTGAACTAGTGCATAAAAAATTTTAACCAATTGGAGGGAACTGTATACCACATATCAAAGCTATCTGACCAGCGGTTTTATGAAGAAGAAGGTTTTTTACCAAAAACGCCTTTTTTGAGCTAATTTGCATATTTACAACAATATCAACAGACAAAAAAAAAGTTTTCTCATAATCATATTTCGCACCTACACAAGAAATATTAAATCTCTAAGTACTGCAGTTCTCAAGATATTTGAATAGACAGACATCCTCACAAACGGACATACATATATACATACTGTACATACATACTGACGATTGACGCCGGACGGATACCCATCCCAATAGCTTCTATAGACTATAGTCTATAGTAGCTAAAAATGGCACTGCACTGGGCTTCACGAGGGGCTGGCAGCTCCTGATACCGATATTCCTTCTACTAGTTCATCAGTCATACCCAGCCTAGCCCTGCGTTAACATGACCGGATGAGAGGCCCTCCTATTCCTTAACAATGGGGCTGACATGAAAACTCTGAGAGTGAATGCTCAAAATCGAAGGCTTAAAGTGGGGCTCAGGTAGTGATAAGTTGTACAAATTCACCTTAAACAGGAACTTCCCCTATAAAAGCAAGATTATCGATAATCCACGCAAATGGAAAACAATCACGCTACTGATCGGACGTGCCATCTTTGGACCCAGAATCCCGTAATTTTGCGATATTCAGGCGTTCATTGTCATCGTATCTTGCATATGATGTATGTGAATATACAGCAACTACACTTGAGTCAAAAATAAACTGAAAAAATGTTCCATATTTTGTCGGAGAACGCATATGTTTCAAAATGTGTTCCCTGTAAAACTATTTGACCCATCTTTGCATATGTCATGAAAGTGCCCATCATGATTATTCAAATTTATTATACGGTCAAAGCAATGCTATGAGATATTCAAAAACTCCCGCCCAGTGAATGCAAATCGATATGTCATCAGTAATCTCGATATTTTGCGCCCAAGGTCATGTAATTTAGTATGCAACAGCTGTGCATATTTATGTCTGTGAACAAGGTAATGGCGACAGAGGTACGACATCTTGGAAGTCATCTATTTGAGTGCGAACGGCCGTAATGAGAGATCGCGTGAACGGAAATAGTTGCATTTCACAGTGAATGTTGTGAAGACTAGGAAATCAAGATGAGTGCAAGATTTTGGCGAAATATTTCAGTTTTATAATAAAAATCGTCCGGTCACCCGACCTGCGTAACGTGCTGTGTGTTCCCGGCGTTATACGGCCTCCACACATGATGTGGTGGGAGGCCGTACTATAACGTCGGGAACACACAGCACGGTACACAGGGCTATACCTAGCTCTGCATGGCAGGGCTGTGTGCTACCGGCGTTACATGGCCTCCCACCAAATGTGGGAGGCCGGTAACACAGCCCTGCCATGTAGCCCTACCTGGGGAGGCGGCGTAGCCAAAGCCGGACACTCGCCATACTCGTAGGGCTACCTGCCATGCAGAGCTAGGCTACACCTAGCTGGGATGTCGGCGAAAGAGTGTGTTCAACGTACGATGACGGGTTCGTGAAAGATCTGTGCAAGAAGTGACTTTTGATAGGTTTTTCAGAGTCCCTCCTGTCGTGAAGGGACCGAGGACTGGTGTGTTGTTAGGAAGTTGGAACTGACATTGACGATGAGTGTCATGCTGTACTGAACCGTGCACTGAACGTATTAAGCAGTGCGATAGCACGTCGGGTTCCTCCCAAAATGCATGGGAACATGTCAGCATCATCATCACTGACAAATTCACACGAATGACGAGTTGCATCTTCTTGACTTTACTAATACATTGAAAGTACCCAAATTTCTATGCACTTCTATGTACTGACGGACATACCTACCTTCAGTTTCTTTACGTCCACGAGTTCCGCCATGTTGCTCCTCAGCGTTCCCGGATACAAAACCTTTGACCTTTGATGAGGGCGCATGTCGAGGTTGCCCGGCCCCCGGATTCCCATACTTAAACTCAATGCAACACTGAGAACTCTGGCTGATTATAAACTGACTGAATATAAACTGTTCTGACCGTTTTAGTCCCACAATTGACCTGTCAGTCGTTTGTTTATTTGCTAGTTTACTTGTTTGTTTTTGTTTACTTGTTTGTTTTTGTTTTCCTTTTTTGACAGTCTAATTTTTACTCCTATATAGTAAAATCTTTTGCCGGTGCACGATTGTAATCTCGTTTCTTATTTTGCCCCGTTCTCGGGCTATAGGTCGAAGAACGGCGTGATTCTGGGGCTCCAGGTTCTCTACGATTTCAGGAATATGGTGGTATACAAATTGTGTGATAAAAATTCCGAAATTTGACTAAAAATGCGAGTCTTTAAACTCCCGTTTCAGTCTCGCGAGAGAGATGAAATTCTATTTATTCCGTCAGTCGTCGACACCCCCGTTGGAGGTTCCGGTGGTAAATGGTTAATTTACGCGATTTTTGCAAAACAAAATTGGAGTCGGTAACCCTTAATTTGTATGTCATTAAATTTAGAATATTTTCATGCGTTAATTTCTTCGATTTTCAGCAGAAATTGCACTTTTCTGTATTTTTTACTCGGTCGGTCGAGAGCGTGAGTGACGCTCTTCCATTTACTGCCTGACACCATTTTCGAACGCCATTGATACGTGACCCCCGTCGCTTACCCTATGCAGTTCTGTGCTTTTATGGTGCAGAAGGAAAACAAACAAATGGCTTAGAATTGGCATATCTTGATTGATTTAACCTCTAAGGTATATTTCAAATCTGTATGTTTATCAATATTTCGCAGTTTGAATGAAGAATTACCTGCGCCTAACGACGAAAAGTATAAAACTCGACATGTTACGAGTGTATCGGTGTGCGCCCCCCTGGCGTGGTATAACCATAGGAGTCATCGAACTCTAACAGAGTTTACGCGCGGAAATGTATAAAATTTGCAGACGGACGACAAGCGGGAAGTTTTCGTATTCTGCGCGCCAAACATCACAAGTTTACTTTACTTTACTTTACTTTACTTTATTGCTCAACACGCACTCAAGGAGTGCGGTAAGGCAAAAATTACAAAACTCAGCAAACACTGGATGAAGCTGCTGCTGGGGAGGAACTAAGGTACAAGAAATAAATTTGGCAAGAGGTAGTTTGTTTTCGTGAGTAAAGATATACATGAACTTTTCTCTATCATTCAAATCAAGAAAGCCAGGATTATACAAACTAGTGGATGAAAATAGACTATCTCGATAAGCTCTGTATTTTGGACATTCTATTACAAAGTGAAATTCATCCTCAACTAAAGACTTACAATGCTTGCAGAATCTTTCATTTGCAGGAACTTTTGGAATTGACCTTCTACCCAGTTCTATTTGTAGGTTGTGATCCGAAATTCTTAGTTTTGTCAGCCACCTCCTATAGGTAAAAGATCTTATATCTAGCAAGTAACTTTCAAATTCAAATTTTGTCTTAAATAGTCTGTAAGTTCGGAGCTTATTCCTCTGCATTCCACACTTCCTTGTATCATTATGAATATTTCTCAACCATGTTTGATCATAAGTTTCACATAAACTATCATATACATTATTAACTGTGGAATTGATATTGCAAACACAAGACCATATATCACTCCCACTGTAAGAGTTCAAAATGCTTGTATATAATTAGACCAATCTGAATTCAACCTGGATGTATAAGCAGATCTCAGTAAGATGTCATCTGATAAAACTAATCTATGCCAGTATTTGAGCATGTGCTTTATCACCATAAAGTGAATTGGATATCTACCCAGCTCTCCAACAACACCATCAGACGGTGCATGTTTAGAGACTCCTAGGATAAATCTATAAAAAGATATACTAACATCATTGAGAAAGTTACATTTGTCATTAATTTCATGTCCCCATATTTCACAGCCATATGTCATAATAGGAACAATTAAACTATCAAAGAGTGATAATGCAACTTTTACAGAAAGTGAACCATTTTGAAGGCCCTTACGAAGGCTGAAAAGAGCTTTCATTGCCTTCAATTTAAGATTATGAAAATTACCTTTGAATTTACCATTTGGGGTAATGACAAAACCAAGGTAACAGTACTCTTTCACTAAGTCAAGAGTCACTCCATTGTAAGTGAGTGTAACTCCTTTAACAAGATGATTACTTTTGTTAAACACAATAACTTTCGTCTTCTTTATATTAATAGACAATTTCCATTCACGACAAAAACTATGAAGTTTATCTAAGCAGCTTTGTAAGCCTGTTTCAGATTCTGAAATCAATAAAAGATCATCCGCATACATTAGACAATTGATAAGGAGTTTACCAAGTTTGATAGGACAGTCCTGACTGGAACCATATGTACTGGGAAGATCATTTATAAAAATATTAAACAAAGTTGGACTTAAGTTACACCCTTGCTTAACTCCTAAATTGGAGTCAAATTCTTCAGTAAAGCAGTTGTTACTTTTCACACAATACTTAATGTTGTCGTACATGGACTTAATTAAGCTATAAAAATTACCATTAATGCCATATTTCTGTAATTTCCAAAGTAAACCTGTACGCCAAACCCTGTCAAATGCTTTCTGAAAATCTACAAAACAACAATAAAGGTACCTACGACTGGGACTACAGCTTGACTGAGAAAATTTCGCATAGACATGTTGATCGATAGCAGAACGCAAAACAAGAAGATTATCTGCAGTTCTCCTCTTTGCTCTGAAACCAGACTGAAATGGTGAAAGAATACCATTGCTATTAAGAAAGTTTATAAGCCTATTATTCAACACAGAGGTAAACAGTTTTGCAAGGCAACTATTTATAGAAATCCCTCTGTAATTTGACGGATCACATGTATCACCTGATTTGAACACAGGGACCAATATGCTTTTTTCCAAACATTTGGAAATGTTCCTGATCTAAGGATGACATTGAATAATGAACACAATGGAGTAAGTATGGAAGAACCACCATATTTTAGCATTTCATTCAAATACAATCGACACCTGGGGATTTCCCTGATTTAATTTACGCAAAGCCTTAAATATTTCTGATTCTCTAAATGTGGAATTAAGAATAAAATTCACATCATATTCATTGGCAGCTTCCATTTTTGTTAATTCAGATATGATACGTTTAGAAACATTATCAGTTTCTTCACAAGAAAAATCACCTAACTGCTTAAAGTGATAAAACCATTCAGCAGGAGAGATAGATGAGTCAATTTTCTTACACACACGACTCCCTGAAATATCCTTCCACAATTTCCAGTAATCATTACGGTCTTCGGAATAAACCCTTTCTAATTTCCTTAATTGACTCTCTCTGAAGTTGACCGTTTATATTTTAACAATTTTTTGTATTCTTTTTTAGAGTGAAACATCTCCCTCTAATATGTGGATCATTTGGGTAGCGATTCAACAATTTACAGCAATCTTTAAGATCTTTACGAAGTGAAAAACAAGACTTATCAAATCAAGGCTGAAAAACACGTTTTGATTTCTTCTTTTTCAATTTCGGCGTAACCTTACGTAAACAGCGATCTGAAACTTTGTGAATAATACCTTCAAATACTTTTACAATATTATCACAAGAATGGGAACTATGACACGCAATATTAAAATTTCTAAAGTCTTCTTGAATTGATGAACTTTGCAGAGTATTTAAGAAATCTTGTTTAGCATTATCATTCCACAAATATTTACTTGAACATGGTTTACATTCTACATCAACTGACTGCTTCACAATATTATTTATATTCATAGAAAAACCTATTGGACAATGATCAGAGAAATGTGTAAAAGCATAAACTTTGAAATAATCTATACGGTTCACCAAATTCTTTGTAACAATACCATAATCTACTGTACTAAATCCATTTCCCTTGTAACAAGTTGGTTTTCCGTAAAGATCCCCTGCAGTTCTACCATTTAAAATCTGTAAGCCGTTTTGAATGCAAAGATCAATAAGTTGTCTCCCAAAGGAATTGATATTACAACTACCATTATCCATTGAAATTCTATTGTGTACAGAGTCAGGAATATAATCATTAGGTGTAGGACAGTGATTTATGTTATCATGTTGAATATAATCTTGCAAATTACCTGTCCTGGCATTAAAGTCTCCTACTAACATTATGTCTCCCAAACTAGAAATTCAAGAATCTCAGAATGAAGAGTTTCAAAATAATCATTATTTACATGCATTACAGACCCTTGTGGAGGTAAATATACACAACACATAAAAACATCACTACTCAATGAGAAAAAATCCTTATCAGTTTTACCCAGAGCAAGTCAGAAATTTTTGAATTTATCTTATGAATACCTGTCTTAAGGCACGACTTAAATACAACAACAGATCCCCAGCAGCACGTTTACTACGTTTATGTTGTAAACTTCTATCAGATCGAAAATAACTATAGCTATCTAATGCAAAAGTGTTTGACTTCGAAAGCCACGTTTCTTGAATACACATAATATCAAATTGGTTAACAATAGAAAATCTTCTCATCATCACATTTTTTGATAAACCACCTTGGATGTTCCAACTTCCAACACGTAAGAAAGAACGCTTAAAATTTCTTCTTAAAGCAGCAGTACTCTGTCTCCGCGAAGTAAAACACATGGCAGTGTAAAAGCTGACTAACAGAACTGGATAAATTAAAGGAAAACTTGATGAACAGCTGACTACAAATAGAAATAGAAAAAAGTAGCCAGAACAACAGGTGTGCTAAATTACGCACTACCTTGACAAATGTTAATAGATACTCAACTCTATTGAAGCACAGTGTAACATTGTAGCCATAGTGGCTGTATCCAGAACGTTCCAGGACATTAAAAACAAACAAACAACATGAAAGAAACAAAGCACATCAACATATGCTGGTCACAATCTAAATCTGGTTTCGATCACCATGGTCATATCTACTAGTGTATACACCATTGCCATAATTATAGTATGGCCTTCTATTGTAGGGCCTATTTACTTGGAAAGAATCACTACTATCCATCCGTCTAAAATTTGACGGGGATCTATATGTATGAGAATGAGTGATCACACTGCTCCTCTTTGATCCTCTGACACCCCATTTAATATCACTCACCAATAAACTTGTGCCACGTGAATTTATATGAATTCCATCACTGTGATAAAGGTAACTATTGTTACCTAATCTATTATGATCTACAAAGACGCAGTGATTTATATCAGAACATGCATTCTTAACCCTCTCATTAATATACTGGATTTGATTATTTAGAATGGAGTATTCACCATGGAAAGGTAAGATACCCGACACAATAATCAACGCTTTAGGACAGACATATTTAACTTCATTACACAGTGAAATTATTCCATCAATTATTACATCATCACGTAAGTAACCAACATCATTCGACCCTATATGCAAGATTACAATCTCTGCATCAATATTATTGACATTTCTCAGACATGAAAAAGCTTCATCAATATTTGAAGCTCTAAGCTTAACAGAACGCTTAGGGTGACCTGCTGAGGTCAGGTGTTCAGCGGGGCAGCGGAGCTAGCTACGTCCGCGGTGGGCGGGGATACATACGCAGTTCTGCCGTCGCGTGTCGGCTTTCACACGACTACTGAAGTTTTAAAATTCTGACACAAAATGTATTATTATGCAATGACGATTATATCTTTGCATTTTTCACAAATATTTTCTACTCTTGCTGACTGGTCATGTACAGTACGCGTTCAATTACCGTGTACCGTACCGTATACGCGTTTCTAGTACGAGTAGTGAAGTGAACTGATATCGATCACAGGTGCAGGTACACTAGGTGGTGCGTAGAGCGCCACGGTTGCTTTGATGGTCGATCGAAAGTGTGAGGCCGAAGGCCGAACCTCGGTACTGCTTTACACCAGTTAGTCCGGTCCCGAGGTTCGGCCTCAAACTTCGATCGACTATCCAACTTGAAACAACGCTGCACCCATGCGTACCTGTGGTCCCGATAACAGTGATGGACAACTTTTGTTGTCAATGAAATGAGTCCTGAAAATGGTCGGCCGATATCGTTTTTTGTAGTTTTGATATACAATCTATCAAACTTGCTTCCTGATTTAGTTCACACACTGTGCTTATCGTAAACTAAAAGGCATATTCACGACTCAGTCAGAGTACAAGCTGCAAAAACAGCCATGTACGCAACATTGATAAAATTTGTCCGCATTTCAAACTGCGTGTCCGATGTCGCGCGCGTACAGCTATATTTAGTAACAAACCTGTAACCGTGAACAGCGCTATTGCATCTTTCTATAAAAGTGTTCCAAAATAGTTGAGATTCAACACTCTACTGGCACTTGATCTCAATAGTAGAAACATGCGTCTATTTTTATAACAACAGGACGCTTAATAGGCTACCAAACTCGATAAAATCCATTCATCTGTTTATTCAATTAGGCGCGCCTATTGCCTCTATTTTCAGCTGACTTTATGTATATCAGGATATCTAAGAAAACTAAATATACAGTCTCACTTAACTTTTAATGCATAAATCTCACAAATACGGTAAAAGTTTTATGTAGATTTAAAACCTGTAATGGTAAAACGAGCGAAGTTTCAGGATAAGGAGTTTGGAAAATGGGTGGGTCGGATCACCCACTGAGTACGAGTATGTAGATTTTGTTACCATCAGTAAGATTATGATATGACAGGACATGTCGACAAATATAAAGTCATAAAAATTTTAATGAATTGATCCTTTTTCAACTGATTAAACGTTGCATAAATTACAACTCACAAAAAACAACATGATGATGAAGCAAAGATTGAATGGGGGATTTTCATGATAGGTTTGGAAAATTAGTAAGTTGGATTACCTACTGAGTGTACATATAGATTTTGTAACCATTAGTTTTAATGACAGGACATGCCAACAAAAATATAATGAAAGAAAGTCATTGTCATAAAATTAGGTTTTAATGAATTGATCAGTTGTCAACTGATCAAGTATTAGGCCTATAAGCTTCAGCCTTACATGTATAAATATAACTCAAAAAAATGAACAAAAAAGAAACGATGATGAAGAAAATATTGAATGAGGGAAAGTTCTGACACATTTCCACGAAGCTATTCAGGCTAGACCTTTGTACTGTCGTTTGTTGACAGTTATAATTTTCAACACTTCTGTACAGTTATAATTTTCAACACTGTGTCATATTTCAGGTAATAAATTCAACACTTGACTCGTTCCTTTATCAATGACTCGCATCATCCTCTGCATAATTCATTCTTCAACACAATTTAGCTGTGGCACCTCCACTCTCTCAAAACAATTTATGGAACCGTCAAGAACCAGAAAACGCTGTAGCAAAGAGTGTTGTTTGTTATGATAAAATATCAAATACTATATTCGTGAATGAATACAACTGAATGTAGGCAAAAATAAGTAGACATCAATAGTCATTGATACTAGAAATAAACCAGTGTATCCAGAAATACCAAGTGTACAAAACACCTTCTAAAATAGAAGGTCATATTCTAAAGTTACCAGAAACATCCCCCTTTCAATATTTTAGTTCAATTTATGCCGTGTCTGATTTTCTCTTTGTCTCAGAACATATAAAATTGTCTGTTTTTATCCATGTAAAAATAAAAACATCAACAATAAAGCATACTTTTACACATGTTTTGGTCTAAGTGAGATTTCAATGAATTTTATGAAATCCCTATAATACTGCTATATCTTAATAAAAGTCAAGTCTTCATGGTCAAGAAGGTAAGAATTAGTGTGAATTGGAAAAGGCATTCGGTAAAGTTTAACTAGAGGGGCTATAGCTATGTCCTAAATGTGGGGTCCGTCACTACCTTTCATGAAAGATGACAAGCAGAAAAGTCTTAATATATTGAATTCAAGCTAATAATAAAAAAAGTTTTCAAAGAAAATTACAAATACAACATTTCTCCGCATTTTCCGCATAAACGACGAAAATAAAACCTGCGAGCCGAGTGTTAGAATGGATATTTAGCGTCACACTTATTCGTATGAATTGATGACTGAGACTACAAGCTGCAACAGCAGCCGCGCATGCAACAACAAAATTTGTCCGAATTTCAGCATATTTGTCCGAAAGTCGCGCGCGTGCAGCTATATTTAGCAACAGATCCGAAATCGCGATCAACGCTATTGTTGTTGTCGTCTGACATTTTGTTCCCCCGGTAACGTTCGATTTTTCCACTTCCCCGGGGAGCCCTTAGGCCTATCCTGGATTTCGTGGATATGCGTCAGAACTTTCCCCCATTCAATCTTTGCTTCATCATCATTTTTTTTTTTGTGAGTTGTAATTTATACATTTAATCAGTTGAAAAAGGATCAATTCAGGCTCCAGGTTCCAGGATCATAATCGAACGCAGCCCTGACCTCAGCAGGTCACCGGGTCAGAAAGCTTAGATTTGTTACCATCAGTTTTTATGACAGGACATACCAACAAAAATATATGACAGAAAGTCATTGTCATAAAATTAGGCTTTAATGAATTGATCAGTTTTCAACTGATCAAGTATTAGGCCTATAAGCCTTACATTTATAAATATAACCCACAAAACGAAAAAAAGATAACGATGATGAAGCAAATATTGAATGAGGGAAAGTTATGAAACATTTTCACAAAGCTATCCAGGATAGACCTTTGAACTGTTGTTTGTTGACAGTTATAATTTTCAACACTTCTGTACAGTTATAATTTCAAACACTTCTGTGTCATTTCAGGTCATAAATTCAACACTTGACTCGTTCCCTTATCAATGACTCGCATCATCCTCTGCATAATTCATTCTTCAATACAATATAGCTGTGGCACCTCCACTCTCTCAAAACAATTTATGGCACCTTCAAGAACCAGAAAACGGTGTAGCAAAGAGTGTTGTTTGTTATGATAAAATTTCAAATACTACATTCGTGACAACTGAATGCAGACAAAATAAGTAGAAATCAATAATTATTGATACCAGAAATAAACCAGTGTATCCAGAAATACCAAGTTCTACTTGAATTTTGAGGGGTGTCTAGAAAAAAAATATTGATAAGCATTGATCATTTATATTGCTTTTCACTAGAATGGAAGTAAGGTGACATTTTAGTATGATTTAGTGTAGCTGTAAATATCATGTTGCGGTATCGGGCCACAGTTTGAAATGGATAACACAGGTGGAAATTGGCAAGACTAAGTTCTATAAATTACCGTATTTCAAACGTTATCCCTCAGCTACAACATCATGTATTTACCTTGAAATTCAAGATTCTCGCCCATCTAAATCTAAACTTTCTAGTCACGAGTTACCTGAGCCCCTCAAATGGTAGAGACACATTAGACACAAGATGCTGGGGAACAAGAATTTGATTTATTTGATCATTTTTCCTACCTCCCCTGTTTTATATTTTCGGACAATTAAATAAAGATCACCGTGGAAGGGATTGAGATAATTTTGAAATCCCAAACTCTTGCTGTATATCAAAAACAAAATAACTGTAAAAAAGCTTATCATGTCATTGTCTCCAATCAAATTCTGTAAAACATTTTTCCCAATATGATTTTTTTGTGAATATGCAACTTTGTAGTCGAGGCAACCGCTCACAATAAATGTGGGTCAAAGATCAAGCCGACAAAAACAGGAAAATGTGAACATTTTTCTTAAATCATGTGTCAAAATTGCAGAATCTGATGTGAATACTTCAATAGAAGTGCCTTGGGGTGGGGGTGTGCTCTAACATATCCACTTCTCAATCATTTTGGTAGCGCATAAAGCTCAACAACAGTTCACAGAGAACTGAAAGAAAGATATCGTGTCTCATGGATTAATGATTTACATAATGATGTAAGGACTCAGAGTGAGGACAAAAATAAACTTAGAACCACAGTCCCTCTAGGGATAGAGGGACTGTGTTAGAACGTACAGAAAATTTAAAACTTTATTTACTTTTGAGGAATACTTGATGGATATTACAAATATTAACTGCAGGAAATTGATTACCAAGTTTCGTATTTCTGATCATAATTTACAAATTGAGATTGGCAGAAGGTCAGTCCCAAGAATCCCGTTAAATGAGAGATTTTGTACTTTTTGTAAGTCTTCTGTAGAAGATGAGTTTCATTATATCATTAAGTGTGACAAATATGTTCATAATAGAAATACTCTTTTCACTAGTATGAAATCACATTTTGAGAACTTTGAATATTTAAGTGACAGAGAGAAATTCCTGTACATCATGAATTTTAAGGACAAGAAGCCCTTTTAAGGTATATTTCTTACACTACAGATTCATCCCCAGCAGCAGTCTTACCTGAACATGTGTGTAATGTTTGATTGTTTTGCTCTACCACACTTCCCGAAGTGTGTTGTTATGCAATAAAGTATTATTATTATTATTATTATTAATATAATCGGGAACTATTTCATTTAGCAGGGTTCTGCGAAGCATCTTGTGTCAAAATAAAAAGTTAATACAACTACTGCCCTGCTACTACATACTGGCAGTGACAGTGATACATGTAGCTCTGACTCTGATGTGTAGTTTAAGAGGAGTTTCAGTCATAAGACACTCAATTGACAGTAAAACATGCATCTACTTGTACACAAGATCCAGCCAGAGAGCAACACATAGAAGACTAGGGGACTAACAGTTACCTTGGATTTTTGAATTCTGGCATATGAGAACAATCAAATATTAGAGAAAAAAGATGGGGTCGCCATAGTTGATCTTATACAAATGTACGATGAAAAGTCAGTTTTTCTAAAATCAATTAAAATCAATATATAAAACCATTCATTCAAGTTCATGCAGTGAATGAAATTTTCACATCTCATTGTAAAATAACACAAAAGTAAAACTTTGAACAGTAAAGGCTCTAATTTAAATGGAAAAATGTGTGACTATAAAAATGAATCAATTTAAGAACTTGTCCTAGGTATATGGCTCTACAATCTGCTGATAAGAGGTAGTGTTGAACATCTGCATGCAGAACGACACATTACATGTTTATTTTTACTATACTCTGTGAGTATTCCTAATAAATATGTAGCTATATGGTAATTTGGGGGGTCTTGAAAATTTTGAGGGTATTGAGGGGGGACTTGAAAATTTTTGAGGTTATTAGGGGGATCTAAAAAAAATTTTCAATCGCGATTCCTCCAGTCCCTCCCCCCCTCTCATCATATTTTTGAACGCGGCCTTATTCAAAATGTAAGATTTTTACTGCCCAGCAAAATAGTCATTTTCATATATAGCATTTAAAGAACATATGAACATTTCAGAAAATTTGACCCAGCCAGAGTGGAGTTAAATTCTTTGGAAATTTTGAAATTGAGAGGAAAAAGAAGCCAGGAAATTGGGTTATTTGCATACATTTGCATAAATTAACACTTCTTTATCGCACAGCTTTCGACTGCTTGACCAGCTACAAGACGAACCCAACCAACATTTTAATCTTCAGTTAACAAATTAATTAAAATTGAATATTAAATATTTGCAAATAAGTGATTTTGAGCAAAATATGCTGTGTTGGGTGCAGCGCCCCCTTAACACCGAGTTTCAGTCCTAAGGGACAGTTCAGGTTTTACAGCCTGGGGGCCGGCAAAATCTTGTCGCCGTTGTTCAAAAAAATATAGACCCCCCCCCCTGCATTTTTCGTGGAAAAAAGATGACCCCCCTCCTTTGTCAGACGAAAAAATTTGATGATCGCCCTCCCCTACGGCTGAAAAATAACCAAAACCCGGGCCATATGTCAAATTTACCGGCACGGTTTGGATTTGAACTCCGGTATACGGTACACTTATTTCGTGTAGCAGAGATGCCAGTGCACAAACTTCTCAGCCACATCCATACAAACGTCTGTTACTTAGGACGACTGTAAGGCAATTTTTAACTTCATTTCCATAGACAACTTATGTCCATGGACATTGTGTAAGTAAACTTTATTGGACAGGCTATAAAATGGATTATTTATAGTGGACATAATGAAAGAAGTATTCATGTTCAATAATGAACTTTTCTTCAGAAATTTATATATATATATATATATATATATATATATTATATATATATATATGTGGAAGAATACATTTATTGCATATTTTGTAACAAAACTTAGTCTCTCTTTCTAAAGCTATAAAACAGGAATTTTGATAGACTTAACCCTTTGAATGCTGTATTTTTCCCACCAAAATTTAGTGCAACATTTTACCAAGTTTTACAAACTTTTCTGTAATTGTTTTGATAATTTTGGACTACATGAATACATTTCATTGTCCAGTTTTTTATCAAAATTTTGGCAAAAATCTGACAAAAATTGACTGAGGTTTATTTTATAGGGTGACAAAAATTGTTAACAGAGTATCAAGATTTTGTGAACGCACAAATAATAATAATATAAATTTTGCTATTGTCGGTAAATCATAATAAAAGGACGGTAAAAATGTCTTTCTCATTTAATGATATACAGGGCAAACGAGCTTTTTATGGCCACTTAATTGTAACTCTGAAATGTTTTGTTATATCATTCATTAAATGACCACTGTATTGTTCCTGCAAAGTGTGATAAACTTGTCAGACTGTATATGTCTTAGTATGTAAGCATGCATGTATATATTGGGGGGCGGCCATGGAAAAACCCAGGATATATGAGGGGGGCATAGATTTTCTCCATAATTTACCAGGGGGGGCATGGAAAAAATCACCAGGAAAATAGAAAATCCTCCAGGACACCCCCCCCCACCCCCACCGAAAACAAGTTACATTTCTGCCGCAACTAATTTCTGAAGGCAGTGCATTCCTCAGCAAAGGAGCACATTTCCTTTCCATAAAGTATTGCATAGTTTTTATCTACCAATCTGCCTTGAGGGCAGCAATATATCAGAGCTGCCATCAGGGCAGATTCGACACACATTTCCTATCCTATCTGCCATTCTGCCTGAGGGCAGCAATACATCTGAGCTGCCCTGACCCCAGGGCAGACATGTAGTTCCTCAGTGACGTCATTGAATGTTGTGCACATGTTTACAAACATTTACAAACATGTGAACTGCCCTGAGGGCAGCGCTGCCCTAGGTCATTTTTCAGTTGTAACTTAACTGCCGCCTGTGGGGCGACTTGCCGGGCATAGGCGATTAGCACTGTGTGAAATTGTGAGATCTCGCGAGAGTATGTAAGAAAACCTAATTTTTGTGAAAAAATTTGAGTTTTAGTAACTTATTTGTGCTCCATCGTGTTCTTGACCATACTGAGAACACGGGGGACAAAAAACCACATCCTTCTACGATCTGGTATTCTAGAACGGCAGGCAGAAATATCCGGGGTGACAGTGGCCATACAGCTGCGGTGTTTTCGGAAGGGCTTTCTGCCTTTCACTACAGCTATGGATCCACAGCTAGTGGCCATCCTGCAAACTTTTTACTATATATGGTAGTAACAAGTGACTCTTCTATGCTACAGGGGCCTTTGCCATGTACCTAAGGCCTGAAAATGTTTCTGGTCCTTGACATTCAGCAAAAGTGATGCAGCGACAAGGTCCCCCGCCCCAGCTGGTTTTGTACCATTGATGTAGCAGTTATTGTCTTTTATCACTGGCTGCATAATGTTTCCGTTTTCTTTAGCATTTTTGGACATGCAAACAAGGATATCAAGGATAGCTGTACTGATGAGTATGTATACCCCTAAAAAAGAGAAATGACACGCGCAGTGACCAAAACCAATCTTTTTTTGTGTTTAGCCTAAACAGAAGTGACTGTTAATAGCATTGATCATAAATGACGTCATATTTCTTTCATTAATACGGAAAAATAAATATTTGTCTGCATTTTCCGCAAAAACGACGAAAATAAAACCTGCTAGTGTTAAAAGGTTACCATTAGGTCACTCTAATTCACAACTAGGACTACAAGCTTCAACAACAAAATTTGTCCGAATTTCAAGCAGTAGTGTCCTATGTCGCGTGCAGCTACATTTAGTGACAAACCATGGCATCGCGATCAGCGCTATTGATTGTGTAGATTTGGGGTAATTGCGTGCACACCACATCTGTAGCTGTGCCTCATTTTAATTTCACAGTGCCCTATCCACTTTTGAATATCCTCAAAACAACCGCAATGAAAATCCACGTGCTCAAGACTAAAACAAAGTCACTTCAGATCACATTTGTAGATTACATTTGAAATTCTATTGTGCTTAGATCAGATGACCATAAAAGTTGCACTATTTTGAAATGTTGCTGTTTATGGAAAAAAATTTCAATTGGGCTGCTTTCATGTTCTGACATTTTACAGTAATTACTTGCAATAGGGACAACCTTCTCACTTCTGATGACATTATATATCTGTGGACTATATTGCATGTCAGCATGGATGAGATTACCAAATATACACCCACTTTGGATGGGACTTTTGGCAAGTATGGGCTAAATATATGGCGGAAAACACTCCATTACTTTCACTTTCTGAAAGGAGAGCATTCTGTTTTGTCCAATGCTTCAGATCAGAGAGCAATGAAGGCTACATTCCCATCGCTTTGGATAAATGGTAGACTCCATAAAGCGTATGCAAAGTTAATGCAACAAGTCTCCCTGCATGCTAAAATCCACAACAAACCATGACTGAAATACAAGAAACAAGTCATCGTTGATGACACAGTCCCCACTTGTTAATGGGTACTTTGATTACAAGTCCTTAGACAGGATAGAGTCCTGTTAAATTATTGGGTCTAAGATTAAGAGTGAGTTCGATGGTGGTGAAAACGTGAAACCAATATGAGCTGCCACCCTAAATACAAAAGGTTATTAAATAAGTCAATTAGTAATTATTTGACAGGATGTTGCCAAACATTTTGCATTCTATTATAACACTGACAGATTATCACCTGTACCACATTTCATAAACGATACCGCTAAGTGTCAATGATTGCACTGTGAGATCAACATCTGTACCAAGTTTCATCAAATTTGATGAAATATTTCTAGACATATCACTTTTTAGGAAAGTTCATTAAATATGTAAATTAAAAAATTAAGCAACATGAAACTGCTAAGTGTCTTTATTCAATGTTTAACAATGTGAGCTCAACATCAATACAAAGTTTCGTGAAATTTGATGTACCACTTCTTGATATATCAGCCTAATTACAAAAATTCATTAAATATGCAAATCAGCAGTTAATTGACATGATACTTCTACATATCTTTGTATGCAATAAGACTAGTGGTAGAGTAACATCTTTACCATGTGTCGTCAATTTTGAAGCATTTCTAGACATATCACACTAATTGTGAAAGTTCATCAAATATGAAAATTAGCAATCAATTGACATGATACTGCTTAATGTCCTCCCACAATATTACAGTACTGAAAGATCAAAATCTGTACAAAGTTTCATCAAATTTAATGCAGCATTTCTGACTAAACCCACTAATTAGGAAAGTTCATTAAAAATGCAAATTAGTAATTAATTCGAATGAAACTGATAAATGTCTTCACTCAAACGTTAAGCAATGTGAGCTCAACATACATCTGTACCAAGTTTCATAAAATTTGATGAACTGTTTCTTGACGTATCAGCCAAATTACAAAAATTCATTATGGAAACCAGCAGTTAATTGACATGATACTACTACATATCTTTGTATGCCATAACACTACTGGAAGGGCAACATCTTTGTCATGTTTCATCAATTTTGATGCAGCATTTCTAGACATACCACATTTGTTATGAAAGTTCATCAAATTTGCAAATTAGCAATTACTAGTAATTGACATGATACTGCTTTATGTCTTCATGCGGTATTACAGTACTAAGAGAACAACATCTGTACCACGTTTCATAAAATTTAATGTAGTACTTCTGGACATAGCCCAATAAATAGGAAAGTTCATTAAATATGTAAATTGGCAATGAATTTGCATGTCACTGCTAAGTGTCTCAGTACACCATTTTGAGACTGTGTGCCAAAGATCTGTGCCAAGTTTCATCAAATTTGCTGCAGTATTTCAAGACATATCACCTAATAATCACAAAAATTCCCCAAATATGCAAATTAGCAATTAATTGATTCAATACTGACTGTGTGCTCAGAGCTCTGTGTGACGAACATCTTTACAAAGATTCATCAAATCTAGTGCAGTCGCTCTAGAAACAGAGCTCTTTTTCAAAAGTCATTGTCTATGACATAGTCACCACTTTTGGATCGGGTAACAAAACAAATCGATGTGCATATGTATGACATACGGAGTAATCCTTGTACCAAGTTTGCCATCCCTGCATCCCTGAGATATCTGTGAACAGACGGACCGATCACAAACGAACATGACCAAACCTAGAAGTCCCCCAGGCAATGTCCGTGCGGACTAACAAAGCTTACAAAGGGCTAAGTTTTCATTTGTCCTTTACATATATTTGTTTATTGGTTTCAGTGTACAATTGTAATATCAACAAATTTAGCTGACAATGGTATCTACAAGTATCTAGTATTTCAAGTTGTTTGCATAAGGACATGCCTGAGAAACCAGAGAATTGCTGTTACTGCATTACATGCATCATAGTGGTTTTCAATATTGAAGGACATGATAAAAAGGGCCATAAATGCATGGCTTGTCATCATACACTTAGTCAATTCACAGTAATACCATATGAAAATTCATGTCATTAACTTGCTCTATAAGCTGGGCTTCACTAAGTTTTAACTGTTGAGGGCAGAAGGGATGGGCAAGATCTCACTGTCATAGAGAATGTGAAAGAGTTTAGGTAGCAACATATTTCATACTTTGAATACAGACTTAGTAAACTTTGTAGACTTATTACTGTATTTGTGTGATGACTTCCAGATGCAAAAACAGAAATGTAGGAATATGTACACCTTGGTGTTCATCTAAATCCTTGATTTCCAGGCAGCAACATCATTTAACTGGAAATTGTAAACTGTTTGATATTTACCACTTCAAAGGTAATAGTCTTTTAATTTGCTATACTGTATACCCTATCACAGGCAATACTACCTTAAAGTAACTAGTAACTTGATTTTCATACAAATAACTGTGAATTTAATGATTATATCTATTTTGTATGAGGTAAATGATTTGATTTGGTAAATGAGATCATTGTTGACATCATGTGGCCTTGATCTTTGCCAGCGTTGCAGCTCTCTTCTCTGTATTCTGAAATAAGGCTCTGATGAGATTTCTCACTTCATTGGCAGTCATTGCGTGAGCTAAAGGCCCCTGTGAAAGAGAGAAAACAATTTTAAGTATTTCTTCACTTTTATTCATCTAAGGCATCATTGTGAGAATATGTAAAGGCTTTAAAATGCTGTGGTTTGACCCAACTCATTGTTTATATGGCAAAGATAGACCTCAACACTGGAAATGTGGGGGTGAAAGTGTTAAGTACAATCCTTACATGGAGAATACATGGTCTTTATAGTTTGAGGTATTAAAGAACTTGTAAACTTGTAGGCAATTCAGTAAGATTGCCCAGTGGGGATATGTAAAAATGATTACACTTTCATATCAAAACTTTCAAGTAGTGTCACTGCTGAAACTTATCTTGTGTGTTTTAGAGTATTTGTACCCTATCAGATAAAGTGATCTTGATATGGGTAAACTTCACACTCAATGCTTAGGTAGCATGTAATTTGAAAGTGAAAGACTTAAAGTTTTGCTCACACATTATTCCTCAATGAAACTTTCAATGCTCTTACCAAATCAAGAAGAAAAATCAGGAATCATCGTGCAAAGTTTAATACTACAGAAACAAATTACTGAACATTTACCAATATTTGAAATTCAAAATGGCTACCATCCCTCTGTGAACTCAATAGGGAAAAATTAAATTTTCCATTTTTCAAAAAAATATGACAGGGAATTTTTTCTTATCCACGAGTTTTAAAAGGAGCCCAAACAAGTGGGAGATCAGAAAGGAATGTAAAAATTTGAGTCTGAATATCCGTCCCAAAGGCACATTATATTATTACCACATCATATTATTTATTACCTTTCCATCTGTCCATCTGTCTAGAATCTCCTGCAGATTGGCTTCTAAAACAGTAATGAGTTCAGTGAACTTTGTCCACTGGCTGACATGGAGTTCCATGGCAACTCTCTCCTGCAATAAACACAGCAAGGTGACATTTCTAGTGAAAGACATAATCTTTGAGGAACAATTGCTGCAAAAGATTGGTTTTGATGTTTTTAAACAGTACATAAATAAGGCTTAATGATGACAGTTTAATCTCTTGTAGATCATTCTGTCATATGTTTAATCTACACGTGGTTACCTGCACACATTGAACATTTTCCAGTCACCATTGTGCTATTCAATAGTCAAAATTGCATATATCCATCCTTTATTTATTTGTCAATTTATTTGCTTGTTTGTTTGTTTGTTTATTTGTTCATTTATTTTTTTTGGTTTATTTATTCATTTTCTCACCTGTCTTTCAGACAGAGAAAATAATATTACTTGATAACTGACATATACAAATGCTATCATTTACCCTGGAACCTGTTTTGTAGCACTGTGCACACATTTTTCATTCATTGCTATAGATCCTGAAGCTAAGTCAAAACTTCCAACAGATATCTACACATACAAAGCTAGATTGTCGACAGTCCCTCGTGCCTTCTTTGACCGGATTCACTTTATTAAAGTGCGGTAGCAATCCAACGTAGGCGATCGAGCGCCGAAGGCGCGAGGCCGAGTGGCGAGATCGAGTGCCGAAGGCACGTGAACTGTTATACCTTGTATGCGCCCTCACAGAACCGTATGAAAAAGGCGACGGTGACGTCACAACGAGTGACATGGCTTAAACTGCAGCGCTATTCCTCGATTGTACGCGCTTCCCAGACAATGATTGTTGACATGAAAACACAGCGCGGCTGTGGTAAAGGAAGGGCCCAGCTTGTGGGGATCATGGAAACAAAAAGTTGTTTTACTGACATAGAAACTTGTTGGGTTAGGTTTTCAGGCACAGTATCCCTGGATACATGTTTATTTCGGGCAAGAGCAATATACGAGCAACGCGACGATCGCGACAAGCCGGTACAAACAACAGCAGTCTCCCTGTGCTCACAGCACTTTACTTTATCCGTATGGCTTTAATAGCACGGTCGACGGCCCGCGGCCCGACGACACTTAGACGGAATCCAGGGAAGGCCAAAGCCCAATTGTTTTAACTACAAATACAATGCTAAAAATCAGATTTGAAAGTTTGAAAATTGATTCATTCTATTCAGTAAGTTCTAGTCTTTTACGATCACGGCAGAAACTGGAAACCGTAACTTATACTTTACTCCACATGAATGTATGACCTGAAGGATGACCTTCCACTATCCAAATACGGTATAATTACCCCACCAATTACTATGATGCGATACCTCATGAATATGTAATAGCAAGGGGGATTGCGTGAGGCGTAACAGTCGCTTGTACCAGCAAACACAGGAAGCTACGCCAATACACGAAACCAAGCGGTACAAGTGACTGGCGAGAGATATCTACACATACACAGTCTGATATACTAACAAAATATGAAAACACCTTGTATTTCTATGCCTGGGTTGTACATATTTTGTTTTCTACTTGTATCATATCATTACTTTTTACCCTTTGTGTCATGGTCACTGCAGTGGCTAGTGTGTGTGTCAGTCAGTATTCTATGATAGTCCCCCCTTCAGAACCAAGCAATACATTCAAACCCCATTAGCTGTATTCTTTTGCATTTCTTCAGAACGGTTTGAAATCAAATACATCTGATGTACCAGATATGAACTGAAAATGCTCACGTGTTTCATACAGTTATGTGTAAATTTGAACCTTTGCCACATGTTTGCAACTTCATTGAAAGTATTATGATCAACATAATGAACAATAATCACCGCTGATTAATTCTCAAAGGTCATGAAGTATACAAATATGTAATTAGCTGAAATAAAAATATTAAAGTTCTTTGACTGCTGTCATTGTATCACCATTTTATATAGCAAGTGTAATTACCGTTGGCCAAGTCCTTCAAGCCATATATGCCAAGCTGTGAAAGCTCATTAGATATGCAAATTGTAAATTAGCTGACATGAAAATGTGAAATGACTTTCGATATTGTTTTAACCAGGTATAATCATCAATGTTGTCATGTTTTGCCAACTTTGATCAAGTAAATCCCAGTATATATCCCTAATAAGCAAAGTCATTAAATATGTAAATTAGGAATTGACTTAAGTAAAAATGCTTAATGATTGTCAATAATGTTGTATCATGGTACCTGCATATATGTAGCAAGTTTGTCAACTTTGGTCAAGTCAATTCAGATATATATCTCTAATTAGGAAAGTTCATTAAACATGCAAATTAGGAATTTGCTGAAGAGAAAATGATTAATGACTTTCAATAATATTGTATTACAGTGTCTGAAATGTACATAGCAAGTTACATCAATTTTGATCAAGTCATTTAAGATGAATATCCCTAAGTATGAAAATTCATTTAATATGCAAATTAGGAATTGGCTGAAGTAAAAATGTCTTTTGACTTTCAATAATGTTATATCACAGTATCTTTGATGTATATAGCAAGTTTCAATGACTAAAATCAAGTTAAATTGTGTTGCTAAGTTATCCCTATATACCAAAATCAGACCTCTAGCTCTATTGGCTGGCTCAGAATTACATATCTGCATAATTAATTAGGTACAGGATGTGATGTCATAAGGTCTCCCATCATACCAAATATGAAGGGTGTAGCACTTGTGGTTACTTAGTCATGGCCATATATGTAATTTGAGGTCAAAGGTCATCGGGGTCACCTGACATTTTGTCAAAAAAATTGTATTGCTAAATTATCCCTATATACCAAAATCAGACCTCTAGCTCTATTGGCTGGCTCAGAATTAGATATGTGCATAATTAATGAGGTACAGGATGTGATGTCATAAGGTCTCCCATCATGCCAAATATGAAGGGTGTAGCACTTGTGGTTACTTAGTTATGGCCATATATGTATATTTGAGGTCAAAGGTCATCAAGGTCACATGACATTTTGTCAAAAAAATTGTATTGCTAAGTTATTCCTATACACCAAAAATCAGACCTCTAGCTCTATTGGCTGGCTCAGAATTAGATATGCGCATAATTAATGAGGTACAGGATGTGGTGTCATAAGGTCTCCCATCATACCAAATATGAAGGGTGTAGCACTTGTGGTTACTTAGTTATGGCCATATATGTATATTTGAGGTCAAAGGTCATCAAGGTCACATGACATTTTGTCAAAAAAATGGTATTGCTAAGTTATCCCTATATACCAAAAATCAGACCTCTAGCTCTATTGGCTGGCTCAGAATTAGATATGCACATAATTAATGAGGTACAGGATGTGATGTCATAAGGTCTCCCATCATACCAAATATGAAGGGTGTAGCACTTGTGATTATTGAGTTATGGACATATACTCATATTTAAGGTCAAAGGTCATCGAGATCACATGACATTTTGTCAAAAAATTTGTATTGCTAAGTTATCCCTATATACTTATTTCACTTTGTTTAGTGTGATTAGATATTATTTTAGCTGAAAAAAGGGTCCAGGGAAAGTAAGGAAAATCCAGTATTCCACAGTGTAACAATTGGCTGAAAATATAAAATTTCTTTCAGTCTCTAGAATCCGAAACTGAATCCGAAACCGAATCCGAAACCGAGTCTAATTTCAGCATCATCTAGCCAGAGTGTAACGTGGGGATAGCGCCCTCAAACCACAGATACCGGCTTCCCATAGACTACCATGTATCAGAAAAATTAAAACTGTGATAACTTCATTAATATACAAGCCACGCCCACCAAAACCTTTTTCAGTTCTAGCCATTTGAATTCTGAAGATGTCTACCAAATTTGACTGAAATACGTTCAGCCGTTTTTGAGATAATGGGGATACAGACACACGGACGGACACACACACACACAGACATTGCTAAACCATATGCTCACGTGTGTGAACACGTGAGCAAAAATTGCTTACTGAAGCGTGACCATAGAAACTTTCTCAAATATTGGCAATTATCCCACAACTTAGATTTTAACACCATAATACCGTAATTTTTGAGTTGAAACTCAAATGTCTGCTGTAAATATACACATAAGTACATTAACTTAATTGACCATATCCGTCACCATGGATTTAAATATACAGTAACATTTTCAAATACAAAATGGCTAAATAACTGGAATCAAAAACATCTCTCTAGCGATTGGATGGTGTTATTTGGCACGTAAAAAATGATACAGCTAATAGGGATGCAATAATATGGAAATCTTGTGTTTATTAAATGAGAGAAGTGATAACCTACCTGTGATTCCTCAAGTTTGAGTAACGGTGGTACTTTCTCAGTGACATTCTTCATCAGTGATGAAAGCTGATGGGCGTCATTCACCGAAATATCCTGTGGAAATGAATGTCACCAAATATGAAACAGTAAAATTGTATCTGTGTGTGACAGCAACTCTAAAATTGAAAGTAGAATTATATATTATTGTTTGCATTTCAATTGTTCTTTGTCTCTTTAAATCAAAAACTGATTGACATGACTGAGACCTATTCAAGCAAACATTTTTCTTTTTTTCACGAAATGAGCAGACAAATACATGTTCCATGTTAGATTTCAGCCATAGATAACCATGAATTATCTTAATCTGGGAATGAAATTTGTCACAACAAAAAACCAACCACATTAAAAGCCTGTTACTCCTTGAATGATTACTTTCTAAACTTGGAGATCAAAAGATCAACTGAGAAACTGAAGTGACATTCATATAATGATCAATATTTAAAGTTACTGACGTGATACTTTGACACTGAGCATGATTGTAAAAGAAATTGGGAAAAGGGTACACAACACACAAAATACATCAAGGAAATACTAGTTTCTGCATCATTACATGCCTCATTAACCTTGAATTTAATGATTATAACATAGTGGGTCATCATGTAGTTATTTGACTGAAAACCTGAAAAATGGCATGTTTGAACAGGAAATCCAGGTTTTATAAATTATGTAAGAAAAATTGGAAAACTGCATAACAGTGATTCAAATTTTTAGTTTCTTTTATGTAGTTTTGTCTAGGAAATGAAGTATATTAATTGTCATTTGTATATCAAACTGAAACATTTAGTATGAATATTAAATTCATTTGACTTGAAAAGATTCACTTTATGCAACTCTTTTGTTCTTAGCTATATTTCTGAATGGTCCAGAGTTTTACTGACTGCCACACTATCAGTTGCTTGGTGCCCATACCCACCTCAAGGATGATGATTTTGCTGATCATTTCTTGCAAGAACATGTTGATTAGGGTTGAAATGGCTTTTTGGTAGACTGTAGAAGGTAGCACATCTCTCCAAACAGAACTGAGACGGTTCAACTGATAAAGCACCTAACATGGTAAGGATAAAGACATAAAGTAAATATGTGGTTCCATTATAAACTGGCCACGGTTACTCTACCCCCAGGCCATGGTTAGGAAACTTATATTGTTCAAAGGTGTGAATGGGGGACCATACCTCCGGGATGCGCACCCAAAGCCTATGACATCATAGTATGCATTCTAGCTTTACATCCATTTTACTTTGCTCTGACCTTAAAACACCAAGAAAATCGCAAATTCTTCACATTTTAGACTGAGATCAATGTTCTAAAATCGCTGTTCAGTGGATGGACATATAAACACAATGGAGGAGTACTTAGTTTCTATCATTATATGTTTGCAAAATCGACATTGTATTTTTGTATGATGGCAGACATGTTCACTGTTGCATCACCATTACAGGTACTGTCTTCCAACCCATCAACTCTCAGCGCATAATTTTGAAAATGTATATCTAAGAATTGAACTTGTAGTTTATGTCTTTTTTGGTTGCTTTGATTGCAAATCGGCCCTATTTACAACTCTCACATATATTAAGGCCGATGATGTCAAACTCTGCCCTTTTGTTCTATCGTGTCAGACTTTGTTCAAACGCATGGCAATTGGTGAACACATCTAAATCAACATGCCGATATCACTGATCACCTGAATGATGTTTGAAATGTACCGAATGCTACATTTTATGAGTTATTCTCATTTTGCTGTAAAGAACAAGGTGATCAATTTTGAGACCATTCTCGCGAGCCAGAGCAATAATTTCGCTCAGCTGACCTACACAAAAATCAGGCTCTGGCAGATTACGGTAGGAAACTGGGGAAGAGGGAATGGGGGCTAATTAATTATTAATGAGAATATGTCATCAGAGTTAGCCAATCACAAATCTGTTTTACAAAGTCATGTCGGTCATAAACCACAGACAAGGTCCTCGTTGTCTGTGTGTACACGATCGAACTTTCAGGCTCTGAGATCCTCTGGTTCCGTTGCATAAATCCGACAGCTTTCAAAATTTTGACAGTTTTTCTGTCATGATCTAGAGCAGCGGCGACACCATGTGAATCTAGGCTTCGGTATGGACACAAGAGACGGCAGCCTGCAGCGAGCCCGGCCCGGTCCCACTTCAACGTTGTTCCCGTATGCGTATATACGTGTACGCACCCGGCTGAACTGCAACCCATGGAACAAAATAAACCTCTCTTGCTTTGATTCCGTTGTTAACATAGCTTTTGTGATGAATTAATGAAACATAATCGGACTTGAACAACTGTGCAATTTGCCGAGGAATGTGATTTCGGCTGTAGAGTCGATCGGGAGCCCAGCGTGCATTTGTATTGCGGAGTAGATGCACTTGCTGGAATGAAAGGGCCACTTGTGTACCTACAACACGATAAGAAAGCTTTCAGTGTGAACCTAAATGATGTGAACCTAAATGAAGTGATAGATACATAAACGTTTATACATAACTTGTAGTAAAGAAATTTATGATCAATAGTTTTGACCAACGGGTTTTACACAGCGGTGTTATTCTATGCTTGGTCGGCAACTGCACACAGCAAGGCGTTGGGCCGCCAGCTGGTCAAGTTATGCGATACCCTTTGATATAACGCTCGTGAAACACGTTGGGGACGGCCTGCCTGGTAGCATACAGACTTGCCACCGCTGGTCCTCGTGTAAAGAAACCCGTCTTTTCCTTGTAAAATAATTATCAATGATGTCTGTTTGGTGTGGATAGAGCGGTTGAGTCCAAAAACATTACACATTTACACATTGCGCGTTCTTCATCGACAGTGAGCGTGGTCCGATGGTGAGCACCAAGATCAGCCGCGTCGTTTTGTATTGCTAATTACAATAATTTATGCGCATTTATGAGACCTACTTTCTGATTGGCTCCGTTCAGCCAGCGCTGGAAACCAGCGATAGATCCGTGAATCTCTGCGTAATCAACCACGGTCTCTTAACGGGTAGCGCTGAGCTGTTGCCGTAAAGAGGCGCATGGTTTACGACGATGTTTTGAGACTGTAATATTGCATTGCAGTTGGTCTTTCAGATGACAGCAATACTTCAAACCCAAAATATAATCCTTATATTCAACAAATGTGTGACCGTTATGGGTCTTGACAAATATTTGAAGGCCCACTCAATTGCCAAGGCTATTTCATTTCATTTTCCCTTTCATGATGTTTCTCTTGAGATTTCAGACATTTTTATTTCAGCCAGTGATGGCAGCCATCTTGTTCGGCTGTCCGGGTCAGGTTGTTTACAACCAAAGTACTGACTCTATAATTTTCCATATAAATTACATGTGCTGCTGCTGGATACCAGTAAGCTGATGCGTGAACTATTCGTTAACATGAATCACGTAGAGTTATCTAAATCCTGTCTAGTAGAGCCATGAGTAGAGGTAAAAAAAACTACATATCAGTGATCCAAAATGGAATACCATATTGGAGTATACTCAATACAATCTGGTCTCCAGTACTTGCAATCAGTAACCAAAGCTTCAGAAACTTTGAACCAAAGACTGACCTGAACTTTGACCCAAAGACTGACCTGAACTTTGACCCAAAGACTGACCTGATTTACAGCTCTGGTTGATTTTTCTCTGTTTTCATCCTCTTCAAGCTGAGCAAAGCCAGCTGCTCCAGATAAACTTTCAAGTATCTGAGAACGCTGTGATCTCTGACAAAATGAAAATTCATATCGTAGAATGTAAATTTTCCAAATGTTGTGTATTCCAATTCTTTGGTCACTGGAAGACATGGTATGTCTGCTAGATTTTTTTTGCTCATATTTTGATGGATTCATGAATTGTGTAAATTGGCAACAGATATTTTCTGTCTGGACAACTAGCATTCCAACAGTGAGGTACTTGACCATAAAATTATTTCTTTCTACAATTACCTATCACCAGAGTTCGCGGTTACGCAAAAAAGTGCGTATTATACGCACTGGAATTTTTTCGTACGCATTTTTCTGGAGGCAATGCGTTTGACTGTACGCAAAATATTGGAGTCCGTTGTGGGCGCTATTTTGTCAACGACGTGTTGTCTTGTCCATTGACTCACCCACCAAAATTGCAACAGTTATTCTCATGGCTTGAAATTGTAACACGTTGAGCTAAAATTATTTCCCCACAACTTTGCTTTGTTATTTCCGAGATTGCAACCCACCGACAACACGTGGTGTCGCCTGACATTGCAACATTTTGAGCGAATCAGTTTACAAAGGCGATGCCCTAACGCACGCAGCTGCCAATCATATTGATGGTTATGCAAATACAAGGCGTGAATGCATTACTCATTTGATCGAACGCACGTTTTCCTAGGGAATGTACCCTGGGGAATGTACCGATCTACTAACTTGCCTCGATAAAGTTCTCAACGCCACCAAATATCCAGATCACGATTTGGATATCCGTGATTACGGCACAGAGTTTTTGACGACACTCATCGCCAATTTTGGTGCTGATCGCGTCGAAGCTGGCCGGCCGACGGAAGCCCCTCGACTGCGGAGTGACGTCAGTAGGTGTAACGCATACGAGCAAGGTGAATGAGAAATCAGACGATACAGAAGACCGAATGATACAGAAGTTTTTTGGAAAAAGCAGAACTAAAACTTATATCATTTATGTATATTGAAACTTTGAATATGGCGCTGTGACGCAAAAATGACTTAAATACCCACAAGTACCCGGATGACCCGCGGTCGGACGTGATTTGCAAGCAGGGTTTACTCAAATTAAACTGACTTTGCGTGCCAACGGACGTCCCAATTTCAGTGAATCTTGCCGTATTCTGATAAATGAATATAGAGAGCTATTTCTCATGTTCCGATTGTTATCCTGCATAGCTCTAGTGATTCCGGTTTCTTACGTGCCCTGCGAACGGGGATTCAGTTTCCAAAACAGTGTTGAGTGTACTCACCGCACGACGTAATCAACTGGGCGATGAGAATGCCGATAATCTGATGCGTCACACTATGGAAGGGCCGTCGGTTGCAGACTTTCGTTTTGACCGAGCAATAAAAATTTTCACTGTGCGAGACGATAGAAACCCCGTTATATTCTAGAGATACCTGTTTGAATTTTCACTTCACATGCAAATAGAAACTTCTCTTTGATATGATTTTCAAGTTTTACGACTGTTAGTTACGGTGTTACCGGTAGTTAAAATACAAGAACTACGCGCTTTCACTGCAGTGTATGACGACGTGTGATGTGTTATCACAGTTCACTGTTTTGTGTATTTTTCATTCAGACTTGTTTCTCTGTATGATCAAGATTTCATAATGTTACATTTATTAAAAACGTCTCAATTATGGTGAAAAATTATTTCCTGTATCAACCAAAATTAATTTGCCTCATTTTCGCCCTGGGTTGAATGCGGAAGTGGCGGCTGTTACGCATTCACATGACGACAATACGCATTTTTGCCAACCCTTTGCGTACGTGAAACGCATTGAAAAAAAATTGACCTTCTACAATCTTCCAGACACTAGTCCTTAGTTTTATTACACCTGTAGTGAGAACTAGGTGACAATGAACTTTCCAAATGTAAATGACTCGTGGAACAGTGACATCATTGCCGCCCCTTTGCCAGTCATAAGAATCAGCCCTACAGAAATATCAAGGCTACACTCTGGTTTCTTCCAGGAAAATGATGCTTTTGTCCTTTACTAGGGCAAAAAGTGTGTATGACTTGCTTCAAGAAGAGTACAAATCTTCTGAGTTACATGTATGTAGGAAATTTTCAAGCAATGTGGTAATATCGCTCATTCCATTCCAATATCAACTTGTTACTGCTTGTGTCATCATTACGTCTACATAAGTGAGAGTCCTTGATCTAGATCTAGATGTCAATTTGAAAAAAGGCACTTACCATTTGTGCAAGGAAGCAATCAGATGCAAGCTTTCTGTATATTGGTACCAGGTCAATCATAGTGGCAGCGCCCTCACACAGAGGAAATGGAAGCTGTGTTTTGTACTGGTGGCCTAGTGTCAGCAGATGATGAGCTATGTACATGCAGTTGTTATGATGCAATGCGGATAGCTGAGGTAGTTGTTGCTAAGGGTTAAAAATGTGAAGAAGGGTTAAAAATGTGAAGAACTCTGGGTGATCAAATATATGCATTTGTTTACAACTTCAAGATATTTTTGTTGAGAGTTGTAAGCATGTAGCCAAGAAACAACTGAACAAAAGACACCAAATAATGCAGGTTCCCAACTTATCTGCAATGAATTTCCATTGGCATATATATGTACTGTAAGTACACCTGAGGATTTTTGAAACACTGAAGGACTTCCAAATCCATCTACAAATATTCAAAAGTTCCACCTTGTATCCATCTTTTTTATGATTGAAAGAGTACATTTGTATTTTCATGAACTGCTACAACTGCATCTTTTCCCCAATGTAAAATTTTGCAGTTTTTGCAGAGCACAACATGGTTTCCAAATTATACCTGGGAAAGCTATCTTGAAATAGCAACATAAGAGAGTAGACACATCAACTTATGGAGATCCATGCACAGATTCACTATCTACACAATCTAGAGATTTATTTGTCTTATCATTTGATCTGCTCAACTCAGTAAATGTATTCATACAAAATACAAGGTAATCAAGACAATCAAAGCAAGGTCTGCAGTTTACTATATATAATTACCATTTCTGTGGGAGTTAGGTTTTCAAAAGAAAGCGAGTATAAATCTTACCAGGTTTTGCTTGTGATAGGTCGGTACGACTTCACAGAATAACTCAAACATGTTTCTGACTGTATAGAACAGTTGTACTGCACTGTAAGAAAACATATCAACAACAAAATAATGGTGAATTCCCACAACAGGTGTCTTATTGCTTACTTTTATACCAATTCAATATTTTTCATTCCAGTAACTTGGAAAATTTATGCTTAAAGGCCAGGGACTTGATACCCGGATCAAGTTAATACCGTTCCTACAAACGGTCAATTGCCTAACAATCACAGGATTCAATCACATGTGTCTTCAAATTTTGATACATGAATTCTACCAATCATCAACCACGGAACACATAAAAGACAATGGTCGCGGGTACGGGTTCAAGGACGTTCACGAAGAGACACCATCATTGTCGCAGAATTGTTTTGACTATGGGCGATCTGCGTACGGTCGCACATCAAACCGACAAGTGTACGCTTAGATAAAAATATGATGTCCGAAAAGTTTTTTATTCAACTATATATTGAGTCATCGCCTTTGTTATCGCCTAAACATCCCCGTTTTTTTTCGGAGAGACTGCAACATGAATATCCCCTAATGCATAGAGTACGGCTGTTCATCCAATATATTTATTCACTGTTTCACAATACATCTCGTCAGATACGTGCTTTGGCGAACGGACCAAGTTTTTGTACGTTGGTCAGAAATAAATGACAATATAGGTTTGGATATTACATCTGTAGAATTAGGACAGAGTATTGAAGATGAAATTTCTTTCATCGATCGACAAAGATGAGAAAGAATGAGTCAGTGAATATCGAATCATAGACGGGAGAATCGAGACAGTCCACTGTCTATAGTTTAATCAATTGTGAACAAAAGTATTTCGATTAATTGACTAATGCAAATAGAAAGGAAATTTTATTCAACTTGAAAAAAGTCACCGCTTTTCCTTGACTTCGCATTCCATGGCAATGGCGCAACACACGATGTCGTTTAGGTCCTCAAAAATCTTTTAAAACAACAAGACGATTAAATAATACTTTTCACGACAGCAAAATCTAAAAGAACTTGAATCTGAACTTTACATGACAGTTCTGTGGAAGAAACGATTGGAAATAGCGGCGTGTCTTGGTACTGCGGCTAGGCAAGAACGCGCTATGGCTTGAGTGACATACTAGCGGGCACAGGCGCTCGAGCTGGGTAGTCTGCTAAATAGATCGATTTTCGGCTCGATCTATCGATCTCGTAGTCGACATGCCCGCACTGCACCTAAAGGAGTGGTTAGGTTGCAGTCGTGGGCAGATCGAGCCGAAAATCGATCTATTTAGCAGACTACCAAGCTACAGAGCGCCTGTGCTTGCGGGTCTGCACTGCAGTCGCCCCATATAATTACAATGCTGTGCCGTATCGAACATGTTGACATCGCAAACGTTTACTGCTTCACACCTGTATCGCGTCCTTTTTTGATTGACAGCTTGCAGACCTTTGTTATGGCCGCTTGCCACGCTAGTTGAAGACAAAGAGAAATACCTTCATTGATCAAAATCAGCCTTATTTATGCTCAACTAATAAAATTTTATCGATACATTCAATCACTAGACATTCATAGTTAGGTATAGGTGCATGGACGCCTAAGTTTCTTCGCCTGTGACCATTTTGGCATGTTTTTTACGGAGCGATCGAGCGTGACGCCACCCAAGCCACGCTTTGCATGAACTAACTCCAACAGGGGCAGCTAGCTATTTATACCCAGCCCTGGCCTTTAAGTTTTCACAATGAAATTGTCATTATTTTAACCATCATAAATCAAAAATAAATGTGTTCACAATGAAATTTTCATTATTTTAACCATCATAAATCAAAAATAAATGTGTTCTACATTATTTTTTGGTAAATTTGTGGACAGTAAGGTCAGAAAAATGTCAAGGGGGATTTTACTGGCTCAAATCTCATCTAGAGAGCAAGTGGATGTAATTTTTGATGATTTATAACTATAGTTTCTTGTTTTACTCCCTGAATCACACTGAAACATCTACTTTTTAGCTTGTCAACATCGTCTATGCAAGTTGTTATTGTGAAATGCAAGTTGTTATGTTTACATTGAAGTCTAGACCAGACCAGAATTCACTTGTCAACAATAACAATGCAGTCTGTATGTGTACAGGCTGAGTTGATGATCTGAATAGTAGTAATTGGGCAGTAAAGCAATAAACTGTGGTTGACATTAAAAACAATGATAGTGATAAAATCATCAAAAGTGACAACTAATGGCCCTCCCTGTAAAATTGGTTTCTAAAATGACAGCTTAGGAGACAATGTGTAATGTCAAAAATTCTTGTCAGTTTAATGCATGATCTGGAAAAATTCAAGATAAAATGTAAATACAGATCAAAGACTTGACAGTTTTTCTTACTTCACAGTCAAAAGATGTATGTGTAATGTTATAGACACATATGCATGCTCTTCTCAATCAACACGAGTTCTTGCAGCTCTCAGAATGTGAGTTTTGACTGAATAACAAACAGACAATGTTCAGGACGATATCATTGTCAATGTCTACTTACCATTGAGTTGTGCTGGTAACAGCCTCTTGTAGAGTTTCATAGGATAGCTTCATGAGTTTGTGAATGGATTCACTGATTTTACATTTTGGAAATCTGAGAGTTCCTTCACTTAGTACATCTTTATCAGCTATGGCAGTCTGTAGATAGCAATCGATTACACTGAATAAGGTCATGCCATTGAGACATAAATTGATAATTTTAACCCTTTTCCTGCCAAGTTCATATATTACACCATTAGGTCAAGTTGGTTAAAACTAGTAAAGCAAAATATGTCCCATATGGTGCATCTTAACTGAGACTTGAAGATTTGAAGGTCCTAAAGACAGAGATACTGTAAACATGATTTTTACAGACTGAAGCTGCTATAACATACCAAACCAAGTGGGTGAAAATACATATGGTTTTGGCTCAATACCACTTTTTACTGACTTGGCAGATGGGGAATGGATACTGTCTGACAGGTAAAAGGTTAAATAGGGTAAACTGCTCACAAAACAAAGCCTTAAGTTAAGTTTTTGCATGGACACACCCAGAGTGGTCTATGAAATTGTCTCCAAATTTTGAAATAATTAAAATCTGTTTAAAAAAAAAACAGGCAAAATAAATTTTTACAGGTCATGTTTGTCATCAGAATGAAAACAGTATTACTTGTAAAGTAAATTTGAGTATTAGAAAGAAATCAAAATAACTTCAAAGCAAATCTGAGAAACAAAGGGCCTATTCATAGTCTAAATTTTCACCTGCAGTAAACAGAACAATCTGACAATGAGGTGGACGGTGAGTTCAAGTCTTGGCATGGCCGTGGTAATGCATCCTTCAGCAAAGCAGTTGACATATCATCTTCTCTCTACCTACTCACACTTTAATTTATCACTGTTAATTCCATCAACTTCTGCTTGCAACGTCTACTTTCATGACAATTATCTACATTTTGGGCATCATTGCTTTAAGTTTGAAGTCCGTTTCTACTACCTATCGTTGCAATCTTACCTTTTCATCCCTTTCATCAGTACTGGCAAGCTTGGCTAGTTTAGCAGCTGGGGCATCATCACCTACATCAACAGTGTTATGAAGCTCTGAGATCATCAACGATCTAGCTTTCACCATCAAATCTTGACTCTAGAAACATACAAAAAATTACAAAAATCTGACTGGTGAGCAAAGTTAAAGATGCTGTCTCTGACATTTGTATCTCCAGTCTACATACATGTAATCACACAGTACAGTATTGTATTGACTAGAACCATAATGAATTTGGTATAGGTGATATAAAATTGCTGCCTCCAAATACAGGTACATGGTAAATAATATGAGAATATCACATCCTCTGGAAAAGTGGCAAACACTTCTTGATAGTATCTGTCAGCATAATGAATAGATGGTGTTTCCAGCAGCTCTGAAAACTCATAAATATACACAGTATAATTTTTACTGTCCAGGGCTCGAAATATTACCTGTCTGCCTGTCCCGGACAAGTGAAATTTGGCCTGGGACAGGTAGTTTGAAAAGTACTTGTCCAAGTGGACAGGTAGGTTTTTTCAGCCTGCAACCAGTATTTCAACCTATTGACTACAGCAAATATTCATAAGTTTAAATTTATATAACAGCGTTTCCATTACAATTTCAAAACTTGCGTACGATTTTACGCAACTTGGTTCTTATTTGCGTAAAATGTATCAACAACTCGTACGGTGTCGGTGGGAATCGGTATCTGAAGTGAGTTGGGCAGTCTTTTCTGTCGAACTTGGGGGTTTCCTTTAATGCGCATGCTCTATTAGCAAAAAACAATAACGTGGGGGGCTTCAAGGTATAGTAGCTGAACGCTTGCAATGCCGTGATGCATGTCTCGTATATGATCGTTGAGCAGCCTAATGACTTCATGTTCAAAGTTTCAAAGAAAATACTGTCTGACAATGAAATTAGTGTTTTCAAAGGGCCAACAAAAAAGCAGATACTGATCAAAGTCCAGCGGGACCTGTCAAGATGCAACCCTACAGAGTGTAAATCGTCACCCGTAAACACTTTCCAAATAACATGCGACCTAATGACCATGATTAACTGTATTGTGTTACCAACAACGTAGACTCGATGGATTCTCGATTTTTTGCATCTGTAGTGTCATTGTCTATACAGAACTGATTGACACGATGCTTTGTGATGATGAAATACAAGGTTTCATAAAGAGTTGCTGTCTGCTAAATTCTAAAATGTTGCATCATGATAAATGTCACTTGCAAGCAGGTGCATATGTTCTATTTTTGTCCTGCATTGAACCACGTTGAGGCAATGTAGTGCGAGTCAAGTATGTCCGTGTC
The DNA here is from genome assembly GCF_041260155.1 of Ptychodera flava. Taxonomy (NCBI): domain Eukaryota; kingdom Metazoa; phylum Hemichordata; class Enteropneusta; family Ptychoderidae; genus Ptychodera; species Ptychodera flava. The sequence continues at coordinate 43,267,890 of NC_091936.1, forward strand.
AAGGGGCGGCATTTCTCAATGCGTTAGTTTATGCAGTCATGAATTTTTTTGCGTATTTCAGACTATTTTGCATAAAATACGCAGGATTTTGCATAAACGAAACGCTGTTACAGTATATACCTTTTACAATTTTGAAAATCATTATTTGGATATTTAACTGTCAGAAAAAAAGTAAAAGAAAATTCGATAATATCTAATCACTGTTTACAGGAGGCAGCCATATTGATTTATCTAAGGTCACGTCTCAAATCTCTTAGATTGGGAGATTCTCAGGGCTATCTCGACACCGCTGTTACGCCAGTTTGCATATGATACAGGCATGAGTTTGTTGAATTGAATTGAAACTAGTATAGTTTCTTAGAATAAATTATGCCATTTTGGACATGAGTTTGTTGAATTGAATTGAAACTAGTATAGTTTCTTAGAATAAATTATGCCATTTGGACAGGTACTTTCTCACTGGGACAGGTACTTTTTATTTTGACTTGTCCAGTGGACAGGTGGTTGAAAAAAAGTATTTCGAGCCCTGCTGTCACTGCCTACTGCACGGTATGTTAAAATCTGAGTCTCATAATGTATACAGATTTTGTAAATTCTCAGTATCCTTGCCATATTGATGGGTAAAGGATCAAAATCCTTGAAAGTAGCACTGCATCCAAATATGGCGTGGCCATGGTGATGCACCAACACAGATCTGGCTATACATCATACCTTTTTATTTGCAAAGTGAACGTTGACATCTCTTGCATAGGTTAGCAACGGAGAAGTGCCCTTGCTCAGCAAACCTGCAAATTGGAGAAAGTGTGAAATCAAGAGGAACAAGGTTGTAAAATACTTGATGACCCATAAAAATTAAACTCAACCTGACTGGGTGAGACTGACAGACTACCTCACCACATCTACCCGGTAGCACTATTTCTACATAACATTACTCCAGGAGGTATGTTGCTATATTTTCACAAAATGGAGGACTCTATAAATAATAAATCTCACATCATAAGAAGCCCAGTATCTTTCAGGAATACTTTGAAAATTTGGACAAGAACTGGTTTCAACAGATCAGAAATTAATGAGCAAATTTGATAACCTTTTACCAAATAGATGTATTTCTATGGTATCTTGAAATAAATTAGACAGAACTCACCCCATTTGACAAGTGTCTTTTCAAAGTCTTCTGTAGCTTGGATAACTTCAAGGTAACTTTCTAACTGTTGAAAATAAAAATAATGAATTCAGTCAGTAAATGTGGAAAATAATTCAGAAGAGATTACAAGTGACGAATATAACGATGTTGGTCATCGGTCATGCTTTGGGTTTTGAAAACTGACAGAGCAATTGATTGAGATATGGAGACATCAGTTTGGTGAAATTGGAATGCTATACAACAGTGTTGTCCTTTGTTTTAAAAGTAGGAGAGTAAATAATAAAAGTAGTGGGTATTGCTGCAGGCCAGCGCAGAGACAGGGCCTGAAAATTTCCCTTTTTCCCCACTGGTCCCAAGGTAAAATCCACTGGTCCTCGAAAATTTGCATAACAATACGAGAATGATTCATTTCTCATACTCATGTTATGTATGCATTTCTATCAGATTTGCTTGGGTTTTACACACAGCAAAAGCTGTCAATCTTTGTAAAACAGACACACTGCATATACATTTACTTGGTAGATTTCTCGAGTTCTTTTACACACACTTAACATGGTTTGTTTTTACTATTGCTATAAAGTTCACTTCAGTTTTATAATTGCCCAGCGGTTGATTTTTTTCCATTTAAATTGAAACGAATAGGTTGAAAACACCAAATATCTGAGAGAAACTTCTTTTCCTTTGATAGCAACAGCAAATTGCCATAACGCTGTTTTGACAAGCTAGGCGGTTCTTGTTATGGTCAGCTACAATCTAGCTAGGTGGTCTTGACTACGGTATATAAGGAATTCCGCATGGTGACCTTCTAAATTCTGAAGCTTGCTTGCTACTATACGGACGATCAGAAAGTTATAATGAGACTCCTTGCAGAGAAACTTACTGTAAAATACTACTTTGATAGACAGAGATATAATACTGTCACACAGTTTTGGTGTTGCTGATATTTTTAGGTGAGGCTACGGTCTGGTTTTTACCATGTTACATGTAAAATGAGTACGTGGCCCATCATTTGATTTTTGCAGTGCAGTGGCTAGTGGACGCACATCGTCTTGCTCAAATCATGAATCGCAGACTGTAACAGAGTAACTGATTTTCCTTTAGAGTTAACGTTGTGATGAAAGAAATAGACTAACTTTTAAATGTTTGATTGACTTAAAAGAAGCAATAACCTGTAGGAGCTATGATTGTGTGTAATTTTGTAGCTAGAACACGTAGTCTCACAATGGACTCTTGGTTTCAGTGAAATTCTACTATTTTTAGGCCTGATTTTAGTGCATCCCAGTAACTCCCGTATTTTTGGGGACATAGGTTCTAATTTTGCGTCAAAAGACACTAGACCACAATCTGGGAAAAACACTGGAAATTCCCTTGCGAAATATATTGGCTCCCATTTGTACTGGTCCGCAGACTTTTTAGGGGTAATTTTACACTGGTCCGGGATAAAAAATCACTGGTCTGGGACCTCGGACCAGCGTAATTTTCAGGCCCTGAGAGAGCAAGTAACGAATGAGAGCAACAAATGAAGAGGGATATATTTATAAGTTGTGTAAATACCTGTCCACTTGAAGTTGGTATTGAATGAACTAGACAATGATTTATGATATACTGGGACAAATCCTTCCATATCAAATCACCTGCCAAAATAAAATAAATACAGCATACAGGATATTGATATAAAATTTATGATTTAATCTTAGAAGAGTTCTTTCACAGACAAGTATTTCACATTCTGGAAATTGCTGAAAAATGTTTAAATTGTACATTGTCTGATGGAAAGTGATGTAATGGTGATTTCACAACATTAAAGGTCTTTTTCTTCAGCCATATTCTATAACCATAGAACATTTCAATTTCATGTTGTTCAGAAAACATACACAGTGCATTAGATTCAATGTCACAGTTACAGTTATGATACTGCCACATTTCCCTTGCATTGGCTAGAGTATAGTATCTGGTAAAATGCCAAAAATGTGCTATAAATTGATTTTCATGAAAAATATAAAACCTGCCTAGTACTTAGTCCAGGCATATTGCAGTATGAACAAGTCTACTTCATAATTTGAAATATATATTTTCACTGACTTACCGAACATCTTCATCAGGGAGATATTTTCACCAGTGACTTTGTCTTCAACGGTGATGCCAAGGCATTGTTGTTGAAGTTTTTCCAAAACTGACAGTATATGCTGATACAACAGCTGTGGTATTATGTGTTTGGTTTTAGTTGGTTTTCTACGGAGACTAATGGTGATAAACTGTTGACAAGAAACAACGATAAAAAATGACATGTGAAACACATAATAGGAAGTAACCGCCTGCCGGCCTGTAGAGGGCTGGGATACTTTTGTTAGCCAGATGAAATTTTAAAGTTATCGATACCTGCCCAATGGGAGAGTTGAACCTATTTCTGATTTTTTGTTTCCTGAGATCAGGGCGGGAGTAAATTTTTTCGCAGAACAGCAACTCAAGGAGAGAAGAACAGATGGTACTAACGCACTATGGTATACAGTGAAAACTTGCAATAGCAATCCCATACTAGCCACTTTACTTGATTTTCACACATCTAACATTTATGGTCATTCAAGTCATCTGTTATTTTTGTCAAATTACATCTACATTGTCAAGGAATTTAAATCTTTCTTTGTTTCTTTCTTTCATCATTTTCACTATCATATCACGGTAGTGTAAATTATTTCTGTTACTATGGAAATTAAGTTTGAAACAAAACATACAATTGTTACGTGCAGAGAAAACGAACAAAAGGGTGAACTCAGCAGTTAACGTTTAAACAAAATTTATTACGAAAATAAAACTAATTGCTAAGTCAGGGATAGAGTACAAGCTTTAAAAGTGTACAGACTACTTATCTCAGCTGGGACGGCAAAGCTCCAGTCTCAGAGTTGTAACAGTCAGTTGGATGAATGAACAGTCCTTGCAGGCTTGAAGCTGCACAAAGTCCACAGTATAAATCCAGCGTTGGCAGTGAAGGTCTTGAAAAGTCTTGAGAATGACTACTGCTGGAGTTTAGTAACACACAAGAGACACGATCCCCAAAAGTCTGACTGGAAGCTGTGCACGTCCCTTTTATAAAGGCATATAAGAACAATCTAGAACTTTTATTGACATGCTAATTACTGTTCTAAAATTATCTCCCTTACACAACTAATCAACTTTCCAGAACATTCCAAACATGACTAATTGAATTCAAGGTTGTGAGGTCATCAAGGGCAGTGACCTTGGGATGTTCTAGACTGATTGAACTCAGGTCATGATGAGTGTGGGGGAAATGACCTACATAACACACCCCTCTTCAAAAAAAGAAAATTTTTCAAAGAAAAATCTTTCTTTTACAAATGTAATCTTGAAAAGGATTTAAGTACTCAAATTTTGTTTTACTCTAAAGTAAAATTCTTGAAAGTGAACAACAATAAAATTTCTTGAAAGTGAACAACAATAATTTCTAAATACGAGAGAGACAGTCTGCAATTAAATTGTCTCTGCCTTTGATATGTCTAATGTCAAGATTAAACTCCTGTAACATTAAACTCCATCTTAGCAATCTCTGATTTTTGCCTTTAAATTTCTGCAGAAAAACAAGAGGGTTGTGATCAATATAAACCACTATTGGCTGATTTGAAGAAGTAACATAAACTTCAAAATGCTGTAAAGCTAATATCAAAGATAAACACTCTTTTTCAATTGTAGAGTAGTGTTTTCTCTGGGATTTGTTAAATTTGCGTGAAAAATAGCAAACAGGATGATCTACCCCATGACTATCCTCTTGCAATAAAACAGCACCAGCAGCCGTATCACTAGCATCCACAGCTAATTTGAATGGCAAAGTGAAATCTGGTGCAGACAACACTGGAGCACTTTGCAGTATGGCTTTAAGTGTATCAAATGCCTGTTGGCATTGCTCTGACCAAACAAACTTTACTTTCTTTTTAAGTAAGTTAGTCAAAGGCTCAGTAATTGTGGAGAAATTTGGACAGAATTTTCTGTAGTAACCAGCCATACCGAGAAAGCGCATCAGTTGTCGTTTGCAGTTTGGTGGCGAAAACTTGAAATGGCACTGATTTTGGCATCAACAGGTTTTACCTCACCCTGTCCTACAGTATGTCCGAGGTAAGTCACCCTCGCCCAACCAAACTCAGATTTGGCAAGGTTGACAGTCAACATTGCTTTACTCAGTCTCTCAAAGAACTTCCGCATGAGCTTGATGTGTTCCTCCCAGGTGTCACTATACAGGACGACGTCGTCAACGTAGGCTGCACACCCATCTAGCCCGGATATGACGTCGTTGATCATCCGTTGGAACGTTGCCGGAGAGTTCTTCATTCCGAATGGCATCACCTTGTACTGGAACAATCCGTCTGGTGTAACAAAGGCGGATATTTCACGAGCACGATCCGTCAGAGGGACTTGCCAAAATCCCTTCAGTAGGTCAAATTTTGTCACATACTTGGCTTTTCCCACTCGGTCGATGCAGTCATCAATCCTCGGGATTGGGAAAGTGTCTGTCTTTGTTAAAGTGTTGACCTTCCTAAAGTCCGTGCACATACGATAACTGTGGTCTGATTTGGGAACAAGTATGCACGGCGAACTCCAGTTACTTTTACTGGGTTCAATAAAGTCATTGTCCAGCAGGTATTTGACTTCTTCCTGGAGATATTTCGCTTTTGTTGGATTCAGTCTGTATGGATGTTGTTTTACAGGCTTACTGTCCCCAACATCAACGTCGTGATAGATGACGTTTGTCCTCGTTGGAACATCTTGAAATAGTGTTTATATTCGTGGAGCAGTTCTTTCACCTGTTGTTGTTGTTCTGGCTGGAGGTGTGCCAACTTTGTAGACTCCAGCTTCTCCAGGATTTCTGAGTTCTGAAGCTTGACCGAGCCCAGCTTTGAGTTTAGAGTATTTTCACTCAAGTCAGTTTCAGTATCACTATCTTCATAATGGTTTGAACTGACTGCACTGACAGGCTGAGTTATAGTAGGATTATCCCTATCCAAATATGGCTTAAGCATATTTATGTGACATAGCTGTTTTTGTTTTCGCCTGTCAGGTGTTATTATGATGTAATTTAAATCACTCAATTTCTTATCGATTAGATATGGCCCAAAGTAACGAGCATGGAGTGGTTTGCCAGGAATTGGAAGTAGAACAAGAACTTTTTGACCTGGTTCAAACTTCCGTTTTGAGGTGCTTTATCATATCTGGTTTTCATTGACTGCTGAGATGACTCAAGATTTTCTCTGGCTAATTCACATGCTTTAGAGAGTTTTGTACGAAAATCTGACACATATTGCAAAATATTCAGACAATCATCGTCGTCAGACAGGAATTTCTCTTTAACGAGCTTAAGTGGGCCACGGACTGTATGTCCAAATACAAGCTCAAATGGGCTAAAACCAAGAGACTCTTGAATTGACTCTCTAACAGCAAAGAGCAGAAAATGAATTCCTTCATCCCACTGCTTCTCTGTGTCAAAACAGTAGGTCCTAATCATTTTTTCAAAGTTTGATGAAATCGCTCAAGAGCACCCTGACTTTCTGGATGATAGGCGGATGACCTATACTGTTTAATGCCTAGCTGATCCATTACTTGTTGAAAAATTCCAGACATAAAGTTGGAGCCTTGATCGGACTGGACACATTTAGGGAGGCCGAATAAGTGAAAAATTTGACTAAAGCTCTCACTATAGTCTTTGTCTTTATATTTCTCAGTGGTATGGCTTCTGGGAACCGAGTTGATGTACACATAATTGTCAGCATGTACTCATTTCCTGATCTTGTTTTTGGTAGGGGCCCAACACAGTCTATTAGTATCCTACTAAATGGTTCTTGAAATGCAGGAATTGGCTGTAAAGGGGCCTTTGGAATGGTCTGATTTGGCTTTCCTACCATTTGACATGTGTGACAAGTTTTACAGAAATGTGCTACATCCTGCCTGAGATTAGGCCAATAAAAGTGACTGAGAATTTTATGATAAGTTTTCCTGACTCCTAAGTGACCAGCCCAGGGGGTTTCATGGGCCAGGCGCAATATTTCAGCACGGTAGGGCTTTGGAACCACTATTTGATGTTTTATAGCCCAATCGTCATCAACCAAAACATCTGGAGGTCTCCATTTACGCATGAGAATACCAGATTTTGTATAATAGGAAACAGAGCTATCTGAAGTTTTACCTTCATCATCTACCCTGTCAAACAAAGACAAAATATCTGGGTCTTTGTGTTGTTCTGCAATGAGATTTGATCTAGAAAATGTCTGACTTTGGTCAGCAGAAGTTTTACTGGAAGTTTCAAATCCACGAGGGATAACGGAATGATCCGTGTCAAACACCTGACTGAGAAAGGTGTCTTTTAAGTCAACATCTGTGACATTATTTTTGAGAGTATTTTGATTCTCGGAAGTTTTCTTTGACATGGCTCGAGTAATGGCACATGAAGGAAATAAATCGGGTATCTCTTGTTCAATTGGCTCTGGATCCTGATCTAAACTAGGATTATCAGTCACAAGTGGATTAGTAATGACCTTGTCCCCAGCAAGGTCGTTTCCAGAAGAAGGTGAATCCCTTCAAAAGGCAAAAAAGGCCTAATACCTAAAGCCACAGGTCCAGAAACAAAGTCCGAAGACAAATAGACATTATGGAGAGGAACAGGAATGTAGTCATTACAATCTACCCCCTTAATAAGAACTTTAGAACCTGAAAATGACTTTTCAGAAAACGGCAGGGTATCTGCCAACAAAAGAGACTGGGAAGCCCCGGTATCTCTTAAAATTTTGACAGGGGTAGCGGAAGAAAATCACTAGAAAGTGATATAAAACCATTATGAATAAATGGCTCGAAAATACCCATAATGCTATCTTGAGAAGAATTGACCTTGACCTCATTAATTGGGGATGAGAGGGGTTTAACCTCAGAAAATGTGTTGCACACATTATTAGACTCTAATTGAGTTGATGAAGAAATAAAGCCGGTGGGCTTAGATCCACTTTGACCACTCTGACCTTCACGTTTTCTTCTCAATTTGAAACACTCTGACATTAAATGGCCGTCTTTCTTACAATAATTACAAGAAAGTGTACCAAACTGTTTGTCAGAAGGAGATTGAGACTTGGGATCTGATGATGTGGGAGTGTTACTTGAACTCTGTGAACTGTTGTCATTTGATTTTCTACTGTCCTTTGAAAAATTCTTGGATGAAAAGGAGGAGTTAAATTTACCTGCATTGTTTCTGTATGAAAAGGACTGGGATGGTTTGCTGAGAAATGAAGATTTGTGGGTCAATGAATAATCATCGGCCAAACGTGCAGCAACCTCCAATGTATCTGCCTTTTGTTCATTGATAAACGTCTTGATGTCACTCCGGATGCACCTTTTAAATTCCTCAATCAAAACAAGCTGTCGTAATTTGTCATAATTCTGACTGACCTTTTCAGAAGAACACCAGCGATCAAACAGTTGTTCTTTTGTTCGAGCAAATTCAACATAAGTTTGATCCTTCACCTTCTCACAATCCCTAAATTTCTGACGGTACGCTTCAGGCACCAACTCATAACCCTTGAGAATTAATTCCTTCACAGAATCATAATTTGAAGCCTGCTCTACTGACAATTGAATGTAAATTTCTCTGGCTTTACCCACCAAAGCACTCTGCAAAAGCATAGACCAGGACTCCTTAGGCCAACTCAGACTCTGAGCAATTTTCTCAAAATGAAGGAAAATTTATCAACATCCTTTTCTTGGAAAGGGGGAACTAACCTGAAATGCTTAGTGATGTCAAACTTGTCTGAAGGGAAGAATTTTCCTGACTGTCCAAGCTCCAAACGTTTCATTTCTAATCTTTCCTGCCTATCTTTCTCTCTCTGTCTTTCTTCCATTTCTAATTGCATTTGTATTTTTTCTTTTTCTAATGCCTGTCTCTCTTTTTCCATTTGTAATTCTAGTTTCTTGATCTCCAAATTTGTCTGCAATTCTAATTCTAATTTTCTGAGTTCAGAGGTAGACTCGGGCTCATAATCTTTCAGGGTGGATTCCTCAAATTGGCCTAAATCAACTAGATGTTTGGCAATACGGTACTGTATTTCCCTCTTGCGCATAGATCTTTTGACTTCTACTTTAAGGAAATTGGCCAGTGCAATGAGGTCGTCTTTTCTGAGGGAATCAAATGTGTCCTGATCAAGGTCATCCATTTCCTCTGGTTTAAATTCCGCCATGATTAAATTTCGCTGAGTTCACAGAATACTGTAGTTTTAAAAAAGGCAGGCAGGCAAAATGTTGTCAAACGGCTCAAAATATTCGTATCCCGGACAAGCCCCCAATTTGTTACGTGCAGAGAAAACGAACAAAAGGTGAACTCAGCAGTTAACGTTTAAACAAAATTTATTACGAAAATAAAACTAATTGCTAAGTCAGGGATAGAGTACAAGCTTTAAAAGTGTACAGACTACTTATCTCAGCTGGGACGGCAAAGCTCCAGTCTCAGAGTTGTAACAGTCAGTTGGATGAATGAACAGTCCTTGCAGGCTTGAAGCTGCACAAAGTCCACAGTATAAATCCAGCGTTGCAGTGAAGGTCTTGAAAAGTCTTGAGAATGACTACTGCTGGAGTTTAGTAACACACAAGAGACACGATCCCCAAAAGTCTGACTGGAAGCTGTGCACGTCCCTTTTATAAAGGCATATAAGAACAATCTAGAACTTTTATTGACATGCTAATTACTGTTCTAAAATTATCTCCCTTACACAACTAATCAACTTTCCAGAACATTCCAAACATGACTAATTGAATCAAGGTTGTGAGGTCATCAAGGGCAGTGACCTTGGGAATGTTCTAGACTGATTGAACTCAGGTCATGATGAGTGTGGGGGAAATGACCTACATAACACAATATCTGAGTATGAAGAATGAAAACCTTATTTAATCTAACCACGTTGTATGTAAGCAAAACAGATTTTAGATGTTGTCACTATAATGACAACTTAAGTCCCACCACATGTCACAAGCCATCAGACAAAAAAATTTCCCTCAAACGAAAGAATCACATTGTCTACACATACCTGGTATGTTGATTCAAATGCAGGTTCCACGCCATTCAATACTATGATGTGCTTGAATAGATGGTCAACAACTTTCTTTCCTGGTTGAAAGTTTGACAAATTTATTATCATGATAAAACAAATGCTACTATATATTATTGTCAATCTGAATTGATGAGTTAACCTAGACTTGGTTCTAGTCGGTAAATTAAAAAAAAATATCATTTATAACAGTTTCTCTTGTGTCTCTCCTATTTTGTACAAACCTATTCCGAATTTGGCAGCCCTGGCCAGGTTTCCCAGCGATTGAATGCATTCATGAGGGGATTGGCCGGCACAAACTATGTATCTAGGCTAATCCCCTGAACGCAGAAAATTTCCGCGTACCGAATTAATGGCTTATGACTCCCCACAGAGTAAATAAACTACCGATCAAGTAGAACAAAAGATCACAATGTTTATGATTATGACATCATCCGTGATATTTGTAGAGCAATCACCGATTGATAGTCAGTTCACACCTCAAGTAAGGTATCTTTTCATATGGAAATGATTTCGAACCTACAGCGTTTGTGCTGGGGAATCTTGGCATGTTACCTTTGAGTCTACGCAGTAGTGAGTTAGTTTCTGCCGGATTCACCAACTTGGACTTCTTGCACAGTACCGGCATCCAGATGCACTGTGTACACAGTGACGTCAAGCAAATACAAAATGATTGGCAGCTCCCGCCATTATCCTGGCCAATAAGGCGAACACATGCTAATAAACCTCTGACGATTATCGCATTTTGCAACATGGGTCCAACAAACAACACAGATATTTTGACACGTTTTCTGTGATACAACAGAGGTCGTACTGACTTTTGTGGGAGTGATTGCACTCGACATTAACAATGCCATGTGAGTTTTAAGCACATCTCGCTTGGGATCAAGAGGTAACTCCTCCCAATACAGAGATGTCATCTTATGAATAATATGTAAGTAAATAAAAACGTCATCTCATGAATAATTTATAGCAACGCAGATCGTGCAAGAAAGCCAAGTCTGTGATTCCGGATGAAACTCTCCTGTGTAGCGTTCTTCCCACTCATCGTGTCCACTCCACTCACACGTTTCACATGAAAATAAAACACAAATCCTTGCGTTTACTCCACTCAAACATTCACAGATCACAGAATTGAACCAAGTCTAGAGTTAACCCTTTCAGGAAAGGAAGAAACATTTATTTTGGCAAAGCATGAAAGCATACGTATGGAAAAAAGTTCATAGGTCAATTCTAGAAAAAATGCATACATACCAAAAGCCTGTAATCGATTGTTCAGTACATTAACAGCACACATAGCTCTGATGATATCTTCGACTTTGTTTCCACGAGCTGAAAATATGGTAAAGAAAATGTTAATAAGCATTGAGTTAATGATTCTTGCCACACCACAGGGTTAAACTCAATGTTGACAAATTTTGATAACACTGCGCTATCATACTGAGAGGATAATTTGTTATTCATTCTCGCTGGCAGGCCATAGATGGACATCTACAGCCAAAACAATTACAGGTTTGTTTCTATCCTTAGTCTCTAACAAAATTGATGGGGCAGTGTTAATTTTCTTCTTCAGCTCACTTGATGTGACTTTGACATTTAACAACACATTAGGACTGTTTGAATGCAATTGTAATGCTGACACAATGATGACAGTAAATTCACAACTGAGTACTGTAATGTATAGTGTATACATGTCATCCTAAAATTACAAGAATTTTTTCAAGCAAACATGAAAAACATCTCAATTAGAGTGAAAATGAAAACAGCTCTTTTTTTGGCCTTATCAAAGGAAGACTGGACATTCAGTTCAAACTTACAAATCTTCAGTTGTGTTGTTAGGATACAATCAAGTCTATCGGAATCTTTGACAGCCGGTATTTTCCACATCACAGCTCCTGACCAAGCTTCACTCAATGCATGGATCATTGTCTCTTGTTTCACTCTCAATTCAGACTGGAAAAAAAACAAAAACAGTTATAGAGGCTGGTTAGACTTTATGATGGTGACTTCATGAGTGTGACTTCCTGATGTAGAGACAATGGGAGACATGAGCCAGTAACATCAGAGTCTGTGGTATCTATGGTAAATATGCAATGAATGTTTACGTTTCCATATTTGTCAACAACTTGTGCGATGTAAATAGCTTGAAGTATGTGCTTTCATGTTTCAAAGTTCTTCTATTAAAAAATACACAAATAGACATAGTTTTTATGCTTCTTTAGACGTGTGACCTTAGTTGTATCCTGTTCATTTGAATTCTAACTATTTGTACATTTATTGGATTTAGAGATACATGTAAGGGATTCTGAGGAACATAACAAGAGTCCAGATTATCTCTCAGTTGAACGAGCGCTGTCCCTTTGACCCCCCTATTTCAAAATACAGTGGTCTAGTTCTGTCATAGGAAATAATATCGTTGTACTATAATTAGGCTATACAAAAAAAGAATTTGATGACCCCTATTTCACAACACAGGGGTCCAATCTTGTCATAGGAAATAATACCGTTGTACTATAATTAGGCTATACAAAAAAGAATTTCATGATCAGATTATACAAGATTATTACAGTAAAAGTAAACAAGTTAAAGTTATTCAGATTGACAAAACTCACTGCTAACATGTCCATAGACTGGATAATACAATACTTTAGAAAATTTTACCATATAATCTTCATGCAAGTAACACTGAAGGTAGTGTGTACATAATTTGAAGATCATCACTTTACAGACTTGACACCTACCTTCAATGACTTTAAGATCTTCATATCACTGACCTTGCCTCTTGGTAAAAGCTTCATTTGATGTTGCTGGAAAGAAAAAGTAATTTAGTTGACATCCTTTACACTTCTCTCTCTTTCTTAAAACAACGTTGCTTTAGTAGCAAACCTTTCCATGTGAATTTTGATGGCAATGGACAATTATAGCTGACACTTAATGAGATACTGATGGACACTTCATTTCATGAGGTAACATCTTTCAAGCAAATGACACAATCACTGGGACTTCACATGATTTGCCATATTCAGCTGAAATTCTAAATCACATATAAATACTTTACTTTGTTTACCAATATCAGTCGGTACCATTGTTGTTTATCATATAAAGTGGACCTAAGGAGAAATTTATAATTTTTGAAGTGGAAGAAAAAAGAAAGATGTTGTTTTTCACATCCTAGAGTACAATGTTTTCACTAAAGTACATGACTAGTAGTGCCATTGTTAATGGTTGGTAATGCTAAAGCAATGAAATTCTTTGCTTTGCGTCCCCATGCCTGTAGGTTTTTGGGGTTTATCAGGAAAAAGCTCAGAGTATTTGAATGGAACTTCACTGCCTACAAATATTTGTTTTCAAATTTTGTAAAATGTTCCTAAAACACTTCCATGTGTGCAGTATACCATATTATTGTGTCAAAATTTCAAGACAAAAATTCACCTTTGCACATTAATCATGGAACTTGAGCATCCTGAAGAATGAGCCTATTAAAATTAATTTTTAGTCTGGAAAATAACTGATACTAATGGATCAAGTTCAAGTCTGGCAAATATCCGATACTTACTACTGTTTCTAGTAAATCGCAAGCTGTCATGTACTCCTTGTTACTCAGAGCTGCTGAAAAATTTTCTAATGATTCATCCACCTACAAAAATGAGACATGATATTATTATGATTTTGCAAAGTTAAGCATTATCAAATGATTTGTATCATCATTATTAAAATTCAAGACTTAACTGCAATGACAGTCGACTGATGAGACTACAATCAATATCATTTCATCAATGACGTCATGGAACATGTAATTATGCACAGAGGATACTCTGTGCTTGAGTATTGCAAACAATGATTAACAAAAACCTGATGGAGAATACTGTACTGTAATATTATTTATGGATGCTCAACAGTGTACTGACGTATGTAGTTTCACATGGCTATTTTCATCAATTTATGTGACATAAAATGCTGTAATTATGTTACTACCGGTAGTATTATTAATATAATATTGGTATTACAATAAACTTTATTGAAAACTTTATCATTTCATTATTTGTCATAAAGTTTTCATGATTGACAATACACTTTGACATGAATTGTGTCTGTTGTTGAAAAGACACATCTGACAAAGTCTCAACAGACACTATCTTCACCACTTTTGACAAAAACCATGGAAAAGAATTCTTACAATTTTCTGAGTTCTGAAAACTCACCTTGCACAAGACTTTCAGCGTTTCCAAGACAGCATTTGTTCGGGTAAGTTGACTTGACAAATCATGGAAGTCATGGGTTGAACTACTTATTTGACTATTTACATCATTCTGAAGAATAAAGTATACGTAATTATGATGTCATGCATAACCATTTTTTATCCACTGTCAAATAGCAGCTTCAACTGAGTTAAGGCTTAGAACCATTATTCTGCCAAGTTCATATGTCACATTCGGTCAAGTTGATTAAATCATTGAGGCATAACATGTCTTATACATGTAGTATGTTGCATTTCAACAAAGACTTGACCAAGGCCACTGAAAACATAGATACTATAAACAACATAGTGACATAATTAGCTATAACATACCATATAATAGGTGAAATTACATACAAGATTTCACTTACTATCACTTTTCACTACTTTGCAGATTGCAAAGTGACACACCTGACAGGATATGGGTGTTACAGCCTAGTAATCCTGCACTCTAGATTCTTAGCCATGCATACATATTTTTGCATACATCATCATATAGAATTCACTGGCCTGTCAGACAAGTTAAATTGCAAATTCACTGGTATGTACAAATAAATTGGCTGGCATTCAACCAGATCAGTGGATCTTCTCACCCCTGTGTTATCAAATCTGTGATATAAATGTCAAACCCCAGTGGGATCTCATTTCAATCAGGCTGTTTGTTGTTGTAGGTTTGTTACAATATAGCTGCACACATGCAACCTTGGATATGGTTTCCAGGATTTTGGACAAATTTTGTAATTGTTGTATGCATATCTGTTGTTGTTGCTTGTAGTCTGCCAGTGAGCCATGAATGTGTCTTTCTAGTGCCCATCATAAAACTGGCAATCATCTGTTGACTTGCATTATCATTGTTTTTTCACCTTTAATTTCATAAAAGGTATTCTACCTTTGCTGACAAACATTTTTTTGCATACGAATTTGAGAAAAATGACATCGTTTACAAACAGCTAAAAAGAATTTGGAAAGAAAATCGTACCTGTATTTTACCAGTAAGTGATGAAATCTCTTTAGACAGTGACTCTACTTTGCCGTGTAGATCAATCGTAGATATAAAACTGGGATTGAAGTCTTTGTATTTCCGATTAATGAAAGAATATAAATCACATTTCACAGAATCCACTTTTTCGCTGATTTTACCCATTCTTGTTGAAAGATCTTCTTTTTCAAGGCCACCTACCATGAATGCCAAAAAAAGGCAACAATAAAAATTAAGTTTTCAAGGAAGAAAAATTGGTATTAATGAGGGAAAGTATGTGGAAAGAAAAGCTAAACAAAAAATTACTTTTTATACAATGCACAATACAAAAGCCACATTTTCTAACACAAACATGATGGCTAATTCATTGAATTGTTCAAATGAATTGTTATGTTACTTCTCTGCACTGTGTGCGCGCACCAGATGTGGATAATAAGCTCCGGGACTTCGCAACTTTGGAACACCCATCTCCTGGACGTCCCCGGCAGCGAACTCTTCGTGTGAGATACGGCTGCCGATGGAAGTTGGCGAGTCCAGTAACAGAATGCACATTGCGGCTATATGTGTCTAAATCATAGGTAATGGTATCTCTCCCTATCAGAATGCATAGGAAGCCCTTTGATCTATGTATGTCATTATCAATAACCCCTGTGACAAGTGATTGTCATCGATTTGATCAATTCAATTCAATTCAATTCAATTCAATAGAACTTTATTTATCCCAAACACGGGCAATTAAAAAGCGTGGCTCAAATACAACATCAAAAATATATAATACAAATTTACAAAATGGTAGGAGACGCAGGACTATACAAAAAACAGTTTAGGAATCATTTAAAAGCCGCACAGCGGTTGGAATGAATGACAACTTGCGCCGTTTTGACCTGCAAGCCGGGTATCTAAAACGACGACCAGAGGGAAGTGTGTCGAACTCTGCTGATAAAATGTGATCACTAGACAAAAGAATTGAGCGGGATTTCCTGAGTACTTGCTGATTATAAAACGTAGAAAGACTTCTCTGGGGTATACCAATTAGTTTTGAGCTAAGTGAAACAATTCTATCAAGTGAAGTTTTGTTTTTAACAGACAGATTTTGATACCAACAAATGAATGAAAATGAGATAACGCTTTCAATGTAAGATTTATAAAAAAGAGATAAAATTTGTCTATCAACCATGAATGAACGAGGTTCCTTAAAAAGTACAATCTTTGCTGCCCCTTCTTCAGTATAGCATCGGTGTTATGATCCCATTTCAATTTGCTGTCAAATATTGAACCAAGGTATGTATACTTCGAAACAATCTCGACTTCTTGATCGTGAACAATGGACGTAGGAGGGTTGTGTTCTTGCCTCATAAAATCAATTATCATTTCCTTAGTTTTCTTAACATTTAAATTTAGATACGAATTATCACACCACTCAACAAACTCACTAAGAGCGGGACCATGATGACATTCTGATCCCTGTAGAAGTGTAAGCAGAGCACTATCGTCAGCAAACTTAACAAGATGGCTACCTTCATGTGTACTTCTACGATCGTCAGTATAAAGGATGTACAACAGAGGAGACAGAACGCAACGCTGAGGAGAACCTGTATTTGTTTGAATGATACTTGACAAAATACCATTGACAAACACACTTTGTGATCTATTTGTAAGAAAGTCAATAATCCAAAGTACAAGTTGATTGCTAAAATTAAATTTTAAGAGTTTTTCTGCAAGGATGTGGGGTTGGATTGTGTTGAAAGCACTGGAGAAATCTGCGAAAAGGATTCTTGCATGAGCACCTGTTTTTTCTAAGTGTTTGTACAGTGTATTGAGAATGAAAAGCTTAGCATCTTCAACACCTTTTCCCGGTCGATATGCAAATTGTAGGGGGTCTAGTTTGTTACCAACCTTTGTCAGAATAATGGACTTAATTATTTTCTCAAATGTTTTCATTACCAGGGAAGTAAGAGCAACAGGTCGAAAATCATTTGGTTCTTTAGGGCTAGCTTTCTTTGGGACTGGTACTACTATAGAATTTTTCCATATGGCAGGAATACTAACTGTATCAAGAGAAACTTGGAAAAGGTGTTGTAAGACTACACTAAGCTGATCAGCACAGAACTTCAGGGTGCGACCACAAATACAATCAGGACCTGGACTTTTGTTCACATTTAATGATTTTAAAGTTTTAGCTACTTTCTCTGTCTCAATAGACATCCCTAACTCAGGAGATAATGACTGTTTTAGATTTGAGATTTGAGATGAAAAATCCTCTGTTTCAAAACGAGTGAAGAATGTGTTCAGGACCTTTGGCAGCGTCGCTGAGTCTAAGTTATTTAGTGTAACTTTTGATTCTGAAGGAGTAACCTTATTTACTGCTGCCATATGCTTGATACCTTGCCAAGTAGATCGAAAGTTACCAGAAAGAAACTTTGATTGAATTTTATTTTTATAATCCAACTTTGCCTGCCTAATCGCTCTCTTGACTTCTTTGTTTATCAACTGCTTCTCGCCTGATGTACCCTGAAAAAAGATTCTCTTCTTCTGGTTGAGAATAGACTTTAATTTTTTGGTCACCCATGGCTTGTTATTGGGGAAAATTTTAACATTTTTCGTAGTAATAACAGAATCCGCACAAAATGAAATATAGGAAGAAATGACATCGGCAAGTTGATTAAAATCGATACAAGAATGATAAAACATCTCCCGCTCAGTACATTCGAAACACGCCTGTAAGCTAGAAATACTGTCTACTGACCAGTTCTTCACAGTTTTTGTTACTCTACGAATCCGCTTAATGACTGGTTTATAGATAGGGCAAGCATTACAACATTGTGATCTGAAGATCCAAGAGGAGGCAACGCAAAAGATTTGTATGCGTCAGGAACTGTACCATAACACCTATCAAGTATTTTATCAAAACGAGTAGGACACAAAACATATTGGTGGATTTTTTTGCACTCTTACTAAAGTCACAATGATTGAAGTCACCAAGTACAAACTTCGGAGCATCCGAGGCAAGTGATTTCAATTTCTGTAAATTATTTGATATGTGTTCAGCTGCTGTAGAAACATTCGCTCGTGGGTGTACGTAGACTAAAGTGAAAAACAATTGAGAAAATTCTCTGGGAATGTAGAACGGACGAAGAGAAATAGACAATAGCTCAATATCAGGTGTGCACATTCCATCACGGACAGTCACGGTTTTGCACCATCGCTCATTTACATAAAAACACACTCCGCCGCCATGATCTTTTCCTGTCTTCTCTTTGTCTCTATCCAAACGGATTGGTGTACCGAAACCATCAACAAATAAATCTTGATCACCAACCTGTTCATCCAACCAAGTTTCCGTGAAAGCAAACAGACATGAATTTTTATATTCATTCATGTAGTTTACATTAGCTTGCAGTTCATCGACCTTTGCACGTAAAGAACGAACGTTTGCTAGAAGTACAGTTGGTAATGGCAGTCTGGATTTTCGCTGTCTCAGTTTTTGTCTTACACCACTCTTCCTACCTCTTTTCCTTCGCTTGTGAGTTCCTGCAGTAAAATTGTCGTTCCCGTCTGAGTGTTTCGTTGTACGCAAAATATCAACTGGAAAGTTAGCATTCAAAACATTAGCAGACACCTGTTGGTCACGCAAGCTCAGCAAGATTTCCCGGCTGTAAACAAAGGGACATGCACCATGACCATGGCTGTTCTGTGTCTTCACGGGGTCCAGACACTTCGCACCAAAACCAGTTCGCCCCACACAACTTCGTCCCAAAACCATTTCGTACCAAAACCACCTCGTCCCAAGTACTACTTCGCCCAACCCCACTTCGCCCCAAGTACCACATCGCACTAAAACCACTTCGACCAAAGTATAGTACCGTCAACTCGTCCTGAAACAACGATGTTACGACGTATAATAAGGTTGTTTTACCTACAACTTGGAAGCATTAATGTGTTAGGACATTTTGGCTACCACAAACCATTTATTGTTGCATCATGGTTGCATGAAACCATAAGCGATAGAATAAGAAACTTAGAAACACGCAAATGCTACAACTCCAGGTGCCTTGCGCGGAATTGCACGATGTCAATTTCGCGAAATGCGTACACTTTCAAGATTTCAGTCCCAGGATGACAGAAGGGGTTATTTTCAGCTTTACCAGTAGCGATAAGTTTTGGGCAAAGTGGTTTGGGGACATGACTTTTGGGGCGAAGTGGTTTTGGTACGAGGTTGTTTTGGTGCGAAGTGGTTTTGGTGCGAAATGGTATGGGACGAGATGGTATGGTGCGAAGTGGTTTTGGTGCGAAGTGTCTGGAACCCCGGGGGGGTAACTCCATGGCTAATAGTACGGGGGGGCTCCGCACGAACATGGAAACCCAAACTGTTGTGATACCAGTTTCGAGCAAAAAAACCTACCCTTTCTGATACCTAGTTGTGGAAACGCAGCTATCTCTTGGCGGGGTAGCGTGAGTTGCTATGTGAGTGGCGGGGTTGACCTTTGACCCGCATAGCAACTCACGCTACCCCACCAACAGATAGCTGCGTTTCCACAGCTAGGCCGTGTTAATAAAATTCTTTGTTTGCCGTCCTTGGATTTTTGAAAAACCTACCAGCCAGCCAGCAAAAAAAACAAACACAGAAAAAAAAACACAACACAGATCAATCGCATAAACTCTAACTTTTCCATCGGTTTATGGGTCACAAGTATGAAAAAATCATCTGTTACATTTACAATGCAGTGTTTCTTATGCTCTTCATTAGCACGCTGAAAACAATGCGTGGAAACAAAGGTTATATTTGTATAAGTACAACAAGCATACTTAGAGTTAGGTGACTCTGAGTCTGAACAAAAATTCCAAAATAAACAATGGCAATAAACACTATACCAGTACATAATGTACAACATGTACAGTGTGATAGTAATCAACTGGTTGTGTTACGAAGATCTACAGATTGTCTCTGACGGAGATTTATGCACTTAGTCTGGGTGGTCATAGGTGCCAGTAAAACTATTAATTAAAATAACAAGATCTCAAATATGAATAAAAAGCATATTTGCGACAAATGCAACTTACGTATACGAGGATGTTTACAAAGTTTTGAAGAAAACAAAAATATTTGAATTAACACCTAATGAAGGAACCTAAGAATTTCACGTAATGAGTTCAATTTTGCAACGTGTCTAAGTGACATTTGTATATTATTCTTGCAAAACCTGAACATTCCACATATTAAACTGCAAAAGTTACTGAGTATAACAAAGTATAGATGTCACTCAGAAAACAAATGCTAAACATCTTGGTAAAAGGTGAAACTACTGTCTCTTCCATACAACACAGTCCCTCTATCCATAGTGGATAGAGGGACTGTGCATATACAATTAGAATTTTTGCAGTAAGAAGAGTGGGTAGCTGAGCAAATCATAACAGCCTCGAGTACAAATCCTCCTTTTTAAGTGTCAAATAAATACAAGTCCTGAGCACTGTTTCTGCTGAGTTAAATGCTCCATTAGCTGTAACTTTAAAGGCTATTTATTCTGAATTTTGTGTATCAACTAGTCTTTTACCCGAATTCTAATAGCGCTGATCTCGGTGTCAGGTTTGTTACTATATATAGCTGCGCGCGCGACTTCGAACACCGCTGCCTGAAAATCGGACAAATTGTGTTACTGCATGCGCGGTCGTTGTTGCAACTTATAGTCTGAGCCATAAATTCATATGAATTAGTGTGATTTTCTGTATGCATTATGACGCTAGCAGGTTTTGATTTCATCGTTCTTGCCGAAAATGCAGACAAATTTTTGCACATTAATGAAAGAAAAATGACGTTAAGTGATCAGCGCTATTGCATACTAAAATGCTGTTTGTCAAGACAGCAATGCCGAATGGCCATTGCTATTTTTGAAAACTGAATTCTAATCCGGACTTAAAAATGACCACATCGTTTTTAGCACAAAAACAGTGTTCAAAGTGAAAGCAACTTATACTGCGTACGAACTATTTGGAGCATTCAACAACGAACATTTCACCGGCGGTAACTGCTTGCCCCACCACCGGCTGCTTGCCCCCTCGTGATCAATCGCGGATCGCGCAGAAGCTGATGGAAATTCAGTTCCATTCCTTATTCGAAGCTAAACCAGTCAAGAATTGTTTTCGATCCGTCTTGTATGGAGACCAGGCCAATACAGCGCACTTCCGCCGATTTGGAAACTTTGAGGGAGAAATAAACTTGTGAAACGGTCGATCGATCTTCACTTACGGTATACTGCAGTCCACTACAACAGGAGGTGCACATGTACACTTTACGTACAGCGGTTGATGTACCCCTTTGCG
This sequence comes from Ptychodera flava, assembly GCF_041260155.1. Taxonomy (NCBI): domain Eukaryota; kingdom Metazoa; phylum Hemichordata; class Enteropneusta; family Ptychoderidae; genus Ptychodera; species Ptychodera flava. The sequence goes on from NC_091936.1 coordinate 43,289,654, forward strand.
ATAGGTAATCTGATTTGTATCGAAACGATCGTACGACATTTGCGTTTTTGAGACATTTGAGTAAGTTGCTGCGTCATTGCCAACAAAGGAAGGACACAACGCGTCGTATTTTCGAGCATACGATCTGTGTTTGTTTTTCATATTTCGTCCAAAAACCTACCCGCACGCGGACGGCAAACAAAGAATTATTTTACGGCGCCCTATCTGATACCATACAATACCATACGTATACAGATACGACTCACTCGCCTTGCGTACCAGGGGTACCAACAGTCAAACCGACAGATCGGAAATATTGATGTAGATCTGGGATGTAGGTACATGGGTTTCCAGTGTTGACAGCATGATTTTTTAACAAATGTCAGTTTGTGTTTAAAACCGGACCCTTTCTCATACCAACACCTCGTGAAAAGTATACCCTTTCTGATACCAAACAGCGCAAAAAAACAACCCCTTTCGTGCGGACCCTCCCCGTATAGCCATCTATGGGAGTTACCCCCCCGGGCTGGGAACCTACGATCTCTTCACTCCGCCACATCGATGAAAGTGTACCAACAGAGCCAGGAAAACCAAAAATACACAGAACGAGTTGCCATCCATTCTCCAACCATTCATGATGAAGATACGTATGAAAATGAGGGAAAAATATCACTCACAAGGACGAAAATCCAACAAAAAAACGTAGAGATAGAGCCACAGTGTCGCCGCTAGTGCAGCGCCAGCAATGCATGATGCATGCATATGGTGTTTTGAGTGCCGTTCTAGCTGACACTGTAACTGTCATTCAAGCCTGACCGTAACTAACTCCTACTACAAATCTACGATCTCAGTGAAAAGATATATACACTTTACAACATTCCGAAGAGATAACTTACCCGATGTAGCAAGCACTTCTGCCACAAGAGAAGCCATCTTGTGTTTTCCAAGTCTGCCGCGCCGACGTTATTAATCCCACAATGCCATTGCACTTCCGGTTTCTTTCTCACGTACGACTGCGGTCAATGACCTGTGTCTGTCCCATCTCTCTCTCTCTCTCTCTCTCTCTCTCTCTCTCTCTCTCTCTCTCCAGAAGTAAAAATTTGGATGGGGAAATGGGCCCTATCAAAAAGCTGATCGTAACTGCCCTCCCAACACTATCCCGTATTTCCCTCCCTTGAAAACCGTACTTCCCCTCTCTCTATTCCCAACCCGGAGATCTCTCGCTACCTCTTCCTCATAAATAAAAACTCCACTGCCCTCTCTCCTCAACTAAAGTCACTACAACCTTATCTATACCATGTGCCTCCCCCTAAAATTACCAAAACATACACCATACCATCGAATTGTGCATATTTCCAATTGCCCGCTGAACAAGAAAGAGAATGAAATCACCCCTGATGAAGAAAAACTTACCCGCCCTTTCCCAGCGGTTGATACTTGAAAAGAATCCCCTTCCGCCCATCGCTCATGCACAGATTTTAGTGCGATCATTTTTGGCTATCCTGATGTTATGAAATTGTTTCAAATCTTCTTCGCATGATAATTTTTTTACCAAAGTAACTTATTAAAGTTATGGTATATCTACATCCGATTCAATATCCTTTCAAAATAAAAGAATTTTCGACTGGCGAAGTAGAAATATATGATCCCGAAATGACTTTAGAAAAAAATACAAAAGAAAGAGGTATTAAAGAAACATAATCGCCAATTTGCTGACATCAGCAGACTTTGAAATATGCTTCTCACATACTAGTATTCTCTGTAAACGCGCCGCCAACGGTCGCGCTAATATTTTCAGTATTTATGATCTCGTTCTATGTTTTTTACCTTGCTTGTATTTATGATACAAAAGTCCGATTTGTATTCATTGCACACTATGTTTACGCTGCAGTGACAAACCCTGGATATATATTTCTGGGTTTATTTGCAACAAGCATTGACACAAACAGTATTCATATAAGTAAAGGGGGATTTGACTTGCTCTGTAAATAGTGAAAATTTTAAAAATATATGACAGGATTCGATGAAGTAATTTTAAAAGCAATATATTATTCTCTAAATATATTTATATGTTTATATTTTGAAAAAAACAAACAAACAAGTATTTCCTCACAATTAAAATACTTGTACAGCAATTATAAGTTCTGTTTTTGACACCAAAGCATGACTTTCCTGAGATCTCTTAGAAGGGAGTTGACAATACTGGGTTGAAGAAAAGCAGCTACACAAGTCACAGGTAGGTAGCATTGGATTTTTAAAACGGTTACCGAGGGTAAAAATTGCATTGCTCCTGCAAACGGAAAAAATAATTTGATGTATGACTGACAATAGCAAAAGTGCTGTCACAGTAGGTCTAACGGGAAGAAACTGCTGCCATTTCTTCCACCCCAAGAAATCAAATGGCATTCTCGCGAGCCAGAGCAATGATTTCCGCTCCGCTGACGTACGCAAAAATCAAGTGTAATAAAGGGAAAGTGGCTTCACACATCAACCATCTCGCCTTGTATGTGCTTTGGTGTGTTTAGTGTCTGAGTTGTGTTTTGGCTGTTAGTGTGGAAATTAACAAGCGAGTCGTTAATTTCCAAATAAGCCATGGCGACGTGTAATAAAGGGAAAGTGGCTTCACACATCAACCATCTCGTCTTGTATGTGCTTTGGTGTGTTTAGTGTCTGAGTTGTGTTTTGGCTGTTAGTGTGGAAATTAACAAGCGAGTCGTTAATTTCCAAATAAGCCATGGCGACGGGTAGCGCTATGTAATAAAGGGAAAGTGGCTTCACACATCAACCATCTCGTCTTGTATGTGCTTTGGTGTGTTTAGTGTCTGAGTTGTGTTTTGGCTGTTAGTGTGGAAATTAACAAGCGAGTCGTTAATTTCCAAATAAGCCATGGCGACGAGTAGCGCTATGTAATAAAGGGAAAGTGGCTTCACACATCAACCATCTCGTCTTGTATGTGCTTTGGTGTGTTTAGTGTCTGAGTTGTGTTTTGGCTGTTGACGGGTAGCGCTGAGCTGTTGCCGTAAAGAGGCGCGTGGTTTACGACGATGTCAAATGGTTCTCCCCTTACAAATCTTCCTGCCGACATGGATTGGGGGAACCCTTAAAATGAACTAAGCCAAATGAAGAACAACGAACGCAGAACAAACAACGTTTATACAATCAATGAATTGATGGCGTGAATTTCAAATTAATTCTTCCCGGATTCAAGTAGACTTAAAATAGTTGTAGATCGAATTATCGATCAGTGTCACACAAAGGATATTCTGTTCGTCTTGGTTCTTCAGTCTGTAGACCGTAACATCAGTGACTGACTCATGGTATGCCACAGCGTGTTGTTCAGGCCCTAGTGTTAGTAGCAACGTTGTCATGTTGTCAAACTAAGCCCCAAATCGTCCAACTATAGCGAATGACTCATTGCTAGGGCGAATAAACCAAGCATAAGAAGACAGTTTGGTCGCTTCTGTACACGATGATAGGGAGAAACGTAGACACGTTAGAAAGTTGTTTTCAGAACGTGTTTTTGTTTGATTTTATAAAGAACGCGACTGTCTTCGCAACCGCGAATGTTATAAAGTGCGCCAAATTTTATCGGCCGGTAGGTTTTGGGTTAACCAGTTGAGCAAGGTCCATCATGACTGTATAAACAGAGCTAAAACAAATAACAAGAACCAGTAAATTTCTTCACACTATAAAGGGACTGGTCAGTTTCTTTGGCCTGGGGGCGGTGGATTATTTTTTGCCGACGTCAAAAAGTGGCTGACCCCCCCTATTCCAAATTTGAAAACAGGGTGACCCCCCCTATTCCAAATTTCGAAAACGGTGATCCCCCCCCCCCGCACGCGACAATTGTAAAACAAAAGGTGGACACAAATTTTATAATATATATATATATATATATATATATATATATATATATATATATATATATATATATTATATATATATTATATTTTACATACATTTATATTTTAACAGTCATTCTGTTGACATGTCAGCATGTCAGTTGTAAGATATGAATTTCAAAGTGTCAATCTTAAAGTTTGAATACAGTACATTTTGAATGAGCTGTGAATGTATTTTCACACTTTAAGAAATGGATGTCAATCGTTAATATCAAGGAGGAAAAAGCAGTAAATCAAAAATTTTGATGGGTGTTAAGACTTGCCAGCCATCCAATTTAATCTCCTGAGGAGCCATAGAGAGGCATTTTAGCCAAATCTGATGTGTTCAGTGTCTGAGATGACCTTTTCTTGTAACATTGAAACCATAAAAGCACAGCTAATAATGACAAAAACCGCCTTTTTAACTGTTATTTTGGTCATAAAAAGCATCATTCTACAGAAAACCTGAGACACAAAGGAAAACAGTTGCATCAATGAGAATGAAAGATATCTTGTCATTTTTCTATCTCTAAAATAAGTCACTGTATCAAATATATATTGTGAAATATTTGTGCATGTTGCTTTCTCATACTGAATTCTCATAGAGAGAACAGAAAAGTATCAGGAATTTGTCTTGCTTATCATATGAAATGCAGATTTCATAACGGTACACTTTCACTTAGCAAGCATCAAGATACATCTGGCATATATCTCTGATTTATTAAAGTATGGCGCCCGAAGGTCGTGGAGAAAAATATGAAATATCCTGATATCTCTGATATATATGTCTTGTATATTAAAGTCATGCACTGTCAGGAAGGGCGTGCTGAAAAATGTCTGATATATTAATGCGCTCGAAGAGCACGCTGAAAAATATTGAACATACAGATTATCTCTGATATATGTATGCCTGATATGTGAAAGTTGGGCCTGCTGAAAAATATGTCTGATTATTAAAGTTACGCGCCCGAAGGCCGCGCCGAAAAATGCAACTGAATGATGAAATTTGAGGCTGACACGATGCATTTTAGGCACTGATGAGCCTGTGTCGAAATTAAAAAACACACTGACCTACCTATTGGGCATTTCAAAAACATGGTGACCCCCCTATCACCAAAGTCAAAAACAGGGTGACCCCCCATGAATCCACCGCCCCCCCCGGCCGAAGAAACTGACCAGTCCCTAACAAGTAGCACTGATATTGTTATTGTTATGAGCGTTCAACCACTGTTCGAAGTGTACCTGCGCGTACAAGGTCCTGCATTATTCTGATCAGATTTTGTTTCACAACTGCTCATACTGATAATATATTAATTACAGTAATGTCAAGGTTTTATCTATTAAATAATAGTAATTGTTCCGATTTGAAATAAATCAGATCTAGTATTTTGAACCTCTCTCGTCTTACGTTTTCGAACGTAAAAACAGCTTTGACATGTGATTACTGAGTTTTGCCCTCTACGTTGCCCGAACATCTGTACTACCAATTACGACACCAAACAAAGGGACGCCTGAATGCAAAAAGGCCGACGATTCCCTTGAAACTGTCTACAAGTGAAAACAGACAATAGGAAAATGAACTGGTTAGTTTCCCTTATATGTCAGCCCATTAGTCGTAAGAGTCGTAAACGTCAGACTCTAACTTGTTGTGTCACAGTTGTCCACAAAGAGTCTGGTAAATGGTCCAAACTTTTTTTATTTTCCTTTATAACCATCTATTGTCCATGAAATTGTTCACAGACTGATTGATTAAACTTCGGTCAACAACACAAGTATCTCACCGAAATCGAGAGAAAAGGATCGAATTCGTATAACCATAGTCTGCTTTCCGTACATTGTTCAACAACCCTGGTATTATTGATCTGTTTACGCTAATAAGAAAAGCTTGCCACACAGACGCAAATCAAAACAGTCCTTGTGCATTGCATTTCGGATACCATTAACATTCTTTGAATATTTCTGCCATAGGGATTCACTGTACTTGCGAGTATTTACTGGCAAATGCGACAGCGTACTATCTTTTTATGTCGATATTTCAACATTTCTAAATGTTGAGTTTATTCATCGCAATATATAATGCATACATCCATCCATTAATTTTAAATGGATACCTGAAAATTCCATCCAAGCTTAAGTGTGCTATGTTAAGATATTATCATCTTTCTAGAAGAAGCACGTTAACGTGGTAATATTAACAGATTCTGTCCGACCGCGCGGATCATGTAGTTCCTCTTTATGTTGCAGACGTAACCGCACCGTACAGTTCATTCGGAATCCGCAACTACCTGGTCTGTACACGGTTACGTCACTGCAATGTCCTGTAACAGCGCCGCCTAGAGACACATGCAGAATTGCCGAACTTCTGGGATATCGATCGAGACATCACGGCAAAGAAAAAGTTCAGCGCTATTTCATTAACTTCCAATGAAATATGAAAATTGCTCATGGATTGCAGTCTATGAAGGCTACAAGTAAATATAGTCTGTATGTAATGTTTCTGACCCGAGGCCAGTCTATCATTCAGCAGCCAAACTGTCTGCAAGCTTTTGTGTTACTTCAGTTTACATGTAAAAAGTGACTTACAGTTTTTAAAGAGACATTTACATCTGTCAGTCTAAGGGACAGTATAAAATGTACACAAATTAATCTTTGCTCAGATATTACACCAGAACAAAAAGGCACATTAATGGATGTGGTTCTTGCATTGACCGTAAGCCAATAATCGATATGCCATTGAGTGAAATTCTCACATCTTTGAATTCAACTTTAACCCTTTCTACATTGTGAAATATTTGAATTTCACTTATTCTAAAATCAATAATGTGCTGTCAGTCATTCACAGAGCGTTTTCCAAATCAGTGCATTAGATGATGAAGTCGTCATCATGTTTACAACCTGGGTACTTTATCAACCACTCCGGGATGCGAATGCTTGTGTCAGGGTCTTTTACTTCTGTGTGTGTATGTGTGTGTGTGTGTATGTGTTTGTCTATGGGCAGCAGGAAGTTTAACTCGCGCTTAAATTCAAAGCGTACGCCTTCTTGTCACAAAATTTCACGCAGTCTCTCTCTCTCTCTCTCTCTCTCTCTCTCTCTCTCTCTCTCTCTCTCTCTCTCTCTCTCTCTCAGATTCTCCAAAAATTTTTATGCAGTTCTTAGACAATAATGCAATCATTATTTCTTTTTTGAAATTCATTCTGAGTGCTAAGCGTCAAACATGCATTTTTTATCCAAAGCTATCTTTGCAATACGTTTATTCATAAACAATGATACTGATAACACAAAGTCACGCTATCAAACGTTCCGTCATGGTATACCTGTAAGGGTTAGGTCTGTGGTTAAGAATCATGAAAATGTGCAATTTTGTTTAATGGTAGGGAATACAATTTTTTCAGGAATTCTTTGAGTTTTCATTCATGTAAACTCAGTATGTATTGGAAAAGGCAGCAAAACTGCAAAATCGTTTTTGACGACTTGTCGCCTATAGGCTGTTTCATCTTTCTTCCCATCATAAGCTGTAATCATTATCATCCCTGTATAATTGAAAATAGAAGACATTTCAATTGTTTAGATGGAATCAACGAAGGTTAAAAGATTGTGTTTTGATTTGTTTTGTTTTGTTTTTTGTTTTGTTTTTTGTATCAAAGAGGTGTCATTATTTTGAACTAGTGTTTCTAGAATAGGAGGTTAAAGAACATTGGTATAGAAACAAGCATCCACTGAGTTTAAAACTGGCCATTGGGATAAAACGCGTCTTGAAGCAACAAGTTTTACACAGTTGCTCAAACTTCCCTGAAGCAAACTTTAAAGCATTCTTTCTAATCAATAAAATCAGAGGCACTTTGTGAAATGTTGATCTAAAGAAACAAAATAAGCAATATTTGAAATTCAAAATAGCCTCTATATCCTGTTCTAATTCTAGGGGGAAAAGTTAATTTTCGATTTTCACAAAAAGAAGGCAGTGAAAACTGCATTTATTGCACAGAACGCTAACTAGTTCCGCGCAAGGAGCATACCAGAAACGTTTCGTAAAATGTACGTGTCCGAACAGCTGTTCCAGGGGCGAATTTGCGAATTTCACCTTAACAGTAGCTTTGTCTTTCATTCTGTGCGTATAAGTATAATCTAGTCATCAAAGACTGTAAACGAAGTTTCCCGGCTGCCATTAAAGTCTTACTTTGATTTATTTGCAGAGTTGTAAACAACGTCATTGCTTGTCATTTACTGTTTTGTTGGTTCGTTCCCAAGCAGCTATTAAGAACATAACATGAAGACTAAACACGCCCTGATAATAGACACCGTGGTATCTCAGAAACTCTGAAATTCGTAGAGATGGTAACTTTATTGGTGTCTCCGAAAAACAAAATCATAGCTTTCTGGTTTAGGTATTTTACGAGTCCAGTCTTTTTCACCGTTACTTGTATTCTTTCCGATCAGTGGCAACACGCGGACACACAATGATGTAAATGACACGAAGGTTGACATGAAAAAACTTGGCTAAGATTAAATCTAATGTTCAATACATTTTACTTCTCGGTCACATCCAATGGAAAGAAGTGTTACTTCAAATATTAATCATACGAGTCACTGTTGGTAATATTAATTAGGATCCGAGCAGGATTTCAATCCAAAGCGTGATTAAAATGAATTTCTCACGTCACATCATGGCTGATACTTCATGTTTTATTCAGTATTGTAGAAATTATTAGTTTACATTCCGCCATCGTTACCCTACAGTGTTATTAGGCCAGGCAAAATAAGTCAATTATTTCTCGAAATCGATGCTCCTACTTTTATCGATATGGATTTTTAATCCCGTAAAGTAGCTTCAAATACTGCCGCATTGTTTTCAATATTTATTTTCAGAGAAATTTTATTCCGCCTTTTCCCAGGTGACCGTGAACTCCATGATAGTGTTGTTGTAGGACAAGCTGTGAACTGCATGACTCCAAGGAAGACAACTCACAACACTGTAAAAACTCCATCATTTGAAATGCAGCTTCTTTACCAGAGGGCATAAATCTCCTTGTGAGTACTTCATTATGCGGCAACCTTGTTCTTGCTTCAGTGCATAGTGAATAAATGCATTCAAAGCATTGTTTATTGTTTGTTTTTCTCCGATGATATACATTTACTCAGCATTCATTGTCATTTAATTATCAAAATTGATTCGTTTATATTATTTCTATTACTTTTTGTTTCTTTTGTTAAATGCACATCTTCTTCTACTACCAAAATAACATTGAAATATATTCAGTATTCAACTCGTCATCACAATATATGTTTTAATTAATACCCAATGTCAGTGTTGTCAATTACATTATGCTATATGGCTTAGGACACAATCAGAATTAGTGGAAAATTGTACAAAAATGTTATCTCCTCTCTCAATCAAGTATAATTTTCCAAATTATAGAGAAGAATCACCGGGTGTGCTTAAAAGTACGTTTTCAGAATTTTTAAAACTAGTCTATGAGTCTATGAAACTATCTACACTCGGGAGACATGGTAGACTTACCCTGACGAATTCCCAATGGTATAAATCATAATGAATCATGGGATATCTCCAGTTTTGTGATAGAATCAAATAATTTAGAAATAACCGGGACTGGTTTCTAGAGTATGGGTCTATCATGCGGGCCTTCACGAAACAGATCCTGACACTTTTTGTACAAAATCATGCAAAATGTTACCTCTACATATCGGCAATGTCCTATAATTTTTGTCTTTATTGTAATTTGTAGTCATAAATCTTCCTGGAAACAGCCCATGTGGTTCTTTTGCAATTCACTTTGCTGGTTCCTACAGATGTTCACAACAAGATACTTATTAAAAACATTTAAGTTGTGACAAAATCAATTATATTGATTTTAGGATAGCTTAGTTTTTCAGAATATCATACAGAAAAAGCTTTTCTGATTGCTTGAAGAGTGAACTTTGGTTTTCAGATACCAAACATTCCAAGAAATTTACAGTTCTTTAAAACGTTTATAGAAAATTGTTATAAAGAAAAGTCCGGTTTCATATGCCTTTTTCCTGAAGTTCTGTTAACTCTTTTAGGTTTAAGAAAGTTTGTGAAGTTCTTTTGAGTTCAACAAAGTTTTAAATAAAACACAATTGGGACAAATTTGGGAGAATATGTACTTTTAATTGTTAAAATATATGAAAAGCGTTCCGGCGGTGCCCTATAGCTGAAAGTTGCAGTATTACAAATTACTAATAAAAAACAAGTAAATTGCAAAAAAAAAGGAATAGTAGATGAGTTTAAATTTTCAGATTAAACCAACATTACCACAATATCCTATTTTCTAACATTATTTCCATTCGTGTTATAGTGTGTATTTATTCTTCAAATATTTATTCCTAAAAAATTGTAAAATTTTTTTTTGGTTCAGCAAAGATTTACTTTCATATACAGTTCTACGTTATGGTCACTATTACGAATTTATCCATGTTATTGTTCTTTCATTGCCTTAAAAGTTTTCACCACTGTTTACAACGCACAATGTTAGCTTCTTATCGGTGTTTCTATGATGCAGAGGAGTAAAGCTGTTTATTTTAACCTTTCAGGGTGCTGAAAGTGTTTACAGGTCATTCTTTTACAATTTCCATCATTGTTTAAAAATCAAGTCACGACTGGGGTAACTGCAATTCTGGTGCAATGAATATCACAAAATAAAATTATTTACCGAGATTTGACTTGCAGCTGAACAGTTTTAAATATTTTATCAAATGGCATACAATATATATATATATATATATAATATATATATATATAATATATATATATATATATATATATATATATATATATATATATCATAACCACGCCACCGACAACACTGGGGACAACCTGAAAAACCACAGTCGAACATATATATATATATATATATATATATATATATATATATATATATATATATATATATATATATATATATGTCATTGACATATATATATATGTCATTGACATATATATATATATATATATATATATATATAATATATATATATATATATATATATATATATATATATATATATATATATGTCATTGTCATTACCAGTACTTTCTCTTGCAGTTAAACGGGTTCAAGAGAAAGTGTTAAACTTTAAAATATATGTAAGTATTATAAACTGATATTTGACAAACATTAACAATGCATTATCTGATACTTAGCAGTAGTGCATTTGTAAACACATTGCAAATAACCAGAATGTAAGAACACACCCATGCATACTCTGGTTTTCGCTTGTATATTTCCACTAACCCGTTCATGCCATATACCATAGGCAACAGATAAATTATCAACCAATTTGCAGTAGCATTATGAGCAAAAAGGACGTACAGCATAAGTTACGTCCTTTATGCACGGGTTGATTTTCTGTTTTCAATGAAATATTCTTGAATAGCATCATCATTATAGGGGTCGCAACTCAAGTTCCGTCCCAATTGCAATATCAGTTATATCGACTTTTTTTTACTCAAAATTTTCACAATAGATGCATTTCACATTCCCTAACAAAAATATATCAAAAACTCAATTTTGACCTAAACATGTGTTACGTCACACAGTGGGACATCGAAATGGCCGGCGATTGTCTTTTTTCCAAAATTCCTCCAGCTCCTCCCCCTCCCCGAAATCAAATGGCCCAACCCTTAAATCAAATAGTGGTTAGTTTTGCTAGGCTCCTACCCTTCTCGATAGCTGCGGAGAAACATCAACAGCAATGACGTATGGTTGTTGCGTCGTGACAAAGCCAAGTGTTACAAACAATGTTCCCCATAGCTTCCACATGAATTTAGAACAATGAATGTAGGATTCGGTTTCTTCTTATAGTTCTTCTTCGACCTTTATTTACATTGCGCAAAAAACACAGACTCTGGAATGTTTTGGTCTCCTGGCTGGAAGCTTTACTCTTCCTCCCAAAGACGTTTCTGACACTTACGGTGTAAATAAAACAAACTGAATTCGAATTCATGCATCAAGGATCGTGTACACAATGTGACTTTTGTCAATTTATGAGTGGAACCATACACCCGGCGTCTTCAGCTCTCACTGCACCACATGTGCAAATACTTAGGTATTTTTAAACTTTCTATTTACTTTCTTTGTTTGATTTTGACCACTTCTTGGCAATGGAATTCATTCCTACTAAGATGGATAGATGGAACTATTAATACGGATTAGAATTTGTATGGATATGACTTTGACGTCATTGTTTTCACATCTCAAATGACACTGCGTCAAGTTTGTCCAGACACCGAGTTTCGTACTAGCTTATATAGTCCGTTTTCATTGTTTCCCCCTTTACTTTCCTTCGTATACGATGACTAAAAGTGTTTCTTTGCCTGTGTCTAAACTTGAAGACAAACAGTTTGATGTATTGCCAAGGGCTATTTGTGTTGTTAGCCTTCTTGAAACGCATTCTGGAAATGTCTGACAGATCGGTTCGTTCGAAGGATGAAGCCCAAACTCCTCCTTTTCAACTATTTTTGTTGATTTCAAACACGACCATAAATATTTGTGAATGGTTTGTAACAAAAGGTCTGGCGAAATTATGTCATCTTTTTAACTTTTAATACTTATTCCCTACAGCGTATTCGCAACTATAAATATTCGCGACTGGGTGATACCTCATATCTTACAAAAGGTCTGGCGTATTTCGCGAATTCATCTCATCTTGTCACCTTCCAATAACTATTCCCTACAGGGTATTTGCGTTTGAAAAAAGGTTCTCTTTGTTTCCATGTACACATATGGTGATTCCTGTTCATTGATGTTCTTTTCACCTTCAAAGAGTCCGTCAAAATACAAAGACACTTTCCTTTACGTCAATTCTGCCGGGAATACCTAATCGGCTTTAGATTCAATGAAAAGTTGACAAGAGTTGTCCGGTACAATGAAACCATCCCCTGGTGGCAATGACATGTTGCAAAGAGACCTTCGCGGTCCAGAAGATACTGTAACAATGGACGTTTATTGTATGTTGAGAAAGTTTGGTATATCGTGCGGAAAATGAACAGACGAAGCTACGAATCCTCTAAACGAGACATCCAGACTTGTTTTAAAGAACATAGCATGTGTTGGATAACTGACTCATGTTGACGTTGAAATGAAGCCAATTCTATGTTTGTGGGTTAGTCAGCGCTATTCAAACTAGGGTTTCACCGCTCTTTGATATTTGAAATCAATGCGAGCCTGAGAAAAGCCCTGTGAATACAGCGAAATCACGGCATACCATTTGGAGGAAGGAAACAAATAATGAAAGTCATGTCACTTAAAGAGAGTCAAATCTACCGAAAACACTTAAGTAAACACATAATTCACTGTCGATGATTAAACCATACACAGTATCATTCAGGGGACGACGGTACCAGAGAAGAGTGTCTGTAAAAGCTTCTGCCGCTGACTAGAAGTTGAATTAGCGCGACGAGTGATACACTAACCGTACAAAGGTGCTAGGTGGCTAACATATTTCATTTCTATTAGTTGCAAAGGTCGTGAGGTCAACGCTGCTCCAATGTACGTTTCAGTGCTCCTAGCTTGTCCATTACGCAGGATAAATCATCTCTAAAAGCTGTATATATTTAATTTGGTCCCCCCACTTGGTGTTTCCAATTGCCCCACCCCGGGGTGCAAACAATATTTCTTCGCGCTGCAATTCCCGGGAAATTTATCAAGTAGGCCTATGTTGAAAAGTTGTTCTATATGTTACGGACATGCATGACTTATGTTTCCATAGTAATTGCCTAAATACTTTAATTAGATCGAGTAGGACGCGATTGGTTGAAAACCTGACACAAAACCGGGCTGTAAAAACTGCCCCCATAACCTTGTCATTATTGTCAATTTGATCCGTTGGGACGAAGTAAGAACAAAATGGCAACATCGTGATTTGGACGAGGAACAATAGGCTTTGTCACCTCTTAGTTGAAAGTGTTAGCAATACAATAGAAGAACCCTGCCGAGTCCATTGCTATAATATCCTGGCTTAGGAGTGATTAAAAAAAAATCAAAAACCTCGCAGTTATTCTTTGTACTTTTACAGTGACAGAATTAACCCTGTTTGGAGACTTGTACCTTGGCAGCATCCTCCGATGTCCTGACAGACCATAGCATCGGACGGGAAATGCTTTGTTAATGCCAGGAATTTCAGCGGCGAAAGGGCGACACCTTGGTCGCATTATCTCAAACGATAACACCAAGTGGAGTGAAGGATTTGTAAATGGCGTTCATTTCAAAAAAAAAGGTTGATGGCAGAAATAACCAATTAATTTGCGGATATTGGAAACCGTCTCCGGAGCGTTTGATGTAAATTAGCGTTGGGCTGGAGGTCAAATCTCTGCGTTGGCACTGTTTGTCAACAGGTAGTCGTCAGTGCGAGGCAACGCTATTACAGACCATGTCCCGGAGATAAGTGTTTGAGTGCCATTGGGTCGCCTAAAAGACCCTACTCGATCAGGGTTCTCCATGAAAGAGCCTATTCACGGACAGTGTTCGCCAGTTGAACGGTTTCTCAGCTACCTGCGAATTCCGTACCATCCATTACTTAGCAAGACGGGGTTAGCTCCTACGCGACCCCGTGCGTGAGTCACACGGGCCCGTAACGTTTGAAGAAGACAGTGTTCTTTCAACTGACACAAGCCAATGGTACGCCAGTCGACATCCAAGCGCTGATCAGTCAGGCGAACAAATTGGATGCGGTATAATACACTCCACCGAAGACTGTTTGATATATTATGCTTGTGTGGTGCAGTGTTGTGAAGGCGTGTGGCGAGAAGGAAGACGCACCTATATATCTCTGAATTGCGACAGATAGACTACATAGATCGTGATACCGTGAAGACAAGAGAGGGGTGAGCTGATAAATGGAGTTCCGCGAGATACCAGTGACTAACATGACAACGATCAAGGTTAAAATAAGTAATGAATGTGTATAGGAGGTAGAATTCACATCCTGGACTGGTGAATAGACTGACGTATCACAACAACTCAGAAAAACGTTCACACCGATCTCGGAAACCCTCTCCGCTATAAAGTGTCCGTCAAACGTGTATGAATGGATCTACCTAGCATAGTCGATGGGCACGTGCGTTCGAACTCGCCCTGGGCTGTGCCAGTCGCCAAAACTATGTAAGTATAGCATATCATAGCAGGTGATAAGCCCCGCATCGTACAAATTGATCAGTACATTATCCACGTTTTACTTCATAACGGTGGGGGATATGTAGACGCTTTCCACGTAGGCAGTTATCATGTTCATATCCAATTATCCATGAGCCAGCAGATACGAACCGACATTGATAAATAGAAATAATACACTGAGCATTCTTCCCGTAATCGTTTTCAAGGGATTACTCGATCTTTGAAATTTTTCCATTTGTCTGTGTTGGAGTGATGGCAAAGCAACCCACTGGCCTATAATAGCGTTGAAATTTTCTTTTTATAATGAATATGCTCTCAAGGGAAACCGCCTCTTAGTTGGTTTCAGGGGTTAGTTGCCAAGTGGACAATAGATTTCACCGACGATTGACCGAATCCAGGCAACGCCAAGAGTGTACAGTTTCTAATACAAAGCAATCATAGTTTTGCTGATTCCAAGCCAGCTACAGCGTGCCCGGGTCTTCTCGAACATGTTCACTTTTGTTTAAAGTCGTTTTTATTTCGCCTCATTTGACTAACTTGATAATTTATCGACAGGTATATTTCCTTCATTGTGCGTGTAACGTCTTACGTTAATGCCCGTGCAGACGGGTAATAAAAAACAACGCGTCGTACAATACGACGATACAACCCCTTGCAAACCACTCAAACCTATTATACAAAACTTGGTTATTCAGCGATGTCGCAAACTATGTCATCGCTGTGCGAAATGTTTCTCAATACCTTTACTGTCAGGCATTTAAACTAGGAATCATTTGGTAGATATTCTGTTGACAAATGACTGCAGACGCCATACGATTTATTGAACCTGCTCTAACTACACTTGTCCGTAGATCTACCAGACAAACGCAAACCTCGAGGGCTAATGGTACACCTGTCACGTGATTCGGGCCTATTAGTTTGAATTTCAGATTAATTACTACCCACAGTGGCAGAAAAACAAGCTGAGAAAGTGTCGACAAGCGACCCCGACCCTCTTTACCAACGCTAGACTAATCCTGACGTATGCAGGTCTTTCCCATTACACAAGTATACATTAAGAAAATTTATCACCAATTTTACCACTTGGCAATGTCGTCGTAAAACATCAACGCCTAAAGTTGCCAGCGGCTATACGATTTGGCAAGTAGTTCCACTTCATCGAGAAAGTGCATTTTAGTGTTGAAGGTTGGTATTTCTTCAGTTGTTCTACTAAATGCGGGAGCAATGAAAAGACCAACAAAGCCTGGGGAAACTTGAGATGGTCTATTTTCATGTCAGGCTTAGCCTCCTCGATATGCTCGGTCTATTTGACAAAGAAAATAACAACACTCTCTTAAAAAGCAAAACCCCTCCCCGTAATAGAGTAGCTTGGTGTCGACAAAGGGGCTCGTTGGAGCGATATCGTCATGAAAGTGAAGACTAACCTCCCAAACATTGTCCGTATTGTCATTGGAGAAGAGTATATCGATATTAAAAGCGAAATGAATGGAAGACCGTTATGTTGTAGTAGGGCGTCCCGAATTCAAATTGTTTCCGTTCACTATAAAATTACCGGGAACTATAACTTTAGATATTTTTCCACCATAATCATTCCGTGTACGTACCAAGGCCAGTTTCTTTAACAATAGATGTCACTCCAACCTATGCCATGTTTACAAGTCAAACACTGCCATGGGTATTTAAATATGCACTTTTGACTAGGCTTAAAAAATGCAGTTGACACAAAGGACAAAAAACGGCGAAAAGTGAAAAAAGTTACGGCCCCTTACGGCGGAATGCTAGGACTCTCTCAATCTATGGCCTGAACTTTTTGCGAAACTACTGGTCTCAGATTTCACACTCGCGAAATTTGAAAAAAAAACACAAAAAAATCATCAGAGTAAATATATTTATGAGATAGAAAATTATGTTTGTCTTTGCTCTCAGTCAATCAAGGTCATTTTCAGTTCAGTTCGGGAGAGCTTCGAGAAGGCTGCACAGAGATGCACTTAAAAAGTTCGCTAGTGAGATAGACATTCAGTACGAAGCAGTGAGTTGTCAGACTTCACTCGAAGAGTTCCTTTAAAATACCTCAAAGATATCAAGACAAAAACGGACTGAAAATAATTGCCTGAAATGTATGACGCCTGTATGTGTTGACAGTGAAATTCGAACAGTGCTTAAGAAGCGAACACCGTTGTGCTGTACGAGGCAACGAAAGGTCTCCGATTACCGCTGAATAATTGTCATGCTTTTTGAAATTGTGTCATTTGTAAAGCAGCTAGTAATGATGACACGAAAGAGAAGTAGTAGTAGGCTTAAAATTGCCGGTACGGTCCTGGTTTTCATCCATTAAAATTTGTTCTATTTGATGTTTCTCTGGAAATTCCTACCGGACTTTATTTAAACAATTTTCCAAATCAATTATGTTCCAATATTTTCAAGCAATGAACCGTTATAGCTCCGTGGTTACGTCGTTGCCTGAGGGAAAATCCATTTAGAGTAAAAATTGCCGTATACGTGGGAATCAGGAAAGCGTGTTTCTCTATTCAAATGTGATTCTTTTCCATCGGGGATTTTCTTATCTAAATCCCATGTTCTTTGATTGCTTTCTATCACATGACTTGGTCAGATTTCCATCCAGACAAGACACGACGGCTGTCGCGTTCAATATCATTCATCATGCAAAGTTAGGAAAGCTTCTCACAATTGAATGCAAATAATTGATTTCCACCTGTGATTTTTGAAAAGGTCATCCTGTCTCCACTAATAAGGTTTATTTCACCTTGATGTGATTTCATATCAGCGTCCTGTGTTGAATATGAAATGAACAAACGATCTGATAAAAGAACGGAAACACGCTGTTGTGAGAAGCTAGTGACGCTTTTCGTTCTTGCCATCAAGCATCGCGTTACTCTCACAGGCGTTTGGCACATTGCTGGGATAATAATCGTACTTAATATGCAGAATGTCTATATACGACTTGATTATTCAATAAAAGAATCACTGTACGTGATATTAGTGTAGGCCTATAGGCCTACATGTTGACTGGCATTATACACGAATGGCTATGGCTGCCTGGCTCGGGCCCGGCGAACGCACTGCATAATCATCAATGTGTAGAATGTCTACATGACTTGATAAAAAATTAATAAAGAATAACGGTACGTGATATTACTGTATATGTGAGCTAGCTTAACCGAGCGGCTGTAGAGCTCTGCAGGGCTTTGGTCCGGCTTGGGCCCGTTGTCCACCGCTGCACAGACAAGATGGAGTCTGTGCAGCGGTGGACAACGGGCCCAAGCCGGACCAAAGCCCTGCAGAGCTCTACAGCCGCTCGGTTAAGCTAGCTCACATGTACAGTAATATCACGTACCGTTATTCTTTATTAAATAATCAAGTCATGTAGACATTCTACACATTGATGATTATGCAGTGCGTTCGCCGGGCCCGAGCCAGGCAGCCATAGCCATTCGTGTATAATGCCAGTCAACATGTAGGCCTATAGGCCTACACTAATATCACGTACGGTGATTCTTTTATTGGATAATCAAGTCGTATATAGACATTCTACATATTAAATACGATTATTATCCCAGCAATGTGCCAAGCGCCTGTGGTTACTCTGGCGTCGTTCGATCAGAAACGAAAGGGCGAGTTATGGATTCGTTACCCGTAAAGCTGACTTCTAAAGCTAAATATTTAAAGCTCGCAAATATAATATGATTTCCGTTATATTTTTCCGGGTCTGGTCCCTTTTGAATATCACGGTGCGATTTCAAAGTAACACCCCTCTGTAATTTGAACATTTGGGGAGGGGATGGTAAAATTTGTTCATGCGATCGGAAACTTTAAAAGAAGATAGTGTTGTCCAAATGACATCGTCTAAATGAGTGACGTAATATTGCAGAAAGACACGATCTGAAAACTGACCGTGTGAAAGAAAGATAAAAATATCTAATCTAAGAATGAGTTCAAGGCGCATCATTCAATTTCAAATAGCAGAATTTGTATTGATGTTGCCTTCCGACTCAAAGGAAACAGCGACCACTGTAGCATCGGATTCAGTTACGAGTGCATTTGTCGAAACAGAGTTCATCATCGTCAAAGTGAATTGTACTCTCTTTGTGTTCGTCTCTCCGTTGCTGAGCTTAGAAGAATTTCGATTAAAATATTTAGCTTCGTTTGTCCGCCTTCGATGCATCGTCACGTTTTTTTCCCCGTACCAATTCCAATGGTAAACATTTGCAGTGTACATCGTTACTAGTTTCGATCAAGTTGAATAGAATCAATTGAAGATCTGCCAATTCTGTCTTTACTCTGTTAATGAATAGCTCTTCATCAAATTTATCACAACGGACAAAAGAGACTGGGAAATTGGAAAATAGAGAAGGCCATTTGCAAGAATCGATGTTTGCATAATTTTCTTTTTTAGAAATAGCACACAATCGATCATCATCTTGATACGATTGTGTATCTCCAAGAAGTATCAATCATTATTATAATTAATATCTTACGTGACGTCGTCCACGCATTTAAGCGTAGTCTCGCGATAATCCGACGACAGTAATCGTAAACAAGCAAATCGATTGATTGAAAAGAAAATAATTATCTAAATGCACCGTGTTGACGACCACGGTTACGCCTGAAAAGAGTTGAGAAAAAAATGGCGGCTTTATGCAATTGCGTTCAGTCATGAAGAGTTTGGTTATTTGCCAGTAATTATTTTTACGACAGATATGAAATAGGTATTAAAGTCCATCGTGTTCATCGTTAGGGGGTTACGAGGGCGCCATGGTTAGTCTCGGAGCCGTGCGACGACAGGTAAGACGCATACACACGGGCACAGAGTTGCCCGTAACCCGTTACAACCCTCTTGTGTCGACTCGACTCGTCCCTTCAAACCTCCATGTCCACCCTGACCTATTCCGTTGTCCATTATGTGGTCAAAGATATAACTGTTTCGAGTCGATTCGTCTCCATGCAGATCAAGTAAATATTGAAAGTCAACAAAACTTGGCTATACAGCCAGGCCCGTTTGATAAAGAGAACGTCGCTGATTGATTACGAAACAATATAATCTATTGTCTGTGTACAAACTTACATAACCGATCAAATATATTAGGCTTAGTACAGGGCAGGTACTAACTCGACCGGTTCGGCCCCTTCACTCCCCAAAAACCTCGTTATTGTCTTCACCAATGGACCTTTCGCTTCGAAGAAGTTTAGCGTATTCGGACAAAGTCCCGGGCGTCATTCCGTCCGGCCAGTTGCAATGCAACTTTGCCTTTTTTCGTACAATGTCTTTCTTCGCAGAATTTTCAAGTACCGACATTTGAGCTTTCAACAGTTATTTCTATACAGACACACTGTCTTTATGCATAGACCCTTGGTAACAGACTACATACGTCACACAGAATCCCTTCCCGGTATAACTGGGCACAATATTCTACAGAAGCTACTTAACTGTATCTTTAAAAACCATCCAACAAAAATTACAGCCCTTATTGAAATATTAGCAAGCACTATCGCAGAGTTAGCTATATTCCGGCAATAAGATATAAGGCCGAGCAAAATGGAGGCACTCAACTGATTTAAATGTTACTGCACGCAATGTTCTCCTCAGTGCATTGTGTACAACTTCAGAGAGACGTCATGCAAATTCATTCGGACTTTTTATCGACAAAGATGATACACCCAGGGTCACCTAATATTTGGTTTTAGCCACAGTCAGGAAACGTGGTTGATCGAGGAAGAAATCTTGTTTTTGGTGATGATAATGGCGGCTCAGGTAGAATGCGCCTCAGGGACAGACATTGGAACTCTCAAACTTTTACAATTCGTAAGTTCTATTCTCCCACATGTAGGGCTCACTTTAAAGCTCCTGATGTTAGGCAAATTTTCATCGTTTTAGCTTTTCGAAAATCGAAAAATTTAGTATTTTTCTCCATACGCATAAGGATGGCGGTAATTTTGAATGCCAAATATCGATAAATACTGAGTATTTTGTTTCTCGAACCAAAATTTGCGCGGTGTCCCCCGATTTTTATTCTTGATTTTGAAAGAGAATGTTTGAAAGATTCGTTTAGGAAAGTTTGAGTAAAAGTTTAAGTCTTTCACTTTCGAAGAGCATTCTACCTTAATGGTGTCGACGTACACACTTTCACATCAAAGTCCTTAAAGGGAGGAGGTCGTCAGAACTGCGCCTGTGTGACTTTAGGCTGCGTTCACGAAAAATGGCTAGGGGTTGGAGGAATTCAGGGGGATTCGAAAATTTTTAGGGTTAGTAGAGGGGGACTTGAAAAATTTGCTCTGCCTGTCGGGGGGACTTGAAAATTTTTTGGTTCCCTTTTACGTTTTCCATTTTCTAATTCCAAGTTTTTGTAGGTAATTCAATGAAAAATGAATACCATTTTTATGTCATCCAATTGTTGTAATGTTTGTAATAGTTTAACAAAATCAAGAACCATTTTGTCACATTTCATGACTTTTATCTCGAAAAAATCTAAACATTGATGATTTGTCGTAAAAAAAACAAACTTGAGCCTAGTAACACGTCAACATAGCTGCATCATTTAAAAATTATGATATTCATTATGACAAATATATTTCAACTTTCATCAATCGCCAACGTCTCTTGGTTGCATCGTTTACATTATGACTCTTTAGAGTAGTTCCGATGATACCTCCCTTTAATTAGTGGATAAGATACTTAAATTAGTGCAAGAAAAGACTGGCTAAAACATCATTTACAAGTTGAGGGCAACATTCTTCCAAAAGTAGCATTTTCGGTGTTGTGTTATTGTACCCAACAACACAATCACTCTGATAATACAATTGTAAAGTTAGACTTTCGCTGCCTCGGCAACAGATATTCGTACTTACAAACTTTAATGCACTTTTGTTCTACCACTAGAGGGGGCTCATTTTTGAAGCTCGTGGAGTAATAAAATTTTCACCGGCTTATTTTGTTGAAAATCGACAAATTTTACTTCCTTCATAGAGTTACTATACGGATCGCAGCCGTTTTAATTCCAAGTGTCGGTGAATATTTGGTCAAATTGGTCAAAAACCCACGTCACCGCATCATTTTTGGAAATACTTCCAGCCTATAATTGTCATTGGCCTTTGTCATGCAATCTGCGATTTTTTTATTTTAGAAGAGGATCAACAGGTTTTGTAATTGTCTAAACTTATCCGCTGGAGCTAAAATAAGTAAATTTATTTAACAATGATTTACTAGATAAAATTGACGATGTTACAGATCAAAAAAAAAATCTTTGTTCCCCAAACTTTACAATTAATCCTTTGAAATAGTCAAATCATAACTTGCAGTGCTATAAAGAAGAAAACAATATGATTTTAGCAGTATTGATTTTCAAATAACATCAGCTGAGTTGCTTTGATTTTTTATTGACAAGTTCTAAACTTTCATTTTAACATCAATTTTAACATTTAATATGTATCTTTAGGTATTAATGGGATGTTGATTTTTTCCCATTGCCAAGGGTCCCTACAAAATGTTTTGAAATGTCGAAAGCGTCACCGTTGAAATATTTTCTTCGCAGCGCCCTCAACCTTCACGTTTCGCCTCGTCCATTATTTTGAAAAGAAAGCTACAGTGCAAAATGTTTACCCGTTTCTTACAAAAGTTGTACGATGGTCTGGCAATGCTACGTGGCTCTTCTTAGATTTGTCAGAGGTGTATTCATCCTAACAATCATTCGATTCTACATTTATACGCCGAAACTGAACATCTGGTCCCGTTGTTTTTTCAAGGCTTGAAAATAGTACGCCACTAAAATGTGCGTGCGTCGCTAAGCTCGTGCCAGTTGGTGCATGACGTCACAAGTGTTCATAATTACTGCGCAAAACCTATAAGAAATTAATTAACGGGACTGACTAAGCATTTCTATCAATCAGACTAATTGGTCACGGTGACTTGACGTATATGTACTTTCGGATTCCCGTTATCGCATTAAAATGTCGTTTGGCGAAATGTGTACAGTGCCTTTCGCGAAAAGTGATCAATTTCACAGTAATGCATCGCTTAAAGAGAGGCTGTTGGAATTCTGCTCGAAAGTTGCCAGGGACCCCCACGACCAAGGTAAACACTGTATTAAGGGTACGTTGGCGATTGATGAAAGTTAAAACATGTTGTTAACAATGAATATCGTAAAATTTAAATGTTGCAGCTATGTTGACCTGATGCATCTAGATATCATGCATGAAATACATTGTTTGTAAACAAGAAAGTCGCACACGCGCAGTTCTGATGACTGCCTTCCTTAATACACTGTTGCGAAATGGAAATATAATGACTTTTCTCGTGAAAATAGTGTGTAACACGATTGGAACTAATTTGGAATAATTGGATGGGGAAGTAACATTTTTGAGAAATTTGAAAAATATGAAAATCCAATTATCCCAAATTAGTTCCAATCGTGCTGTGTACTTATTAAAATATTGATTATTGTAATCCTAAGCAACAAGTCTCTGTCCTTTCAAATTATTGTGTTATTTCTAGTCCATGTGAGCAACTATTAATGTCGTTCTGTTCACTGAAACATGCTTAATTGGCAGTCATCTGATCTCTATACTCTCCTTGTTTGTAGATATACCAATAAATGATTCGATAAAATAATTTATAGTACATACCAGAAATTATGTCATCTGCATATTTACATACGTGTATAACGCAAGATGAGGGTAGAACTCTGAGGAATAATAATTCAAAATGTTTCAGTAATCAGAGCAAAAGAAAACAATTCTCATGCGCAAATAACCTCAAAAGATGATGACTTTTTCCTTTGAAGTAGGATAAGAGATTACGATATTATGAATGAGTGCGCGCTAATTTCGTCAGAAGATGTCTCACTGAAATGTCGACTCAGAGTCTACGAACATAAATTCAATGTTATGATTTTTATATATCGAATTGTCGCAGCTGTCGCAACAATATTTAATATATTTCAATGCCTATCACCTTTAGTCCCACTACCGAGTGCTCGATAAGCAATTTGGGCGTACACGTCAAGCGTATAGTCTGCCCGGTAAATGGCGCCACCAAGAGTTCACCAGCCAAGTCGGTTACCACAGCGACGGCCAACTGTTTACGTCTGCCATGTGGTTTACTGAGTCAAGATAACTGTCGAAGAATTACAACATTATGAGCATTCGGCGAAATCAACACAGATCACAGTGTAGTTAATTATCTACCTATTTCAATTACTTTATTATTTACGATAGTAGATACAGTGCTGATGAAAGCAAAAGTTTACGACATGATAAAGAAAAATTGTTGTGCAGTCATCACAAGTACGTGAAATTTAGCAAGGTCAAATGAGTAGCTACTGGCCCGTGGCTAGGTCGACCTACTTTGATCAAGGTATCAGTGATAGTATTTTACGTACGTGGCTTGGCAAGACATTGAATGACTTTGAGACATAAAAGCAATTAATTATAGGTTATCACAAAACAAGTCTCGAATACGCATGTCGATTTTTTCGACAGTTAAATGGCCATTAAGTTTCATTATACCGCTGAAATAAATTGAAAACAAACTCATTGACGGTTAGAGGGTCATGCGTATCCTGTAAGCCCAATTACTTATTATGATTATTTTCAAAATGATCATTTATAACCCGTAAGGTCCTGTAAAATGTATAATAAAACATGTTAAATGTTTATGGAAAAACTGAAACAAAACGGTATGATTTTTTAATACAATTGGCTTTGAACTGGAACAGCAACCACCAGGTGTACAAATATCAAAACTTCATAACCCTTGACAAGGTACTTCGCCACTCCCATTCGCCAATGGCAATTAATTAGAGCCACGCGGGGACCATCTCCAAATAACGGAATATCCTATAGCGACGGCCTTAGACCGTAATATTGTTGTCTTGAAAGGTGGTCGGTGAATTGGCGTGATTGGTAGCTATGAGCATCAATAGAAAGCCCTTTGATTCTCATGGCACGTTCTTTTACCGTAACTAAGGCATGTTCAGTCAATGGTGCTGACCCCGGCCTTAGTTGACATCCACTTATGCCGAGTTTCTCGACTTGAAACTAGGGGTCGAGTCATGAATAAAATACAGATCTTCGGAGACTGATGTCGCGCATGTGCCACTAACGGAGACGATTTCGTCTTGCTATTGACAGAAAAGCTTAGGCACAATCGGGAAGACAATACCCTAGATGTAATAATAGCATTGTGGGTAGTGATCAACATAGAGCTTTTGTCTGGCCTGAAACGATTATTGAACCAAGGCAGGAAAAAGAGAGAGCTATTTGTACACAATCAACGCGACTTCGCAGGTATTATGTAGAGCTTATAGGAAAGACTCCACGTCGCTAACGTGCTGTTGATTTTCATTCCGATCACACTTCTGCGGGTGATCGAGTGGTGCTGAGTGTCATCCTGAAAAAGCTCGTTCAGATCCACGTAACAGTAGGGAGACAGCCAATGCTGAGGGTCGTTCGACACAGACTCTCTGACAAATTGTCGATTTGTAAGCAAAGCTGACTCGGCTGTGCAGAAACGATGATTACTTCAACGGACTGTTGCATGTATTATTCAGCGCGTTTGACCAGGCACTCGTCGGAGAACGTTTAAAACTCGAGACAACACTCGCGATGTGATTCGGAATATAGGCCTGGTCGTCGAATGAATTCTCTTATAGTAACACCACGCCGCGACTCGGGTTTAATCAGCCGCTAATTATGGCCCACACTCGGTAACAATGTCATTCCAGCTCGAAGTCTCCGGGACAACCAGAGGAATTGTGATATTTGAAATGATGTCGATGAAATATGTCGATGTCCATGCTGATCCCCGAAAAGCTCTTTGAACACGTTTCGCCAAGGGTATTTATCCGACACGTCGGTGTTTGCAGTCTATGTCAACAGTAACAACCGCTATTTCATACAGGTGAGCCGTTCATTGTGGTAAGTCAACCAAAAAAATGGCTGCTTATCTCAGTGAAGAGGTGCTCACGCCTAAACAGTTGAAGAGAAAAATTTACGGAAAAACTTCTGTGGTCCGTATCAAGGGTAACAGTAATATGCCCGGCATAACTTACACGTCACGTGAAGGACAAAATAATTTATTTCACAGGTTGTCGAGGCCTGACAAAGTGCCCAGGGCCAAAGGACTCAGCCATGGAGACGGCCAGAGAAAACCGTATGACGATAACAGCGCCAGGCTTATCACAGGATATTTCCCACCGCCGATCCGTGATACAGGCACGCCGTCACGAAGACCGCTTCTGTCGACCCAGTCTTGCCCTGCGGACATAGAAGCCAGCGAACTGAGGACTTACTCGATTGTGAATGACAGTCGACAAGTTGAAAGCCTCGAATCGCTGAGAATGAGACAGCGAAAAAGAACCGGGCGGCGAGAGAGACCGTCTCTGCTGTCGAGGCTCTCCGAAGAAGCGAAGGAGGTGATGAAAGAAATTCGCGAAGAAATGGAACGTGAGAAACGAGAGAAGGAGGCAAATATCACGGCCATTTTTGAAAGCGCCAGAACACACAAAACGACAGAGGAAATCAGTATGGGCAATTTTGAGGATGATATTAATATCGAGTCAGTCGGCAGTGTGGATGAACGTCTACACGATTTAGAAAGACCGACTAGTGACGCAAAACGGCACAAAATATCCATAGTCAGCAGCACTGGCAGCGCCACGAACAGCTTGACCACTGAGTCACGATCGACGTTTACGGACAGTGAACGGGAAATTAACGGCAGTACGGGCGATGACAGAACATCCACGCCACCGGAATCGGTTCCACCCGGGACTATTAGTCGCGTAAGTCTTGTGAACGACGCCATAATTGAGGAGGAGGAATATGCTTTGGATTTTAATGTTCGCAGAAATAAATTCATTAAAGTACAAGCCACTCCTCTGGTACGGTTATCAACAAAAACACGTTCGCCGAGGCCGGCCAAATTAGATCAAAAACATCCTGTGAAATTTTTCCAGAACTCCAACGGTACCCTGTACAGCAAAAGACAAAGACTGATGAAACGACAGGATTACTGTGATATCAGTTGCTCTCAATCAGGGGAATACAATGAGACCAGATCGTATAGGAAAACACCGCCAATACCTTTACATGTACTCAAGAAAATCAAACAGGTGGAAGAAAATGAGGCGGAACAGAACTCGCCGCCTCCGCCACCTCCGAAGCCGACGCCGAGACTGTACAAGGAAAGGTCTTTTCAAGTTACAGGTCCCGGCTACGACATAAGGTACCACCAGCCACTTTACTACAACTACCATCCAGAGTTGAACCCTTTGGAGAAAAAACTGCAGACCGAATCAGTCGAAAAGTGCAGAGCTTGGCTCGACAAATGGGTGATCTCTGAGTAACGGTGGGAGACTTGCAATGTTTTGAGAATGTGTGGACTTTGATTGCGCTAAATTGATTTTATCTCAGTACTGTTTACTTTTTATGATGTTGGTAGATCAATTGTTGCAATGTAATATTCCGTTTATTGAGTTTACCAGGAATTGCCCAGGTCACAGTACTCGAAAACAACCCCCTAATACTGTAGGATTTTCTGAAAAAAAATATACGCTTCATTTTTGTTTCACTGCACGTACAGCATTTGTTCTACTATCCTCTGCTTTTGTTGTCGGAATTCTTTGGATATCAGTGACGCAGCTTAGAAACTGATTTAACCACAGGCACTTAGATTTAACTCCGACCAGGGTTAATGCTTTAATATATTTGGATACGATTAAAGCCAAGTTTAATCTCCAGTACCCTATCAATGACGATAAATGTTCAGCGACCTTGCAAACAGTTTGCACGCAGGCGCAGTCTGTCACAAATAAAAAATGGTACCGATGCAAGAAACCGTGACAATGCACAGAGGAGAAGTTTTCGTCTGAGTTTAATACGTTAGGATTGCCGTTGGCAAGACAATGTGGTTGTTAAGACCTTGTATCTGCAAATTTGGTACTTGAATACGAACAAAAGAAGATATACTTCGTTACCCTGGCGACAGTTGATTTAACGATACATAGTACACAACGTAAAACACATGTCACTAGAAGAAGTTTTATCTTTTACTTCACTTAAAACGAATCCCAATAAGAGGTCCTAGTGCTTTTCACACTCCAGAGGGGAGTTATTGCTCCTAGACAAGGTATTTCTGATTTTTTGATTAGTTCAGGAACCGGAAGAAACTTTACAAAACTTTCATGATATTTCACGAAACAGATCTGATTCCGTCCATTTACTAAGCCAGGGACCAGTCCGTTCTTTCATTTACACAACATTCTCTGCGTGTTTTGCATGTTACGCCTCCTCGAGGCGAGAAGGCCAAACACACAGTCAAGTGGATGGGTCAATATCCAAAGACCAAAATCAATTCATTCTCAAATCAGTTCTCCGCCCAATTATAGGCCATCGTCCGCGAAGGCCAAAGCACAAATTCGCTGCAAATATACTTATGCAGCATATAAGCTATCGTGACATATATAGAGATGTCGCTCTTTGATTCGTAATTCAACATATCATGTTTATAAAAAAAACCAAAACTTATACATTTACATTGTTAAAAGTGGGTAGCAAAACAAATCTTAAAATCTTCATAATATAGTGTTAAGATTTTTAAGACAAAAAATTTTTGCCAAACTTCACTCTTTTATTCTGTACAAAATTCACAAACTTACTGATATATATATTCTTTCACTTTATTTTAAATATAATTTACATTCTTGAAAAGTTTTCTCATGCTGTTGGTGTTATAATCAACGGGATATGTGGACCTGGTTATCGTTTTCACAAGAAATGTATCGATAAATTTTAGTGTATACATATATTTTTAAATGACTCAGCCCTAAAAACACATCTATCAATGTCCAATATTCGCAAACTATCGAAATTACGATGAAATCAGGTGTTACCCTTCTCTATTCACCAACAAAAAAATTTCGGTGAGAAGAATTTATTTTGCAAGCTATTGAGCATGTTTTGAAAATGACTCCAACAAAAACATCGGATAAATTCGAAAATATGAGTCACTGCTGGTGAATAAAGAAGGGATGTTACATCAACAGTTTTTTCGTACTATCAGAAAATAGTAATTGGAGGTGAGTAAGGTGAGAAGGTGATATATACGAATGTTATGTAATGTGCAGCTATACGAGGCTTTAAGTTGAAGTACATTTTGTGAGCACCTACGTACTCATACTATACGATGTAAAAAAATCCCTAGCAGTGAGAATGTTTACACACCATTATGATAGGTGGTATTTCTTACAGACATGTCTTTGATTATTGAGCATTTTGTACACTTAAATACTTAAATACTAAACTTAAACAAATATCTTGCTTTTCATACATGTGATTTCAGTGTATGATAAGATAAAAGCTATTCTGTCATCACTAAGATCAAAATGTCACAGAGGCTTTTATTGTGCTGTTAAGTTTACGACACATTCGAGAGTTTCTTGGTCAAAACAGCGCATGAAGACAGAGCAACTGGTCGGTGTTCTCGTCACCAAACAAAGTCATAATTTTTGGTACATGTTTGTTTTGAATATTTCAAAAGAACTGCTTGAAATACGATATTACACATATCACAAACAAAAATGTTCTATCTTCCAAACTTTTACACAATGATAGAGAATTTATGTTAATATTTAGTACATGAAGTTGGCATTACATTTTTTATCAAAATGTGTCAGGTATTTTATTGCTCGCCCACTTTGTTAAATTTTTTATCGATGCTTTTCAATTCACTTCAAAGGATCAAAACAAGACGGAACATAATTTATCCACCGATGTGAATTTTTTATAATAACTATGTCTATGTCAGGAATTTCACCATCTTGTAGTTTTCTGCATGATTTCCGCGAGACTGCATTGCCATGACAACAGAACAGACATGCCAAGACAGTTGGGTAATGCTAACGTTTTGAACTGTTCAAATATTTTTGTAGACAGCGCTATATACGAACAGTCCTCCAGGGAATGTGGCATGAAGGAATTTTATGTTGAGAACTCCATAAGGTGTAATTTTATGTGTTTTCATTATTTTTGTTCTATTTATAATATACAGTTTCTTGATCCATTCTCGAAATTATGTAAATATGCCCAAAGCTCAACTTTTCGAATGACTGAACTGTGAAACTGTTTTGCCGACTGGAATTCAAATTTCAACAATATCATATTGCATGTTACAGATAACGTCTTTTGTCGGAAAGGCTGTTCCTTTGTCTTTCAACGTACTCTAGAGAGTGCAGAAGACGATTTTACTTGTTTACTATGACGAAAATAATGAAAACATTTTTACAAGTTACAGCTGTCGTCCCTTTTGTTCATTTAATGCGAAAGAGGAGCCAGAATGGTTTGCATAACATCACGTGTTCTCGGATCAATGTCCACGAGATTTTACGAGAAATTCCTATTATGTTTTAAATGGCCAGTACTTGTAACTTCTGATGTCCTTTTCACTATTTTTTATTTTAATGTCAACTACAGTTTCTTGCTCTACTCACCAAAGCATGTCGAGATACGCAGTATTCATAGTATAAACTCAGTCTGTATATGTGTAGACTGCATTGTTATAGTGGATCAATGAATTTTGGTTCGGACTAGAATTCAAATGTAAACAATTACAGTGTATTCAACATGTATAGACGCTGTGCTGGCGAGCTAAATAGTTGGTGTCTCAATATACTTTGGGGAGTAGAACATGAACTTGCAATTGACATACGAAGCAGAAATAGTGAAAACAATCATCCAAAGTTACAGCCACTTGCCCTTTCACTCAAAAGTTTAAACCACAGTAATAACTGTTGTGGTAATTGTCAGAGGTTTAAACTGTCGTTGCCTAGCTCCACTTCGTAGAAGCAAAACACGAAACGTCAGATGTACCCTTGGGTAATGATAGTTATCCATTCTCTCAGTAATTTTACACAAACGAAGAACTCACCAAGGAACACTGTACGATATCATGTGGTCTGTGGTCTCTGACCTGACCTTCCTGACATTTTTCAAATAAATTATTTTTGTGTCTTTTGGAGACAAGCTACTGGTTTGTCTACTAGAGTCTGTCCAAACCAATACCAATAACATCAACGGAGTTACTGTGGTGTCGATGAGTTGTTGCCAAAGTCTCTCTCTCTCTCTCTCTCTCTCTCTCTCTCTCTCTCTCTCTCTCTCTCTCTCTCTCTCTTGGAAATGTAAATATCAAAATTATGTGGTTTTATTTTCAAAACTGCTGAGCTCTGTTACGTTCAACAAATACAATGTGAATATGTTTGCAAAATTTTGTAATATTTAAATAGCTTGTCAAAGCGGTTTGTCTTGTACCTTACTGGCACATACTCACTCTTGCATATGCAACAATTGTAAAAGAAAATTAAATTCTACATTACTTAAATCACCGCTGGGTTTGTATAAGCGTTATTTGTCTTGTACGATGTAAGTTTTATCCTACTTTGAAATATGTTGATGAATTCTCCGTCCCGCGCTACCACAACAATGGACCGTCGAATTTGAATCCCTTGCTTGAGAAATGTACATATTGGTAGCAGATATCGTGTTAAACCTATTGGCTATTGTTGATTTCCATTGTTACGGTGAGATCGTTGATACAAGTTGAACTAAATCTGCACCGAGTTGCTAGCTTTTGAATGATGAGATGGGAATTCTAGTTAATTAGAGCGGGGGAGACACGGTCATGTCTGTCCACAGATCAGCCAACAACGCCTGCTGTGCAAATACTCACCTTCTATTGTTAGTGCTAGCTTTAATTTTGTGACTGTATCCAGCTTGAAAAAATGCCAAGTTGCCTTTGGCAAAACAGACTCTGAACACAATTGGTACAAGTACTACCTACAGACCACTGATTTAAGGCGATCGTATCGAAGTGTCTTGACGTGGGATTGTAAGCTTACAGTTGGATCCAAACTTACCGATAAAAAACCTGAAATTCAGTTTCAATGGTACACCGTTAAGTATGTACTCAATACTTTCTTCGACCGAATGCATTTGTAGAGGAAGAATTCTCTCAGTCCAGTAGCCAGAGACAAACAGAACAATACAGAGTAATTATAGGATTAAACCAAGCAAGCACTTGAGTCGAGCTTTTTTTAATCCGCGGGTCGCTAACACAACAAACCTGCTATATTCTACTGAGGAAACAACAATATATGCACTGAAGTAAAGATTACGATGAGTTCATTCCGTTACTCGATGAGTGAGATGTCATTCTATCGCAGGCTTGCTGAGTCAGTAACTATAGGAAGACCATGCCGGTACCCGTGTAGAGATATATGTAATGCTAAATCGATGTACACTCCGTACAAAAACATCAAAGATTGAGTTTCCAAGTGTTATGATAAATATAATATCTGTAAGTCTAAACATTCATGCAGTTCTGAAATTAAAGTTTTTTTCCGCTGAACTTCCAGTTCCACTTCACATCAATACAGAGAACAAAGGAAATGGAATAATTCTCCATGGATAACTTTCATTAATGTTTGTTTTGAAGGACATTACCAATACAGGCAGAACTTGAAAGTGTTGTAAATTCCTGTTTGATCACATCATGTATGTACACTGAGAATGGTGTCAGAGGTAATGACCCGTAATTGTGGCAACGTTACAGTGTGGATGACGTCATTCAGAGCTTAAAAACAATTCAAATTAATTAAGGAACTATTGACGGCTCACTGGCCCACGCAATGGCCATTATTTTCTCTCTGGCCCACGCAATGGCCATTATTTTCTCTCTTTTGCATTCCGAAAGTGATGTCGCTGTCACAATTGCTGATCTTGTTAATGTGACAACAGTTTTGTTTGATTTGTTTCTTTCTGTTAAGAAAACTGGATGAATTCGAGTGCTACTGACTCTTACAACAGTTTACATACATTTGTTTGATCTGTCTGATAAATACAGTAATATTATATCGATTGGAGATGACAGTGAATAAAATTTGTGTGTGTTTGAGTTGAGTGTAAACAGATACTTGTTAAAACAAAGTCGGCTGGTGGTATCTTCCCTGCCAGGCACAACAAACGCATAGCATAGTGACAATATTTATGGTAAGTATACTGGGTATAAGAAGATTTCAAGTACCGCTCTAAAGAAGAAAGCGTAAATACAAGGCAGATATCTCGTGTAAACGCTTCTACTGCTTGGCAACCTCTACCAGTGAGTCATCGCAGAGCGTCGTGAAAACCGGTTGACCGCTATCGTTCTTTGTTTTACGTGTATCACCAGGACAGCAATAGCAGCGGAAATTTGTCCAGTTAAACAGCGCCGTAGGAAGTGACTATCTTAGGTGTTTACTTGTCGTCAATTGTTTCCGGAATGTGTCTTTTGTTCAGATGCTATTAATGAGGCTTCGTTCGAAGTCAGATAATTAGAATATTGAGAAGGAGATTTTTATCTCTCACAATTTGCTCGGTAGGGTGACACTCTTGTTTTGGTTCACCATTTAAGGTAGAATGCGCCTCGGGGACAGTTAGTCGGACTCTCGAATTTCTACAATTCTTTTCTAATCTATACTTGTGGGGGCTCATTTTAAAGCTCTTGGAGAAAGAAAAACTTTCACCGTCTAAGTTTTTCGAAAATCCAAAAAATAATTTTTCCCCATAACACAGGAATGGCGGCCATTTTGAATTTTAAATGTCGCGAAATGTTAGGTAATTTGATTTGCTAGTTCCAAACTTTGCACGTTGACCCCAGATTTTTATTGTTGATTTAGTAAGAGAACGGTTGAAAGTCTCATTTAGGAAAATTTTAGCAAAAGTTTAAGGCTTTCACTTTCGAGGCGCATACTACCTTAAGTGCGTCGATGAGAACTTTTACATTTGCATGTACGCTGAATTTCTCCCTTGAGTTGCAACCTAGTACATTCAGTGAAGTAAGTTTCCTATAACAACTAACCAACCTTGTGTTTCTTTGTCGTGCCCTGCAATTATCCCCTTTCTCAGTCTATATATGTCCAATCCGAGTATTGATTTCCTTTATTCAGCTGCCCTCTTGGCGTCTCTATACTTTTAACTGCATGTTGTCAAACAATATATTCCTTCCTCCCACCAATTTTTCCCCACCCTGCCTACCCCCTTCTTCCTCAGTGCATTGGCCTGAGTACGTGTACATTAGCATAGACTTGCCCCAACATTTATTTGCCGCTTGTCATACTTGCTAAGTACAGTTTATTTTCAAACATGGCTGTCTTTCAGACCTGGTTGAGGGACTGTGTTATTATACTCACTACTACTTCACAGTTGTCAACGCTGAGTATTACGCGTGCAGGAATGAGCCTTAAACTCGAATTAAATATAACCATAAATGCGACACAGGTGTAATAATTAATGGCCTTGCAGTATATCATGATATAAAGACTTCATATCATGATTAGGATCGTCGGAAAAATTCACGCCGATATAAATCATGGTGTTTCTTTGATATATGGACAATAGGCAGCGACGATCGATATTCTGAATTAGCATAGCGTGCGAGGATTAGTTTAGCTGTCTGGAGAGACACAAATACGTGTAAATATGTATGGGGTCATTTAAAAAGTTCAACAACAATTGCAGCGGTAACGATCAAAATAACAGTAATTGTGGATGACATAGTGTACACAGATGACGAAAGTGGTGGCGCCGATTTTGTTTCCATGACTACCATTGTGGCCATCTGTGCCTGTTTTCTGACAAGGGTGATGATATTGATTAAATGATACAAAATCTCAAAAGTTGTTTCAAAGAATTTCTCGGGAGTTAATAGAAGTGATTAGAATATATGTTCCGATGGTTCACCATTTTGAACTTACGATATTCATGTGGAAACCCTTTTTTAAGAATGGTGATACACGTAACACTTGTTGTCGTGCGTGCTAGTAGGCCTATATTTAATGCGTTACCGGATGCAGACATTGATTTTCGAATAAGCTGATCAGAAAATTGCAGAATTTCAGAAACCAGAATGACGTATTAGTGACGTCAGGAACCACAGCAGTTGCACAAAGCCAGTTGTATCGTGTTCCCTATACAGGTTATAGTCTATCATGTGATGCAATAGATTTATCTGTGACGTAAGTATACTTCGGTTAACGCCCTTACGTCTCTGCTGGACAATGGAAAGAATTTGTGCCTTTAAACACTAGTGGCAATCAGCAAAAAGATTCTGCTTTTTTCCAACACTGCTTCAAAAAATCTATTCATGTGAGCAATGCGTGAATACTAGACGCGGTGAGAATGTACGGTCGCTTGTGGATAGGTACACGGCGAACGCCCCTGATGAACGCCCCGCTGACGTTCACCGTGCAACTGAATCACGAGCGACTGTGAGATGCGAGAACCGAGGAAATCGTTCTAGTTGCCTGTCCAATGGAAAGTGCAAGGGTTTCATGTGTAAATAGTAAAGTTTACCGAAAGCACAGACCAAAGAAAGAGAGCGTCTATGACAAAAGTAACACTTTGTAAACTCATTATGTCTCGACGATGAATGTGGTTACGAAGAGACGACGACGACAACGATGATGATGATGATGATGATGATGATGATGATGATTATGATAGAAATGAAAATCACGATTGTAATTAAGAGTTTAAATAAGTATCGGGTTCAAAGTGTAAACCTTGGAAAATCATTGACCCGAACGTATAGTAGCTGTAACGTTTGATGATGTTTTCAACACGTCTGGTTTGTATGTTCACTACAGTTTCTTGTTCTACTCCCTAAACCATGTTGAGATACACAGAATTCAGCTTTGTCAACTGTACATGTTTAAACTGCATTGTTATTGTTGACAAGTGAATTCTGGTCTGGACTGGAATTTGAATGTAAATACAGTAGTAACAGTGTATTTTACGGGTAGAGACGCTGTGTTGGCACGCTACATAGAGTGTGTTGGGAGTGGAACATGAACTTGAAATTGAATTTAAAAAACAAAAATACATGGGAGCATTATTAAAAAATACAGCTACTGGCCCTTTAATATGAGTATTCACTCCAAGCAACATGCCGATTCTAATGTGTATTAATATAGACCGTTTTGATACCTTTAGGCCTATATTAAATTTTCCTCAGCTGTTTATCCTTAACGTTTCGTTATCTTCTCAGATGTTTCATGAAGTAGATTCATACTTCTGTTTTTTCTCTTAATTCTTATCTTTATCTTTAATATTCTATAAAAGGTGATTTTTCTTCACAGATCCATTTTCCATTAAAATCTAAGTTCATTAATCCAACTCTCTAATACCGTATTTGTCTTCCTTTTAATATATAAAAATTACTGGTAAAAGTAATTGTGACAATATTAGGAAATTAAGGTTAAGATGAATTCCATTTAAATTCAAATTGAAGTAAAAGACGAATGTCTGAACAAATAAATTGTTTATAACATTTCTCACCGGTTTATTAAAACAATCGCCGCGCAAATCTTCATCAGAATATGCGCAGATTTAATGGTTTTTAATTTTTATTTAGTTTTGAATGTATGAATTTTTTGATTCACTTAAGATTCAAAGAAATTTGACTTTGCCGAGTCTCTTTATTCCGCCAAATATTACTCCGAATTCAATTTGTTTTGTTGAGAAAAGTTTGCGCTGAACACGCACAGGAAAATAAACAAACTGGCCATAGTGTCTGGGAATATCATAACTGGTCTGGATCGAAGGGAAACGTGTGCTGTTTGTTTTCGTCGGAGAAAAGAAAATCGATAAATGTCACTGCATGAGAGCCTGAAGCGAAATTCCACTGAAGCTTGTTTATTTAGTTGTATTTCTGAATAACTAGGGGGTGTTGATTATGAAAAGACGGAGTATTATTCCCTGGATTGCAAGATGAAAAAACGCAGGAAAAAATCATCAATCTCGACCCTTGGGTCGACCGAAGATAAATCCCCGTGACAGTAAATAAGCTGATTTTGTCCTTCGGAAACATGAATCCAAACCGATCAATTTTATTTTGTTCAGGGATTTTCTCCCCTTTTGATATCCACACACGCCAGTGACGTCATCCTGTCAGCGATGTGGGGGCGTAATTACAACTTGATTTAGAGCAATCTGTCCGTAAGATCTGCTTTTCGTGAGTAATCTTCATCAAGTCTTTCAGTCATTGTGTTCATACCTGAAGAATATTGCACGTAATCATGTCTCGGAATGATTGCGTCTCCGAGCAAACAGACTTTCCTTATCGACACCTGGGGACCAGATTGGTTGCAGTGTCGCAAACTCCCACGGTGTTCAGCTATGTAAGTAACAGCGTGTCAGTTCTTCTGAACGAAATGCAGATGATATATTGTTTAAAACCTCGTGTAAAATCACGTGACACGTCCGAATACATGCGTTTTTTTAGTGATCGTACTGTTCGCCGCTTCGCAACACCACAGTTTCATCTTACGTATTATTGCAGAACATAAACTATTATGAGCTCGATGAATATTGTACAAAAAATAAACAGCATCTTCCGTAAACCGTCTTAATATATATTTGTCCATTGGTCTCTGTCACTTTCTTTTCACATCCGTCGGTGATCTCTCTTTCTTACCTATTTTCCAGTTTTCCTCGTCCGTCATCTCTTCACCATAACTCTCAACGATCGTTTCCTTTGTCCGTAGTTATACAGCCTCCTTTAATAATAACAACTTCATTACACTACCATATCATCTGTGGATAAACTATATACGATAAAAGATCGCCATGCGACCTGTTATTGTCAGTTTTTTTAACAAACCCCCTTTTTTCTCCCCCTCTGTCTGTCTGTCTGTCTTCTCTCTGTCCCTGTCTCTCCCTCTGTCTGTCTGTCTGTCTCTCTGTCTGTCTGTCTGTCTCTCTCTCTCTCTCTCAACGGTCAATATATCACTTTTCACAAAATACTCGGATTATTGATGGCGAAAGACGAACAATGCTCAGCTAGAGATTAATCGACAACATGCTCACAAATTACCCACCTACTCACTAAAACAGCGCATGTGACATTGTAATTATAGACAGTTTTATACTAAACAGATGACACAGGGTTATTGCAAGATTCAGACTAATCACTTACAAACTTCTTTTCTCTCTATTTTTTTCTTATTTACGAAAGCAGCAGACACTAGATAGAGACCTAAAAGCGATTAACGTACAAGAGACATTGGCCAATGTTGCCATTCTTAGGGCAGAATGGGCGTCGCGGATAGACATTCGGACTCTCATATTTTTACATTACTATTCTTGGGCTCATTTGAAGCTCTTAAGGCAAGGAAATTTTTCACAGTCTAGGTATTAATTGTGAAAATCGAAAATACAATTTTTCCCATAGAGTTAACACAGGATGGTGGCCATTTTGAATTTCAAATATCGGTACAAGATGTTTGGTAATTTCTTTCTCTAGAACCAAAATTTGCATTGTGAGCCCCGATTTTTATCTTTTATTTGGTAAAAGATTTGGTTGAATATTTTCACAGGGAAAGTCTGAGAACAAGTTAAAGTCTCTCAGTTTCGAGGGGAATACTACCTTAAATGCCAAATACAATGAGATATAAAGTACCCCTGTCTCTTTGTGAAAGCTATCGACACTGAACACCAATTTCGCCCGAGACAACGCTTAAGTAACTTGCAAGAGCGTTTGTTGATTACAGAGGTATTATAGGAACGTTGTACGTTATTCAGTTTAATATTGGTCCCATGTCATGGACCGGGAGGTGAGATTTAAGGAAAGCTGATATGGCGTCCCGTATTTCGAGATAGAACGGTGTATTATCGACGGCATAGAATTCACAAATAAGTCACACCTTTGAATAACAGCCGATGTATGTACGATCGATGAGTTGATATTTAAAGTGCGTTCGATAAAATTGCTTTTAATTCTCAAAGGAATTTTATTTTAATGTTGATGGACCTGATCAGTTGAGTGCCTTTCGTTTTGTCGTTGTTTCGTTGCTAGGGTAACGAGTGAGGTTATTGATAAGTGAGTAATTTTCTTGAGGGCTGAGCAGTGCAATGAAAACCATTCATCGCTTTCATCTTATCGTTGTCAATTTTGTATACGAGGACCGTCGACATAGATTTCACTTAATTAATATGAATGTGCGTTCATGTATTTCATTATCTCTGGTGAACGCTGCGTTTTTTTCAGTCACGATTTTCATGGTTGCCATTCAAATACAGCTAATTTTGTAAAAGATAATGTTAGAGAAACAGTTCATATTTTCAACAACGACAAACTTCTTGTCAAAACATCAGGGTCTTCAATTATGTTCAGTTTGTTATCACCATCGACTTACCATGGCAACAACAAATTTAACTCAATCATTATCGTTATCGTCATCGCGTTGTCGTCGCCCTGGTTGTCGTCGTAATCACCACCACCACCACATCATCATCATCATCATCTTCATCATCATCATCATCATCATCATCATCATCATCATCATCATCATCATCATCATCATCATCATCATCATCTTTATTATCATCATTATCATCATTATCATTGTTGTTGTCGTCATCACAGTTGTCTTCGCCAAAATCATAATCTTAGACATCGCCATCATGAACATCACAATAACAATCTAAACCGTCTTACGGTCTTATCTTCACCAATTTCACTACTTTGCTTCAAAGCATTATTTTATTGTACTTGGCGGGAAAACGTCTTCAATCCTTTCATCGCTACACTGGCGGAGGTCCGAAGACAACGCTATATACGACGACAAAATAAACCTGTAGATTCTTCTACATAAGCTGTTCTATCATTTGTTGTGTCACAGTCCCTCCGTCACTGTGGTTGTGTCCCCCTCCATTACCGCGGTTGTGTCTCAGCCCCTCCTACTCCTTGGTTGTGTATACACCGCTCTCTTTATTCAGGGTTATTTTAGGTGAAAAATAAGACAATTTGGCCCAGCTAGAACATCACGATCGCTGTTGCTGCTACTATTACTACTACTGATTTATTGACTCGTTTTGCACCATTATCAAATTTTTCAGCGATAATTTTTATACAGTCCACTTGTCTATTTGGTTACTTTCCTTGTGAAGTACGGATCAACTTCCTGATTTATAATAACAAGGATTGTCTCGCTTATCGACACCCTCAAGACAGTCTTTGAGCTGAAAATAATGCAAAGGAAGTTGGATTATCAGTCGATAATACCACTACCAGAAGCCGAAGGTTTTTGCTATTGTTGACAAAGGTAGTAGCGTCAGAAATCCCATGTGTTTGAGTCTTTCTGACGAAGCTTGCTTCCGGCAACACGGTGAACTTGAGCCCCATCTCAAACAAAGCCGACGCCGACGGTACTCCAGCCTTGCAATATTTGAGTTGAAATTCTCGTGAGATGAGATTTGAAGCAAACATGAAGACTTTGTGACGCTGATTCTGTGTTTTACTGAAAGGGAACAAAATTTGAAAATCACGTCTATCATGATTGTTGAATGACATCCGTACAACCATAAAATTTGGCCAAACAAGGGGAATACAGGATGATATATTTTTTTCGATATATAAACGAACTGAAAATGTATCGTTTATTAACGACGAACGGTTAACGAAGTTACAGAGCATGCGCAGTACTGCCACTGGCGTAAATATGTCGTTACCATCGATTCAAATCATTTTTAAAGCGTGTGATGTTGCCGTATATCATTGAAAATTTATAATCCATAAGTCAATGACACATCCATAAGCTACAAAAAACTACTCTCTGTATAGTTCTGTCTGCTTTTTATGATGAATTCATTTCAGCAGTGAGATGTTGTTCATGAAATTTTAATTGCTGCTTTCCATAGACATGATATCTCAAAAAATGAAATTGTCATGGCAATACAGAAGTATATTCCTATTCGCAGAGGCAGCGCCTCCAGCGATGAGGTATGTGTCACTATATATCGATCGAAGCTGCCGGTTGAGGGCGCTACTCAACGAAATTAGGAATTTGGATCTTTTTGAAACAGAATTGGTATTAAAAATAGTAAATATATGTGGCAAAATGATCGGAGAACAACAAATAGGTGTCTCCGACTTGTACGATAAGCACGTTTTACTCAAAGGAAACTCCCTCTTGCTTTCCAAGTTTCAGCATCCGTTACATCATGAATTTGACTTTCTCCCTTGGAGAACCGATTCTTAAACCCAGCAGAGGTAAATGCTTTTGTATCAGGCAATTGAACAGACTGAACTAGCTTTTAAAATTTTGTATTTTCGTCATTTTACCCTTGTGTGCTTTTTGTTGAGTTTTACTGTGTGCTGTTCGGATGTTAATACATGTACTTCGTATTGCCATTTTGTAATTGATGTTTATATGTTTGTCACTGCAACAATAGTAATTGCCCAAATTGGAATCGATTGATATATTGATTGACTGATCATTTCTTTTCATATTTTCTATCTACCTCACTTTATATTGACATGACATTTTACGACTGTAGTGAGTGACATATCTACTACAACCTTTGTAAGCTGAACCCTTCAGGGACTGAGACAATTGTTCAGTTTGGATGGGTGACTGATTTATTGAGGTCCTTTTATCTTTAAGTTCTATTGGAATGGGACTGGGAAAAGGGTTCAGTTTAGACAGGTTTCCGGTTTACACAGAGTTCGGTTTAGACATATTTCACTGTATTAAAGTTTCACATGATGAATACATATTAACTTTTCAAAATGAAAGACGATCTGTTGTTGTTTTTAATCATTACTGTCATGTTCAATATCAATAACATTCATATAATGTTGGCCTGTTCAGTTTTAATCATAAACTGATGAAAATGACACAAACCAATTGTTTATAAAAGCTAGAAAAACCAAGACATTCTGGACCAATGTGCGTGAAAAATCAGCAACAAATAAATATAAAGCTTTCAGAATAATTGTTAAGTGATAATTTATGCAATGATTTGCTTTGAGCATGTTCTTTCTGAACGATGACATTGTCTGTCCACTGCTTAGCTTACTTTGTGAAGTTCATTATCACTCAAATATAATTAGGCTGTTTAAAGAAATTTTTTGTTTGCCATCCTTGGATTTCTGAAAAAACCTAACAGCTAGGCAGGAAAAAACCACAACAAAAACGAGTGTGTTAACATAAGCTAAATTTTTATTTAGTTTCCTTTGGAAATATAATATTTTTATATGTAATAGAGTTAACATTTTGTTTGCTTTCTTAATTTTCTCTGAAAACCTACAAGCACGCGGTTGGCAAACAAAGAATTTTATTTAAAGTGCATAGGATAATTTGATACATTCAGATTAATTTTTTTAATCAAAGACTGAGGTGTTGTCAAATTTTACATCTACTGAGACCTTTGTACTCTGCTGTGACAATGTCACGATATTCTGTTATATTTTCCCAAAGAAATGCTACTCCAATTATTTGTAAGTGATATGATCACAAATGTCTTTTGTTGATTTGAACGCACTTTAAATATCAACTCATCGATCGTACATACATCGGCTGTTATTCTAAGGTGTGACTTATTTGTGAATTCTATGCCGTCGATAATACACCGTTCTATCTCGAAATACGGGACGCCATATCAGCTTTCCTTAAATCTCACCTCCCGGTCCATGACATGGGACCAATATTAAACTGAATAACGTACAACGTTCCTATAATACCTCTGTAATCAACAAACGCTCTTGCAAGTTACTTAAGCGTTGTCTCGGGCGAAATTGGTGTTCAGTGTCGATAGCTTTCACAAAGAGACAGGGGTACTTTATATCTCATTGTATTTGGCATTTAAGGTAGTATTCCCCTCGAAACTGAGAGACTTTAACTTGTTCTCAGACTTTCCCTGTGAAAATATTCAACCAAATCTTTTACCAAATAAAAGATAAAAATCGGGGCTCACAATGCAAATTTTGGTTCTAGAGAAAGAAATTACCAAGCATCTTGTACCGATATTTGAAATTCAAAATGGCCACCATCCGTGTTAACTCTATGGGAAAAATTGTATTTTCGATTTTCACAATTAATACCTAGACTTCAATTATGTTCAGTTTGTTATCACCATCGACTTACCATGGCAACAACAAATTTAACTCAATCATTATCGTTATCGTCATCGCGTTGTCGTCGCCCTGGTTGTCGTCGTAATCACCACCACCACCACATCATCATCATCATCATCTTCATCATCATCATCATCATCATCATCATCATCATCATCATCATCATCATCATCACATCATCTTTATTATCATCATTATCATCATTATCATTGTTGTTGTCGTCATCACAGTTGTCTTCGCCAAAATCATAATCTTAGACATCGCCATCATGAACATCACAATAACAATCTAAACCGTCTTACGGTCTTATCTTCACCAATTTCACTACTTTGCTTCAAAGCATTATTTTATTGTACTTGGCGGGAAAACGTCTTCAATCCTTTCATCGCTACACTGGCGGAGGTCCGAAGACAACGCTATATACGACGACAAAATAAACCTGTAGATTCTTCTACATAAACTGTACTATCATTGTTGTGTCACAGTCCCTCCGTCACTTTGGTTGTGTCCCCCCTCCATTACCGCGGTTGTGTCTCAGCCCCCTCCTACTCCTTGTTGTGTATACACCGCTCTCTTTATTCAGGGTTATTTTAGGTGAAAAATAAGACAATTTGGCCCGGCTAGAACATCACAATCGCTGTTGCTGCTAGTATTACTACTACTGATTTATTGACTCGTTTACTTTTTGCACCATTATCAACA
Organism: Ptychodera flava; assembly: GCF_041260155.1. Classification (NCBI taxonomy): domain Eukaryota; kingdom Metazoa; phylum Hemichordata; class Enteropneusta; family Ptychoderidae; genus Ptychodera; species Ptychodera flava. The sequence goes on from NC_091936.1 coordinate 43,333,322, forward strand.
TTGTCAGCGATAATTTTTATACATTCCACTTGTCTATTTGGTTACTTTCCTTATGAAGTACGGATCAACTTCACGAATTTTACAATAACAAGGATTGTCTCGCTTATCGACACCCTCAAGACAGTCTTTGAGCTGCAAATAATGCAAAGGAAGTTGGATTATCAGTCGATAATACCAGTATCAGAAGCCGAAGGTTTTTGCTATTGTTGACAAAGGTAGTAGCGTCAGAAATCCCATGTGTTTGAGTCTTTCTGACGAAGCTTGCTTCCGGCAACACGGTGAACTTGAGCCCCATCTCAAACAAAGCCGACGCCGACGGTACTCCAGCCTTGCAATATTTGAGTTGAAATTCTCGTGAGATGAGATTTGAAGCAAACATGAAGACTTTGTGACGCTGATTCTGTGTTTTACTGAAAAGGAACAAAATTTCAAAATCACGTCTATCGTGATTGTTGCATGACATCCGTACAACCATAAAATTTGGCCAAACAAGGAGAATAGAGGATGATATATTTTTTTCGATATATAAACGAACTGAAAATGTATGCTTTATTAACGAGGAATGGTTAACAAAGTTACAGAGCATGCGCAGTACTGCCGCTGGCGTAAATATGTCGTTACCACCGATTCAAAACCATTTTTAAAGCGTGTGATGTTGCCGTATATCATTGAAAATTTATAATCCATAAGTCAATGACACATCCATAAGCTACAAAAAACTACTCTCTGTATAGTTCTGTCTGCTTTTTATGATGAATTCATTTCAGCAGTGAGATGTTGTTCATGAAATTTTAATTGCTGCTTTCCATAGACATGATATCTCACAAAATGATATTGTCATAGCAATACAGAAGTATATTCCTATTCGCAGAGGCAGCGCCTCCAGCGATGAGGTATGTGTCGATCACTATATATCGATCGAAGCTGCCGGTTGAGGGCGCTACTCAACGAAATTAGGAATTTGGATCTTTTTGAAACAGAATTGGTATTAAAAATAGTAAATATATGTGGCAAAATGATCGGAGAACAACAAATAGGTGTCTCCGACTTGTACGATAAGCACGTTTTACTCAAAGGAAACTCCCTCTTGCTTTCCAAGTTCAGTTACATCATGAATTTGACTTTCTCCCTTGGAGAACCGATTCTTAAACCCAGCAGAGGTAAATGCTTTTGTATCAGGCAATTGAACAGACTCAACTAGCTTTTAAAATTTTGTATTTTCGTCATTTTACCCTTGTGTGCTTTTTGTTGAGTTTTACTGTGTGCTGTTCGGATGTTAATACATGTACTTCGTATTGCCATTTTGTAATTGATGTTTATATGTTTGTCACTGCAACAATAGTAATTGCCCAAATTGGAATCGATTGATATATTGATTGACTGATCATTTCTTTTCATATTTTCTATCTACCTCACTTTATATTGACATGACATTTTACGACTGTAGTGAGTGACATATCTACTACAACCTTTGTAAGCTGAACCCTTCAGGGACTGAGACAATTGTTCAGTTTGGATGGGTGACTGATTTATTGAGGTCCTTTTATCTTTAAGTTCTATTGGAATGGGACTGGGAAAAGGGTTCAGTTTAGACAGGTTTCCGGTTTACACAGAGTTCGGTTTAGACATATTTCACTGTATTAAAGTTTCACATAATGAATACATATTAACTTTTCAAAATGAAAGACGATCTGTTGTTGTTTTTAATCATTACTGTCATGTTCAATATCAATAACATTCATATAATGTTGGCCTGTTCAGTTTTAATCATAAACTGATGAAAATGACACAAACCAATTTTTTATAAAAGCTAGAAAAACCAAGACAGTCTGGACCAATGTGCGTGAAAAATCAGCAACAAATAAATATAAAGCTTTCAGAATAATTGTTAAGTGATAATTTATGCAATGATTTGCTTTCAGCATGTTCTTTCTGAATGATGAAATTGTCTGTCCACTGCTTAGCTTACTTTGTGTAGTTCATTATCACTCAAAATATAATTAGGCTGTTTAAAGAAAATTTTTTGTTTGCCATCCTTGGATTTCTGAAAAAACCTAACAGCTAGGCAGGAAAAAACCACAACAAAACGAGTGTGTTAACATAAGCTCAATTTTTATTTAGTTTCCTTTGGAAATATAATATTTTTATATGTAATAGAGTTAACATTGTGTTTGCTTTCTTAATTTTCTCTGAAAACCTACAAGCACGCGGTTGGCAAACAAAGAATTTTATTTAAAGTGCATAGGATAATTTGATACATTCAGATTAATTTTTTTAATCAAAGACTAAGGTGTTGTCAAATTTTACATCTACTGAGACCTTTGTACTCTGCTGTGACAATGTCACGATATTCTGTTATATTTTCCCAAAGAAATGCTACTCCAATTATTTGTAAGTGATATGATCACAAATGTCTTTTGTTGATTTGTGACACGCATGACATTACGTACTGGCAAACACACATACAAAAACTCACAAACTACTGCACACTGCGCACAATTATAAATCAACTTCAATTACAACAGGGACATAGAAGCTGTATTCTGTGAAAAAATACAATATTTTCATTTTGATCTTCTCTTTAAAGTATCTGTAGAATTACTGAGCAGCAGTCTTGTAAAAATGATGGATTGTTTCCAGTATGAAGTGCAATTGTTGACAAATAAATTCTCTTCCAGACTAACTCACTCGTCAACAATAATTTTGGCCACTTAAATAATATTGGCCACTACATACATGTACAAGCTGTTGGTTAGTTGAACATTGGGCATCCTGGCATGATTTTTGAAGTAGAATAAGAAACTGTCTATTAATGAACAGAGCATGAGTACTAGAAAATACATCAATAATTACAGCAAACAGGACTTCATGTTTTTTGTCATTTACTCCATCATCCAACAGGCAAGGAGCCAATTTACAGGATGAGGTACCCATTGCACACCTATTGAGCAAGGGGGGGGGGCAGAATGCCTTGCCTAAACTAACAATCCTCTGATAGCAAATCTGCTATTCTGGCTACGCCCAGTCTCCAACTGACTATCCTTTGATCTCAGTCTGGTGTCCTACCAACTAGGAAATGGTTCATCCATAGGAACTAAAAATACAACAGTAAGTAATTTGTGGCATCAACAAAAAGCTAGATATACAGGTTATTGATTCCATCAAATTTACTTGCCTTTTCACTTTCTGAATGTTGCATATATCAAAAATATCTGAAATACAAGACTGAAGAAGAATATGCAGTTTCTGACAAGCTTATAAATCATACCACAAAGCGACACTAAATCACAATGTATAGAGTACATGTGACATTATAATCAGAGTTGTGACAATAGGGCTTTAAGTGTTAAACATGGTTTAATTCCATGATATTTCTGAAAAATAAAAGAATAAACTGGTCAGGACACATTCAAAAATAAAAGGGCAAGTCATGGAATTAACTGGTTTTTATACATTGAATCCAATCTACAGATCATAGTGCCCAATCCAAAGTATTAAGTGAATATGTATAATTGTTTATGAATATACATTGTCAGCTTTACACTGTTGATACATTTTGCACAAACAGATCTTTGAATAATACTTATGTCATTGTTTGAAGCATTAGACAAGTAATTGGCAAATACCAAATTGTACGGTATGGTAAGCATTGAGAAATACCGTATGTCTTTTGAAAGTAAAGTGTACGGATTTATGAATTGAAACCAAGTATTTCTTTGTTTAATTTCTTTGCATAGCAAAGTTGATGTGGTGTACATTGCCTGTAGTTGTATAGTATTTCTTATGACAAAACATTTGCTTCTTTCTTAAATTGCATTTCTTTTTTCTTTCTTTTTTCACAACCTTTATTTACAGAGCCTGCGTCATCATTTATAGATTTCTGGTACGCAAGTACCATATGTGTATTTCCTGAACAGAACAGCTTGTTAGTGCCACCTACAGTCTCTAGCACAGCTTGTGAGCGCCCTCTACAGTCTCCTCTAAACATAGACAGTATAGGAGAGTGATTCAATCTGTTTGTGAAAAAGACTGCAATAGCATGCAAATCATTTGTTGCTATATGAAAACCTTACCAACCAACCTCAGCAAACTCTGCCCGGAACCACTTGTAGGTTAAGGTAGAATGCAAATGTGCCAGAGGGCAGATATTCAGACTCTCAAACTTTTACAATACTAATTGTTTTTGGTCTTCACCATGTCAGTGGGGGATCATTTTGAAGCTCATGAGGCTCATCTTTGTGAAATTGAACATTCAAATTTTTCCTCCTAGAGTATAGCATCAGCCTACAATTTTCATTGGTACAAGATTACACAAGTGAATTTGTGATGTGATATATTGGCTTAGGATGGTAAACTGCATAACATAATTAGGAATTTTTTGCGCAAAGAAATTAGTTAGCTTGCTGACGTGACTGCTATCATTTCAACACAAAGAAGGATTCTGAAAAAACACATGCTCTGAAACAACGCATTGCCTTCTTTTTAAGAACACAAACCAATGATGATATATTTGACATTCACAATTAGGCCAGAGTAAGTAAATTCTTTGTTTTAAATCCACTTTTAATTCTGAAAGGTATATATGTGTAAGCGGTTAAAAAACCAACAAAAATTAACACAAAAATCAACATGCCGTAATTTAAGTTTTCTCACACATTCTCCTCACTCCTGTGACTATATCTTCTAGCGGACACAATTTTCTTCTCCATATTGTTCTATGGTTGCAATATGACGGCTACATGGAAGCATTTTGTTCAATGTAAAAGTCATACTTTGTTTTGTGCAATAGAATGTCATACAAATTGGAAAAATCTGCGAGAAATGTTGCGTTTTCCCTGAAAAACTCTGAAAACCTATGTGAACCAATGCAAAACAAAGAATTTATTCACTCTGGCTTTAAACCAGTACATTCTAGCGATGAAAAGATCTTTCGACAGACATCCAGACATTTAAAACTAATGGAAAGACACACCTGGCAACTGATATCAACTGCAAAGTGGTATCAAATGGTAGTGATGATACCATGCAAATTGATATCTCAGACCAAATATCACGCTTTTTATGTGTCATGAAAAAATACAGTGACACATGTATTGTTTAGATATGCCATGAATATGTGACGAAAAGAAATAGTTTCTGACTGCTAAAAAAAGCAACGATTTATTACTAAATCTTTTTAATATATGGCACGTACACAAAATCTTCACTGTAATTATTCAAAATCTCCAACATCTAGAAAGTAATTTTTTTTACAAGGTGAATATCTTTTTTGCATTGTACAGAACAGTTAGTGTAAAGAAAACACCAACTGTGTCTGCAAGGACGGACTTCATATTTCTGAAAACCAGTGATAAAATTGTTCTAGTTTTTGTTTGAAAATGCGCTAACAACACATAATAATTTATATCTGTGAACTTTCTTCATATTTTTTGTGATATTTTATTTGTGTGATTCGCAAATTTGGTTAAATATTTTTCAAAAGTCAAAATTACTGATGACTTACTAAGTGATGGCAGGAAGCTGAAATGTAGTCCTCTGACATTAAAATACCAGATATTTCATCTTTGACACAAGTACAATGAAGCAGAGTCAACTGCAAATAAAATCCCCATCCTGGATAATTCAAATATGGAAGTACAAATTTCACTCAATTTTGCTCAAAAAAACTTAGATACTGTCTCATTTGGCAGAGAACAGCATCCGCATCAATATCCTATGCTTCGTTATGAAATTGCAGATTTCATATTCAAATAAAACCACAAACACCAAACACAATAAAACATCAAAACATATACGTGAATCAAAGTGAGTTGGACAAAATTCACATCTTAAAGTATTTTTAAAATTCTAAGATGTGAACAAAAAAATACAAATTGTATTTCCTAGTGCTTGTAAAGATATGATTAGAATTATAGGCAGCACTTTAGAATTATAGGCAGCACTTTGAATCTCTGTATCCAGTTTACATAAAACCAATTTTTATTTAAGAATCCTTTAATAATAGCTTGTTTTTTTGAAATTAACAATTTATAGTTTTTGTATTCGGAGTGCTTGTCCCTGATTGATGTAAGCTCTCTGAAACAGTAAAATATTCATGCCAAAAATACAGATATAATTCATATCTGATATTTTAGTCAACTGACATTTGTTTTTTATTCAATTAATTTAAAACACATCATTGGGTAAATTATTTGCCAGTTGAAAAATTTGGGATTCATGTGATAGATACCCAGTAGCAGACAGAATTAGAGTAACATTGGATAATAATAATGTTAATTTCAGACAAGGACCTGTTCTCCAACTCACATTGTACATCTTCATTCTGTGGTACTGTGATAAAATAAAAATACAGCGAAAACGGAGTCAGCGTGGACTCTCTGTTGTGTCGGGCAACAAAATAAACGCAGCCACAGACGTTTTTTCAGACAGAACACCCAAACTAAATGTCATCAAAAGCACACCGCCTATTCAATAAATCCCACAAATCGAACAAAAGATTCAATTTGTATTCTTATTGTTACAAATGTTCTTCATGGCGAGTTGAGAATAAAACCAAAATACGGTAAATTAAGTACAGAAAGAGCTTGGACGGCGCGGTATCACGTTTCCTGCGTCTGCATCTACGTAAACTTCAATCGAGGTGGTAGCTTCAGCGAAACGGGGAAAGCATCAACCGAACAAACATCGCATCAAGTGGCTCAATATAGATTGCTGCCATCGAAATGCCAGTATTATACACCTTATCTATATTATTCGATGCCACCTTCATCACCGTACGTCTATTACAAACGTCTAGACGACATTCCGACGACAGCGAGCACAGCGTCGACTGTTTGATCGACACCTCTACCCCTAGGGTCTATCCGTACTTGGGTCGGGTCCGTAGTGTGTTTTTTCATTGACGCTATCCTCTTTTAGCGTATGCTAAAGACGGAAAACCCTTGGTTCAGTTTGTGAGGTAGATAAAATCATCGATAATATTGAAATTTAGATTTTTTTTCAATTATTTTGTTCAAGACATGGATATATTTGTCTTACACATCCATGGGGAAATCAACACGTTCAAAAAAGTAAGTCCTGGTAACGCTAGCACGCCTTTTCAATAGAAAAGATTTCATGACATTTGCTACATTGTCTCTGTGTTTTGTCTGCAAAAAACGTCAGTGGCTGCGTTTATTTTGTCGCGCGACACAACAGAGAGTCCACGCTGACTCCGTTTTTCGCTGTAAAAATACTCTTTGCAAAGTTCTATCACCACTCTCAGTGTTCACTTGAAAAATAATCACAAACTCTTTCATTCCATTGCATTGTTATTTTCAACTCATACATGCATTTACCTTCATATTTTAAACAAACTGTGACAAATTTTTTCCTACATTGGTTTTTATGTTGAAATTTTTCAACAAATGTCTCAGGAAACATTTGTGAATTTTAAGAAACATGACAGCATTGAAATAATAAAAGCATGAATGGGAAACCTTTGAAGCATCTAATGGTTTCACTTCTTCTAACAAAACCTACATCATAACCTAGTAGCAGGTGTTCACTTGTAATGTTTGATATATTTATACATGGACTATCACTTCTAAGATTTCTAGTTCTATATCTGTAAGGAGGTTGGTATGGAAACAATTCAGATTATAAACAAAGACTGAGCTAGTATAAGAACAGAAGATAATTACTTTCACAAATTACTGATATTGCATAATGTAATGAATACTCTTGTACCAGACACAGTGATTGAACACTGTGGGCTATTCAACACAGTAATGTCAGTCCATGGAAATGAAGTATGAAGTTTCTGGACGTCAATGGAGTGAAAAACAAAAACAAAATATATTTCATAAAGAGAGTGAAAAAATTCATTTCAGTTTGCAGTCAATGAGATCACAATCAAGGTATATACCTACGTAAAAACCAAAGTTGTAGCTTATACTCTGGTAACTGTACATATACCTTTTCATAGAAAAGTACTTACAGCAAGACTGGAGAACAGTGGGCCAACACTGAACAATTTTAAGAATCTACACATTCCTAAAAGGTCCAGTTACTTCATAAGGTATGGCAAGCTCCCTAGGAAAACCCAACTGTTTTTATAATGAAGCTTGGGCCCAGTGTTCTGCAGGAATGCCACACTTACACTTACTATTTACTGGTTTGCTGGATAAAGGGCAATAGCAAGTCAGTTTGTGCATAAACAAATTTTAGGAACCTTTGACTGCATATGTCCCATTAGTGTCACTTTAAAATGTATTTGTATTGTTAAAATTATACACACAATCAATCTGAATAAAAAATGGCAATACTCATGAAGTTCAGGTAATCGATATTTAATTGCCTACAGACGTGGTTGCTGTCACTCCTAGCCAGCACAGTCCTTGTCTGAGTGTCTACAAATGTTTAGATTCACACACCCAATTCAAAGTATCCAGAATGCACTTCGGGGATAGATAGTTGGACTCGACTCGCAAATTTTGACAATACCTTTTTGGTCTACCACTTGTGGGGGTTCATTTTGAAGCTCATGGAGTAATCAAAGTTTTCACCAGCTTATTTTTTGTGAAAATCAAAAATTTTATTTTCCCCCCTAGTAATGGTATTAACACTGGGATGGCAGCCATTTTGAATTTCAAGAGTCAGTGAATATTGGGTGATTTGTTGCTCTGGTACCAAATTTTGAACCCCGTTTTTTTCCTTGATTTTGAATGGGAATGATTTTAAGTTTCCTTGTGGAAAGTTTGAGCAAAAGTTTACATCTTTCAATTTTGAAGTGCATATCTTAATCATGCTCCACTACAGCCTTACTTTCCCCAACCAACCCTTATACCAACCTCAACATCAAGACAAGAGTCCTATAACTCTATCTACTAGGGCTATTTTAGATCAATAAACAACAGTAAAGGTAGACTGGCAAGACAGACTGAGACAATCGTTTCTGTGTATGGTTCCTGATGTTAGTGTAAGTTTAGGATCTCCATATTGAGAAATTTGGCTGATTTGGAGACTGCCCCTTGGGTTTGATGTCTTCCTCTGCTAGTACATCACCACCTAGAAGTGCTGCCATTTGTGACGCTGAAGAACAGAAAAAAATGTACATTTGATTCTGAGTCTGTCATGGAAACTACTGCTGTGCTACATTTATCAACACATTATATTATGCCTTGTCTGAATCAAGCCTTCTGATTGTCTTAAGGATGTACGAGCGGTACGCGCGTGTGGAACTTGTCACTTCCCATAGGATTACATTGAAATTTGCTGGAAAATCAATTTCTTATAATGTCATTTTCATGAAAATTTGCACAAAGCTCAGTCTTGAGAAATAAATAATACTGATCAAATAAAATTATATGGTCACCCGCGCTAAATTTTGAGATAAACAGCATTGAATTATTTCGTCCATAGAAAATGCATTGGTGAAAAAATGCTGACTCAGCATTTTTTCTCACAAATGGCAAAATTCATGGTCATTTATCTCACAAACAAGTGCGGTGACCCTAATATTTTTATCACACATTTTGATAATACTTACAAAGGAGAAACCAAAAATCGACAATTTAGAGAAATGACATTACTTTTAATTTTACCGATCGTACATCCTTAAGTATTTGATTGGTTGTCTGCGTAGTATCTGTAAGCCCCTTTTTAAATTTGATCTATTTACATTTGACCAGGTTTAAGAGCCTGCCAATGAAGAGTTCAGTCACTAATTGATACAAAACACCTGGCATTGTTGTCATTAGTAAATGGTGAGAGTGTTTGCATGAGCATGCATGGCTCCTACTGATACATTTCTAGAAAGTAAGGACCTTGAACTTGCATTCTATATGGCACGAGGACCTTGAACTTGCAATCTGTATAGCCTTCCCATTCATCACATTTAAACATACCTGAATTTATATTTCATTATGTTTTGTTGTATTGTAACAAGGCTATAAATGGTATGCTTGGGTATTTGAGAGCAGATATATGACATCAATCGAGAAATTGGCATATTTATCATAAATATGCTGATATCCCAAAATATGCTAATTTATGCCCTTGCCTTCCATTTATTGGTTTATTTACCAGGTGACTGTGACAGAGAGTACAGCAAAACATTATTTGCTGAGGTACATCATTTCTTCAGGCAATGAAACAACAAACAGATGAAAAATTAATCTGAACATGAATCAATAAAAATACTGTCAAGGACAGTGTGCTCACATTCAGTTGAAATTGGTCCATTCAAGAAATATTTAAACCAGAAAAACAAGAATGACAAAAGCAAATAAGGTCTGCAACTTAGGTACTGGAGGTCATCTTTAGGAACATGCATATCAACTTCTATAGCAATAGGACAAGCAGATCCTACATACATAAGCAAATGTCAACAAAAAAATTTGCCAGAGAAGGCTTGACAAAAAGAAAAGGTCGGAAGAGTGGGGAAAAAATAAATAGTGGGAAAGTAATGTACAAAGTAATGCTACCTCATCAATCTTCTAGACCCTACCCCCTCCTGAAAATCACATGTTCCATCCCTTTTTTGATCATGTTTACATAAGGCCAGATGGCAGGAAATGTATTTACAACCTTGGGGATTTTTTAATTAATGCTATGAGTGCTATCATTTGAATGTAAACAGCACTTAAATTAGTTACAGATAGTGAAATGCCTTCCACTGTAGGGGGTGATTACGACATCTGGAATTATCCTGGATCCAAATTTCTCATCAGTTCTTGTGTGTCTTACATGGAAATGTTGCAAAAATTGATCCGCAATGAAAAAATTTACCTAACATTTGTTTTCTGGATCAACTTTTACTACAAATTGATACCCAATATGACAAAATTATGTTCACAGCCTTCGAAACTGTCTCACAACATATCCTGGGTTGGTGTAGGTCATATAAGGTCACAAACTGAGAAAATTACCTAAAATATAAAAATTTGGGGCTTCCCAACACTTTGAGCAGGAAATTTATCTAATAACATCCCTCGGACTTTTGTACCAAATTACAAAGCTATGAGACAAGTAATTTTGAGAACAAGTTTTCTTGACCAAAAATGACAAAATTGTCTTAAAAATACAAATTTGTATATTTCAGGACAACTTCCACATATCTAACTATAATCATCCCTGGACATCTGTACACCAAATATAAAAGTTGTCTGTCCAGGGGCTTTAAAAAGAAAATAGTTTTTACCAATTTTGACCATAAAAAAAAAAAATAAATGACAAAAAATGCCCCAAAACAGTAATTTTTCCAATTTTGTCGTAATTTCAACGAATTAGAAGGGTAACACCCTCGCAAACATCCAACCCAAATTTGAGAGAAACTGGGCTGGCGGTTTCAGAGAAGAAGAATTTTTACTTAAAATGAGGAAAATAACCAAAAAATTCAACAAAAATACAAAATTCAGGATATCTTCACAATATACATAAAACTGTATAAAGTCTACCTAAGGTACTTGCATACTAATTTTCAAAGCAATCAAACCAGTGGTTCTTGAGTAATTGATTTTTGACCATTTTCACATTTTTAAAGCTCATTTGCATAATTTTAGCATTGCAACCTTCATTTGAAAAAATCCCATCTACAGCCCACGATGCATCTACAGACCAAATACCGCGCTAAAAAGAGCAGCGTTTCGTGAGTTTTTGAAGTTGACGGACATACTGTATGTACATACATACATACATACATACATACATACATACATACATACACACACACATACATACAGATGCCACCAACTTCAGCTTATATGATAAACTCACATTGGTATAACCAAATGTGAGCCAAAAACCAACATATCTCAGCCAAATAAGCCCCTTTGGGATGTTCAGTCTGTGTTGATATACATGTGTAGAAAATTTCCAAGGCTCCATATTTGGTAATATTTTGGTAAATACTATAAAATCAGATGAATGCCAGACACTGTATGAAGCACAAGGATGCTTGATTCAAGCGGTAGACATGACAGTATATTAATGATTATCAGTAATGTATTCTAATTGGATTGTTTGATAATGTTGTCAAGGCAAAATGAACAGAGACTGATTTCAACAGAATAGCGGATAATTGGAAATTTAAAAAGAATATCGGTGGAATGGTGATCTCAACAGAATATTGCCTGATTCAGTGATTGAAAATAATTTTGGGACAAATCTGTTGTCAAAATTTCAACGTTGTAAAATGTTAGAGTGGGAGTTTACACGTAACTCTCACAAATTCAGTTTTATCCTATGTAAAATGTCCTCACATTGTTAGCAGTCTATTGCTGTAAAACATTGTGCAAATTGTTAGACATCTATTGCTGTAAAACACAATCGTTGCACTTACAATTATTAGATTTGTTCCTTTGAAATGGATCAGGTCGTATTGCATAGGCAGAATCTGGTCTGGAATATGCGGCCTGTCAAGATAAAAGCAACCATAACAAAATAAAGAGCAAATAATACTGCGGCTGTATATTAAAGAATTCATATTTACACAGACTCAAATGATAGGTATGCCTGTGGGCAATCAGACTTCTTAAAAAATCTACTTCTTGTCTTGCAACTACAAAGCAAATATTATTTCTCAAAAATGAAAAGTATTTGTATTTCCTTTATGATGACTCTAAAACATGGGAATAACAGTGAAGAATTTCTTTGACTATTTCAGCTCACCTGACTAAAAAGTACACAAAAATTTGGCAAGTGCATAGGTTGGGTTTCATGAAACACACATTAGTCTTTTTGTCAGACCATCTGACTAGACAATGGCTTTGGCTTAGGTTTGGCTTTGGTTTTGGTTTGGCTTTGATACGGATGAGAAGACCTCTTACTTATCTCAGTTCTTGTGAAGACAAAACTTTTGAGAGAGAGAGAGAGAGAGAGAGAGAGAGGGAGAGAGAGAGATACAGAGAGAGAGAGAGAGAGAGAGAGAGAGAGAGAGAGAGAGAGAGAGAGACTGAGACTATGTAGAAGTTATTTTTGAAACTGACCATTCTGATACCAGATCCAGCTGGTCTTGAGATTGCACTGACTGGTGGTGTACTTGCTGAGTTGATATTACTTGATGAAGGCGGCCTGTCAATCTAAATTATTAAATCAATACAAAAAAATATTCAATGTCATTGCTATTACTAGTATCAGCATAGAAATCTCCAAACTACAAATTTCAAACTGGAACTTACGTGAACTATCTAGTATCTTTAATTATGATTTTATTTTCAATGGATTACTTTCATGTCTCTTCCAAAATCAAAATATTGTAATGCTCAGCTCTAAATTTATCAACTCACGGTGAGGCCAGACTATTAAATTCTTTGTTTGTGTGCACTAAAAAAGGTAAGGCAGTGAGCAGTTCAAAAACACACAGAGAAAATTTTACACAAGCCATTTTATATTTATTTGTAATTATGACTGCCAATTCAAGAATAAAAGCACAAATTTCTTTTTTAGCTCCCTACTTGTACAATGTGACATTTTGTTAGCATGCAGGTATTTTTATGAAAACAAAATTTGTAAACAAAGATTTGTAGGCAGAAAAGCTACTTTGTAAAGTATCATTAAAATAAAATTTGAGTTCTTCTTAATAAAAACCAAAAAATTCTATACTTGTGGGAACACACAACAGAGAATTCAATAACACTAGCCTAATTCATCATTATCCCCATAAATTTATTTTAAACTTGGAAATTTGAACATAATTAATCTACTTTAAAGATACTCCTGGAACAAAAAAACAAACAAAAAGGAAATCAAAATTGGCTGTCACATTGTGTTGGTTTATATCTTAACTTGACCAAACTGCAACAAAATGCGTTCTGGCAGAATTTCCTCTTTTTCACATTGGCAGCATCTAATATTATCATGAAAATTTTATCAGACATTCTTCTAGTCAATATTGTGTTCACTTTGATGTTATTTTGAGAAAATCTAGTGTCTTTTAGGAGCATGGTAACATATGTTGCTTGGACATATAAGAATTTCCTGAGTGACTGTGCCTTGAAAATGTGTGTCCCGGTCTAAAGCAGCACTTGTCATAGCCGTAACACACAATATATTGTTGCCACTCAGCTGACGATTCACACTCTTATCTATGAATGTGACATGCTATTGACATCTGACTACACACTGAGGCACATCATAGACTTACAAAGATAACCATATTTTGCAGGCTCCTGATGAAAGGAGGAAAGATGTTCTTTGTTACATTCAACTCTGAGCTGTTTAATTTTCTGAAGTATTGATGAGCCACATTAAGGCTATTTCTACCTGCACTGTAATCTACTCTGAGGTCAGTTTTGAATTTATCACTCTACTATTATTGTGTCACATGTACTTGTATGAAAATGCTGCTTTAAATGGCTATCAACTTGTGGTGATGATTTTCATTTGGAAATCTTTCCACTAGTCATCTTCCTTTGGTAGAAGTTATCAACTGTAAGCAATTACTTTATTACATCCATTATTCTTTAGATGTACTAATTTTATCTATTATTATTATTTTTTTAATGCCAATGGTCGATATTTGACGTGGTGACTGCGCGCGGATTGCGAGATATAGATAAAACATGTCATTCCCGAGCGTATTTTTCACATCCTGAAGTTTTACGTCGTTCTGATTATGACCCGCAATCCCCCGAAGGTTTATTGTTGTGCTGATTGACGATATTCTAGGGAGTCCATAATAAGTTCAAACAACACAATTAATTTACAGCCTAACTGCGAAAACTTTATATACAGCATTATGCCTTTACCTCAGGTAAGTTTTTTTTAAAACTTCTCCTTAGTTTTTGTCGTTTTCATTATTCTCAATCAGTTGTATTATATTTTTAACCAATATCACATAGATATCAGTTTTTACGTGTAAAATATTAGCCGCCTCTGATGACTACATTTTGTCGTCTGCCACAAAGTTATGTGTGGTTCGATACATATAGGCCGCCGCGTGATATGCGTCTATGCATAAGATGCAGCGGTTGCTATGTATCAACCACACGTAACGTGCTAGTCACCTATGTGAATTCTGGTGGAATCAGCAATCTTTGTTTTTCATTTTTTCGCCAAGTCAGTAGGACTCACTTTCTCCCATGGGACATGACCGATCACCGATGCGAGTGGTACTGTGGCGTACAGCAGTGTCAGCGTAGACTC
This sequence comes from Ptychodera flava, assembly GCF_041260155.1. Classification (NCBI taxonomy): domain Eukaryota; kingdom Metazoa; phylum Hemichordata; class Enteropneusta; family Ptychoderidae; genus Ptychodera; species Ptychodera flava. The sequence goes on from NC_091936.1 coordinate 43,348,448, forward strand.
GTACTCCATAGCTTGTTGACAACGGCCCTAGTGCCGAACGTTCGATGTTCGGAAGCTGAATTTAGGTGGGCCACCGGAATTCAAACTTTTACTTTTTTGAGGACATGTTTTATTGATATCTCTCGATCCGCGCATAGTCGCCATGTCAAATATCGACCGTTGGCATTAAAAAAATGTGTTTTAAAAATGTTACAAAGTGGGAGTGCCACTTTATAATTAGTTTGATCTAAAAACGAAACGCACACTTTTATTTATCTCAGGGTCAGTATGACTCTCAAAAATTTTACATTACATATTAGTCTGCCTCTTATCTGAACTCATTTTGAAGATTGAGAAGTAAATAAAGATTTCATTGTCTTGTCTTGTTTTGAAAATGAAAAAAAGTTAATTATTAGCAACAGAGTAAACATACAGACAGCAGCCATTTTGAATTTCAAATTTTGGTAAGTTTCAAATGATACGTTTCTCTGTATGTTTACTCTGTGGCTAACTATCAAATTTTATTTTCAAAAAAAAAAAACAGACAGTGAAATCGTCATTTATTCCTGGTAGCAAATATTTGCACTTGACCCCTGATGTTTATTCTTTATTTCAAAAGAGAACACCATAAAGTTTTCTTGAGGAAAATTTGAGAAAAAGTTTAAATGTTTCAGTTTTGAGAAACATACTGCATTAATAGCACCTTCATTAAGAAACTAAGGACTATTAAACACATTGTAAATAGTCAATATCAATATAATCTAATCATATTGAGGACTCTGATTGGAAGTCTTTCACTCTATTTAGCTTGTAAGGTCCATCCATTGATAAATAAATAAACAATGGATCAATGTACCGGTGTCTGATGATGAACAGGCATCAAGTCAGAATTTGATGTTTGATCACAATCAGTGTTTTCACTCAATCCATGGTGATTACATATTAAAAAGCATTCAAAACAATGCACACTGTAATTTTTTTAATCCACACAACCACTAGATTTTCACTTGTGAAGAATGATATCGATATTTCAATATCTCATATGGAATAGATAATGGTACCTGCACTTTTAAATCACACATTACTGTACAATTTTTTCACAGTGTGCAGATATTTTAATGGAAATTATTGTGCATAGATGACATATTACTATGAACATAATTCTTGGTAGGGCTTACTTTGGAAGTACTGGGTGACAAATTTACTTCAAAGTCTGAAATGTAGTATGGGTGATTGAACATTTAACTGAAATGTTTACATAAAATTACACGATTACTGAAAGGGGACTTTTGTACAAATATGTTCAAATTCTGGGATATATATTGTAAATTAATGCCTGAAATCTTCAATGCATTGATGAAATGAATCTGATTTTAACACATTGTGAAATTATAATATTTTGAAGATATAAAAATCTCTTTCAGAATTTAGGGTAGAAAGAAAACAAATAATACCAAGGAATCAAAGTCAGGTAGCAGATATGCATATTAGATTACTATTCTATAAAGAATTTAATATATTTGATTAATTGATTAAAATGATGAGATCAATATGACGAAAACAATTAAGTATTTAAAATTGCAGAGCACACTGACTTTGAAAATGTCAATTCTATATTAATTTAAGGTCAGTTTGAAAACTGGAGATGGAAAGTTGTTTTCAAACTGCTACAATGCAAAATGTAGATAACAACATACCATAACAACGTAGAAAAGCCTGTGTCAGGTGGTGTAGATTGCGGCAGATTAAATATTCACAGACAAACACAAAAGCTGTCGCTAATTCAGGCATTGTAAATTGAGATCTAGCAGACTGGGTTATTGTCTCTGGTAGCACTGGTTACAAAAAATATTTAATAGTTTTACTCCAAAACAAAAAGGATACGATATGTTCTACAGACTCAAGACACCAAATAGATCTAGTAATGGTAGTACAAACAAACCCATGTGTACAAACGCATATGGAAATACATGTATTTCTGTATGTGTTTGTGCTCACTGTGTTGTTTATACCATGGGCCATTTGAATTCTGGGTTTAACCTATTTACTGATGGTATGGAACTAATTAGCTCCTATATGAATAAAAGAGCACACACACACGAGAACTTTTTGACAAAAACTCATTTGTATATTAATCTAGAATTGTCTTTGTTTTTCTCCATAGACCATAGATCAAACATAAAAAATTTAAAATATCATCAAACATGAAATTCAAACCATTTTATGCACAATACGTCAACAAATACGTTTTTACTGAAGGAACAGATTTTGACAGGGATTCTCAGATATTCAACAGACTTTTTTCCTGAAATGATGTGAATATGTCAATGCTAATTCTTGAAAACCAGTAACTGACTTTTGGTGATTTTGTGACTATTTTTGTTTTGCATGTCGACGATGAATTTCTGTTCTATTCTCCAAAGCTTGTTGAGATACATTGTATTTGGCTTGTCAGTTCAGACTGTCTATGTACAGACTGCATTGTTGTTGTTGACAAGTATATTAAAGTCTGGACTGTAATTCAAATGTCAACAATAACAGTGCACTTCACATACAGGCTGTGATGACAAGATGAGTAGTTGGTGTTTAAACATGCTTTGGGGAGTAGAACAAGAATTTGCCGTTGATATCCAAAACAAAATTAGTGAAAAATTCATTAAAAGTTGCAGTTTCTGGCCCTTCCATTTAGCTACATTAAATTTGCATTTACATTAGCTGTAGATTTGTTTCTGAAACATCAAATCAGTGACTATTATTGGTTTATGTTGTTTGCCTTGTAGTTGTACACATGTATGTTTTTTACCTTGTACATGTACATATCACAATAGAGTGTATAGTCAGAACGAGATATCTGCAAGGCTATGCTGAACATACAGCTGGGTTCTTTTCCAGATTTCTATAAAAGAAGACATCTCTCTCACAATTCTATGCCATTTTCTTTCACTACATTGATAATCCAAGCTTTTGCACATACAAAACTGACAAGCTTAACGACCCAGTCGTGGGTCATCACCATGGCAACTAAAATGGAATGGCAAAAAATAGCCATAGTCACCGTCTCTAAAGATTTACAACCATCCATCACTATGTTTTCACTTCCATTATAAATTTTGCAAAAGTGACCTACAAGATATTACAGAGATCCAACATGAAAAGGTATTATGTCTTTGCTGATATGTAAATTACATTAAAAATAATAAAAGTGTGTCTTCAATAATTTTTCTCTTTAAAATATAGCAGCTAATGGCAAAGCACTCTCGTGAAAGTCAGAGTTCATTTTAGCTACTTTAATTGATTCCCCATGAGCATATTTTACCAAGCACACTTCAACACAGTAGACACTAATGATTAAAATAGAACCAAAAAAAATCAGCTTATATGTTCACAGTCTGAAACAAGCAATTTAGCGATACTTTTTCAATATCCATGCATCCAGGAAGATGCAAGTCACATTAGGACAACCTAAAAAGTGTTAGCATGCTGAAGGCAAATATAATGGACATCTCCTCTCACCGCATCTCTACAACAACACTTGTATATTTTTGTTTCAAATCACAATACAAAATTGTAGGTTTTTATTAAGGTATGTCACAAAAATAATGTGGCAACATGGTTTCATATATTTATTTTTTTGTTTTCTGTTTGAGTTCACAAGATCTAATTACCAACATGAAAGACAACAGAATAGGTGTATTTTCAAACAGCGGTATGTTTGACACACTGTAAGATATGAACATGAAATTCATTTGTCAGAACTGTATAATGTATATGTCATTGTACAGACAATATGACTGTTAATTTTCTTTTCTATTTTTTGAACTTGCCTAAACTAAAGAAGGCTTGTTCTGGCTACTCTTGATCATTGCATGCACAGATGAGAAACAAATTTATTACCCAATGTGTTCACTAAGGTTGAGTCAACTTAATTAAGCTGTACTTTATGTCTGAAATATAACAGTTCCTCAGTTTGAATGAGTTACATTGCTTGTGCTAACTTTAATATTCTTGGGATAAAAAACAAACATGTATGTAAATACAGTGCTTGAAAGTAATAAAAGTACTGACCTTTTTAATAATTCCTTTGTTTATAAGTTCTTGTTTGCTGGATCTTGGACACCCTAACATTGCAAAGTGTGCCCAGATTTTCTCTGATGCTGAGGCAAAATCTTTTGGCGACCTGAAGATCATTAAGTAGGGCAAGAAGGAATATTCTGATTATAAACACTGACAAGATATAAATAGAAATACTGATTATTATTGAGAAGAAATCCAATTAATGAATGAATGTATGAAAAGTTTATAAAATGATAGTTGAAACTTTATCAATAATTGTGTTATCAATTAAAATTGATATAAAAATTTCATTGATAATTTACTCTAAAAGTTGTTTTGGCAATTACTGAGTATTTCAAAATTACTGATATTTTGATTTATCAAAATTTACCTTGTCTATACTTTATGCAAATGTAATTTACATCAAAGTCTGTATAAATGATAATAATCTATTGACTGTACGGGTTTTAATGGGAATAAAGGACAGCTTTGACATTTAAAAAGACATAATGAACAATACATCATTTACATCAAGGTAAATTCAATGATTTATAACCCTAGTAAATAGAATTTTCATTTTAAAATATGACAGAACAAGATGCTCACAGAAAATAGACAGTTTGGGGTTTGTTCCAGACAGTGTGCCAGGACCATTTTTTCAATACTTTGAGTCATATAAGGAAAATTCACTTGTACATATTTGAATACACAGTTGTCAGTACATTTTTGCTCTTAATTTTTTTTAGTAGAGGGGTCCACCACTTAACTTTCTTTCCCTGCGTCAGCTTTCTGTGAGAATATATGGACATGGTGTGTCTCACAAAATTAATAATTATTGTCAATCTCCTGTAATATTTTCACTTGATCTAAATGCCATATCTTGATCTAAATGCCACATATCATGACAAGAGTCAAATAGAATGCCTTGGATTCGTTGCTTTTGGCAAAAAAAATAAACATCAAAAGTATCAGTCACAAAAAAGTAGAATCCTATTCTTAAACACAACTAATATCAAAATTGAAGTTCTAGCACACATGATAAATCCACTGTAGATAAGAAATCAGAGATCTTGAGTGGAACGTGTAAAGGTCAACTAGCTTTTAAGGATAATGATATCCTGTGGAGTTGTCTTAGTAATGATAGATTGAAGTCAGATTGTGTTTCCTAGAACTCACCGTCCTTCAGAGTCTTGTAACTCCGGCTGGGCTCCACGCTCTAGCAGCAACATAACAACCTGAAGAAGACCAAGGCAAGTCTAGGATTACCCAGCGCACAGGCAGGCTTTCTATGATTTGTTGGTAATCTCATTTAAAATATTACAAATGAAATTCAATAAATGTGGCTCACTAACAAATAACTGATTCAAACTAAATTTCTTCACTATGGTTTGAGTTTGGTGAATTCTAGGCACTGCATTTCAGTGATTTCTTCATCTAAGTCCCTAGAAGGCAACATTTTGTTTGTTCTGATAGTTCTTCCTGCCTTAAACTATCTGCTTCACTCTCCATTTTGAATCAATAATAAAGTTTACTATCATGTAGTCATGACAACAGTCACATATTATTTTATTCAAATGAGCTTAAAGTTTACTTCTTTTCTACAAATATAACCTGAAATTACATCATGTTGAAATGTTTTTGTGAGCCAGGTTTTCTCTTCACCTGTTTGTTCTGAAAAAATTAATCTGTTTACGCTGTCTCAATAACGTTCTTGCCAATCTCTTTCAACCACATTCTGAAATTACGGCACAAGTGCTGCTGCAATTATTTTCTTAACGAGCTAGCTCTTTTGGTCATGTATGTGTGGAGAATTTTGTGAGAGCTATGAAGATACCATAAAAGACATCTCGATAAGAATTATTTCAGGAACAAAAATTTGATATTTGTGATCAGCTTTTCTGAAAGCCATGGGAGGCAGATGCAGAGTTTACTATCAATTGATGAGAATTGCTTGTGGTAATTCATCAACTGCTGACACTTTAACATTTACAAAGTTGCCTGACTGGCTTCTCCAACAATATACTAGAAATTGAAAATACTCTGGAATGAAGTGAATGGCTTCTAATTCGGCCACTGATTGATGGGTCCTCCTCCAGCAACACTCTTTGAAAAGATCTAATTGCCATGGCAACCTAGCTGCTGCTTAAAGTGATTCACTGATAACTTTGCATGGCAATGAAGTTCTAAAAAGTGACAGTCCATCTCAAGTGACTGCGAAACAATTGACATTTGGCTTTGGATGATTAATGTCTGTCTTTGCTATTTCACAAATTTGACATTCACAAAGCAAAATTGATTCAACTTATAAGATAACCTCTCTTTGGTATATATACATATACCAAATGTGAGCTAAAAATGAAGAAGTGCTCTCAAATTATTTTAGCTACCTATGAGAGTATGGAATATTTATTTAACATATTGAAAGAACAAGAAGCTGGTATAATGCTCAGTTTGGGCCCACTGCAACCATCTCTAAAGTATCATAATTAATGTTAACAAAACAAAGATACCAGTAGTTCAACTGACCTTTCCATTTTCCTGGAACGTCGCTGCATGTAATGGTGTCCACAATGTGCCTTTGTTTTGATAATTTATTTCTACTCCAGTATCAAGTAGTGACTTTACAATATCATGAAAACCCCAAAATGCAGCTGTCATGAAACAAAAGTGTAACATGTTATGAACTTCCATCATTCGTTCAAATTTTTTTCAATTAACTTTAAACTTAACAAGTCATCGTTGATGACACAGTCCCCACTTGTTAATCGGTACTTTGATTACAGGTCCTCAAAGAGGATAGAGTCCTCTTCATTAGGTCTGTGATAAAAATACTTTTGAATGAATTCGCTTGATACATGTCTGAGTTATGGTTCAGGACATGAAAAAAATCGTAACAAAATGGTCGCACAGCGGCCATATTGGATCGCATCACAAAACAAATTGATGTGCATAGCTATGACATTGGTCGATGTCCTTGTACCAACTTTGAATAAAATTGGTCAAAACATGCGGATATGCCTGAGAAATGGCTCTGTACAGTACATGAAAAAATCGTAATAAAATGGCCGCCTGGCGGCCATATTGGATCGTATCACAAAACAGATTGACGTGCATATGTATGACATAGGTCAATGTCCTTGTACCAACTTTGAATAAAATCGGTTGAGATATGCCTGAGTTATGGCTCTGTACATGAAAAATCGTAATAAAATGGCCGCACAGCGGCCATATTGGATCGTATCACAAAACAAATTGCCGTGCACAGCTATGACATTTGTCAATAAGCTTGTACCAACTTTGAATAAAATCGGTTGAAACGTGCCTGAGTTATGGCTCTGTACATGAAAAAATCGTAATAAAATGGCCACCTGGCGGCCATATTGAATCGTATCACAAAACAAATTGATGTGCATATCTATGACATTGGTCAATGTCCTTGTACCAACTCTGAATAAAATCGGTCAAAACATGCCTGAGTAATGGCTCTGTACATGAAAAAAATTGTAATAAAATGGCCGCCTGGCGGCCATATTGGATCGTATCACAAAACAAATTGATGTGCATATCTATGACATTGGTCAATGTCCTTGTACCAACTCTGAATAAAATCCGTCGAAACATGCCTGAGTAATGGCTCTGTACATAAAAAAATCGTAATAAAATGGCCGCCTGGCGGCCATATTGGATCGTATCACAAAACAAATTGACGTGCATCTGTATGACATTGGTCAATGTCCTTGTACCAACTTTGAATAAATCGGTTGGAACATGCCTGAGTTATGGCTCTGTACATGAAAAAATCGTAATAAAATGGCCGCCTGGCGGCCATATTGGATCGTATCACAAAACAAATTGACGTGCATCTGTATGCCATATGAAGTAATCCTTCTATCAAGTTTGAATGAAATCGCTCCAGGCATCTCAGAGATATCTGCGTGAACGGACGGACGGACGCACGCACGCACGCACGCACGCACGCACGCACGCACGCACGCACGGACATGACCAAACCTATAAGTCCCCCCGGCTGGTGTCCGTGGGACTAAAAATAGTGACAACATCACTGTTCGCTCCCATATAGTTATTAAAACAAGTCAACAATTGTATGAAACATGGACATACATATATACAGACAGATTGACATACACAGACTGGCACAGAGTGATGACATTGACCCCAAGTGTGCCTTGGCCCATGGAGATAGATAAAGATATAACAAACAGCTGAATGTAATGATAAAATAGTTAGTATCGGCCTATACAGGCACTGAGAGTGAATATGTTACAGCATTTGATTAGTTTCTTTTCCTTTTCTACTTCTGTGATAATATTTAAGACAATCAATCTGCAAGGCAGTTTATGTATTGACAAATATGTTATCTTTTACAAGCACACAGTAAACTGTTCTTGATTTTTCATTTACAATTTTGCATAGACTGAACATAGACTGAAATACATGACATGCAACCAATGTTTACACTTTGCCCATACACCAGATACATGGAGAAATTTCAACATACAATCATCAACTCAGAAACCCTACAGGAAAAAGTAAACATTGTTTTCTTCCAGAACAGCTGGTACATCCACATCTGGAACAACTTACAAACTTAACCAATTACACAAGGACGATGACACAAGAGATAAAGTTAAACTGTGGTGAACTTGACTATTCCTTTCAAATCCTTACCTAACTTGACATCTTAAACTAAAATACACTGCATGGTTAATTGTGCACAAAAATACATCAGGGTGGACCATTGATAAGGGATGGTGTCTGGAAGATCGATGAGACCTGTACATTATCTTTTTTATCCGATTCATTGTACATTCTGTTTTCCCCACTCTCTCTCTTTTTCTTTTTGTCAAACCTTCTCTGGCTGAATTTTTTTTATTGGCATTTGTTAGGAATTTTTTCAAAATCTGCCAGGATTTTTTTGCCGCATTTCAACACCAAATACAGTTTACCATATCAAATGCTTACTAAATCACCACATTATATACTCTTAGTTCCAGTAGGTATAAAATTACCCAAAAAAAATCTTAAAAATACAAAATGAAAGATATCCCAGTAAAACCACAGGTCCAGTAGGCATAATTTGTGATGATTTTTTCCTATTATTATCATAAAAAATAATTATGAATATTAATAAATTATTAATATGAATGTTACAGAATATTTAAACTTTTTTACACACAATGTCGTCTACTTTGTGTAAATGCTGTCTGGAAACTCCATTGTTGTGATAATTATGATTATTAATAAATTATGATTATGATTAATAAAGTCATATTTTACACATTGTAATGTGCTTATGTGAACAACCCTCTGGAAACCCTTATATAGTTTCACAATCTATGCCAAAATATACAAGTGACACCATTGCCCAGGTTCAGTCTGCGGCGAGAGTTACCATTGCCCAGGTTCAGTCTACGGCGAGAGTTACTACACAATCATAATTTATAAGGCCCCTAATAATCATAATTATCACAACAATGGAGTTTCCAGACAGCATTTACACAAGTAGACAATATTGTGTGTAAAAATGTTTTAATATTCTGTAACATTCATATTAATATTTATTAATATTCATAATTATTTTTTATGACAATAATAGGAAAAAATCATCACAATTATGCCTACTGGACCTGTGGTAAAACTGAAAGTTTCGCAAGGTTGCCCCAAAAATTCAAAATTCCGGATTTCAACTTAATTTCAATATATCTTATTAACAAAAACCCTAAGGACCGGTTTACTAAATATCAAAGCAATCAGACTGGTTAATTTTGAGAAACAAATTTTTTGACCAAAAATGAGAAAAATTGCCCCGAAATACAAAATTGCAGATTTCATCCTAATTTTAAATATATCTAATCAACATAAACCCTAAGAACCTGTACACTAGATATCAAAGCTACCAGATCAGAAGTTTTTGGAGAAAAATTTTTTGACCAAAAAAGGCAAAAATTGCCCCCAAAATAAAAAAAAAATTGCCAGTTTCAACATACCTTCAATACATTATATTGAGATTAATCTTAGATACCTGTATACCAAATACATGTATCAAAGCCATCAAATCAGCAGTTTTTGGATTAAAAAGATTTTTATCAAAATTGGGAAAATTGCCCCAAAATTACAAATATGACAATATCAATACAATTTGTACAAGCATGACTGAAGTCATTCTGAGGAACATGAATATTAAGTTTCATAGCATTCAGACGAGCGATTTCAGAAAACAAGATTTTTTGACTAAAAACGGAAAAAATACCCTAAAAATACAACATGCAAATTTCATCCCAATTTTTGCACACATAATTTAGAATACCTAAAAAAATCTGCATACCAAGTTTCAACCAAATCTGACCAATGCTTACTGAGTTTTAGCCATTTGTAGGATTTTTCCTTTTTTCCCCCTCATTTGCATATTTTTGGCACTGATATGTTCATTTGAACAAATTCACATCTCCACCCCTAGGTGCACCTGTACACCAAATACTAGGACAGTAGGTGCTACGGTTTAGGAGTTTTTGATTCGGACGGACTAACAGACATACATACATACTTACATACATACACACAGACGCCATTTTTCCACCTTATACGAATACCTCCCATTTGCATATATACATATGCATATATGGGAGCGTAAAAAATGCACAGAAAAAAGCTCAAAATGAAGTTGATATCTTTTTTACATTTCTACAGAGAAATCTGACCATATACAATAGCTATTTTAGAGATTGCAGGTATAGTATAGAAAATAAAATTACACCCTCAAGGCTTCTAATAAATATAATAATGCAATTATACAAAACCACATCATACAAACACATCAATACTAGCTTACCTATGTACAATTGGCTGTGTTTCTTAGTTTCATCATCCCCTTCTATATCTATGTTCTCTGACAAAAATTTCTCCACCAACTGAAAGGAACAAACAGGACGGTACTTGCTCATTACTAGAGCCGATGATATCTTGACCATTGAAAGTCAGCCCGGAAGTCAACAAATATCAAAGTCATTCAACAGTGTTCATTTGAATATAAAAATAATTGAAAATAAAATGGCACAAGTACTTTCAAATGTGGAATTATGGTGTAACTGTAAAATCAATGCCAAAAAAATCTCCTTTGCCTAATTTTGATGAATTACTGATTTTTAATAGTCAGTGATGAGAATTTTTGATGAGTCTTTCAAAAAGTCCAGAATGAAGAAAGATCAGTAACAATACATGGCTAATGTACATACACCATCTGAATTCAGTCACCATCTGAATTCAGTGAGACATCTTGTTTTATTTTTCAACTTGACAACTCAATAGCATTATGGGAAATTTCTTACTTCAAGACACTGGAAAAAGCTTGCATAATTTTTCCTAAGTAATATATTTGCCGAGCATTTCAATTATGATAAACATTTCACAGAGAAAATTTACAGTACTAGAATATGCCAGATAGTTTCTAACGTTAGTATAGAGACAAAGTTTAATGCTTATTCAAAAATACTTTCTCAACTAACTGATGTACATTTAACAGATAAATTTTCCAAACTACTGAAATCCTCTTAAATTTAATGAAATCTGAATAACAGTATTGTTTTTTCGCCATCAATTTCAGAGAGATTAATTTTTTCCAGAACCAATCATGCACTATAGTGCAGTGGTGGAGTAATATGATTGGAAAGAAACCTAATGTCTTAAAACTATTATTTCTAAGAAGATTTTGAAAGGCAAAACTTATGCAAACTTATGCAAAGCACACAATTTCCTGGCTTCTGGCTTCATGTTTCTAGTGTCAGTTTTCAACATTTAAAAAAAATTTATCTCTACTCAGGCTCGGTGAAATTTTCACATTTTATTCTTTAAATACTATTAAATGAAATAACAATTTGTTGGGCAATAGAGTTCTTAAATTTCAATTTTGATTATCATATTTTAATCACTTTTTATGTCAGTCTTTCAACACCTGTGCAATTCAAGAATGAAAATAGATAATGCAAACCAATTTTTTTCTACATAGACTCTAATTTCAAATGAGGTATTAAATTTCAAAAAGAAGTATTAAGTTTTTGACTTAATTTGTAATCATTAATACAAAATTGACGTTCCCCCCTTCATCTTAAAGTAAACTATTTCTACCATACTAAACTTAAGATTCTCTGCTTTTTGAAAATATACAGTATGGGGCAGTCTAGAACCTCGTCTCGGAAGCGAGGTTCTCGACTAAGTATGGGGGGTTTTCATGTCATTTTTGATAAGAAATATTGCTTTGAAAAAAGTGTGTTGGTTAGGTGCAATGCCACATTATTAGCTGAGGTAAACCTTATATCCAGTACCCCAAAGAACTGCTCACAGTTAATTATTCCTCGAACAAAATTACATTTTCCCGTCTTGCTGTCAAGTTGAACGACATGTTCCGAACAGCTTGAACACAAAACAAGGTCCATGACCCGGTTATCCGAATTAAACCGATACATAAAACTACACTGACGGGCTAAAATTCACCATAGAAACTATTACTGTGATTGAAACTAATGATAAACAACTTTTGTTGACCATGACAGGTGTAGAATTGACCATGGACCGAACATCCTTGAACCTGTACATTCAATTTCGAGCGTTAAATATTCAATTTCGAGCACACTCGAAAGAAAGCAGGAAATTTTTTAATCACTAATGATTGATAAGATAAATGCGATATTAGTAGTTGATTTTCGGGAATGATTACTTGATTTTTGACTTGATTAAGAAATCACATCATATAAATGTTAATAAATTATGTAAACTATACTAGATAAGGTGCATACACTATCATACATTATCAACTTGTATTTCGACTACCGGTGAATAGAAACAAGTTGTGGTTAAGTGTAAATACATGCAACGACCGTGCAAGCCTTTCGATTACAAGTGCATTAAAGAATCCTCACCTTTTCGTCTCCTTTCTGAGCTAATGTGGACAGCTCTGGTAAACTTATATTGGCTGTTTTCAGTTGCTTCTGTAAGTCAATCATCACAGACTCGTCCTTTGGCACCCGTGCCGAAGACGACGAGCCTTCTAGTACGTCTGCCATCTTCGACATTTCCCTGTGAGCCTCGTTTTCGATTTTCGTAACCTTTGACCTGTATTTCTCGACTTTCAAGAATAACTTTGACAGTTTGAGAGATAAAATTTGACACTTGCCGCCCGGTCGTATTCATCGTCACTGTTTCTCAATATTCATAATATCTTCGAGTAAAAGAATGAACTATTACCACTAGCCGAGACTAGGAGGGTATTTTAAGAATGTTTGAGGGCGCACTGCTTTGATCACCATTGTTGCCTAGGAAACCGATATAAACAGCTTGAAGGAAATCTCGGTAAAAGGGATTCACAAAGTTTCTAGCGGATGGATCGGATTAAATAAACAAGTGTAGAAAGAGACGCTTTGCAAAGAGCACAGTCGCTCGAGAGCTATTCAGCTCTGGGACTATTCGCCCATAGACGAGTATACAGAAGCGAGAAATACCCCAAGTCAGGAAATGAAATGGCTATTTCGTATAGGGATTGTGCCACCATGTCATCTTCGACGTTCGATTTTACCGTGAAAAGTAGCAAGTTCATCTGTCATGTAACCGTCGACCGTTCCTGACTTGGGGTATTTCTCGCTTCTGTATACTCGTCTATGGGGCGAATTATTCCCAGAGCTGAATAGCTCTCGAGCGACTGTGCAAAGAGTCAAGGAAAAAAGTATGTGCCACTATCAAATACATTTAGGCTAGAGCTCTTCGGCGCGGCGCACCATGTCATTGCTTTCAACATAGACCCTTGAGTTAGGGTCTATGCTTTCACATACCTAAGCCTTAGGCCTAGAGTTTAATTTAAACTCACGCAACAGCAGATTAAGGGGGGGGGGGGGGGGGGGGGGGGGGGGGGGGGGCTCTTCCATTAAAATCCTTCACGCTTACTTCGGGCATAGTCCCAAGCCTATGAACTCAACCTTTCCCGCTCCCGAGTCAAGGAAAATTGTCATAATTTAGCAAGTTTGCATTGCAAGAATTTGACGTATATTATGTATAAATACCCGTTTCTGTCAGGATGTGAAACCACATTGCGATCACAAAAAATGTTTCTATTCTATTGATAATAAAAAGGTCCACAAAATGTTTTAGGGTATTTTGTTGAAAATCCTAACATTTGTTTAGAGATTCATTTTATACGGTTGGATAGCTGGACAGCTGTATACACAAAACTTATCTAGGGAAATAAAGACAGGAGAATATAAAATATTATGAAAAGCATCTTTGACTGTTTTTCTTTCAATGTAGTACTAACATTGGAATATTGGGACTAGGAATATACGAAGTACATTTTTTGTATTGAAGGAGTAGGTTGTATATCAGCTTTTATTTCTAAGCAAGTCGACAACACAACTTTCAACAAGAACTATTGAGAAGCACAGCTTGAACTTTGCCGCGTGCGCGTACGCCCTCACAGACAAGACGTTGTACATTGTCCCTGCATGAGCAACACTTTCGGTTCTCGCTGCTTCTCCGTGATCTTATCCTTAGTTTAATACAGAGAGCAAGATATATATCACAATTTTCACTAACAACAGTCTGTTGGGGCGTCATGTTATTATTTTCTCAGGGGTCATCAATTTCTTTTTAGTGAGTACGACTTCACTATTAATGTTGACTGAGGCCCAAGAAGAATTTGTCGGTAAATGCCCCTGAACGGTCCTGGACTATATTTAAGCTTAGGCCTACACCTCGAATGAAGTTTTTAGTGTCAAAAAATAAAATAAGCAAACTGTAAACTTTTAACGACATTTAGCAGAGTTGAAATAGTTTTTATTTTATCCGATGATGACGTCAAATGTATTTAACAGTCACTTATATCGAAAAGCACTAAGGCGTTCACTTTCCTTCGTTTAATATGGTGGCACTATTGTCGGGCTTGTTTCAGTCCTGGTATGTGGGCCTTCAAGTTGTTAAAAAGGTGAAATTGTCAGTTGACCTTTGCCCTCCTTTTCAGAGTTAAGTCGTTTCCAGAATACTTACCAGGTTGCCGTGATTTCACCATTGAAATTCTACTAATTGTCAGAGAATTCTATTGGTAGCGTAACCCTATTTTACGACATACCCTCATTAAATAGCTCTGTAATAGACACGGCAGTTATTTTAAAATGTTCAGTGTCTGACCTCAGGTATGTCTGTATTGTCAACCGTGTGGTCTACTTTGTGCAGCATTGAAAAAAATCCCCACCGGTCAGTTATGACTGAAAAGACGTTTCCTTTGTTCCTTTATATACGGCTATTTCAACGCGATGATGACGTCACCGATAGCGCAGATGCCACAGGAGCAACGAGAACGAACGTTGTTAGCGTTCTTATCTCAACCTGTTAGGAGATAAAGATCTAGCTACGTTCAAGGTCTCGTCGTCTTCGCGATTCGAAGGGGTACCACGCGTTCTACTCGGGCGCGTTCGCGTTCTTCCATCTTGACATCACGTCACCCCAAGTAACCGGACAAGGGAAACTGTACTGTCAGCGTTTGAGCGGTTATTTGTTTTAACTTGGTGTTGAAAATATCTGTCAAGTCGAATGTCTGTCCAACAAGGTATTTCAGGGGTTAATATGTATCAGAAATTGTATTAACACTTGGTGTGAACATCCTTAGAGAAATCTTGAAAGCTTGAAGTTTACGTAGCGTTGCCAAGAGAGACGGGGAATAATAATTCAGGAACATGCTTCCGTTGCAAGTGTATCTTGGGATATTATTAAATTTCTGTTTAACAGGTGAGTGCAATTACGTGTATCATTTTGAATACTGGTGTTTTCCGATTGCGCCTTTGAATCGTAATAAGCTTATAGGCGTATTTAATTGCCGATCGTTTAGTTTTGAATTCGCATTATCGGGCCACGCACGACTATGACTTTTTGATCACAGTAAATTAGTCTTCCGGTAGACTTATGCCAAGTCTGTGGGCATGTAGGCTAAATATTAAAACAGTAAATTGAAGTATGGAGGTTATTTTTTTTAACTCCGGGATTGAAGCAAATGCGTAAATGGTTGGGTGAATGCGATGGTCAACAGACGCTTGGCTAACTCAATATATTAGGCCTACACTGCTGTTTACGCCCGAGAAAAGCCAAGCAACGCGTCAACGGTAGTAGTGGGATAGATTTGGCGTCCGTTTCCGAGGTAATCTATTCCCTAGTCGGAGTAATTTTGCCTCCGACACCTTTGGGCCTTCGCCCATGCCCAAAAATCTCCGAAGGTAAAATTTATCCTGCAAGAGAATAGACCATATCCGAGGCTACCCTTCATGGAACATGTGACGCCACGCGCGTATGACATGTTTATGCTGTTCATTTTTGAGTGTTTGTAGACACTCAGGACTGTTTGGTTTACTGTTCAAAGGGAACTTCGTGTTACAACACAATTCTCTGTATCAGATCTCTGATCGTCAAATTGTCTGATATGGTTGCATCTATTGCTAACGTGTTACGCAATTTAAAAAAAAAACCAAACAAACAAAAAAACTGGAATTGAAGAGTGTATAGCAGCTAAACTGTACAAGACATTCTGAAAGTTTCGTACCGATTCAACGCAAGTGTTCCAAATTCCCAAACACAGCGATATCGCATTTCTTTGGCAAGTAGCGAGACCGAGGAGGCCTATCTCCAAAGTTCGTGACTCTTCAAATGCAAGATCCATTCCGACTGTTACCTTGACGACGCGTTGTGACACTTGTTTGGTTCGTAGCAGAATATGTAACACATTAAACACCTGTGAGAAGTTGTTTATAACGATTTGTCTAGGTTCAAAGTCAAAGACGTTAATGTTGTAATGTTTAGAATTATCAATTGGCAACAAGTTCATTCATTCCTGATACGATGACATAACTCTTCCCGATCAAAGGATCATATTTTGTCAACTTTACAAAGAGAATATCCGTGCACTACTTTCAGAGGAGAACGAAGAACTAAATTAACCAACAATCAACGTCAACAACCAACAATCAGTGTCAACAACCAACAATCAATGCAAACAACCAGCAATCAATGTCAACACCCTCTAATACTACAACCAAGGATTTAGAACTGCCGCTTAAATGTGAAAAAAAAAAATGCTTGCCTGAAAATTTCGACGAAATTTCGGCCATTTGGTCTACTGAAAGAGTGGAGAAATTGGTACTTTATGACAAGATTATTCTGATTGAAACTAAAAAAATCACACTCTCATCGGACATATCAAAGGCTGCAGAAGTAACACGATTGGAACTAATTTGGGAAAATTGGATCTTTATATTTTTCAAATAGATGCCCTATAGCTGAATTATGCAATATTACAAATTACTCATAAAAACAAGAGTGTAACTTAAAAACAAAAGGGGAGGTTACATATGCAGATGAAATCGACACTACTTCACCATCTAATTATCGCAAATTAGTTTCAATTGTGTTAAGTATAAACAGAGATTATAAGGATTGTCAGAATATTCTGTCGGCAGCAGCAAACAAACCTTCAACCGCGATCTACGTTCTTTGCAATGGGTGATCTATTGACGTTTAACAACCATCGATTAAACCAACCAGTAGGCCCATAATTCGAAAATTTTGATCATAGACCCTCGAGACAATTTTTAAAACCGTCGTCTGCACCAAGTATGAATTGTTTCGTAAAGCGTTGCCATTCACTACCACCCACGGGCACTGACACTAATCAGCTGGTGATATTTGCCCAAATTCAACAGTTTAGAACAAATTAGCCTTATGTTTGAAAACTTGAAAACGAGAGTAAACTAGATTGATAAGCTCCTCGTTCTAGGGTCTACGCGAGATCAGAATCCAAGAACCAGAAAAAACCATGTTCTACTCTGCTGCTAGTACACAACTCCGAGGAAACTTCCATTGATGGATTGTGTATAGGGTTTGATGATAGCAGTGCAGTCTTTGTTCATTTTCAGCTCAAGTGGTTCACAGTTTGGAGTGTTACTGGTGTACGTACAGTTTGACAGCTGGCGGTGAAATTGGAGCCCAGTGCAAAGACGACCCACCAGCCACAGATAAAATTTACAGCTGTCCAACCGATGAGGATAGGTGTGCAGTAAGTGTTAGTTACTGGATAATACTGTCAGCGTTTGAATCATGACCATTGTCTTTGTCTTCCACGCATATCTGAATCAACTGTTGATTAAATTTCCACGAAGCTCCCTAATCTTGTGAAAATGTTGTCGCGTTATAATACATTTTTCTAGATATAATACTTTTACCAGTTCATGTAAGCCTCCTCCAGACTTGTTGCTCTAATAATAATTAATGGCTTTCCACGGCCTTAACTTCTAAAGGCGCCAGTAGGCCTATGATACAGATGTTAGCTATGATGGCGACATCAGCACACTATTTCAGAGGATGTTTTACATTCAGTTCTCTTTAATGATATTTTCTCCACGGCCTGTTTGCATCAATTGTATCTACCACAAAGTAAGATGTGTACATCAAAACAAATGTGCAGTAGGTTATTAAAGACACTGCAAATATCATCCGATAGATTTACGTTTAGTTTCAGCGGCAACAATGCATGTCAGACGTAGACTTGATATACACCAAATACCAGGTTGTACTCCAGCTCTGCGTGCGGGGCTGTGTGTTACCAGCTATATGCCTCCTACAGCTGGTAACACACAGCCCTGCCACACAGAGCTGTGTCTACCCTTTGAGTTGATCATAAAAGAATATTTACTACCCAGAGCGAAAACGCTGACAAAATTGTTTACAGCTAGAATCACTTGGCTTTGAGTTTGAGACACTGAGATATAATTAATTCTTTCTCATTGCAGTTGTATGTGCATAAAGTTAATGGTCATATAGTTGACTTGAGAAGGTACTGTTCAATCAATTGTCAACCATCTTGTACTGAAGAAGATGACATGACAGATTACAAAAACATGGCCGACGGTGTATGCTACCGGTGCTGTAGAGATGACCTCTGCAATGGACGATGGGAAGACAGAAATTCCAGTGCCAAACTTGCTATGAATGCAACTCTTGTTTTTCTCAGTATTGTCATTTCAGCAATGATTGGCTGACCGTAGATCTAAACAAATATCATTTCCATTCTATTCTATGCTGATTAACCATAGACAACCACAGACAGTACCGTTTCCACTGTCTACAGATTTACTTTATGGCAATATTTCATATATGACGACCTTCAAAGGTGCAATCTGTGAACACTTAGATAACAGACAAGCTCATTGAAGAAATCACATCTACAGTATGCTTTAAATCAAAAGAATTAAGTGGCCATGGCTTTGTCAATTCATAACGTTGTGTATATACTGTGAAGTTCATGCCTTTTTTAAAAATCTTTTAAAAACTGTCTTGACCTAGCACTGATGCATAGATTTTACAACTAATATTTTGTAGAGAAGTGCCATTTCCAAGGGTCAACTGAATTTTTAAGTTTCATATATCAAACTTCATTGGCATCACTCTTGCAATCTGAGCTAGGGAGTATAGACATGTTGTAAATGCAGTGAACATACAACATGTCACTGGAGTGACATGCCCTCTTTTTGTCAACCCCATAGAATACCGTTCATTAGTGTGATACCACACCTTCACAATGTATCAGCCAAAATTGAAAAATGGTAGTGAGATGTAGGATTTTGAGTATTGAAGCTCAAATCCATCCTTTTTTTCTTAATTTTGCACAATCTGCTTGAAATTTCTAGGTCAACCACAAACTGCTAGCATCAAAGTAAGAAATCTAGAAAATATAACAAAAAAAAACCAATGCCACTTTCACAGAACGCTGAAAGAAATGTGCAAAATAGATATACACTGAAAGAAATGTGCAAAAATAGATATTATATTACAAGTTGGTAAATTATGTATTTCTAATGAGTATAAGACAAATTTATTTCCTTCAAACACATTTACATCATGAAGAGAAAATTCCCTTTTTGGAAAAAATACTTAACTTTTATTTTAGAATAATGCTGTAAAAGAAATGGAGGGTAAAAGGATTTCCAATTTTCAGTCATGTCACTGCAATATGCCAATATTTCTTTAATGTAATTTAGATTCACATGTTAATTTATAAATTAAAACATGCAACTACCATGCAGTATATGATGCGGTTTTTTAGCTCCCATAGCCATATGTATATATGGCAATGGAAGCTATTCTTATAGGCTAGGGAACTGTCTGTATGCATGTATGTCTGTATGTCTGTATGTCTGTGTGTCTGTATGTCTGTCCGTCAACATCAAAAACTCTAAAACCGCTGCACATTTCATCTTGATATTTGGTGTGTACATGGATGATGGGCTGTAGATGAGATTTTGTTCAAATGAAGTTGTCATTGCCAAAAATATGCAAATTAAGTGAAAAAATGTAAAAACAGTCAAATTGAAAAAACTCAATAACCACTGAGCAGATTACATGAAAAATTAGCATGTAAGTACTTTGGGCTGACATGAAATGATTGTGCACATCTTGGGTCAGTATCTTGGACTTGCTATTTTTCATGAATTTTTTTGTAATTTTCTCCCATTTTTGGTCAAAAAATCTTCTTCTCTGAAACCACAAGTCCGATTAATTTGAAACTTGGTATGGAAGTGCATAGGAGTGACCTTTCGCAAATTTGGGCAAATCGTGGTGAAATTTGCATATTTTTAGTTTACACGTCCATAGACTCCCATGTATAAGGCAGATCTCCATAAACTCCAATGTATAAGGCCAAGAAAAATAAAAATTTAGTTTCTCATCGTATTCATATTGCAAAAAGGATGCAGTGACACAGTTTTTAGTCCCCACGGATGAAGTCCAGGGGGCTTATAGATTGGGTCATGTCCGTCCGTTCATGCAGATATCTCAGATATTTTGACAAAATGTCACGTGACCTCGGTGACCTTTGACCTCAAATATACATATTTGTCCATAACTCAGTAACCACAAGTGCTACACCCTTCATGTATGGTATGATGGGACACCTTATGACGCCACATATTGTACCTCATTAATTATGCACATATCTAATTTTGAGCGAGCCAATAGAGCTAGAGGTCTGATTTTTGGTATATAGTGATAACTTGGCAATACATTTGTTTGACAAAATGTCACGTGACCTCGGTGACCTTTGACCTCAAATATACATATTTTTCCATAACTCAGTAACCACAAGTGCTGCAGCCTTCATGTATGGTATGATGGGACACCTTATGACGCCACATATTGTGCCTCATTAATTATGCGCATATCTAATTTTGAGCGAGCCAATAGAGCTAGAGGTCTGATTTTTGGTATATAGGGATAACTTAGCAATACAATTTTTTTTTGGCAAAATGTCACGTGACCTCGGTGACCTTTGACCTCAAATATACATATTTGTCCATAACTCAGTAACCACAAGTGCTACAGCCTTCATGTATGGTATGATGGGACACCTTATGACGCCACATATTGTGCCTCATTAATTATGCGCATATCTAATTTTGAGCGAGCCAATAGAGCTAGAGGTCTGATTTTTGGTATATAGGGATAACTTAGCAATACAATTTTTTTTTGACAAAATGTCACGTGACCTCGGTGACCTTTGACCTCAAATATACATATTTGTCTATAACTCAGTAACCACAAGTGCTACAGCCTTCATGTATGGTATGATGGGACACCTTATGACGCCACATATTGTACCTCATTAATTATGCGCATATCTAATTTTGAGCGAGCCAATAGAGCTAGAGGTCTGATTTTTGGTATATAGGGATAACTTAGCAATACAATTTTTTTGACAAAATGTCACGTGACCTCGGTGACCTTTGACCTCAAATATACATATTTTTCTATAACTCAGTAACCACAAGTGCTACAGCCTTCATGTATGGTATGATGGGACACCTTATGACGCCACATATTGTGCCTCATTAATTATGCGCATATCTAATTTTGAGCGAGCCAATAGAGCTAGAGGTCTGATTTTTGGTATATAGGGATAACTTAGCAATACAATTTTTTTGACAAAATGTCACGTGACCTCGGTGACCTTTGACCTCAAATATACATATTTGTCCATAACTCAGTAACCACAAGTGCTACACCCTTCATATTTGGTATGATGGGATACCTTATGACACTTCATACTGTACCTCAATAGTTATGCACATATCTCATTCTGAGCAAGTCAATAGAGCTGGATGTCTGATTTTGGTATATAGGGATAACTATAGGAGAGAAATTTTTTGACCAAATATCATGTGACCTCGATGACCTTTTACCTAAAATATATGTTTATGTCAATAAATAAGTAACCACAAGTGCTATGTCCTTTGTATTTAGTAGGAGGGAGACCTTATGACAACACATGCTTTACCTCATTAATTATGTACACATCTAATTCTGGGCAAGCGAATAGAGCTAGAGATCTGATTTTTTGGCATATAGGGATTAATTAGCAATATAATTTTTTTTTCAAAATGTCGTATGACCTCGATAACCTTTGACCGTGATTATACATATATATGCATATCTCAGTAACTACAAGTTCTGTACCCTCCAATTTTGATAGGATATTAGACCTTAAGATGTCACATCTTGTACCTCATTTATAATGCGCATATGTATTTCTTGCTGGCCAATACTGCTAGAGGTCTGATCTTTTTTCCGGATTTAGAACCATAACTTAGACATGCCTCATGTGTTTCAAATTGGAACAACGACATAGACCTATGTGCCCATAGATCTCAACATATACACTCCAGTGTTACTTCTGAATGACCACATTTTCCTGCCCCATCAAGACTAATACTCCTATTACAAGTGGGGACTATGTCATTGTAAATGACTTGTTGAGTTAATGGTTGTATCACAGTATTCGATATATCTAATTCTGTATTTTTTCCATTTTATATTCTGAATAAATACATTAAACATATTTCACTGTCTCCAGTACATTACATTTAAGTATTTTCACTTCATGCACTTTATCCCTTTCACACATGTTCAAATATCTGACCAGAGAACAAACACTAAATAGTCCAGTATGGGAGCTACAGTGTCATTGACGGTTTTTTTACATTTCAACTTATGTTTCAAATGCTTGGAGTGAAAACTTTATTGTGATACCGATCAGTTTGTAGTGCATCAGTAACAGTTCAATATGTCAGTGTGTCAAATTTGTCATGTTAAGATTTACAACTAATTTGACACATCTGCAGCACAGTGGGTCCATTTTTCCCTGTGTTAGTATTCTGTCTGCCCTAGGGAGCCAATCAATACAAAATACACAGAAGCATACCCTGTGAGATTATGTTGCTTTGTTGTGCAGTATTCAGCATAATGCAACTATTTCACGGTTGTACCCTTCTTTTCATGTAGCAGAATTTTGCTAACACCATTTTGCTTACAGCATTTCCTATATACGTATTCCTGAATGCAACTTCAATTGACACCAGCCTTCAGTGTACTGTTCTTATCTTAAATATAACTCACTATAGAAACAATACCAGTAGATGATTTCATATAAACAGTGCCAATATGTGTAATACCAAAGTTGTATACAGCAGAAAACATTTTGACTTTGTTTATGGCATGAAAGAAATTACATTTTGGTATGCACATTAATTTTACTAAAACAATTGCTCTAGGCATTCTGATCTGAACTGGCTGGCCACACATCCTATGATAAAATAAAACAATTTTGACATGCATTGCAGTACACTAGATGACAAAATAATAGCAGATCAATGAAAAGTACCAAGTCACTTCAAAACTTTTGACAACTTGATGGAACCAGCAAAAAACCCGCATACTAAATTGCCAACAAGCTGATGTATTGACTTTGTGCCTATTATAAAACTGATATACAGGTCTCTGATATTTCTTATTATTCACCAAATTATACATCTTGCCTTTGATATCAATGTTGATCAGCTGGCACGAATTATGATATGCATGTGAGCATATAATTTTTCAAACAAAAATGTACTCTCCTTTCTGTCATTGAATGCTGCATATCGTCAATATAACATTATTGTATTCCACATTATGTCAATGTTACATTGTTGCAATCTGCATAGTGTCAATGTAACATTGTTGCAGTCTGCATAGTGTCAGTGTAACATTGTTGCAGTCTGCATTATGTCAATGTAACATTGTTGCAGTCTGCAGTGTCAGTGTAACATTGTTGCAATCTGCATAGTGTCAGTGTAACATTGTTGCAGTCTGCATTATGTCAATGTAACATTGTTGCAATCTGCATAGTGTCAGTGTAACATTGTTGCAGTCTGCATTATGTCAATGTAACATTGTTGCAGTCTGCATAGTGTCAATGTAACATTGTTGCAGTCTGCATAGTGTCAGTGTAACATTGTTGCAGTCTGCATTATGTCAATGCAACATTATTGCATTCTAGAATACAACACATTACATGTATGTAGACAATAGAAACAAATTTCAAATGACCTCAAATCAAAAACTGAAAATGCAGTAATTCAGGCATGATTCCCCCTGACATGATAAATTGCCGACAAGCTTTTGATCAAAATAATTATTAAAAGAAAATCTGTACAGTGATTGAGTATCATGCAGACAGCGTTTCAATGGGGTAACTACGACATTTACGGTAATTCATAAGAACTTGTGCATGGTCATCAAACACACCCAGAACCACACCCACTCCCCCTTACACAATGACCCCGTAACACAATAACTTTGCAGACACATGTTCTCATCCAGGGCTAGAAATTAGCGGTAGTCCCACGTCCACAGACTACCAAATTTTCCCTAGGGCTACCAAAGTCCATGAAATGGTAGCCCACATGGACTACCAAAGCCTGAGACCTGAAATTCAGTCAGGACTTGGCGTGTCATGTCCGGTCTTTCACTTTTGGACGAGCTAAAAGCAGTCAAACCCAGCTGGACACAGTAAGGCCAGACTATGACTTTGTTTTGCAAATTACAAAGTCGACCTTGCGATGGAACTTTGCAACAAAGTTTCAAGATCTCAACTGATGTACTTGGACGACAGGCACAGAAAATGATGGCCAATAAAAGCGTACTCTCATTGCATTTTGATTATAGTATGTCAACACTCCTCTTTACTACAGAAAGCCCATGGTCTGGTTTTAGCCCTGCTGAGGTGGTGGTCATTGTCATGACAATTATCAAAATTGGCATGCAACTTTTGAGAATAAAATGGGCTGTCAAAACAATGATAAGTCTCCAAGCTTTTTAGCGTCACTGTCGTCAATTATACCAGTTTCCTTTGGTTATAAAGGTGTGCAAGTATTCACATCAAATGACTAACAAATTCACTTCATGGGGAAAATCTTGAAAAATACCTTTTTCTTCTCTTGGTAATGAAAAATTATCCCTAAACTAAAATATGCATAGGCTACCAGCCATTGTCACTGGGCTACCAACTTCAGAAAATGGTAGCCTAAGTGGACTACCAGGGAAAAAATTTAATTTCGAGCCCTGTCATCATCCACCGGAACTTGGACGAAGAAATCACATTATTCCTTCATGCTATCAGTTCTGGCTAAGCTAAGCAAGCAATAATAATGAATTTTATGATTATTTATTAAATAGATAGAGATATATTCATTCCACGAGTCTTCTAATTGTGATGAATGGGAAAATTGTAACAGAAGAATGGAACTTGCATTATTTTCTGAAAAGTATGTATTAGAAAAGGTTCTAGAACTCAAAATACTGAAATTGAAATGCTATAATCCAAACTCTTTAAATAATGCAATAGGTGCCAAATTTCAATCTACAGCACCATGCATACCACAATTCTACCAAATGAGTGTACCTCACATCAAAACAATACATTAAAGCCTGTGCAGGATGATCTCAATATTCAGAACCAATTACAGAAGTTTGTTGAATATCACTTGCAACTTCTACATTTTTGCTTTTTTCCCACAGTTTTCACAGTCACCCTCATGACCCCATAAATTCAACTATTGTATAACCTGTTACATCTGAATGGTTTTGGTCTTATTGCTTCAGTGACCTGAGAGTTGTGACACTAGATTGCATGATCGTTTGCTCTAGGTAGAACTGTATGAGAAGGATACAGCCCAACCATGAGCGATAGAACCTTCCAGCCTGGTGCAACTTATGTAGTTTCAGTTGTGGTACTTTGGCAGAACATCTTCTCCTGTGATGAGTCGTCACGCAGGGTTTGAATATTACGATTTCAAGGGACACTTGACATAAATGTAGCATCGGCAGACTGCTGTTCCTCAACTGAACAACCACGACCAGATCTCACTGGGAGAGACTGGATGAGTTTTACCAACATGCCAAGATAATGATGAACAATGCAAAAATGATGGGTTGACTTTTGGTGATGCTCACAAAAAATGTTCCCGAACATCTGCCCTCACCAGACTATCAATAAATGAAATTCCTCTTTTGTTTTTCTCCCTTGTACACAACAGTATTTTTTAGCCTGTTTTTCAAAAATCAAAATTTGACGATATGCTTCCATGTGTTCTCTGTATGTACTGATATCTTAAAATGTCTTTTTGTCCCTACTTGTATGAGTTTGCTCTGTGTTTTGGAAGAAATTGAAATCCATTTGGAACAGGACCAAGCAACATCTCACTGTGAATGAAAAAATAAAAACATGTCATTTTAACAATTCTAAATCAATATTGAATCAAAACAACAAATATTTTCAATGATGTAAAAACTTGTCAAATATTTTTCCAGTTGTTCTTTCTGTGGATTCAGAATGGATATTTTATGATCATAAATGACTGAAATATTTTGATAGGTGAACGTGTCACGAAAAATATGAATCATGAAAGTGTTTTCCCTCTGACTTTGATATGTGCACAGTGTTTGACTATCTCATGAGAGTTTCAGAGAGTACATGTTAGACTATCTCATGAGAGTTTCAGAGAGTACATGTTAGACTATCTCATGAGAGTTTCAGAGAGTACATGTTAGACTATCTTATGAGAGTTTCAGAGAGTACATGTTAGACTATCTTATGAGAGTTTCAGAGAGTACATGTTAGACTATCTTATGAGAGTTTCAGAGAGTACATGTTAGACTATCTCATGAGAGTTTCAGAGAGTACATGTTAGACTATCTCATGAGAGTTTCAGAGAGTACATATTAGACATCTTATAAGGGTACATGTTCTATAATCTATCCGGCAAATGTGACTGGATAAAGCAAATCTGTATCCTTCAAAGTTTTTGGTCATATGCAGTTTCTTGTTCAACTCCCCAAATCATGTTGAGATACTGTGGAATACTTTATTATCGCTGGAATTTATTTTCGCGTAATTGAGAAAATCGATACATCCGCGCGACTTTATTTTCGCGCTGATTGCTTTGCATTGTAATCAGACAGGGCGGTGTACCCTAATTGAAATTAGGCGTTGACAAAGCATAGTCGACAAACACAAACATCAGAGGACGCCGTTAGGCGTTACACAATGCGTTTTAGGTGTCAATCAAGTCGGCAAACAATTGATTTTATTGTTTTTAACCAGCTTTAGTTATGGTGTCAATTACAAGGTGTCGGTAATGACTGTCGGCAATCGAAACAAAGCAGTTCGCTCACAACAGCACAGCTATCGAAGTGATAATTACTCCGTATTTGTGAATTGCTCCCTTTCTCTTATATCGTTTGCGGCAATGTTCGTATGAACAGTGAAAAAATAGTAATTTTACAGCCAAACACATCGTGAAATATTCTTCACAGCTTGCCGCTATGATCAAACGATTTTTTAGCTTATAAACCCCTATTTCGGAATGACTAGCATCATTCGACTTATTGTCATCATCGCGTCATCATGTCTCTCTATCGCTGGTTGAAGCAAGTTAGCCCACCACGAGCGCCAGGTTTACCTGATCCACGACAGTGTAGTACGGAAGAAGAAGCTGTTTTGACTGAAGCTGCCAACATCGAAGTAGAAAAATTATCGCCGAAGCTGTCAATGTCAGAAAGAGAAAACGCGGTGAGTACTCGTTTTACACTGATGAACATCGAGCGCAGATCGCCAAGTCAGCTATCGAGATCGGTGTAGTAAAGACAGCAAGAAAATTTAGCAAAGAACTTAACCGGCCCTTAAATGAGAGCACCGTGAGAGGAATGAAGGCGAGTTACCTGAAGTTAAAGAGACTCAACGAACGCGAGACAGTCACGTCATTACCAAAAGGTCGGCGGGGTCAGCCTCTTATGCTTGGCGAACTTGATACCGAAGTGCAGCGATGGATACGCAAAGTCCGACTCAGCGGCGGTGTCATCAACAATCGAATTGTCATGGGCGCAGCAACTGGCATTATCATGAAGAGAGACAGGGCTAAATTGAAAGAATTTGGCGGTCATATCGACGTTTCGAGTGCCTGGGCGAAGTCAATTCTTCAGAGAATGAACTTTGTACGGCGCAAGGGTACCAAAGGCGTGAAACGGCTACCGGGTGACTTTGACGCGTTGAAGGCCGCGTTCATCGACCGCGTACAGAAAGTCCGCGATGACTTTTCCATCCCCGAAGAAATGGTCGTAAATTGGGATCAGACGGGTGTCAGTTTACTTCCTGGGGGTGAGTGGACACTCGAGGAGAGGGGAAGAAAGCAGATCACGATATCGGGCCTAGACGACAAGCGGCAGATAACGGTTCTACTGGGGGTATCGATGGCCGGTCAACTACTACCACCGCAAGTTATTTACGCTGGCAAGACAGACCGCAATCTCCAGGCAGAGTCATCTTATCGCGTATTACCCACAATTCCTTATGTGTTCGATTCGGCGATAAGTGACTCTGCCACAGGTGTCCTGTTTACGTGGTAAATCACCACATACTGATCCGCAAACCGGAAGTCAGCTCGAAAACCGACATTGTGACGAACTCGCTGAAAATACAAAGTCCATCCTCCCTGCAAAAATGTTCACGGTTTGAAAACTAATTACTATAAGTTTATAGCAAAACACGAACTGGAAAAATATAATTACCATTGGAACTTCTTTTAAATAGTGTAATTATTCGGGAAGAAACAAGGCTTTGACCTTTTCTGACCTTTGGGCGAATCCCCTGTATCGTCTGCTGGTGATGTATTTTCTTGAATTGTGACCCCTCCTGCACTCGAAGTTATTTATCATGGCCGTATATATGAATACTCAAGAAAGAACAATAAATAAACACTGAAAAGAGAAAATGGCGTTTTTATTTGAATTTGTAGATAACTGTGCGCGTGCTGGAACGAATTCCAACTGCCGCGCGTTACTGTGGCAATACCATAGATACAGTGCGCGACAGGTAGAAAAGTAGTTCATTGACGTTCCAATGACCTCGAGGTCACATGAATATTAATCTGCCTGTGCCAGAGATACTTATTAGCGTACGCGCGATAAGAACTCTGGTTCGAGAGTGGAATGACCGATGTCACCCCAACGTCAATTTTCCAGCTGACTGGGACGTGACCCATACCGCATCGCACTGGAGCAACGAGGCATCCATGATCCAGTACGTTCAGAAGATCATCATCCCTTACTTCGCAGATCAACGGCAGAGACTGGGTTTATCTCCTGACAAGAAAGCGCTCGTGCTGTTCGACATCTACAAGGCTCATCGCGGTGAGGAACTTCGCAAGCTCCTCGAAGAAAACAACATCAAAATCGTGTTCATCCCGGCTGCCTGCACCGATAAGCTACAACCTCTAGATTTGTCAGTCAACAAAGAATACAAAGAAGCCCTCAAGTCTTGCTTCAATGCGTGGTATGCTGAGAGAGTTATGGAAACACTCGACGGCAATGAAGAAAACGAAGGCGACGATATCAGCGTAGCAGTGCCACAGATTGATCTGCGAACATCGGTCGTCAAACCTATCCATGCGAGATGGCTCGTCAGCTGCCACGACGAAATCGCTCATCGAACTGCTTTGATTCGCGATGGTTTCAAGCAAGCGGGACTAATTTGAAAGTTGAGTGAGATTAGCCTAGAGACTTGAACTTGGACTGCGTTTAACTGTTAGTAAACAAATTGTGACGGTCATGCTGTTCTAATTTTCTATGTCAAGTTTTCCATCCTCCGTTTTTTTTCACTGTATGTATTCTTTCATTGATCCATTTTACTGAGATTTTGAGTTTCTAAATTATTAATTTTGTACTATTTGCTGAATATTTCAGTCCAATATATGCGTAGATGATCGAATTTCGAATTGTTTTTTTTCCTTTACGTCTTCAGTACAATTCCATTGATTCAGAAGTTGAATGAATTGATAAAAATAATACTGTACCTACCTTCAAGTAACGGATTCTTCCTTGTCAATAAAGTGTATTTTTTTATTAAAACTTTATTTTACTTTGTCATTTACGTGATGTTTGGTGTTGACTGAATGAATGAATGAGTGCGGGTTCCATGTGTATTGTTTTCCATAGACATAACATGCGAGTAATGGTCAAAGGTCACTGTGTCAGTACAGTCGGTCAAGCTCATTAATATTCATGTCTTTTGTGTTCAGAACAAAACGCTGGAACAAATTTTCGCGCAAAAATTTCCTCCGCGAAAATAGCGAAAATAAATTCCACGCGAACAAAAAGTATTCCACAGTACACAGTATTAAGCTTGTACATGTGTAGACTGCATTGTTATTGTTGACAAGTGAATTCTGGTCCGGACTAGAATTCAAACGTAAACAATAACAATGCATTTTACATGTATAGAAACTGTGTTGACAAGCTAAACAGTGAGTGCTTTAACCTTCTTTGGGGAGTAGAATAAGAACTAACAAATGACATACAAAACAAAAATTGTGAAAAACTCATAAAAAATTTTAGCTTTTGGCCCTTTAAATGAGATGCTGGTGGTGAAAACTCAACTGTGATTCAATGAACATACATCTACGTCATCATCAATCCACTAATTATGAATTAATCTTATTTTCCTCACCTGATTTTAATCCAGTCACCACAGTTGTTACTTGCCATCAAGGTTTCCAAATCGTTTCTACCAAAGTAATAAGGTGGCCTTTCATTGATTCTCTGTGGAACTCGTTCTAGTATGCCCACTGGAATGTATCGATACAGAAAGGACAACCACTCCAAGAGGAAACGTCTGGTTCTGTCCACACCCTGAAACAAATGACTAACATGTATTGGTAAAATTGCTAGATGTGTCAGCGTTTAAATCAAATTGACATCTTTTTATGGTTTTTCCCAAAAAGATTGGCTAAATTAACAAATATTACCATCAACACAATCCAAGAGCAAATAGGGAAGTTCCTACAGACTTGAATGAGAAATCCATAGGTGTATCTGTGATGGTTCTACAGGATTGTTATTATCGTATAAATTGAACTCTACAACTCTGTAATATGCAGGGATCTGCCCACGCCGGACGGCGCTGGACGGGCCCGTCCGGCACTCAGAATTTCCGACCAGCATTGACAAGTGACCGACCGGCACTTGCAGTTCAATGCTTTGAACAATCAACATGAATGTCTATGAGTGACACTTTTGAGGTCAAGCAGTTCATAAAATTGCTAAACTAAACTAAACTAAACTAAACTAAACTAAAGAGTTGATGAAAACAATGGTACTATAGAATGCCTTTCAATAAAATGCTATTTAAACAATACCACTGGTTGATTACCGTACGCTGATTTTGCATATGAAAAGCTGTTCAGCTGTTGAACGTACGTTCACAAGATCATCGCCCTAATGTAATGAACTAGACACGGTTTTCCTGTCACACAGTATCTCTGTACGATCGAAAGAAAGAGAAAAACTGAAGTTTTTTGCTTTGAATCAAGGTTTATAACACCACAAAAATGAAGTACCGAAGCGAAAATGGCACAAAGAACAGGACTTCTAACTAAAACGTACTCTTCAATGTTCAGTTCAAACTCAATGAGTGGCATTGTGGAAAGACTGCATGCAATGAAAGTCACGAGCAAGTTTGGTGTCAACGAATCCAGTCTTTGAATTATCAATGAACACTCACTTATTTTTCAGGTCAATAAGCCAAAAGTTACTTGTCCGTGGCAACAAGCCTCTCTGTTTGTGAATTTTCCCATTCTATAATGACTATCAAGAAGCAATTGAAGTGAATTTGACATCGAGAAATTCCACTTTCAAAACTATGGCCGATTAGCCAACCCCTAAGTTCTTGGTTTAAACTCTATAGAGTCTGCGCATGAGCAGTATAAAGACCACCTAGGTCATTTGAAAAAACACTGGATGCTGGTACAGTGCAATGGTAATCCAAACTTCATAGTGGTGAGGGATGATATAAGCACAGGAAAATGATGACAAAAAAGTGGTACATTATTTTTCAGAAGCTTCAAAAGATTCCTTTACAACTACTAAAGATTGTTTTCTTTCTGTTTTGTTCAGTTAAAACTGAAAAAATACTTTGAAGGTACAGTGGAATTGGCTATTATTTGTATATCAAGCCCTAAGAATGTAAAAATACAAGCATATAAATGTTACAGTTTTTCATGAATATTAATGCTCATGAATATTAATGAGCCGTCCAGCACTCTTGGAACTCTGGGCAGAACTCTGTAATATGTTACACTGTACTACAATGAACTTTACTCAACTGTACTGGACTACACTGAACTGTGCTATAATATACTGTACTGCAGTATACTGTACTGTACTGCAAAGCACGTCGCTGAGCAGTACTATTCTGAACAGCACTTCATTCAAACCCACTGAATTCAATGTATAGTAATCTGCTATATTGTACTTCTGTGCTATAGTTTACAGCCTTGTTCAAAGTAACGGTGTACAATACTATATATTACATATATATCATTCTGCAGATTGCTTTTACTTCACTGTACCATACCTGTTGGTCCGATCCCCAATGTTCTAAGCCATAGTTGACAAAGTCTTGCAACATGTCAAGTCTCTCTGCTGAGGAGATATCCCAGTGTCTTGAAATTATATCATAAAAAAGAAGTACAGTAAATTGAGAGGCACTTCGATGAATCTGTGGTATGTGCATGGCATAGAATGCACTTTGAGCGAAGACATCAATTATTGATTGAAACAAAAACCTAATTTTGTAAGGCTAGAGTTTCATCAAGAAAGTGCCATGCAATTAGCAAGCTACCATGGTACTTATTTCATAGCACTGATTTAAGTGAACTTGAACTCGGTGTCAATGGCAATAGTTATCTTTTGCAAAGCCATACACTATTCAAAGAGGCATTCCTAAACCCGCTGCAGCCTATACTTACCTCTGTTCTTTGATTTCAGTGAAGACCCACGGTTTGATCAATGCTCCTCTGGCAATCATAACACCACTTATTCCTGTGTGTTGCCGCTGTCTCATTGCATCCTCATATGACAGAATATCACCATTGCCTGGTAACAAAGCAGTGCAAACACCATTCAATGAACAATGTTTAAAACTTATTTAAAACCGATTCAATTTGAAGTAAACTGATGTAGTATTCAACATCTTACACACCAAACTAGGACCAAAATTAAGATAACATGCTAAAATATTTTCATTGCTAACAGTTGTCTTCAATGTATCCTACTGGGTGCTTATTGTCCTGTGGTTGTACTTCTTTGGTTCTGTTTGTTGTCTCTCCGCTAGGTGACTGGATGCTGTATGTTTTGGGTTCGAACCCAATTGAAGACACCTTATTACAAGAGTTCAATTTCTTCATGATAAATCTTGTTGATTGCTACTAAAGCTCACTGTCTAATTTTTGCCACTGGCACTTTTAAATGTAAATGTTATCATGATAAAAACAGCTTTGGAAGCATTCTAGCCATGATTTGTTTGGACTTTGTTTGTTCACAGTATCATTTCTGAATTCTTGTAATGCTTATTTTTCACAGTCCTATTGCAGAGTTTGTCTGATTTGAGAGAATTTTTCCTAAGGCTGGAATCAACCATGGCACCACCGCTAGCTGTTAGTGAGTTGAATGATAAAGTTTAGGATTTCCTTACCATATAATGGCATTGGATGTGCAGCTTTTGCACAATCATTAATGTAATCCCAATCAGCCAGCTTGGTGTAACGTTGTTCTCTTGAACGTCCATGAAGCTGTTGGGAAAACATACACCAAAACACAAATACAAAGATTTGTCCATGTTCTTGAAATATCTTTCAGTATATTTGAGGATTATGGCAAAATCCATGTCATACAAAATGTTGCTTGCGGAACTTTTCAAATCCTTTCATGAAGTCGACAAGAAATTCCACCTTTATGACTAAAACCAACAATAGTGATGGACAAGTCAAATCATTTTGATTGTATTTCTCAGAGTTTATTAGTCTCTGTTCCTTCTGAGTTAAGCATTTCTGTTTCTGGGTCTTGGGAGTTGAGTTCATTGAAAAAACATCAAACTCGCTGTGTTGCAATAGATTTATACTAAGAAAGAGCCTCTCTGAAGAACACACCTGACAGAGCTATCTTATTCTAGATATCTTGTTTCGGAAAAATACATGAATAATGACATTCTTGTTTCCTACACTCAACATCTTATGACTCATATTACATAAAGTTGTATACATACACACTGTATGCCAGCATTTCATATAATGATCAAGAGAGCACCTACTTACAATATTACATACTTAAACTGAACGATTTCACAATTTGAAGGAATTCAATGACCCTTGCAGGGCAAAATTGCACGTGACTCAATCTTTCAGTGGAACTTTTACCCTCTCTGATGTTGAAAGTCACAAATTTTGCATCTAACAAATGATTGATGATGCATGTGTACTCACTGTTACCATGGAAACACCCCAGTCTCTCAGCTTTGGTATGACTTTGTGTGCATTGAAGTTCTTGTCTTGGATTCCTGTTCTCATCTTGACAGTTAGCGGTACGTCCATTACCTGGGTGAATAGGTGAATATGCACAGATAAGACTTTGTTTAGACTGTATGTGAATGACAGTATGGGTGAATTCAGAGTGCATTAGAACTAAAATTAGTGAAGTGAAGAAAATCTGTGAAAACAGCCATACACCTTGATGGGTAACTTTTAAAGTTGCTGGTAAGAGCAAAATTGTAACTGCCAGGATAGTTTCATGTCTTGTGCTCTGCACAGGCAGTGTATCTAAGGGTATCTCTGCAAATCAAATTCAGTAATAATTTCTAAATGTCTATCATGTTAGTGACCGTAAAATTTAATCATGTGCTTTTTACCCTAAAATTAAATCATTTGACAAAATGCTGAAGAACAAGTCATCGTTGATGACACAGTCCCCACTTGTTAATGGGTACTTTGATTACAGGTCCTCAGAGAGGATAGAGTCCTCTTCATTAGGTCTGTGATAAAAATACTTTTGAATAAATTCGCTTGATACATGTCTGAGCTGTAGTTCAGGACATGAAAAAATCGTAAGAAAATGGCCACATGGCGGCCTTATTGGATCGTATCACAGAACAAATCTATGTGCATATGTATGACAGACATCCAGCTCTATGGGTTTGCTCAGAATTAGATATGCACATAATTAATGAGGTACAATATGTGGCATCATAAAGTTTCCCATCATACCATACATGAAGGTAGTAGCACTTGTGGTTACTGAGTTATGGACAAATATGTATGTTTGAGTTCAAAGGACACCGAGGTCACGTGACATTTTGTCAAAAAAATTGTATTGCTAATTTAAGCTATCGCTATATACCAAAAATCAGACCTCTAGCTCTATTGGCTTGCTCAAAATTAGATATGCACATAATTAATGAGGTACAATATGTGGCGTCATAAGCTGTGCCATCATACCATACATGAAGGGTGTAGCACTTGTGGTTACTGAGTTATGGACAAATATGTATATTTGAGGTCAAAGGTCACCGAGGTCACATGACATTTTGGAAAAAAAATAGTATCGCTAAGTTATCCCTATATACCAAAAATCAGACCTCTAGCTCTATTTTCTCGCTCAAAATTAGATATGCGCATAATTAATGAGGTACAATATGTGGCGTCATAAGCTGTCCCATCATACCATATATGAAGGGTGTAGCACTTGTGGTTACCGAGTATGAATTTATAATATATATTTGAGGTCAAAGGTCACCAAGGTCAAGTGACATTATGTCAAAATATCTGCGTGAACGGATGGACTCACGGATGGACTCATGGACGGACATGACCCAATCTATAAGCCCCCTGGACTTCATCCGTGGGCACTAAAAACTGTGTCACTGCATCCTTTTTGCAATATGAATACGATGAGAAACGAAATTATTTTTTTTCTTGGCCTTATACATGGGAGTCTATGGACTGCCTTATACATGGGAGTCTATGGAGACTGCCTTATACATGGGAGTCTATGGAGGTGAAAACTAAAAAGTCCTCTCACATGGCCAAATTTGATCACATTGTGAAACAAATCGACGTGCATCTGTATGGGGTAGGGTACTATCCTTGTGCAAAGTTTGAAAGAAATTGACCAGGGCATGTCTGAGATATCTGCGTGAACGGACGGACGGACGCACGCACGGACATGACCAAACCTATAACAAACTAGCAACACTGTAATGTAAGGGAGTGAAAGTCAGACAGTCTCACTTCATGTTAAAAAGAGAACATGTCTTCATCATAACACATTGATTTTGCATATTTTCTGTCAGGTAGCAGGTCATCCATGGGCAACAGTTAAGAAGCGTATCATTAAAGAGGCACTCCCACTTTGTAACATTTTCAAAACACATTTTTTTAATGCCAACGGTAGATGTTTGACGTGGCGATTGCGTGCGGATCGCGAGATATCGATAAAAACATGTCATTTCCTGAGCGTATTTTTCACATCCTGAAGTTTTACGATTGTGTCTGATTTTAACCCGAAATCCCCTGAAGGTTTGTTATTGTGCTGATTGACAATCTTCTAGGGAGTCTATAATAAGTTCGAACGATGCAATGAATTTACTTCCCACTGCAAAGACTTTATATACAGCACTATGCCTTTACCTCAGGTAATTAAATTTTCCTTAGTTTTTGTCGTTTTCATTATTCTAAATCAGTTGCATTATATTTTTAACTGATACCACATAACCATCAGTTTTTACGTGTTAAATATTAGCCGCCTCGACTACATTTTGTCGTCTGCCACACAGTTACACGTAGTTCGATACATAGGGGCCGCCGCGCGTGGTATGCGCGCATACCACACGGTGGCCGCTATGTATCGACCGCACGTATGTGCTGGTCACCTATGCGAAATCTGGTGGAATAAGCAAACTTTGTTTTCCGTTTTGTTTTTTTTTCTCAGAGTCAGTAAGACTCAACTTTACCCCACGGGGCATGACCGATCACCGATATGAACTTAGTACTTTGGCGTACAGCAGCGTTAGCGTAGACTTGTACTCCATAGCTTAGTTGACAACGGCACCAGTGCCGAACGTTCGATGTTCAGACGCTGAATTTAGGTGGGCCACCAGAATTCAAACTTTTACTTTTTTGAGGACATGTTTTTATCTATATCTCGCGATCCGCGTGCAGTCGCCACGTCAAATATAGACCGTTGGCATTAAAAAATTACATTTTAAAAATGTTACCAAGTGGGAGTGCCTCTTTAAGTTACGAAGGTAATTGATGAATTCTGCACACAAAAGACTAAGTCACTAAACCCTCATGATGGGCAATGATTTGTTAAATTATTGAGTGTGTATGTAACTATCCAATAAAATGCTATTCTGCACAAATCAAAAATACTGAGTTCCTCATTCAGGAAACAGCCTTTTCAATAGAGATATAGATGAGATACTTACGGATGTCATTCCTGTGACAATCTGTTCAAACTTACTGAGTCTTCCCATTAAAGCACACCCTCCACCCTGTCAAGAGGGAAGTTTTAGTTAGAAACAAACTTAATAAGATATTCTGAAGAAGTAGCTTGTGACAAAATCAGAGTGTTTGATCTACCTTCAAAAATTTCATTGATAAGACGATTGATAAGTAAACACGCTGAGAAATTCACAATGGATTGTAGAACACTACAACAGAAACTTTGTTTCATGAATACTGAACATATTGGCAACATCAATTGCCTGCTGAACCACCGCGCAAATCAATTCTTCCCAAATGCATTTGAAAACACTTACCTTCCTGAAAACTAAATCAATTGGACATCCCACATTAATATCAATGAAATCAACATCAATATTTTTGGTGAGTAACTCAGCACACTTTGTCATGGTGTCCGGAAATGAACCACACAGCTGAAATCATAAAGTACCAATCATTAAATTATGCAACATACATGACAACTTCATGAGGAAACATTGATTGTAGAAACTCAGTTTCACAACAAGTTTTTCAAAAATGTTTTTCCTAAATTCAAATAATTTTTCAAGTACTATATCATACCGCAATATATGCCACTTACGTTTGACAAAATTTAACAGACGTCTGAACAGCGACACACATCACTGATTTAATGGTGTTCTACATGCAAGATGCAAGGATTTCTATCAAAGCTGCCTCAAAGAAATTTCAAGATGTTCCTCAGTATTGATTCAGACAATTCAGAAAAACTCTCATGTAAAGTTGGAGTGTAAAGTAATAATTAACATTCTATAAACACATACATCACCGACAATCAAACAGCAAGTAAAAATTCAAGATGACACCATATTGAACAATTAATAATTACCTGAACACCAAATACATCTTCTGAACAGTGTCTTTTCAATAGAGCCCACTCAGACAGCTGACCTTGCAGAAGGTTTGTACACATGGCCATCTCACCACAAGTGATGTCAACTCCAAACTTCTTACAAATGCGTCTGTATGGGAGATTACCAACCTAGGATTTGACAAAGGATTACAAAAACATTTTATACTCCACTTTTCAAAATGTCATTTACAGAGAATGGTTTGATCTTTGACTTGTAGCAGTCAGTGGTTTGACTGTTCACCTTTACACTGGGAGTGACTGTGAAGATATCTTAATCTTGAGATCACTTGCCATAATCTACTTTTCTGTTGACAGGAAGCACATGTGAAGCTCATCTCCCTTCACTGAAAAATGAAATGTTGTATGTTGTTCTATGGAAGTCTACACAATTACAATTATACCCTTTACTTACTGTTGTCAATGGTGCCAAATAAAGCTTATCTGAGAAATCTATTTTCTTCTTCTCACAGTGACGAAGTCTGATCAAATCCTCATCAGTGATGGTTCCACTATGCTGAGGGACACTACTCTGCACATTTAAGCTTCCTTCTGATTTCACCATCTCACTTATCACATCTGTTGTTTCATTTTTTGACATTGCTTGTATCACATCTGCTGGCTCATTTGTCGATGTTTTTTGTACATCTCCTTCACTTTGGCCAGTTGCATGATTTGCACCACTTTGTCCATCTGTTAAATGCTCTTGACCATCACCATGACAACCCTGTTCCTTGAACTCTCCCTTATCATCTTTGATTTCTTGATTTCTGCTGCTTCCATTTGCTGCAGATACAGCTTCAGCTTTCTGTGTGTTGTCTTTGACAGTCTGCTGACCAGATTTGTTTTGTTTCATCAGCTTTCTGAGAACCTCATCTGCTTTTTCAAATTTGTATTTCTTTTTCCATAGCTGCCGCTGCAGATCTTTTGCCAGCACATTGATAATTTCAGGCTTCAAATCCGCCTTATACTTTTCATGGTCTACCACATTCTTGTTGTTTTCACTAATGTGGCATCCTCCAAATCTGCAACTCATGCCGTAGTGGCATTTTCCGTATTTCTCAAATAGATAACACTTGTCACTGATATCAGGTGGTTTCTTGGCCATAAAAGCTTCAACACTGTGTTCATATTTACATCTCTCAGCAAAATGACAAACAGTTTCATTTGAAATACTAGGGCATAGTCTTTCTGAGGAATCTATTTTCTGGTCTCTGGGTCGATGTTTGTTCTGACCCCTTTTTTCTTTCCTGATTTTTTTTGTCGGTGGTTCATCAACCTTGGTGTTATCTTTTTGAGTTTCTTCCTTTTGCTTCACATCCTCCACTTTTCTGTTGAAATTTTTACGGATCCTTTCTTTGTCAATAAATCTATGGATTTTAAAAGAAGACAAAGATTTCAGAAAAGAATGTGAAATGTAAAACCTACATGTACCACAAAAACTTCTGAAGAGTTACATTTACTTCTGTTAATATTCGATAATGAATAATAAATGTTTTATCTATGGTACTTAAGATTCATAAAATATTTTCAGATCGATGCACTATTAGCAATTGTGCACAAGAGGTGACAGTCATAAACAAAACTACAGGGTATGGTAATATGAGATTATCATGAAAATATAACACAGGATGCACAAGGACATTTGTCCCATGCAAAGTGGAGGGTGATGTACTGTACACTGCTAAATGTCTAAATGCATCCTTTGCAGTATTTTTGTGATAATCTTATTATGGACCTTACATTACATCATTAGTGACTGGGGTGTCAAATGGGCCAAGTATTGACTGTTGCAATGTCATAACAATTTTGTACTCAAATTTATAGAGCAAGTATGGGATACTTGGGGATGCTATCTTGGATGAGTTTTAACTCTCTGAACATTATAACTTGTGCAACTACAAATACACTACAGAGCCCAAGACATTCTAGCAATTGTTCAGTGGGGCCCTTGAAACCTTAAAAAGTAAAAGAGTGAATGCACAGAGACACCCACAGTGCATTATCACCACAGGCGTGCTGTTTACTGGGTAGTTTGTATAAGTGTAGTGTATGCTACATTCCGACGTTCTCTTCCGTAGCCTTATCACCAAGGTAAGAAACAGAATTATCCGGCCTACAAAGAAAACTCCCCATTCTAGTCAAAAAATAAACACAAATCCTACAGTCAGTTACCTCGTTCAACGCGGAAGGCTCTCTAATGTCCAAAAAACACTCTCGTGTCACGATCAAATGAAAACTTTAGGAGAAATCTGCCGCGATTTGACAACATCGGCGTTTTTTGTAGCCATCGTTGTAATAACGCAACTCATTATCATAATGGACGGTGTCCGCACATAGAAAGTGGTGAATGTCAGTCTGATGCCGTTGATGGCGTTGCTCACGGACCAATCAGCGATGCGGACAGCATACAATTATGATAATGAGTTGCGTTATTACAACGGTGGACGCAAGAAATGCCTAGTTGGTGAAAACACAGCATGTTTTCTCCTACAGTTTTCATTTGATTGTGACATGAGAGTGTTTTTTGGACAGTAGAGAGCCTTCCGCGTTGAACGAGGTAACTGACTGTAGGATTCGTGTTCATTTTTCGACTAGAATGGGTAGTTTTCTTTGCAGGCCGGATAATTCTGTTTCTTACCTTGGTGATAAGGCTACGGAGCAGAACGTCGGAACGAAGCATAAACTAAACTTATACAAACTACCCAGTAAACAGCACGCCTGTGATTATCCCTGGGGTGCCTGGAAACAGTTAATGTTCTGTAATGCATGTTTCCTGTGTACAGCTTTTTTAATGCACGCAAAATTTACCATTCATCATAGATTGCATAAGATGTGCAGTATATTTATAGAGAACATGATCCCCCACAGGCACTCGCGCGACGAAACCGTCACTGATGTAGCTGTGGGTCGATAGCTGTGGTGGGTTCCCAGACACTTCGCACCAAAACCACTTCGCACCATACCATTTCATCCCATACCACTTCGCACCAAAACCACTTCGCACCATAACAACCTCGTACCAAAACCACTTCGCCCCAAAAGTCACGTCCCCAAACCACTTTGCCCGAAACTTATCGCTAACTGGTAAAGCTGAAAATAACCACCTTTCTGTCATCCTGGGACTGAAATCTTAAGAGTGTACGCATTTCGCGAAATTGACATCGTGCAATTCCGCGCACGGCACCTGAGTTGTAGCATTTGCGCGTTTCTTTTTTCTTATTCTATCGTTTATGGTTTCATGCAACAATAAATGGTTCGTGGTAGCCAAAATGTCCTAACACATTAATGCTTCCAAGTTGCAGGTAAAAGCAACCTTATGATGTACGTCGTAACATCGTTGTTTCAGGACGAGTTGACGGTACTATACTTTGGGCGAAGTGGTTTTAGTACGATGTGGTACTTGGGGCGAAGTGGGTTGGGCGAAGTAGTACTTGGGACGAGGTGGTGTTTGGTACGAAATGGTTTTGGGACGAAGTTGTGTGGGGCGAACTGGTTTTGGTGCGAAGTGTCTGGACCCCCTGTGGTGTTTCAGACGGGATTCCTGCCTTTTTAATACTGGGTGGTTTTGACTTTTACTTTTGTGGCGGGGTTAAAAGTTGTACAAATCAAACCAGCCCGTAAAAGGCAGGAACCCCGTCTGAATACACCACAGCTATGGACCCACAGCTGCTACTGATGCAACTACTGGTTGCATCAGTGACGGTTTCGCTTGCCTGTGACACAATCCATCTTGTCCTGTCATAGGATTCTGTACAGTTAATGATCTTCAATACTCACTCAGGCTTTAGTTTTGCCGTTCCATCCTGATCGACATTCAAATTTAACTCATCGTCGCTGCTCGCAGTCTCTTGTCTCGCTGTGGAATCCTCGCCAACTACGCCGGTGTTAGAATCTGTTGCGGGCTCACTGTCTGTGTTTCTTTGGAGACTTTCTTTCTCCATTTGGCCTTCCAGCAAGCTGTCCATGCCACCACCAGTACCAATACAAACACAAAATTGCAATACAAAATGTACTCTTCAGTAGAAACGTGCTTGAACAGTTTAAGTGGCGGGACTGCCATGAACTCAACTAGTGACCTATGCTATTTGACAGTCACGCAAACCATAGAGGAAGAAAAACTGCGATTAACGTGCAGCTGACGGTTTACGCTGTACACGTATATGATCGTGCGCGCAACCACGCTTACACAACTGACGCAATACGGCAAATTGACGTAAAGTTTGCTTACGACAAATATGTTAATTAATTTAAAAACCCTATACAACGAAACTCCTTGAGAATTGTAATATTTATGGTGAGAAATTGTTATAAAGTGATAAGCAGAAGACTGATTGTGACAGAAGACCGTCAAACAGGCACGAGAATTCACAAAATTCCATGCTATCGTAAACAGGCTAGCTTTGTCATTTTGGAACATATTGAAATTGTGAGAGTCACCTGACTTTCTCACGTGATGCACTTCTGCTCATATCCTCAATCGCGCCGGGTATCAGGGTAAGCACGGTTGGGCTCTAACTGGAATATACTATAACAAAGTTGAGGTCTGAAGTGGCGGGTGCTGAAGCCAGCAAGGTATAGGCAAGAATTACTAATGTGTGGGTATATGTTTGATTTACACATTACTTTTATTTTTCAGTTATTGTTCCAACATGTTTAGACCTGGCATCTTGATTTTAATAACCTTTATATGCTTTAATCATGTACCGGGGGAAATCCAACAACGGGAAGGAAATCACTCTCGCTGTCACCGCGCTGACCAGTAAAAGTATACGTATGAATGCGAAATGAAACGCCCCTACGTTTTATGCCCCGGGACGCGTAGACAAAAATTGCTATGAGAGAAATACATCGTGTGTATCATTTTAGACATCGGTTTACGAAATTATGGATTTATTTTGTGCATGTATTTCAGGAACTTTATTTTTGTGTATTTCTTCGACTAAAAAGTACAAGATGGTAGCCGACATAGCTCAAATGAGATCCTAACAACGTATTAAATTTCCAAGGATCCGCCCACAACCTAAAATGTTGCGCAGCGCGCAGAAATGCCTGAACTGAAGAACAGATGTGAGCTATAAATACGCGAATATGAATTGATCAATACACTTTTTTGTCTGTAGTTATAAAAATTAAAACTTTTTCTCAAAATCGGACCAGTAATCAAAAGCTTTTGTTGTTCTACTACAGGTGTAACATTCACCAACATGTTTCGGTCGAACGCACTGCGAATTATTGCCCTGCTGTTCATTTTCAACCCAGCGAATGCAAGCACACCTTTGAAAACAATATTTAAAGGGAACATACCTCAGTTTGTAAATAATGGCGTTGATCCAGGAAGTCCACTCTTCCTAACTCCACTGTTAGAAGCTGGAAAAATTGAAGAAGGTAAGCACCGTCTCAAAAAACCCACATTTATACGGCATTTTGTGACGTGTATGTGAAAGTAGTACATCAAGTTTGAATATGTTTTTGATGGGCAGTGAGTGTTACTGAGGACCATTTGTGAGTTCTGTTGTGTTTCATTTGTTTTTCATTTGTGTTTTCTCTCTCTGTGGTGCACAAGGAAGTCATGCAAAGTCTGGGGCCTCACCTTTTTTTTAAATCAGAGCACTGAACTGATCATTTCACTGGTTGAACTGACCCATTTATAATTAAAAAAGATATTATTTTATAAAGAATATGTGTGGACTATCAAACTAGGCCTGGAGACCACTACATTTATTTTTATTCTGATCCTAAGTACAAATAAATGTACAAAATGGACTGACTTACAAATGGATTAAATCAGAAGATTATTCTGGTTTCGTCCTCTGTTATAGCAGAATGACAAGACATGAGATAGACAGACAGACTATAATGATATATGCCCTGCTCCAGTCACACCAGCACTGACCTCACTGTATACAGGATAATTTCAAGACCAGAGAGGCAGAGGGAAGTGGTTATATAATTATTCTCTGGGAATTCCTTTCATTTTGCAAGGTGCTATTGACAAAATTTTTCCCCTTTTCCTGTTTTTTCCTTCCAGCAAGAAATCTTAGTGTTGTGGGAATGCTTGAGGGTACAAGTATCAAAAGTTATGCAGGTAAGTCAGTGAGAGATTTCAAAATTTGCATAGCTATACGATAATTTCACTAAATTGTCTCTTCTGTATCCAGGGATTGTGTAATCAG
This sequence comes from Ptychodera flava, assembly GCF_041260155.1. NCBI lineage: Eukaryota > Metazoa > Hemichordata > Enteropneusta > Ptychoderidae > Ptychodera > Ptychodera flava. The sequence goes on from NC_091936.1 coordinate 43,393,285, forward strand.
TTTGATTTTGAACAGTGATATAAAATACTTTGTCAGTTACTGTGTCGTTGCTGAATTTTGCTGTGTTGGCTATGATTGTCTATTGTTACAGAGTGATTATGGCATGTGTCAGTTCATCAGATAGTGAAATTACCAAATCTTGTCAGTACATTTTTTTGTCTTTTACAAGACAAATATAATTGGTATAGTTTCTTTGGTGGTAAATAGGTTTTTGAAGGTGACTGTAAAGTTCAAGTGGTGTTCGAAAGTCATACATAAATTAGCATAAATTATGCATATGTGGCAGAAAATATTCATTGCTTGAGTATAAGCCCCTCCCCTTGTAATACTGCAGACTTGTGTTTCTGAACAGACGGGTTGTAGTAAGACGAGTACAGCAGATGAACATAATATTCAGTCAGGTATTCAATACTCATAACCTGTGAGCTGTAACACCATACAGAGTATTACTATCTTATCCGCTTTCAGGGTTTTTCACAGTCAACAAGCAATATGACAGCAATATGTTCTTCTGGTTTATACCTGCCAAGGTATGTAATGCCATTGAAAGTCCTCAAAATGGATGCTGAAGGGATAAAGTACTGTACATTTCACCATTTTTTGTTATCACTCATACATTTCTTTTTGTTTCACAAATTTCAAAATGTTTTGAATATGACAAGTATAGCCATTGAAATATGGGTAAGTTTTGCAAATATAAAACAGGATTATGACATTTAAAGGAAAGAAATGAAAATTCTGATTCATTACGTTGCTTTTGCTTTCTTTGTCATCAACATTTCTTCAATTTTATGACTATCATGCTGTTACAATCTCAAAAACAGTCGGATATTGTAGCAAATAAAAACAATTCTTTTTTCAAAAAAACACTCTTATAGCACCAAAAAAATTTCTTTTTAGTTGATATCTTTTTAAAGGACTTGATCCTTATTTCCTACTCTTAGTCACCACAATTTTTGAACTGTTTAGTCTAAGTGACAAACATGATAGGCAGCTTCACAATGAGAAAAAATACTCTTGGAATTGTTATGATATTTGATGTCAATGTTGGTTGAATCAAGATACAGTGTGGAGTTTACTGTATTTTTTTACCAATAGGAGAACCCTGTGGATGCCCCAGTGGTGCTATGGTTACAGGGAGGTCCTGGAGGGTCCTCTTTATTTGGTTTGTTTGTAGAAAATGGTCCGTTTGTAATTTCAAAAGATCAGAAATGTGAGTACTTGTAATGAGCTCTCCTTTTAGCCTAAGGGAGAAAATTTATGAGATGTTGCATTAGATGAAGGTCAGGTAAAAGAGGCAGTAAAAAAAACTTTATACAGTTTACATATCTCATAGCATTAATATTTTGACAATACTGTTATTCATAGTTATGATCAAATTATTTTGATAATATCAGAGCAATGTAGCAAAATCTATGAATGATTTGCAGTACCCGATATGTGTATGGGTGAGATAGGTGTATTGACATAGAGAGAATTTCTTATAATATTGGATAAACATTTTCATCCCTTTTTTTTCCAGTAAGCAACAGAAAAATAACATGGCAAAATAAGTACTCTATGTTGTACATCGACAACCCAGTAAGTCATCATTCCTTTGAAATCACTTGTTTCGATCTGTTTCGTGAAAGAGTCAATCAAGAGGTCTCAGAGAAGTGACCAGCTTGCACACAATGTTTCAGAAATGTCTGTGTAAACCACTCATTTTTGAAAGCATTCAAAAGAAACTTCAAGACTGAGTCTAGAATGGTTAGATAGAAAGTTAACAGTAACATTAGAGCCAAATTTGGATCAAAATTACGAGAATTCAGTAGTATATATTGTTACGTGCAGAGGATACGAACAAAAGGGTGAACTCAGCAGTTTACGTTTAAACAAAATTTATTACAAAAATAAAACTAATTGCTAAGTCAGGGATAAGTACAAGCTTTAAAAGTGTACAGACTACTTATCTCAGCTGGGACGGCAAAGCTCCAGTCTCAGAGTTGTAACAGTCAGTCGGATGAATGAACAGTCCTTTGGCTTGCAGGCTTGAAGTTGCACAAAGTCCACAGTATAAATCCAGCGTTGGCAGTGAAGGTCTTGAAAAGTCTTGAGAATGACTACTGCTGGAGTTTAGTAACACACAAGAGACACGATCCCAAAAGTCTGACTGGAAGCTGAGCACGTCCCTTTTATAAAGGCATATAAGAACAATCTAGAACTTTTATTGACATGCTAATTACTGTTCTAAAATTATCTCCCTTACACAACTAATCAACTTTCCAGAACATTCCAAACATGACTAATGAATTCAAGGTTGTGAGGTCATTAAGGGCAGTGACCTTGAGAATGTTCTAGACTAATTGAACTCAGGTCATGATGAGTGTGGGGGGAATGACCTACATAACACACCCCCTCTTCAAAAAAAGAAAATTTTTCAAAGAAAAATCTTTCTTTTACAAATGTAATCTTGAAAAGGATTTAAGTACTCAAATTTTGTTTTACTCTAAAGTAAAATTTCTTGAAAGTGAACAACAATAAACTCTAAATACGAGAGAGACAGTCTGCAATTAAATTGTCTCTGCCTTTGATATGTCTAATGTCAAGATTAAACTCCTGTAACATTAAACTCCATCTTAGCAATCTCTGATTTTTGCCTTTAAATTTCTGCAGAAAAACAAGAGGGTTGTGATCAATATAAACCACTATTGGCTGATTTGAAGAAGTAACATAAACTTCAAAATGCTGTAAAGCTAATATCAAAGATAACACTCTTTTTCAATTGTAGAGTAGTTTCTCTGGATTTGTTAATTTGTGTGAAAAGTAGCAAACAGGATGTCCCATGACTATCTTCTTGCAATTTGTTGTTGGAAAACTTGAAATGGCACTGAATTTGGCATAAAGTATGCACGGCAAAGTCCGGTTATTTTACTGAGTTCGATAAAGTCATTGTTCGGCAAATACTTGGCTTCCTCCTGGAGATATTCCGCTTTCGCAGGATTCAGTCCGTCTGGATGTTGTTCCACTGGATTACTGTCGCAGACATCTTCGTTGTGGTGGATGATGTTTGTCCTCGTTGGAACATCTTGAAACAGGTGTTTATATTCGTGGAGCAGTTCTTTCACCTGTTGTTGTTGTTCTGGCTGGAGGTGTGCCAACTTTGTAGACTCCAGCTTCTCCAGGATTTCTGAGTTCTGAAGCTTGACCGAGCCCAGCTTTGAGTTTAGAGATTTTCACTCAAGTCAGTTTCAGTATCACTATCTTCATAATGGTTTGAACTGACTGCACTGACAGGCTGAGTTATAGTAGGATTATCCCTATCCAAATATGGCTTAAGCATATTTATGTGACATAGCTGTTTTTGTTTTCGCCTGTCAGGTGTTATTATGATGTAATTTAAATCACTCAATTTCTTATCAATTAGGTATGGCCCAAAGTAACGAGCATGGAGTGGTTTGCCAGGAATTGGAAGTAGAACAAGAACTTTTTGACCTGGTTCAAACTTCCGTTTTGAGGTGTTTTTATCATATTTGGTTTCATTGACTGCTGAGATGACTCAAGATTTTCTCTGGCTAATTCACATGCTTTAGAGAGTTTCGTACGAAAATCTGACACATATTGCAAAATATTCAGACAATCATCTCGTCTGATAGGAATTTCTCTTTAACGAGCTTAAGTGGGCCACGGACTGTATGTCCAAATACAAGCTCAAATGGGCTAAAACCAAGAGACTCTTGAATTGACTCTCTAACAGCAAAGAGCAGAAAATGAATTCCTTCATCCCACTGCTTCTCTGTGTCAAAACAGTAGGTCCTAATCATGTTTTTCAAAGTTTGATGAAATCGCTCAAGAGCACCCTGACTTTCTGGATGATAGGCGGATGACCTATACTGTTTAATGCCTAGCTGATCCATTACTTGTTGAAAAATACCAGACATAAAGTTGGAGCCTTGATCGGACTGGACACATTTAGGGAGGCCAAATAAAGTGAAAAATTTGACTAAAGCTCTCACTATAGTCTTTGTCTTTATATTTCTCAGTGGTATGGCTTCTGGGAACCGAGTTGATGTACACATTATTGTCAGCATGTACTCATTTCCTGATCTTGTTTTTGGTAGGGGCCCAACACAGTCTATTAGTATCCTACTAAATGGTTCTTGAAATGCAGGAATTGGCTGTAAAGGGGCCTTTGGATGGTCTGATTTGGCTTTCCTACCATTTGACATGTGTGACAAGTTTTACAGAAATGTGCTACATCCTGCCTGAGATTAGGCCAATAAAAGTGACTGAGAATTTTATGATAAGTTTTCCTGACTCCTAAGTGACCAGCCCAGGGCGTTTCATGGGCCAGGCGCAATATTTCAGCACGGTAGGGCTTTGGAACCACAATTTGATGTTTTATAGCCCAATCGTCATCAACCAAGACATCTGGAGGTCTCCATTTACGCATGAGAATACCAGATTTTGTATAATAGGAAACAGAGCTATCTGAAGTTTTATTCATCATCTACCCTGTCAAACAAGACAAAATATCTGGGTCTTTGTGTTGTTCTGCAATGAGATTTGATCTAGAAAATGTCTGACTTTGGTCAGCAGAAGTTTTACTGGAAGTTTCAAATCCACGAGGGATAACGGAATGATCCGTGTCAAACACCTGACTGAGAAAGGTGTCATTTAAGTCAACATCTGTGACATTATTTTTGAGAGTATTTTGATTCTCAGAAGTTTTCTTTGACATGGCTCGAGTAATGGCACATGAAGGAAATAAATCGGGTATCTCTTGTTCAATTGGCTCTGGATCCTGATCTAAACTAGGATTATCAGTCACAAGTGGATTAGTAATGACCTTGTCCCCAGCAAGGTCGTTCCAAGAAGAAGGTGAATCCCTTCAAAAGGCAAAAAAGGCCTAATACCTAAAGTCACAGGTCCAGAAACAAAGTCCGAAGACAAATAGACATTATGGAGAGGAACAGGAATAAAGTCATTACAATCTACCCCCTTAATAAGAACTTTAGAACCTGAAAATGACTTTTCAGAAAACGGCAGGGTATCTGCCAACAAAGAGACTGGGAAGCCCCGGTATCTCTTAAAATTTTGACAGGGGTAGCGGAAGAAAAATCACTAGAAAGTGATATAAAACCATCATGAATAAATGGTTCGAAAATACCCATAATGCTATCTTGAGAAGAATTGACCTTGACCTCATTAATTGGGGATAAGAGGGGTTTAACCTCAGAAAATGTGTTGCACACATTATTAGACTCTAATTGAGTTGATGAAGAAATAAAGCCGGTTGGCTTAGATCCACTTTGACCACTTGACCTTCACGTTTTCTTTTCAATTTGAAACACTCTGACATTAAATGGCCGTCTTTCTTACAATAATTACAAGAAAGTGTACCAAACTGTTTGTCAGAAGGAATTGAGACTTGGGATCTGATGATGTGGGAGTGTTACTTGAACTGTGTGAACTGTTGTCATTTGATTTTCTACTCTCCTTTGAAAAATTCTTGGATGAAAAGGAGGAGTTAAATTTACCTGCATTGTTTCTGTAGGAAAGGACTGGGATGGTTTGCTGAGAAATGAAGATTTGTGGGTCAATGAATAATCATCGGCCAAACGTGCAGCAACCTCCAATGTATCTGCCTTTTGTTCATTGATAAAGGTCTTGATGTCACTCCGGATGCACCTTTTAAATTCCTCAATCAAAACAAGCTGTCGTAATTTGTCATAATTCTGACTGACCTTTTCAGAAAGAACACCACGATCAAACAGTTGTTCTTTTGTTCGAGCAAATTCAACATAAGTTTGATCCTTCACCTTCTCACAATCCCTAAATTTCTGACGGTAAGCTTCAGGCACCAACTCATAGCCCTTGAGAATTAATTCCTTCACAGAATCATAATCTGAAGCCTGCTCTACTGACAACTGAATGTAAATTTCTCTGGCTTTACCCACCAGCACTCTGCAAAAGCATAGACCAGGACTCCTTAGGCCAATCCAGACTCTGAGCAATTTTCTCAAAATGAAGGAAATATTTATCAACATCCTTTTCTTGGAAAGGGGGAACTAACCTGAAATGCTTAGTGATGTCAAAACCGTGTGAGGGAAGGATTTCCTGACTGTCCAAGCTCTAAACGTCTCATTTCTAACTGCAGTCGGTGTTCTGCTAATCTCTTTCCTTTTCTTTTCCTCTCTTTCTTCTCCTTTGTCTTTCTTCCATTTGCAATTCTTTTCTTTCATTTCCAATTCCTCTCTTTCTGTCTTTCTTCCATTTTTAATTCTGCCTATCTTTCTCTCTCTGTCTTTCTTCCATTTGTAATTCTTTTCTCTCTCATTTGTAATTCTAGTTTCTTGATCTCCAAATTGTCTGCATTTCTAATTTAATTTTCTGAGTTCAGAGGTAGACTCAGGCTCATAATCTTTTAAGGCAGACTCCTCAAAATGGCCTGATTTAACTAAATGTTTTGCAATCTTGAACTGTATTTCTCGCTTGCGCATAGATCGTTTAACTTCTACCTTAAGGAAATTGGCCAGTGTTATGAGGTCGTCTTTTCTGAGGGAATCAAATGTGTCCTGATCAAGGTCATCCATTTCCTCTGGTTTAAATTCCGCCATGATTAAATTTCGCTGAGTTCACAGTATATAGTAGTTTTGAAAAGCTGTCAAAATGTTGTCAAACGGCTCAAAATATTCGTACCCGGACGAGCCCCCAATTTGTTACGTGCAGAGAAAACGAACAAAAGGGTGAACTCAGCAGTTTACGTTTAAACAAAATTTATTACAAAAATAAAACTAATTGCTAAGTCAGGGATAGAGTACAAGCTTTAAAAGTGTACAGACTACTTATCTCAGCTGGGACGGCAAAGCTCCAGTCTCAGAGTTGTAACAGTCAGTCGGATGAATGAACAGTCCTTTGGCTTGCAGGCTTGAAGTTGCACAAAGTCCACAGTATAAATCCAGCGTTGGCAGTGAAGGTCTTGAAAAGTCTTGAGAATGACTACTGCTGGAGTTTAGTAACACACAAGAGACACGATCCCAAAAGTCTGACTGGAAGCTGAGCACGTCCCTTTTATAAAGGCATATAAGAACAATCTAGAACTTTTATTGACATGCTAATTACTGTTCTAAAATTATCTCCCTTACACAACTAATCAACTTTCCAGAACATTCCAAACATGACTAATTGAATTCAAGGTTGTGAGGTCATTAAGGGCAGTGACCTTGAGAATGTTCTAGACTAATTGAACTCAGGTCATGATGAGTGTGGGGGAAATGACCTACATACAATATATGTTTAAGATTATTGCGCAATAATATGCAGGAGCCATTTCAGTTTCTTCTGCTGTAATGCTTAAAATTAATTTTATACTGAAGAAAGCTAATAGAAATACTTCATTTTGAACAGCAAAGTAGAAGACATTGATCAATATAACAATATTTGTTGATTACTATTTTTCCAGGTTGGCACTGGCTTTAGTTTTACCAAAGATGAAGCTGGCTATGCAAGAAATGAAACTGCTGTCGGTAATGACCTATACAGGTAAGGATCTATAGTCCAACTATAGATGCTGTTGGTAATGATCTATACAGGGAATGGTCTGTAGTTCAACTATAGATGCTGTTGGTAATGATCTATACACTCATTGTGACAGTTTTCGGACGACCTCACTTTTCAGGACATTTAATGACATGCTTTTCGTTGTACTCACTTCGTTCTGTATTGATAGCGTTTTACAAGTCCTGTGAGAGCATATTCAGTTAGGTGACGCTGCTGTCCCGTTTTGGATAGTTTTTTTTTCGGTAGAAGCTATTTCGGGCTACAAACTTGGCGAAGTTAGCCACACCATACAATACAAGATGTCGAAAGCAACACACAGAGACAGCCCATGTCAGATATGAAAGCACCATACACATCGAAATATAGTTGCGTCGTCCATGGATTGAACATAATTAATTTATCATGAAAGTTTTACAAACAGTTTTATAAACACATTGAAATTGAAAATCGGGGGTTTGAATTTTCAAAATATCAATATTTAGCCCCTATAATCACATTCAAAATACAACGTCCTATTACTGCGATAGCAGCCCGATTACTGCGCACTCAACATGTGGTCAATAATTTAGCAACTTTGATCCCCTAAATACCACTTCTGTCCTGTTAACAGTTTGAGGATAAACACAATAAAGTTTCAAAGAGTATGGCAATAAGATTTCGTAGTGCTCATCATTTATAAAACAGCTCCGGGCAAAATTCACTACCCTGTCCGAAAACTGTCACACTGAGTATACAGGAAAGTGTCTATAGTTCAACTATACATGTTGTCAGTTATGATCTATGCAGAGAAGGATCTATATATAGTTCAACAATAGATGCTGTCAGTAATGACCTATACAGGTAAGGATCTATAGTTCAACTATAGATGCTATTGATAATGATGTATGCAGGCAAGGATCTATAGTCCAACTATAGATGCTGTTGGTAATGATCTATACAGGGAATGGCTGTAGTTCAGCTATAGATGCTGTTGGTAATGATCTATATAGGTAAGTGTCTATAGTTGGTAATGATCTATGCTGAGAAGGATCTATAGTTCAACTATAGATGCTGTCAGTAATGTCCTATACAGGTAAGGGTCTATAGTTCAACTATAGATGCTATTGGTAATGATGTATGCAGGCAAGGACTATAGTCCAACTATAGATGTTGTTAACGTTGGTAATGATCTATACAGCGAATGGTCTGTAGTTCAATTATAGATGCTGTTGGTAATGATCTATACAGGTAAGGGTATATATTTCTACCATAGATGCTGTTGGTAATGATCTGTATAGGGAAGGGTCTATAGTCCAACTATAGATGCTGTTTGTAATGATCTATACAGGTGTCTATAGTCCAACTATAGATGCAGTTTGTAGTGATCTGAGCAGGGAAGGATTGATAGTTCAACTATAGATGCCGTCTGTAATGATCTATACAGGTAAGGGTCTATAGTTCAACTATATATGTTGTCAGTAATGACCTATACAGGTAAGGATCTATGATTCAACTATAGATGCTATTGGTAATGATGTATGCAGGCAAGGATCTATAGTCTAACTATAGATGCTGTTGGTAATGATCTATACAGGGAATGGTCTGTAGTTCAACTATAGATGCTGTTGGTAATGATCTATATAGGTAAGTATCTATAGTCCAACTATAGATGCTGTTGGTAATGATCTATGCAGGCCTGAAGGATCTATAGTTCAACTATAGATGCTGTTTGTAATGATCTATGTAATGATCTATCCAACTATAGATGCAGGTCTTCTCAGATGGGAACTTATAAAGCTACAACTGGTCTAATGCAGTCATAGTTAATAGTTCCTCTAGGTAATTGATGATTGCGTGTCAGCTATAATCATTGTTAAAAAAACAAAAATATGACTTATGCTGTGGGGAAGTAACACTGCAGTAGCTGCTCAAAAAATAAACAGGTTGTGTTGATGTCAACTCAAGAAAAATTTCGCTTCAGTGGTAGCAGCTCACAGACAGTCCTATATCACAGTTTTGTCACATTTTTCTCATTGTTTTGATGATTATACAATCAATAAAGATCCATGGGGTTTTCTATCGCAGATCTAGGGAACTTGGTACTATGATGTTCTATGCATGATGACATCCCGTAAGGGGTCCCAGACACGGGATCCGGCAAGGGGTCATGGGACACACCTTCCAGGCCGCAACAAGTTGCACCCGTTATGCCAATAGGTACATCTTTGGTAACATGCTGACTCCATCCTGTCAGGTCATTCAATTTGAAACTGGCTTGACGGGAAAGAATGTTTGAACGCCTCATTTCTTTGAGTTAATGAAGGTCGGGATCTGTACATCTTCTGTAGATAATATAGAGAATGATATATTGCAAGCAAGGAATTGTACTTCTACTGTAGGTACTGATCTATATTTTAATGTCTGTAGTCCCTTAATAGTGATTTACACATTAAAGTTGGTGACCTTGCAAAAGTAGAAATGTTATTACTTTCTTTATAATTGTATGTTGTTGTTATGGTAACAGTAAGTAGACAAGAAATATATTGAGCAGATACAATGTAGGTATTTTCATTGTACACTTTGAGATACATCATGTCAAAATAATTTACCTGTTGATCTCAAAAGCTCACATAAGCTTTATGACAAATTTCAACCTATGAAAATTCTGGAGCTGATTAAGACCATAGCATCATCATTTCCTTTGAGTGTAGACTTCTACCACATGACTTATAGCTGTAGAAACAATCAAATGGATTGCTGTTCAAGCAGTGAAGATTAATAAAATGATAATTTATCAAAGACACTAAAAAACCCAGGGTCAGCATTTTTCTCAAAGTCCATCCCTATATGTACAGAAACTAATAATTTTACCAGATGAAGTTTACCTTGAATTCCAGCATGCTGACACCACTTTTTGAATACATTTATCGATACTGCTTCTTGTACTTTGTCATTTACTAAAAGTTTCAAGAAAACAGCAACATTGCAATGACACTTTCATTGTCTGTGCTATCTATGGATAGTCATCTACTGTAAGATACACATGTTACTTTATTGTAAATGCATGTACAGACAGGGAAGTATAGTTCCTTGGTAGATTATGATTTAGAGAATTGTATATGACAAGAAAAGGAAGTCAGTACTTCCTCTGTAGACTGATCTACACAGATAAATTTATTTCACTGTTGGAAAGTTCCCTTCCAGTAGAAATGAGTATAGTTTTACTGATGTGTGTGTTGATCCATCACACTAATGAACTGGCAGTGCAATTCTCTCCAGGGTGAAGATCTAAATAATTATGCTATTTTATTTTTTTGTTTATGAAATGAAACCAAGCAATAACTTATGAATTGCTCTGTACTGTGCTATGGCAGTGCTGTGCTTAACTATTTCGTACCGTAAATTATAATGTAAGCTGTCGATTTCAGCTACGGTGTTTAATTTCAGTTGATAATTTTTCAGCTGTGCAGACAAAATTTGCTTGATTAGGATGAGGCACTCCCACTTGGTAACATTTTTAAAACACATTTTTTTAATGCCAACGGTCGATTGTTTACATGGCGACTGCGCGCGGATTGCGAGATATCGATAAAAACACGTCCTCAAAAAAGTTAAAGTTTGAATTCCGGTGGCCCACCTGAATTCAGCTTCCGAACATAGAATGTTCGGCACTGGGGCCATTGTCAACTAAGCTATGGAGTACGAGTCTACGCTGACGCTGCTGTACCCCACAGCAGTACCACTCGCGTCGGTGAGCGGTCATGTCCCATGGGAGAAAGCCGAGTCCTACTGACTCGGCAAAAAATACGAAAAACAAAGTTTGCTGATTCCACCAGAATTCGCATAGGTGACTAGCACAGAAAGGTACAGTATGACAGCAAAGTAGTATGCATAGTGGCCGCGGCGTGGTATGCGCGCATACCACACGCGGCGGCCGCTATGTATCAAACCACGCGTAACTGTGTGGCAGACGACAAAATGTAGTCATCAGAGGCAACTAATATTTTACACGTAAAAACTGATATCTATGTGGTATTGTTTAAAAATTTAATACAACTGATTGAGAATAATGAAAACGACAAAAACTAAGGAGAAGTTTTAAAAAGAATTACCAGAGGTAAAGGCATTGATAATGATGTATATAAAGTCATCGCAGTAGGAGGTAAATTAATTGCGTCATTCGAACGTTTTTGGACTCCTTAGAATATCGTCAATCAGCACAACAACACACTTTCGGGGGATTTCGGGTCATAACCAGAAACGATCGTAAAACTTCGGGATGTGAAAAATACGCTCGGGAAATGACATGTTTTTATCGATATCTCGCGATCCGCGCGGAGTCGCCACGTCAAATATCTACCGTTGGCATTAAAAAAATGTGTTTGAAAAATAATCGCAATCATACAATCCATTATCCAATGCAGTAGGTCAGCATTCGCAAGACAATAGTTGTAAACATCGACACAAAACAGCACAGAACAGACGTAAATAGACGGTACACAACAAAGTCATATTCATGAAGAAAGATATATGACCTCTGGCCAGAAGACCAAGAAGTGATGTCAGGTGTTTCGAAAATAGTAAGCGCATCCTGCCCCACATGTGGTTTGAAAATGTTACCGAGTGGGAGTGCCTCTTTAATCATTAAAATTTACATATTTATTTTCATTTTTTTTTTTCAATTTTCTATCAGTGCATTATTGCAGTTTTTTCAAGTCTACTATGAATATCAAAAGAATGATTTCTATGCAACTGGAGAGGTAGGTATCTCTCAAAATACCTCTAGATTACTTCATGAAGTCAATTCTGAAGCTCACTTTTTTCATTATTTTTATTCAAAGATGAATTGGACACCTCCAGTCACTGCTATAAATGGAGAAAATGGATCACATTGATTACTCAAATATTCTGTAAAATGCAGTATTTAGATATTGTGTATTTAAATACCTAAAGAATGTCATTCATGTTCACTCAATCGATATTTTTGTTCTTAGAGGTACTCCGTCACAGTAAGTTGCATATACAATGCACGTCAGCCATGGTTACTCATAGAATGCTAGTACAGTATAGGCTGTTTCCTTTTTTATGTTGCCACCAAATGAAAATTAATGATTGGGAACTGTGGCTGTAGGTGTAAATGTTGCTTTAACCTTCAATTCTAAACATTCATGACACTGAATCTAATGCCTGCAAATGTGATATTCTTCCTTTGAAGTCCTATGCTGGCAAGTATGTACCAGCAGTGTCATACACAATTCATAAGGAAAATCCCAGAGCCAAAGTGAAGATTAATTTGAAAGGAATGGCAATAGGTGATGGACTGTGTGACCCGGAATCTGTGAGTATTTGGTATGATAGTACCGGTATGTCTACAAGATTCTCTACAACAGTCCAACATCACATACATTAATTGTGTCTCATCACAAAGTGTGATTTCAAAACTTTGTAGAATCTCTTCACAATCCCCACAACAAATTAAATGCAAAGTTCAAGTGCCAGGTATGTATCGCTGCAACTTGCCTAACAATTTAAGGAACTGAGTTTATGCGCAAACAGGGTGTTCACATATTTTTCAAGTGAGTTGTAAATTGTCATCGATATCTTGTCAGGATGTCTCGCGAGTAAAGTTTAATAAAAACTTTGACGGGAAAATGGCTGGCTAAGATTCAGGAAAACAAGTCAAAATGGCCAGTGTCTGGCTGTAAAAAAATGAATATACTGCAAAACAATATGAAGATGAAACCATATTTCCAGCAGATTTGTTTTTGTTCTTCAGATTGACATGTACACAGAGATTTGCTACTGTAGACCCTAATTGTGTTATGAATAATTGAAGTATATGCTTGATTATGCATGGATCAGAGAGCAGGAAAGACTTCATTCCTGAATTTTGGACAGGAAGAATGTTCCAAAAAGTGTTTGTTATGATAAATAATTTGATCTGAGTATAATACAGTCAAACCTGTTATAGTGGTCACCCTTACAGAGAGGTCACCTCTCTATAGCGGTCACTTTGTGCATTTCCGTGGCATTTTACGTGTCAAGGCCCTCTACAGAACAGCCACCTCTCTTATGGGGTCAGTGGTCACATGGCATTGCTACATTTTGGTACAAAACCTCTATATAATGGTCATATATCTGACTCTCAATGACCTCTATCAAAAAATGCTCAGACTGCGAGCACGAAATAAGTCTACTTTTACTGATTTTACATTCTGCATTACAAGCTTTCAGAAACTAAATAGCTGTTCTATGTTTTTTAACAGATTTATGAAATGGAATTTATAATTGCTTTTTATCTTTCCCTAAATTAACCACTCAGCGCACCACCTGCACAGAAAGTAATGCCACACCCACCCTCTATAGAAAGGCCACCTCCATATAGTGGTCACTTTTTTTGGTCCATTAAGTGACCACTATACACAGACAAAAACCTTGAATTGCAAGGACATAGTCTGCAAATTACGCCAAGGGACAATTATATCTTTCCCTGTGTTGACAGATGTTTCCAGCCTATGGTGATTTCATGTATGAGACAGGACAACTTGATGAAAACCAACGTGATTACGTTAACAGTCAAGTAGATATTGCAAGTCAGTACATTCAGCAGAAAAAATGGAAGGACTGCTTACAGGTACATACTGTCTACAAGACAGGCAGTTTATGATCCATAGATCAAATTTCATTACTGTGAACTTTGACCTGTATAACTTAACCTGGTTATAATCTGATCATATTATTTCCCAAGCACTTCATGAAAAAATCAAGATTATGTACTTTGGCGCTTGTGAAACATGAAATATTATTCAGTATTATTTGAAATCACAGGAAATCAACAAGGAGGTAAAAATCAATAGAGTTCAAGTTGTTAAAGACATCTTGATCAATTGCTTTTTATTAGGTAACCTATTCCATTGCCAATAAAAATACAAAAGACTTGCTCTTCATGTGTAAATTTGCTCTCTTTTTCATTTTCTTCATCAGAATAAATTTTTGGAGTAAATTCTTACAATGGCATCAAAGGCCAAGCATTCCCAGTGCTCATTGTTTGTACAAATGTTGATCTTTAGAATGAACCAATCTTTGAACATTTGTAAAAGCAGAACCAACCCAAAATGATTCTGGCATTGATGGGAAAGATTTAATCCAAATTGTGCTTCTGTTTCAGATTTTTGACACACTCTTGAATGGTGACATCACTCCGTATCCATCCTTCTACTACAATGCCACAGGATCTAAGGACTATTACAATTTTCTTAGATTAGAAGTAAGTGGAGCATTTTTGCTGGTTTGATATTTTACCTAATATGTCTACAGACAAATAATTCCTGGTAATTACCATAGGGTGAAAACTTTTTGTTCCAAAATTATAAATAGTCAATGGTAATTAACTTAAACAACTTTTAGGGTAAAACTTATGATATTTAAGTAAAGACTTGGTTTTTACTATTTTAGTTCTCTGTTTATGTTAGCATTTACTTTCTAACATTGCACTACTTGAGAAGCAACAAACTAGAAAATTACTGTTTTTTCAGGACTAGAAACTAAAAATGTTCAAAAACCACAGTAAATGACAATGTAGGGAAAAGAAGAAAATGAAATTTGTCTTTGTTTATCAACAATTTCAATTGTTATTTCAAGTTCAACCATCTGATGGAATTTCAATACTTTTTTCACAGGAACCAGAGGAATTTTCGTATTATAACTCGTACTTGGCTCTTGGAGAGGTACGCCATGCCATTCATGTGGGAAATCTGACCTACAATGACGGGTCAAAGGTCGAACACTATCTGCTGGAAGATATTTGTCAGTCAGTGAAACCATGGGTCATTGAGCTTTTGAACAATGATTATAAGGTGAGATTATGGTGAATGGGAAACTTTACAATCAACAAGAAAGGGAAGTTCTTTCTCACTAAGATAAGACTAGGTTACAAGTCAATATGTTGATGAAATCCTCTCAAGAAAAATATACCGCGGATGTCTGAAAATCTTCCTCCTATTTTGGCATTTTCCCAAGTCCAGAGAAATAAAACATACTCTAAAATAGCATATGATCAGATTCAGATCATACCTTGGTCTACTGTTTGCCAAGGTTTGCTATTCTGTTTAGTGGTTGTTGATTTATCACTGAGTACTTACTGTAAGATACACAAATCATTTCACCATATTCTCAGTGTTTGCAAGCGGAACTAGTGTGTTTTTCACTACTCTCTAAGCATTTTTCAAAATGTAAAATGAAATACTTCTAAAAAGATAGAGATCAAGCAAAATACAAACCAATAGCTTATGCTTTCAGTTTAGTACTCATTCTAATTTATTTTGCTCAAAAAACAAGTTCTCCCAGACAGTAGATGGGGATAACTCCGATAACAGAAACAGCCAAGCTTTTATCTCTCGAGACTTATCACATGACATGCTATCAAAACATGACCTTGGACATGACCAATAATATTGAGCTGACTGAAATAAAGTCAGAGGAGAGTGATGTTGCCTAATTAATAATGTTTGTTATGATAAATACTGCATGGCCCCATCCCCGCCCCTCTTGTGAGTTGATGTGTGGATAACAGTGTTCAGAGTTGATAATATGCAAGTGTATTACAACTTTCTGGTTCCGTAAACAGTGCCAGGCTTTCTGCTATGGTGTTTTACACGTGCAACCGAGCATGTGTGTGTGACATTGTGTGGATGTGATCACAAAACCACAGCCCGGTATAATTTGTGTAACATGTATGTGACTTTTCTGGCACAATTTATGCACACTATAGAACATGTTGGTGGTATGACTAAGGTGACAGCGCCACCAATGTCCACTCAAAGACCATATTATATGTATTTAATAAAGTTACAAAGTTGCCATGTAGAAAAGGAGCAAAAGTTACCGGACAAATTCAAGGTGGTACAAACATGATAAAACACTTGTGATGGTGTTTTTCAAGGCCTAATCAGGATGTCATTGCATCACATGATTCATAATAGACCAGTCTGTGGTATTTCATACACATATCACACACACATTGAAGTAAATACCAAAGCTTGCCCAATCTAACATGAACTGGGAGCGTATGAATTTTTGATGTACATCTTTGCAATTGTCAAAAATGTTATTTTTAAGATTTGATGTAGTTTGCCATGTACCATTTAATGTGGTGTTTAATTTTATTGCAGGCTATGTTTTACAATGGCCAGTTGGACATCATTGTTGCTAATCCACTCACTCAGAGGTTTTTGGCAAAACTAGAATGGAAAAGAGCTGCGGAATACAGGAAAGCTGAAAGGACAATTTGGAAAATAAACAACGGTACAGACGTAGCGGGATATGTGCGAGCTGTTGGACCAGGCAAAGGTACCATGTTCCAGGTTAGTGTAGAGTACAATCATTAAAGAAATTTTGAATATAATTATTCGGTCTGTTATTGATTTTCACATCATAACTCAGTGCTGGGTACAAAAATCAACAAGCAACCTAGCGGCTGATACAGCTCGCTTTGAGTCGTTGCTGCAACTTACAATATTAGAATCACTGACCATCTCTAGATGTGCACCCAATACCTCAAGATGTGCATTCCATTACATAACTTGACTTTTGTACATTTTGACTTGGTTTGAATACACCAGGGTAATGTCTTCATCATATTGATAAACCAAAGTGTGGTCATTCTCAGTGAATTGCACATGAAGTATAAGATTTCTCAGAAGTGGTTTCTGAGCAGTAGAGCAAAAGTTGACGAGAACGACAGATGCCATGATTGACCTACCTACTCCAACAACTCCGCGTCTCCTGATAGTGGAGCTACAAAAGTTTTTTACTTTCATATGATTACAACACCATCAATTGAATCAGACTTTATATCCAGTTTGATTGTTTGTTTGTTTCTCTACTCTTTCAGGTTATGGTTCGTGGAGCTGGTCACATTGCACCCTATGACCAACCAGAGAGACTGTATGACATGATTGTCAATTTCATTGGTTAAAATTGAAAAAATAAAACATGCATCTAACACAGGGTTTGAACATATAGAAGTCAGTCAAGACTCAATTTTCAGTCATCACATTGCTTGGATAAAAATTCCTAAAGTTTCTCTGGGGTTCAGTTGTCTGATTGCTGAGAGCAACTTACAAAGTCTTTGTTGTGATTTATTTTATTCTGCTGACTGAGACATGTTGAATAATTGCCTGTGACATCATTCAGGGAAACTAGATCAGAGTGCACAAAAATGGAGAAAAATATGCAATTAAAAATTGTGAAAAAGCCCAGACATGCTTATTTCACTAAAAAATTATTACATAACTGAAAAAAAAGGAAAAATATGTAGAAATTTTGGAAAAGGGATGTACATACTCTATCAACCTAATCCACCTCCCTCCCCGTAAAAAATATCAAATCTGGGAAAGCAGAAGAAAATTTGCATTGACCACTGTCCCATGATGTGGTGGGGTAACATCCCTAACAGGTTACACAAAGTAGATCTTTAAAACAATTTACTCAGATTTCAGTCAGCAGATTAATAAGAATAATTTCTCACATGAGTCAAAATGTTGTTAGATAATCCGTGGCACAATTCGGCCAACCAATAAACCAATTTGCATTTTCAAAAAAGAAAATCGAAATGGAGCTAATTTCCAATTTTCAAATGGTTTTATCATCTTGATTATTAACTTTTAGGCCTATTTCTAAATTTAAAATCTTTGGGCTGAGATTGAAATATAGGAAACAGGTCTATACTGCTGTGAGGATGGCACTTTACGGCCATTCAAATTTCCCTCTGACAAACTCTATTTCCCACAATTCGTATTTCCGTTTTTTTAATGTCCAATATACCAAATGTCCGATTTTCCCATTTCATTTGGGGCGTGGCCCAGTATCTTTCATACCATGGCGGAAATAACTGTATCGAATTGGAATTAAGGTGTAACATTTATCTCAGTGTGACCAAATGTGCTAGGGCGGGGCTTGGTTACGATGATTGTCACAATATACTTTTAAAAATTAGCGGGAATGAGGGACAGGTCAGTTTCTTCGGCTTTGGAGGCCAGTGGATTCATGGGAGTCACCCTGTTTTTCACTTTGGTGATGGGGTCACCTATTTTGAAATGCCCAATTGGGGGTCATTGTGTTTTTAAATTTTGACACGGGCTCATACTTGCCTAGTGTGCATCGTGCTAGCCATGGATTTCATCATTCAGTGTCATTTTTCGGCGCGCCTTTCGGGCGCGTAACTTTACTAATATGAGGTTATTACGAAAATACCGCAAAGGATTCACGAGGACATTGGCGCAGCGTATCGCTCGACGCGAAGCGGAGGGTGATGCACGGCGCCGATGCTAGTGCATCCTTTGCGGTATTTCGTGATAATCTTATTATTATACATCTTACATTCTTCACTGGGACATCAAATTGTCTAGCTGTGCAGCTATCTGTTGGCGGGGTAGAGTGCGTTGATATGCAGGTCATCAAAAGGTCAACCCCGCCTTTTGATGACCCGCACAGCGGCGCACGCTATACCCCGCCAACAATAGCTGCGTTTCCACAGCTACAAATTGTCAGAGTAGTGACCGCTTTAGTGTAATGTCAACATTTTTTCTTCCGATTTACAGTGCAAATGTAGAATGCTATCTCAGACGGCTTCTGCAAACTCTGGAGTGTGTGTACCATAGTACTACACACATACGTACAGAGCGCGCGAGGCTGAGCAAACTGGCCAATCCCTATAACATCGTCTCACATCACTGGAAGACAAGAAAAAAAGCTGTTCTTTGGTTGGTAGAGTGCGGGTGCGCGTTCAGCCGCAGGAAATTCAAGAAATGGGTGATAAAGGAAGAAGTCACCGCGAAATAGGTGTTCATCTCCAAAATGTTTTGCCCAGGGCAAGTGGTATCTCTGAACGAACTGTTAGACGATGATGTCTCAAACATGATATCAAACGCCTTTAAGGTCAAGATTTGGATCGGGTTGGAACGGGTGCAATTTATAAAGCGAGCCGGCATACGCATTAAAACTATTGCGTACAAAGATTGACAGCTGAATAAATTGATCAGATAAAATTAAATGTGGATGCCGCGCTCTGATTGGGCTGATGACTGTCACAATTTACACAATGTTCCAGTTTGCGACGTTGACGGGAAGCGCGCAAAACTTCAGCAGGTCAGGTCAAACTGATTATATCGGACTTTCCTTTCCGGCGGCCGCAACACTATTGTTCCTTGTATGTTCGTTACTCGATCCATTGAACGAGTTACCCGCGCAAATAACTGTCACAATTTGATGCATTCCTAGGCCAAAGATAGATACTATCAGCTGCCACGCCCCAAATGAAATGGGAAAATCGGACATTCGGTATATTGGAAATTGAAAAAACGGAAATACGAATTGTGGGAAATAGAATTTGTCAGAGGGAAAATTTGAATGGCCGTAAAGTGTCATCCTCACAGCAGTATAGACCTGTTTCCTATATTTCAATCTCAGCCCAAGATTTTAAATTTAGAATAAAATAGGCCTAAAGTTAATAATCAAGATGACAAAACCATTTGATAATTGAAAATTAGCTCCATTTCGATTTTCTTTTTTGAAAATGCAAATTGATTTATTGGTTGGCCGAATTGTGCCACGGATTTAGATGACAGCTGTCTAGTTGAGTGCACAGTTTTAGTTTGCTCTTACAAGAGAGCTTGATTTTGTTTTATGTATATCTTGTTTATCTGGTCAGTGTAATCAGCATTACATAGATCATAATTATTACTATTACCTCAACTTCTGAAGAAACCAGAATGTCATGTCTGCATTATTTATTCAAGAGTTAAGTCTTTTGTTTGTGAATATACCTCAAAGAGCAATAAAACCTTACTAATTTTGATTTGCATGGTTTTTCAAACAATTTGTCTACTTATTTCATAGTGATGTCCCATAAGGTATGTCAGATTATACAATTTACCCAAAAATTCAGTGCCTATCCAGTGTTCTATTGACATATTTGAACCCAGGTAATGCTTGAAAGGTACAGAGCTTCAATATAATGACAGAAAAATGATAACACCGAGAACACTTCAAATCTTTATATTGTTTAAGCTATAGCTTTTGTTCTATCAAACACAATGCAAGATAGCAGAGTGTTTCTTAAAGCTACAGTGGTTGGTTGCCAATTTTACACACTAACTTCTATAAAAGGGATCATTCAAGATTTTGAGTGAAGTTTACTGAGAGGAGAAAGTTTGTGACATATCTACCTCAGAGCTGTAAGTAATTAACGTATGTGTGCACCTTGTTTTTTGATAGACTCTCTGATATCATCATGTTAAGTTTTCACCATGTGCAGGTATAGATGGCACTGTGCAATGATACTTCAATAAATAAAGGCTTGTCAATTTCAGTGGTACTTTTCCATCTTTCTCTGCTCTATCCAAATTAAATGTGACAAACACACATCACAACTTACCAAATCTGATGGTAGCCCATTTGTTTAAGTAATGAGCGCAGTGGTCGTCGCGCTGCGCATCCTCCTGAGGGGGTCCCCCTCTGTTGTAAACAAATCCAAGAACGCCGCACATGTTACGGGTTGATTGTAATGTTTGCGATATTGCCGTTTGTTAAAATGGCGGCTGATCTGTCACAAGCATACCAACTATCCAAATGTAACACGCAATAAAAGGTCAATTAATCTAAGTTAAATATCTGCTGAATATTGAACAATGATTGCACGCTGGATTGAGATCACATTTGCTCATGATTTTCTTGAATCAGTTGAATGGGGCTCGACTACTGTTATCGCTCGAGCCATAGAGCTAGACGTACGCATGTATACGCCAACAGACTATCAACGACCGGGCTCTAGTTTTCGACATCGCTAGCAAGGACGAGAGCTTTCATTTCAAGAGGCCCGACAGGAGTACAAAGACAACAACCCAAACTACAGAAATCTACAGCTCGCAGAGCAATGCCCGCTGCAGCAAGAAGCATCTCTGCATCTGTTACGTTCCGTGGTCTGTTATGAACGTCCGTGTCCGTGTATATGACGCGCTACACTCGGCTGTGGAGAATCCAACTCAACACAATGTTTACCCCGTTTGGGGGTACAAACGAGAATTCCGAGAACAGGTATCAAGTCAAGCGAAGGACCTTTCAGAGGTCTTCTTGTTATGTGGGGGTTATCTCACTTGAAAGAGGATTCAGACCTACCCGGCAATCAGGAGGTACAACAACAAAGTTTGCCCAGCACCTGTAGGCCTACACCAGCTAGCGGTTGGATCACTGCCATGACCGTGCACAGGACCTGGGCACGGGATCTCTCGATACGTCTATGCACGGTGTAGCTGTGCAATTTCCCTGCCAAATGCCGCGAAACCCGCTCGTTTTGTTTATTGTTTCCTGTCATTTTACTATTTCTTACCACGTAATACTAGGAGAAGTAAGACATGGTGATCAACAGTTGGTTGTGGGCCAAGTCGTAGCGGGCCGGTACGTTGTGGGACCGGATTCTCTATATCCGTGTACGTCAACGCGGTGACCGTCTCCCAACAACATTTCACGTGTCCTGCTCTGGCTTGCCGATCATGGTCTTGAGTGTAATTTTTGTGTTAGGCATTGTGCTTGTTGCTGGTCTACATATATAGGCAATGTTGATCATTTTAGTTATGTATTTTTACTGTACTGTACATAGCATTGTGTACAACAAGCGTGACCGCGCGCGATCAAACCCATTGTTTCACTGTGTCTGCGTGCTGTAAACTCAGCGACATATGTGCTGGGTGTAGTGTCCCAATGTTCGTAGCTCTACACGAGTTTATAGATAGAAATACACAAATGAAGTTCGTTTCCGATCTTAATATTTTACTATTGCATGATGTTGAGTCTTACAAAGGCCTTAACAAAGTGGGGGACTGCTCCAATCTCACTCCTATTGAAGTTGAGAAGACTTATGTTTACAAACATTTATGTTTATCAACAAAAAAAATCACGCACGCGCAGCGCGACGACCACTGCGCTTTAAGTAATGTTCCCAGTCAGTCCAGCTACAACAATTGCAGTTGCATGGGGAGAGCCAAGAACATGCCAGAAGCATATCAGAAGTGCAGAGTTGAGTTGATTTAGTATGTACCTCTAGACTGAGTTTTATACTTTTGCTCAATCTTTCCACAAGGAAATGAGACTGTAAACTCTTTTGCAATCAAGAATAACAATTGGCACTGTACAAATTTTGAAACAAATCTTAAATGCTTAATATTTGAAAGTCATAATACAATGTGTCTGTTGGGGAAAATTTAATTTTTAATTTTCACAAAACAAGACAGCAAACACCATATTTGCTCCATTAGTTTCCAAACCAGTCTCCACAAGCTGCATACCTGTCATGAACTTCTGAAAAACTGACTCTGAGGTACATTATTCTGAATACCTGACTCCAAGGTACATTATTCTGAATACCTGACTCCGAGGTACATTATTCTGAATACCTGACTCCGAGGTACATTATTCTGAATACCTGACTCCGAGGTACATTATTCTGAATACCTGACTCCGAGGTACATTATTCTGAATACCTGACTCCGAGGTACATTATTCTGAATACCTGACTCCGAGGTACATTATTCTGCATACCTGACTCCGAGGTACATTATTCTGAATACCTGACTCCGAGGTACATTATTCTGAATACCTGACTCCGAGGTACATTATTCTGAATACCTGACTCCGAGGTACATTATTCTGAATACCTGACTCCGAGGTACATTATTCTGAATACCTGACTCCGAGGTACATTATTCTGCATACCTGACTCCGAGGTACATTATTCTGAATACCTGACTCCGAGGTACATTATTCTGAATACCTGACTCCGAGGTACATTATTCTGAATACCTGACTCCGAGGTACATTATTCTGCATACCTGACTCCGAGGTACATTATTCTGAATACCTGACTCAGAGGTACATTATTCTGAATATCTGACTCCCATGGTGCATTATTCTGAATATCTAACTCCGGGGTGCATTATTGTAAATATCTGACTCCGGGGTGTATTCTTCTGAATATCCATCTGCCTTCCAGGTGCATTTTTCCGGAAACATCTGCTGGGTTTTTGGTTTGTTGCCATTTCCCTGGAGTCAACATCAGGAAATATCGGATGGGCTAAAACATGCAAATATTTGCTAGATGTCTTGTTTGCAATGTAGAGATCATAAGTGTGTATGTGAATGTTAGGTTTGTAAATCCATATACAGGTTGACTTTGTATGTGTATGCACATCTCTGTGAATTGGGAGTTCAATGTCACAAATGTTTGGGAAGGTTCAGTCTAGCAATTGATGGAGGAGGGGGAAGTTAGGTGCAGTTTGACCAGTATCTGCTGGGGAGGGAGTGCCAGGGAGCAATCATGCACATCAATACAAGTGGGAATTTGAAGATACAATCGTTTGTTTGGACATGACATAAAAGGGTTTTCCCATGAGATCTATAGATGTACAAAATCCCCTACCCAAACTCACTGAATTACAAATTATTAAAGTGACAGTTGCAGAAACCTTTAACATTATTTTCATAATTTCTGTCCAAACAAATTTTCTTCCTCTTCCTAAAGTGTCTTGAAATACAACATACCAGACTTGGAAGCACAATGCAATGTGGTGTTTCTTGATAAATGAATTCTTGCCTTGACTCAGAGAGTTGGCAGCACGATGCAATGTGGTAGTATTTCCACTTACAAGGAGAATTTCTGATACCGGTAAATGAATTCTCACCTTGACTGAAATTCAGCTGTCAACAACAATGACTACAAATACATACATATGCAGATAACAAATCAAACACAAAGTACTTTGACATGATTTGGGGAGTAGGACAAGAGTTGTGTATGTCAATTGCACGTTTCTGTTCTTCTCCCCAAAGCATTTTGAAACATACACTATCCAGCTTGTCAACATAGTATCAATATGTGTAAAATACACTATTACCATTTACATTTGAATTCTAATCTGAATCAGAATTCACTTTTAATTGTCAACAATAACAATGCAGTCTACACATGTACAGACGGAGTTGGCGAGCTGAGTACTATGTACGGTATCTCAACAAGTTTTGGGGAGTAGAACAAGAAACTGAAGTTGATATTGAATTCAAAAATGGTGAACAAATTGAATGATTTGTTCACCATTTTTGAATTCAGTTACAGCTACTTGCCCTTTAAGATACAGCCTGTGAAGCTTTAGTGCAGCACACTGTCTGTGTTTGTCCACACATTTCCATACTGTTAGTGCAACACACTGTCTGTGTACATCCACACATTTCCATTCTTACAAGGACTTTTTGTGCAACACACTGTCTGTGTACATCCACACATTTCCATTCTTACCAGTATAGTACAGCACACTGTCTGTGTACGTCCACACATTTCCATTCTTACCAGTATAGTACAGCACACTGTCTGTGTACGTCCACACATTTCCATTCTTACCAGTATAGTGCAGCACACTGTCTGTGTACGTCCACACATTTCCATTCTTACCAGTATAGTGCAGCACACTGTCTGTGTACGTCCACACATTTCCATTCTTACCAGTATAGTGCAGCACACTGTCTGTATACGCCCACACATTTCCATTCTTACCAGTATAGTGCAGCACACTGTCCGTGTACGTCCACACATTTCCATTCTTACCAGTATAGTGCAGCACACTGTCCGTGTACGTCCACACATTTCCATTCTTACCAGTATAGTGCAGCACACTGTCTGTGTACGTCCACACATTTCAATTCTTACCAGTATAGTGCAGCACACTGTCCGTGTACGTCCACACATTTCCATTCTTACCAGTATAGTGCAGCACACTGTCTGTGTACGTCCACACATTTCCATTCTTACCAGTATAGTGCAGCACACTGTCTGTGTACGTCCACACATTTCCATTCTTACCAGTATAGTGCAGCACACTGTCTGCATGTGTACGTCCACACATTTCCATTCTTACCAGTATAGTGCAGCACACTGTCCGTGTACGTCCACACATTTCCATTCTTACCAGTATAGTGCAGCACACTGTCCGTGTACGTCCACACATTTCCATTCTTACCAGTATAGTGCAGCACACTGTCCGTGTACGTCCACACATTTCCATTCTTACCAGTATAGTGCAGCACACTGTCCGTGTACGTCCACACATTTCCATTCTTACCAGTATAGTGCAGCACACTGTCTGTGTACGTCCACACATTTCCATTCTTACCAGTATAGTGCAGCACACTGTCTGTGTACGTCCACACATTTCCATTCTTACCAGTATAGTGCAGCACACTGTCTGTGTACGTCCACACATTTCCATTCTTACCAGTATAGTGCAGCACACGGTCTGTTTACGTCCACACATTTCCATTCTTACCAGTATAGTACAGCACACTGTCTGTGTACGTCCACACATTTCCATTCTTACCAGTATAGTACAGCGCACTGTCTGTGTACGTCCACACATTTCCATTCTTACCAGTATAGTACAGCACACTGTCTGTGTACGTCCACACATTTCCATTCTTACCAGTATAGTGCAGCACACTGTCTGTGTACCTCCACACATTTCCATTCTTACCAGTATAGTGCAGCACACTGTCTGTGTACGTCCACACATTTCCATTCTTACCAGTATAGTGCAGCACACTGTGGGAACGTCCACACATTTCCATTCTTACCAGTATAGTGCAGCACACTGTGGGAACGTCCACACATTTCCATTCTTACCAGTATAGTACAGCACACTGTCTGTGTACGTCCACACATTTCCATTCTTACCAGTATAGTGCAGCACACTGTCTGTGTACGTCCACACATTTCCATTCTTACCAGTATAGTACAGCACACTGTCTGTGTACATCCACACATTTCCATTCTTACCAGTATAGTGCAGCACACTGTGGGAACGTCCACACATTTCCATTCTTACCAGTATAGTACAGCACACTGTCTGTGTACGTCCACACATTTCCATTCTTACCAGTATAGTGCAGCACACTGTGGGAACGTCCACACATTTCCATTCTTACCAGTATAGTACAGCACACTGTCTGTGTACATCCACACATTTCCATTCTTACCAGTATAGTGCAGCACACTGTCTGTGTACGTCCACACATTCCATTCTTACCAGTATAGTACAGCACACTGTCTGTGTACGTCCACACATTTCCATTCTTACCAGTATAGTGCAGCACACCGTGGGAACGTCCACACATTTCCATTCTTACCAGTATAGTACAGCACACTGTCTGTGTACGTCCACACATTTCCATTCTTACCAGTATAGTGCAGCACACTGTCTGTGTACGTCCACACATTTCCATTCTTACCAGTATAGTACAGCACACTGTCTGTGTACGTCCACACATTTCCATTCTTACCAGTATAGTGCAGCACACCGTGGGAACGTCCACACATTTCCATTCTTACCAGTATAGTGCAGCACACTGTCTGTGTACGTCCACACATTTCCATTCTTACCAGTATAGTACAGCACACTGTCTGTGTACGTCCACACATTTCCATTCTTACCAGTATAGTACAGCACACTGTCTGTGTACGTCCACACATTTCCATTCTTACCAGTATAGTACAGCACACTGTCTGTGTACGTCCACACATTTCCATTCTTACCAGTATAGTACAGCACACTGTCTGTGTACGTCCACACATTTCCATTCTTACCAGTATAGTGCAGCACACTGTCTGTGTACGTCCACACATTTCCATTCTTACCAGTATAGTACAGCACACTGTCTGTGTACGTCCACACATTTCCATTCTTACCAGTATAGTGCAGCACACTGTCTGTGTACGTCCACACATTTCCATTCTTACCAGTATAGTACAGCACACTGTCTGTGTACGTCCACACATTTCCATTCTTACCAGTATAGTGCAGCACACCGTGGGAGCGTCCACACATTTCCATTCTTACCAGTATAGTGCAGCACACTGTGGGAACGTCCACACATTTCCATTCTTACCAGTATAGTACAGCACACTGTCTGTGTACGTCCACACATTTCCATTCTTACCAGTATAGTACAGCACACTGTCTGTGTACGTCCACACATTTCCATTCTTACCAGTATAGTGCAGCACACTGTCTGTGTACGTCCACACATTTCCATTCTTACCAGTATAGTACAGCACACTGTCTGTGTACGTCCACACATTTCCATTCTTTAATACCAGGACTTTTAGTGCAGCACACTGTCTGTGTACGTCCACACATTTCCATTCTTACCAGTATAGTACAGCACACTGTCTGTGTACGTCCACACATTTCCATTCTTTAATACCAGGACTTTAAGTGCAGCACACTGTGTACGTCAACTCATTTTCATTCTTACCAGAACTTTTTTTATTTCCTGGTTAAAACTGAAAACTCAGCTGCTTACTCATACAACAAAGACTCTACACAAGTAAATATAAAAGTTTACTCTGCAATTAATTTTTATTTTTTGTAATTGCATCAATATGATGGGCTCTTTTCCTCAACTGTCCACTTCAACAAAGAAAATTTAGATGATAAAAAAAAACTTGGAAGTATAGTTATGACTAATATTCTACTTACTCTGAATCTAACCTCTAGCATTCTGAATGAACCCTACTGGGCATGCTCAATGCTAGGCACATTCAGAACTATTTGGCATTTCAACCTACATACGAAACATTTTATCAATACTTAAATACAAGGCAAAATTGTCATTGGCATTAGTGAGGTTTTTCTTTATTAATTTATCATATACAGGATTGATTTTTAGGAGTTCCTGTAAACTTGCCAGCTACAAGATGCAGCGTGTTGAGGTGTGCTTCAATGAAAACAGCCCATACCGCAATACTTTTAACTACAGTATTACACTTTTACCACCATGGTTCAGCCCAAACCACTTGTTATCAATGGTCATTGTGGACCTGTCTACAGAAAGGTTACGGTAGAATGCGCCTTGGGGACAGATGTTCAGTCTCTCAAATTTTTCCAAAACTTTTCTGATCTTCTACTTCTGTGGGTTCATTTTGAGGCTCAGTGTCTGATTTTTATGAAAATCAAAAATCTAATTTTTCCCAAACGTTACAACAGGAATGGTAGCCATTTTGAATGTTAAATATCAGTATAAAATTTAGGGTAATTTGTTTCCCTGGTAACAAACTTGCACAGTGACCCCTGCTTTTATTTTTGATTTTTGAAAACACATGGTCGAAAGTTTCCTGAGGAAAGTTTTGAGCAAAAGTTTGTAGTTCAATTCCAAGGTGCATACTACCTTAAGTGGCCAACCTTTATAGACAACTTAAACCCTTTCAACATCAGACTTTGGTACAGCCCAAGTTTTTATTAATAGAGTGGATGGACCCATGTACAGGGATATGGGGGTGGAAGGGTTATGGGAAGGTACTGTTTAGCAGCCTAGGTACATGTAATACACCAACTTTCCTTGCTTAAGCAAGAACTTCTGGAACTTGTAACCAGCAAGTTAACAAGAAATCCTTCCTTGTAAATACATACATTAAAACTCAGGTCAAACCCCTCTGAAGAGATCATGTCCTAACATGGTATCTACCTATTTTTTGAAATGGTACAACCCATTTTTCTTGCCGTGGGATAATCCATTTTTTTGTATACAGTAATTGGGCAGTTTCTAAAAATATTTGTAACAGCAATTCAAAAGTACATGGATTGTGTTCTCATAAGGGTGGACATACTATTACAGCAACCTGTCCTAGAGGTTGACGCAACAAAAACTACAAAAAAACAGAATCTGACAATCAAATCTTTTGAAAATATAAGGGTTGCAGCTGAGTTGTTTCTCTTTTTTGCATTTATTACATCATTGCTGAATAAGTACGGAAGTCTATATGCAATGCTTGCATTATCTGTATCAATAATAACAAACAAACAAACAAACAGGACTATTAGGTAAAGAGGGCTTGCTGTTCACTCATTTACAATATTAGACAAATGGATTGCAAGAAAGATTTTGCAAACTTTCACTGAACTCTGAAGATAAAGCAGTAAACAACATGTCAAACAAATTCCAAACTACGATAATGTTGAAGTCACAGAATTTCAAGAAATTTAGAGACAAACAGGTTGAATGCAGGGGAAAAAATACAGGTTTTCCAGGTTGCAAAACGTGAGTTTCTCATGTTTGATTTGTCTGTGGTGGATGATGTTGTGATGACTAAATTGTAAAATACCAAAAAGGCTTTTTGATATGTTTCTAAATGGCAAGCAAGTGAGATTTCTGGAAAAAATTACAGAAGTTCATTCCATCTAAAGGGGTCAGGACAAATTACCAAATTCATGGTTCATATTATAGCCAACACATTCTTGGACAGTGAAAATTACTTTTTTCAGTCTGTCTTTGCCAATGTAAATGCAGTGATGATAGTAGAAATGTTAAAATTACAACATTTCATAGAATCATTTCTCAACTGCCAGTAACTTACAATTTCAACAGATCAAAGTTACTTTACAATGTCTCTCAAAAAACGGCTGTACATCTGAGATTGGTTTTAAATACAACACTACATAGGGTTATTATAACTGTGATTCACATTGCCCGATCCCTTCCCTACAAATACCTCTCCCAACCCTGGATAAATCCTTCACCTGGAAGAACATTGAAATGCTCCACGGAACATAAAATTAAAATATTAAGAAATTTAATTCTGATGTATCGACCACTGATAAAAGAGTATCCAGATTTCCATGACTTTCAGAAGAGCCTCTCAGAGTTTTTTTGATTAAAAGTGAAGTCAATCCTTTTTTCTTAAAACTTAAACTGGCAATATATGTTGAAAAGCCATGAAAATGTGTGTTCGCAAAAATGTAACAATTTACAGGGATAAGTTTTTCATTTTCACGTTTCTCTCAGCGGCTTGTCTGCTGAAAATCATGGTCTGGTAAAATTATACTCACTACCCAGTATTAACTTATATATATCATGTCTGCATTATGGTCAATTGGCATCAGCAATTTCTCCTAAAGCCTGTGAAGTCAAGGTTACACACGATTCAAATGGCATCAGGGGAAAAAAGCGTACATTTCAAAACAAATGCTAGCTGACAAAAAATGCTACTATTGACAATGGAAAACAGAAGGACACATATCATTCCAGATTTTCCCGTTTTTGTGGGTGTAACTAGACTCTTCTACCACTGCCTTTTAGTTTCTCAAGTCGTTTCAGCAGATGACTATTCTCCGTCTCTAACTCATCGACTCTGTCGTGTGCTGACCTCAACTGTCCAAATCACACCACCATTGACAGACAGATAAAGGATAGGGGGAAAACAAAACAAAACAAATAACAGATCAAGCAATAGTAAGTAATGCCATATTTGAAACAACAGTGACAAAGATGACTGTGGTTTGATAGTGTGCAATTATTGGGGTATGTTAGCTGTTAGTGTCTTGTCTGTGGGAATAGGGTACACATGAAACCAACAAACAATACAAAAAACAAAATAAAAATGAAATCTGCATACACCATATTGCACCTAGAAGCACACTATTAAAATAAGATGAAAGAAATGAAGTTTTCAAAACTAAACTTGTTGTTAATGACTAAATTGGCACGGTATTTTCAAGAATATCCAACAGTGAGATGCAGTTTGTCCATCGGCAAGTTGACCATTTTCCATGGCAGTGGCTCCACCAAAGCTGTAGCAATAAAGCCAACTAAAAAAATAGCAATTGTAATGCTAATAAAAATCTACACTAATACACCAGCTATCACACTCTCATTAATGTTTCATGCTTAAATGTTACATTAACCATTGCAAAAGCCTTGAATTGCCACGGAAATAGCACCTCACTGTGTCAGGGTTACCCACTGGAAAATAATACCAGTATTAACGTATTGCAAGGTGCTCAGGGGAATGAACTGTGTAGACTATTGTTACATAGATGACAGATTATACCACTATAGAGATGACATCACTATGGTGACCTGTCACTATGACAACACTATCACCATAGAAACAAAATGTTACCATGGCAATGGCATCTCTATAGCAATTGATTTAGATATCGCCAGGGAATGACATCACCGCTAGAGGTAACTTTGTACCAATGGCAATGATTATCCTCAGGGTAACCATAGTGATTCGCTGCATTCCTATTGGCTGATACATGAACCATATCAAGACATTCTATTGGCTGATACATGAACCATATTAAGACTTGATAATAATCTCAAAACTTTCTTCATCAGAAGTGATGAATCAAAAACTTTACAAAGATTTAAACATCATTGAGCTGTATTTGGCAATGCACATTCTCTCCTCAGGTGAGAAAATTTCAAAAGTCCAAAGGTTTTTTCCACACTTGCAACAGTGTAGGTCAGTAAAATTCAATAAATAATAGCAAACAACAGGCAAGGCATTATGTCTTGCAAGTAGACTACATAGTTTTCACTTTTCACTCATCATAAGGACGGAGAGTTGTAATACCACCCACTGAAATCTAACCCCCGGACAAGTCACCCTCTTCATCCCCCCATTCTACTCTAAGCTTTTACAAAGCTGAAAGTATATTATATAAATGAAAATAGCAGCATGCCAGTGAAAGCTAAGCTATAACATCACACCAAGGCTGCATAGATTGTTATTATTAGCACATTTTGCACAGCACAGTTAGCATTCCTCTTGTCTAATGGCGATGCAAATAATACAGGACACAGAAAGAAGGTGTGAAAGCTTAGTTGTCATAAACCTTTTGAAACTTCCAGTGCCTTTGCTAAGAGCATCAAAGACAAGACTTAGAGCAGCGCTTGGTTTCGGGCACTTCGCGATTTCATATTCTCAATTCTTTTGCTAAGAC
Organism: Ptychodera flava; assembly: GCF_041260155.1. Taxonomy (NCBI): domain Eukaryota; kingdom Metazoa; phylum Hemichordata; class Enteropneusta; family Ptychoderidae; genus Ptychodera; species Ptychodera flava. The sequence goes on from NC_091936.1 coordinate 43,425,630, forward strand.
GAGTATTCTCCAATTCCATGTCTGCGAGTTTCTCCTGTGCTATCCGCAACTGTAAGTGAAAATGCCAACTTTATTTTTTTATGCACATCTATCTTCCAACCTGTCCACCCCTCATGTTCCCAATGGAATGGCTTTTATTTGGTTAACAGATAGATGAACTCAGGGCTGATGGGTGTACAGGCTGAAATCACACGATAAATGCTTCTTGGTTAGTTGTGAAATAGTTTGGAAAACTGACGGAAAGGCAAGACGTGATTCCCAACAATTTAATTGTTCATGATTTTCAATTTGGGTATGGCAGCTTTTAGATTGACAAGTCAGGAATCAAAATCAAACACTGGTCAGTTTTCCAAAACTTAAAAGTGACTACGTGTAAAAAGTGGCATGGTGTCATAAGTTATACTTGGTGTCATTATGGACATTAAATGGTCCTGCCTGTAGAGTGACAGAGCAGTCTTACCAGAGGAAAGTTCAATGTTTGTAACAGCACATTTATTTTTGTTTCACAGCATAGGAGGCAACATAAACTATTATTCATAGGCAGCTATGCTTTCAGAATTACTGGCTTTTAGGTTGCTAACAGACTTTCAAAATATGGCATGCGGTCTGTTTCTCCATATTCTTGCATTTGAAATATGGCATCACAGCAAGAAATATTCAAACTCTTGCTACTGTTTAAGAAAGTGGACATCAAAAATGTTTCCGGATATTTTTTCCCTAAGTTTACAAAAACAATATGTTTTGAGTATGTTAAACATAATAGAAAGATAAGAGTGTTTGCTGTCAATCTGTACCAAATCAATCCATTCACATGGACACAATATCAGATGTTGTTTTACACAGCTTTAAAAAAAAAAGGAAATTTGCTTGCTGGATTTTGCTAACCAAATCAAAACAAAGGAACAATATTTTCCTGTTTTGCCTTTTAAATTATCTTTAATTATCAGCTATGGCTGAGTGGCACTTATAAAGTAAAAATAAAGTTACATATCAAACTATTCTGATTGAAGAGTTAACCAAACTCAATAGAGCGCCCTCTACAGTTATTCAACAAACAAAGGAAGTCACACTATCTCGGATATGATTTAATGGATTTGCTGTGAAATATTTCAAACCATTTTCTACCGTGTGTTACATGTGGTGCATCATATTATATCCATATTGTACATACTGGACATGGTAACTGCTATTTTCTGCTTTCACATGGTCAAGAAATATAAGGATAGTTTGTAACAAAGATTATATGCTAGTCTTCAAACAGGTTATACATCCCATAGACTGGTATGGCAAGTTGACTTCTTGGTCGTGAAAATGTGATTGTCCATGTTACAAGAACAATGACCTTTGTGAAAAGAAGAGGTTTTGTTGGTGTGATTGTCAATGTGAGCATCAGTGCACTGATACTGGTGAGGACACTTTTACCATACTCCTTGAAATACTCTGATCATGTGGAAGAGTGTGATGGCAATTTAATAATGTGTTACAACTTTGAGTAAAATACCTATGTTATAAAATTGACATACTGGTGATCTATTTTACCAGACATCCTTGCAAAACCTGCATCTATAGAGAAAACAGAAGAAAAAACCACCCAAACACACACACAAAAAAACCATCTGTATGTGACACACAAACACATCAATGTTGTGCCTTCATGGGTGATTTACATAAGTTAACTTTACTGTGCATGTACAAATATTGAAAACTGAGATACAATGGAACAAAAAAACATACGTGTACACCCTCACCTCTCTTTGAAGTTTCCTTCTTTCAACTTTGAGTTCACTTTCAACTTTCTCTATATTTTCTGCCTGTGTTTTGTATCTTTTAACTTGACTTTCTAATCTTATAACCTGAAAACAACACAACCATTCAGTGTATCATAGCAGTCAGAAATTTAGTAAATTCTTTAAAAAACACATGATCAATACCAACAAGATCTCTTTCACATATATGTGAGCTTATTTCTTAACATATCCTTAGCAGCAATGCTGCATGAATAATTCTGACAAAAGTTTTACACAAAATTTTCAAGAACATGGAGGGTCTCAAATTTTGCCACAACTTGAAATGACCTTACAGTGGAGAGACATCCCAGGGGGTGTGCAAATCAACCAGACTGGAAGAAAACTTTTCAAAATGACTTGTCCCACAAATATATACTTCATTAAGCACAAGTGTATCCTTTGGCTTCATTTCACTGATCACAAAATGCCAATGTGTTGACTAGAATTCATGTGCTACCAGATATGGATTGAGACTGTCAATTTGTATTGATGAGAGAGCTAGTACAACGGTTGTAATTTTCACACTAACTGTCTCCTTACTATGTCATGTCTATCTAAGCACAGAATGAACCAGCTTTCAATACACTATACAGTACTTACATTGCCTTCTAATACAGTCTTCTCCTGTTCTGATTTCTGTAACTTTGTTTTATAGTCACTGATTTGTTTACTAGTTTCTCCTGTGGGTCAAAACAGATACATAAAATTTGAATTCCAAAATCTTATTCACAAACAATATTTGTGAAAATATTCATGATGTACACATAGATATATACCAGTAGGAAGAGGTGTCTCTTAAAATACAACAGAATATCAATTTATATAATCACACAATAGTGTGTACACACACACACACACACGCACACACACACATTTGCTAAATGTAGCACAATGTTCTAGAAAATTTCTCTTCATGATGCTCTCAAACCATTGTAGTAGTATATTACACGTGTGAATGAAAAAGTACAAGATTCCAATTTTTTATTAACCTCATTTTTCTCAAATTCAATGGTCAATTTCTATTATGAAAGTGAATCCCAGACTTACTTTGAAGTTCAATGAATTGTAAATCAGGACCATTCATCGGTGATAATGGTGACGCCCTAAGTTTATCCGCTTGCGCCGTCTTTTCCTTCTCTTCTTCAAGTTCTGCTTTGAGTTTCTTTATCTGCATTTGGATGACAACATGATATGATCTTACAGAATGTGCAACTCCCAGCTTTGTGCAATGATTCAAAGCTGCATAACTAGACGGTGTACTCATCTTTACAGCCCTGATACAGGTTTTGAGTGCCGGTATCTTTTCTTATGGTGTAACTGAGCATTGAGATATGGAGCATTTGTAGCATGGTGTTGACTTGTGTGAAAACTTCATACAGTTTATGAATGAAGCCTGTCCACACAAAAATTCCATATTTATGTACAATGCGGAATAACCATAAAGTTTATCCTATCATTTGTAAAATTCTGTGCATGAGTGTATAATATATTGCTTATTTAAGCAATAAAGCACACCAGGCACACGCAAAGTAGAGAATACTGCACAAACCATTAACATAATGTATTCAATTCAAATGACCAATTTTCCAAGAGACATCTTTTTGGGAAAATATGGATGAAATCCTTCAAAACTGCAATGATGGGTCGTGTTTTTGCTGATGTAAAACATTCAATAGCATGTGGTAAAACAAAAATCATAATTCATGTTGCCTGTTGCATGATTTAATCAAATAGACACACTTACCTGTTCTAAAAGGTCTTCTTTTTCATCAGCAAAAGCTTTGAGTCTGACGTCCAATGAGCCGTCTCCAGCTTTTTCTAAGATTTGTGCTGCTTCTGGCGTAACTAGAGCAGCTGACTGGACCACAGGCTCATCCAAGTCTAATGCCTCTTCATCCTCTTCTGTCGGTTCTCCACCAACTAACACTAAACCATGTTCCTGTTGTTCAACACAGCAAAAATCACCTAGTTAAGTAGTGCTGTTTGCAGTTGCAGGTTTGTTATTAAATATAGCTGCACATGCACCACATAGGACGCTGCTGCTTGAAATGCACAGTAATTTTGTCAGTGTTGTATGCCTTGCTGTTGTTGCAGCTTGTATTCTGAACTGTTCATATGCCTTTCATTGCAAAATAATCGCAATCATACCAATCCATAATCCAATGACAGTAGGTCAGCATTCGCAAGACAATAGTTGTAAACATAGACACAAAACAGCACAGAACAGACAGTAAATAGACGGTACACAAACAAAGTCATATTCATGAAAGAAAGATATATGGATATATGTTACACGAGCAGTCACCTACTAAATAAGTGGCGTTTTCATCATAATTGCATGCATAATTTCCAAAAGTGTAATCTAAAAATGTGGACAGATATAGTGGAGCTTGTAGTCTGAGCCATTAATACTTTTGAGGTATTCATCGCAACATTGGCAGTTGCCCATCAAGTTATTTCCATCGTTACTGCATATGTTGTTTCCAAAAATGTTATTAAAATTTGCAGTTAATATTTATTTTTTGCATATTACTACACAGTGGTTTAGTGTATTACCCTTGTGCTAAGTTTGAAAGAAATTATACCGAGCATGTCTGAGATATCTATGTGGACGGACGGATGGATAAAATACACCCTTCATGAAGATATGACAAATGACTCACCTCTATAAGTTGATCTCGTTGCTTAATCATTTCTTTATATATTGTAATGTCATATTCTAATTTGGAATTTGCCCTCTTTTTAAACTCTAAATCCTGTGAAGGCAAGCACAGTTATCATTAATATCAAAAGAATACGAGAAAAGCAACAATTCAAGAGGGCGCCCTCTGGAGACACCCTGGAATTAAATATTAAACAACTGAACAGACATATACAGAAAGCACAGAAGTGGTTCTCGCATTACGAGATGTGCAAAATTTCTTCATTTCCCATACAGCACGATGACAAGACCTCATTGGATGCCCATTAATGAACAATTTCTTCATCTGCCACATAGTAAGATGCCAAGACCTCATTGGCTACGGTAATATGAATATTAATCTACAGTGAAGTCTCTATTGGTTGTAACACAATAAAATATTTTTTTTTACACAATTGCTGACCCTACCTAGTTTCTTGTTTGTATCTGCATACAATATTTAGTATCGCAACCACATGAAGGCGGGTCCATAATGACCATACAAGATCTACCCAGACATATCAACATAAAGTGCTGTATTGTACATTCTATATTCCTTGTAAATTCCAGGTTAATGATAATTTTTACACAATTATTTACCCTATGTTTTTCCCTAGCTTCTCTCTGCAATTCCTGCATGAGTTCTTCTTGTTCTTCAAGAACGTCTTTCAGTGTGTCTACTTGGTAAATGTAGGCAGATTTTTCATTGTCCAGCTGTGCATTTGTCATCATAGCTTTCTTGTACTTGTCTTCCAATTCATAGAAAGCATCCTGTGGAAATGGAAAGAAGTTTTTCTGAAGAGTTGGCGCAATCAGAATGGAAGTTGAGACAGTCCAGGTTCTGTTGAATGTTATCACCGCATGCAATCCTAAGAAAAAAGAATTTATCTTATGAAGTGAGGGGTAAGGTATTTGTGAATCTTCAGCATGCACACTCCTCCCTGAAGATAACACCTAATCCACGTTTCAATTTAAATCCCTGGGTAACATTCTTGTTAACATATCTAGGGACACCTTATGTACTCCTGATTGGCTCAGTTTTTTTCTCAAAACGACAAATTAATTACCTTTCTCCCAGACAATCACAGGCACTATTGCTAAGGTTAGTTTCAAAAGTAAGCCAATGCTTGGTGAACTTGACATGTAAAATCACAGGTTAAAAATTTGCTCTATTTCGACTCACTCTTGTATTTCATACGCTACTTAATCAAAACAAAAAAACTTGGCGAAGTTATTTGGTTGTGTAAAATTTACTCCATACATGTAATTATCGTCTAATATTATCAGCATTTTATCTGTAGCACCTACACGCTTAATATTAGTTTGATTCTGCCTAATCCTTGTGATAAGGTTTCAACGTTACTCTATCAGACACAATTTTCACCTGATTTGATGAGTGTTCTGTTCATTGCTTGTCAGCAAACTGAATGTGAATGCTTCATCCTACTCTTTCTATCCGAAGGTGTTTCCAACATATATTCATGTTTATTTTTTTACTTTCCTTTAGTTGAAAATTAGTGTTCAGCAAGACACACTGAGATAAACAGGATTCAACTTCATACAGAGGAGCATTAAAAGTTGTTTAAGCAGTTTTTTCTTGAAACCAAAGTTTAAAGTTTACCATGTGAAAAATCTTAATTAAAAAATATTTGAAACATTGAAGTCAACATAAAATGACAAAGTCAACAACAAATGTACCGAATAGTTACTTTATAACTCTATAACAAGGCTTGATAAAATAGTGTGATCATATTGTCAAAGTCATCGCTACATAGCTAGGTCTGCTATAAACACAAAAAAACAGGTGTTGATGGTCAGATTGAAATGAAAAATCTGCACACAGTTTGGCTGAACAGACTGTTTGCCAATCAGGTAAGCAAAAAAGACAACAAGGTTGTGAAAATCTTGTGAGAACTCAGGTACTGTGAGGGAGACTTGAAATACACATTAGTAGGTGTTAATGCCATGCCTGTCACTGCTAGCTGATTGTTAATACTAAAGCCAAAGCGTTAAAATGAATCAAACTTGGTATTAGGAAAAAAACGTGTAAACATTATAAAACCAACCAGCACAAACCAGTTACCTGATCTATTCTCCGTCTTGGCTGAAAAATTTACAAGCAGCGAAAAAATGTGAGACAAAATCAAGCCACTACATTATTGAGAAATACTGTTGTCATGACAACATGAAGAAGCAATGGCAACTAATATGTAACTGTAAGCAACAGCATAGGCATCCAGCTCTTTGCAGTTTGCAAAGCAATCCATATCACATAGAAATAACTACTATTTCAGATCTACTACTTTCTTATCAAATGCTGCAACAAAATGCCACTCTTTTGAATCAAAGATAAGAATTTTGGTCAGAATCAAGTTGCCAGCTTGTGATAATTCCCACTGTAATAAAATAATTTACTGCATCTAGAATGAGACGATAATGACAAATTTTGATGAAACTGTACAACATGAAGACAGAGACCCAACACTGTATTTATCAGAGCTGTATTTCCGCTACAAGCAGCTGCAAATGAGATTGAAGTCAACAGAGAAAAATATGATGGAAGTCTAACATATCCTGTATGGAGAAACTGTTTCCTGTTCAGAGCTGTGAACAATGAATATGACAATGTATTGTCCATGAGATCAAGCTAGGCTAGTGTGTGAATGTTGGTGACAGTGTTAGAGCAATGAACTGCTGCCCTGGAGGAAATTTCCTGCAAATCATCGAAGGTGAAGGTGACTATGACACGGCACAGTTACATGGCTCTGAGAATCTGTCTGTAAGATATTCTCCTATGGAATGTACAAGTTGTATAAAAATTAACCTTTACATCATAAAATGTGCGAAGTATCTAACAATTTATAGAATGCCTAATATCCAAAGTAAAACAATGATCAGTTGAGCTTTGACTGATTAGGAGAATGAAGATGTAAGTTTTCAACTGTCTTTTGAAAGTGTTGACACTGGCAGAGGTTTTTATGTTGAAGGGTAGAGAGTTCCAAATGACAGGGGATACTGAGGAGAATGCACAAGGCATTATCTGATAAACAAAGAGTGTATATGATGAAGAACACTGTAATTAAGCTCTGGAGATGTTGGAGGGTCCATTGTGGGTCTTTTTTAAAGAGATGAACAAAAGTTTGAGCACAATACGATGTGGCACAGGAAGCCAATTCAGTGGTTTAAGAACAGGTATAATATGGTATGATTCTCAGTTGAAGTGACTCTTCTGGCTGCTGTATTTTTGGCAAATTGTAAACACTGTAAATGTTGTAAATGTTGGGTTTGCCTGATTCTTTCAATGAATATTCAATATTACGGTAAAATGATTTATTACCTATGTTGTTGGAAAGGAAATGCTTCACATTTTACAATGGGAGAAAAATTGTGTCGATCAGAATATACTTGCCCTTGTTGAGCAAATGACAAATTCTCAGAGCTGTAACTAATGACATGAAATTGATATAATACTCAAATAGTGCTGTACTTGTCAAATGTTTGATGTATGATTGATTGAAGAAAACGAAAATCTGTCACATGGATTTCATGGTACAATACACAGCACTGTGTACAAGCACACATTTCAAAAGGTTCTCCAAGGGTAGACCGACTGAATCTGAAGATTAGGTGAACACTGAACATGATTTTTTATCTCCTGTGGTACACGGGACATGTGGGGAGTATGTGAAAAGATTTGTGTTTTGTACTGTATGCAGTGTTCTCCCCAGAAATTTCTGAAACAGGATCGGCTAATTTGCATAACAATAACTATGTAAATTTTATGTTAATTATGCAATACACACATCACTCCATAGCATCAGAAAAAATCCCACAATAAAAGGATAAAGTAAGATCTTTCATGCACTTTAAGCACTTCATATATTACATCCATATTTTCATTCAAAGTCTTCCAGTTCTCTCTTGAATAACATTCAAAATCAGACGTTTTTATGTGATCCTCTGTTACTACCGGTACATGTTTGTCTGTAGCCAGATTGCTATTCTAAAACCATGGACGTCTTTTTTAAACGTCCATGGCAAAACAGTCACACGGACAAGTTCATACGGGACTGAATATTGCACTTACAATTCTGAGTCAGAGGAGCATGCCTGCAGAGAAATATGTTGACTTTAAAACTCAATTCATAATAAAGAGAAGCCCGAAAATATTGATACCAGGTATTTTCAAGAACAAGATTTGAAATTGCATCGACTTCTACTTCGACAAACGTACGAAACTTTGACAACTGCACGGAGTCGGCCGCGGCCGTGCATTGTGTGGAGCACACTTGAACACACGCGACCTTTGAACCTATACTGTATACCCTAACCGTACGTACATAGCTGCTGTATTCAGATGACCACACGAATGATTATTTTAGCTCATGTAGTTCCCTTTTCTTTCATTTCATGGTGCCTTGAATATTGTAAAACGGGTCATGGGTTTTGAAACTGGATCAAGTGCAATTGTTTCATAAAGTCAATCGAACAAATCCATGCAAGTTACGAATGCGTGACACGTGGTGACACACATGGCTTCAACGTCATGTTGACGTACTGCAACACAGATCTCGAAATGGCTAACTCGGACACGCAACGATCTGAACACGCGGCAGTACCATACATTTTTGCATCTGATTTTTGTCTCAATCAATCGTACGATTTCAGCCACTTCTGATCGAAATCACTTTTCCTGACCTTCGGATTCTTACCAGTGCGAGACATTGGAGGCAACGGCAGTTCAACCAGTTGCCTATAGTATATGCTTTGACCATCGAACTACCTCCATGCTTTGACTGAGTGCCCGTTGGCAAAGATGCAACACCGAGCCTTTCGTTGAGTATACTCCATGTCCGTTGTATAAAAATGGCCGTTATCTGTACGATCGGCAGCGTAACACATTTCATGCTTTTCGAATTTAAGTTTCATCCGTCTTAGCCGATGCATGCGATGTTCATTTGCAATACGGCCGGCCTATTTATTCTCCTCACAGACAAGCCTGACAAGCGGTAAGCGGACAAGCGCGACTTTGGGTGCTTTGCACCCGATAACCCTGCCTCATTGTGTGTAAAACATCTAAAGCATCGACATGAAAGGAGAACAGTCTGACCATTTCACACATTTTGGCGATAGAATAAACCTTTAATCATCGGGCACGTCGTGTTATCGCCACATTAGAACCGTTTCACACTTGATACGCTCGCTGAAATAAAAGTGACAAAATCGCCGCCGAGAAACAATAGGTCTTCAGCCACGGACATGAAACAGGGTCGGCATGAAAAATAAAGGATCGGGCGAAAAAATAAAGGATCGGGCGAAAAAAATAAAGGATCGGGGCCGATCCTGTTAAACGGCCTGGGGAGAACACTGGTATGTGTGTGTACATGTGTATATATTAGGGAGTGTCAAGCCTTTGAATACAATACTGAGTACTTTCATATGTGCAGCATTGTCTGGCACAGTGATCTGAGAAACATGTGACCACAACTCACAATAGGTGATCTTAATCCTTACTGACTAATGAATGCTATGCAGTATGGCAGTGGCTGTGAAGGATCATGTGATGACACGTAATACATATGGTATGGAATTGTGTGGTATATTGTCATATAGCATAAATGCAGTGTGTTTGCAGTAGTGTGTGTTTGCAGTACAGTGTGTGTTGTGGCACAGTGTGCAAGAGTAGTCAAGTGCTCCATAATGCTTTATAAGATAATATCATATAGTGTAGTATGGATGTAATGGTGTAATGTTGTGTGGTGTGCAGTAGTGTACTATCGTGTAGTGTAGTGGTAGTGTAGTATAGTGTAGTGTAGTCCTGTTGTTTGATGAAGTGAGTTCAACTGAGGTCAATGGTTCAGATGAAAATATTGTAGTGTTGTCAAACAGTGAATTGTAGACTTCTATAGAAATACACTGTCTTGGATCCAACAGTACACGTTAGTGGTCACTAAAGAACCAGTAGCTGTAACTTTTGGGAATCTTTTCAGTACTTTTGTTTTGTTTGTTGATTTCAAATTCTTGTTCTACTCCATGTCTAGATGCACAGTATTTAGCCTGTCAACTCAGCCTGTACATGACAGACTGTTATTGTTGACAAGGGTATCCTGGTCCAGACTAGACATTTAAAGGTGTACAGTCACCTGTAATCTAAATATGCCCATATATGGTCAAAGGGGCATTCTTGGTATTCAAAATTCCCATGTGAGGGCGCTGTTTTTAAAAATCGGCCACCCACTTAAAATCTGTGATTGGTTAGATTTTCTCTTTCCATGGTAACTGTGGCAAAATTGGAACAGGTGACAGTATACCTTTAACAGTACATTTTACACTTATAGACACTGCATTTACATGCTAATTCGTTGGTGCTTCAACATGCTTTGGGGAGAAGAAAAAGACTTTATTATTGACATACAAAACAAAAGTAGTGAAAAAAATCATCGAAAATAACCAATTGAAGAATACCAACTTCACTATAGGACTGACATCACAAATAAAGTTTGTAAGCAGTAAGATTTTCAACACATTTCTGTACATTCACACAATATAATGGCAATGTCTACCTTACCTTAAGGGATTCACTGCCCTCAGTGAAAGCAGAGTTCAAGTTCTCTTCACTTCCTCTCCGTGATGATCCACTACTAAGACTACTGTGAGAAGACGTCAACATCCCTGTCCGGTTTCCTAAAGGCTGTAACCATGGAAACAAAGAGCAAAAGTTACCAAAACTATTCATGCATTATATTGTGATTGGTCAAGCTGGAGTAAGACATTGATTGTGTGTTGACTTCCATGTTGTTTTTTCAAGGCTGTAACAAGCTGTAACTGTGATCACACAGGGAGTGGAGACTAAAAATGACCAACAAACCTCAATATGAACTGCTGTGAAGTGTACAATAATTGCAATAATTACAGTTATCTAGGCAAACTGAGTGAAGATGCATCTTGTTTTATCAGAGTCTGAATAATAAATCAAATTTTGTCCTCCGACAGGGCCTTTCACACAAAGTTACACAAGACAGAATTCTGTATGAGTAACTTATTCAAAAAGACAGAATCTTGTACAGAGTTTGTTTGCAAGAGTTCTTCATTCGAAGATGAATATCAATAGGTACATGTAGATTCAGTCACCGGAGTGGCTGTATGGTATTCCAGGGAAACTATCAAATAAATCACTTTTCTACAATGACATCAGGTGTGTAAACACACTGAAAAGGACACTAACTCAGCAAATAAGACATTTCTTTGTTGAGCTCAATTTTAAAGATGCAATTCTTTGAGTTGAAATCTCTTTCCTACACTTTTTTTTAGTTTCAATTCATAAATTTTCCCCATGTATCACAAGCAGAAATCACAAAGTGTGATCACGTTTGTACCTTAAACGTGTCTTCCTAGATACTGTAAAAGAAGGAATCATTCCTTTGTTCTTCATTCACATGGATGATATCTGAAGTATATCTCCCATGATATCCAGTTAGACACAATACTTTTCATTTTCTATTTTTATAAAATTGCAAAGAGATGACATAGCTTTTGCTGATCCATATCTTCGCAAGAAATTTTCACCAATTTTCATTTCTGTATCCCTTTCCCTTACTTTAGCTACTATACTATACATCTTATTGCTGGACAATGATACACTACACATGTAAGCGTGCTAGATAAGCTGTCATAGTGCAATACTGGTTAGTTTTGTTGCTTGACTCCCCATTAACAATGTCTTCAACTCACCTTTGAATTTTTCGTTTTTTCGTCATTTGTCATCGCAAACTCCTGGTCCATTTTTTTCTCAGCCTTTGAAATGAAGACATAATCAAAAGAGTATCAACAATGCGATAAAAATAATGAGAGACAGTTATCCAAAGTTACCTTCAGAGTCATTATCCAAGTGGTAAACGTATTCTTGAAAATGAAAGTTTTTTATAAAAGATTTAAAAGCAGAAAGGTTCAAATTGGACATCAACAGTGCCATGTAGTAATTCTATATTACACAAATTAAAATATTTTGATACAGGATCTTTGTTCATCCGGAAGGATGCATAAAATTAACATTTAAAATGTAACAGATGTTTATGATTTAGAGCTTGATGTATTTAAGTATTCAGCGTAAAATTCCCTCAAAGCTCTAGTATTTGTTGCATATAAGTGTATTTCCACATACATATCTTTTTGTATATTTTACACACGACATATGAAGTATATTTGATATCATTTGATAACCACCTGAATACAATTTTGAAGAGTAATCCACATTCACTTACAAGATAAGGCAAAGGAATATATTTCAATTTTACACCAGGCTTTCTCACCAACCACTATGCCATTATAACTCATTTATTATTCTAAAGGGTCCCTATTTCACACTTATATGTTAATCTAATCTTACATGCTTCGACAATGAAATTGTCTTGACACAAAGGGCTTTTTTCAATCAGGAAGGCTACATAGAAGTTTTCGGTATTTTTTAAATACTCTGCAGGTTTATCAATTTTGGATCAACCAGTTCCATTTAAAGGCACCGTATATCCATTTGGCCACTAACTTACCTCTTTTTGTTGTCTTTCTAATTCTTTCATTCTTATATCCCTGGCTTCAGCCCTGGCTGCTCTTCTAGCAGCAAGACGGGCCTCTGCCTGTAAAACACAGAAACAGACAAATTAGTCAATGGTTGTCTTCATTTCTAGAAATCAGACACAGTGCACAGTAGAAGAAGAAAACTGGGCTACAGAGGAGCCTACTGGTTATCAAGGTCTATGGCAAATTTCTTTTGAAATACCGGTAGTCCAAGGGAAGCAATATGCCTAATGTGGATACTGTGTGATGTACAGTGGTGGCCAGCAAAAATATGAGTTGCTAGATATCCCAAGAAAAGTTGATCAATATGTGTGCATGTTAATTATTTGCAGTCTCCCAAACACTGGATTATATATAGTCCCTACATGAACATGTCATGTTAAATATAGGTACATTTTACACATATATTTATGGATATTATTCAAATAAATGGAAAAGATGAAGGTAAGAAATAAATCTGTATGGATGTGTATGAGTTGTGTGGATGTGTTAATGATTATACATGAACTAATATGTCTATAATAGAACTTCAGTTCATACTGCATAAGAATTGTTTGAAGTTTTATTGAATGGTCACTTTGCAAACTGCCTCTGCACCATTACTTTGCCAAATGCTATCACCGTTGTTCACAATATTGCCAGTTCATAAAAATTACACTCACATTATGGAAGTACAAATGAACTTGAATAAAGGATAATGAAATTCAGTCAGTACCAGTGGGTGTTTGGATATTTTCTGTTTTTCCAATGGTGACATGTTGCCTGGCACGCATGTCCATCACATTGACTTGTCTCCACTATTTCCACATTCCAAATGTTATGGTAAGTGAAAAGTCTTTTCAGTTCATGTAAATATAACTACATATCAAACAGACCATCTGGTTTCTTATTATTTAGCTTTATGAATGAGCAAAACCCATGAACTACATGTACACAGCCTGAACTAGACGGCAAAGATTGTGGTGGGATGAGCCAAAGTTCCTTCAGAGATGTAAACTTTGAAAGTTCTCTTGTGGTCTTCAGAAAATTTGAGATCTATATGGGCGGAAAAGTATAGGAGGTAAACTGACAAGATGTCAACATGAGTTCAAGGTAAGTGAGGGCATCTGTGAACTTGACCATGATGTCTAGCTTCTGTGAACTTGACCATGTTGTCAAAATTAAAACATCTGTGATGAGATTTAAATAAAATCAAACAAAAGCTACTGGCAAAACTATAAGCTGTTGTCATCTTCAATAGCTAGTTACTCTTATTCTAAAAATACACAGGTACCCTAAGGCTAATGCCATGTATCAAATTTTAATAAATTCCATGCAGTTTTTTAACAGATGACAAATTATGAGCAATTTTATAATCATGGTTTCAAACCCTAGGCAGTGATAATTCCTCGTAACTAAAATTACATTTTGCAATGACATTTGATCCAAAGAAGTATAACTGACATGTGATGAATGCCAGAGAGAGACAGAACATTCTCTCTATTTGAGAAAACATCAGCTGTCAGAGAACAGATGTCTCAGATGATGAAATTGACACCGACCACGTAAAGGGTAAGACTGGCAAGGCAATGGATCATAATGCCAATCAGGCCATTTCCTCAATGATCTGTCTTGCCTCACGTGTCGCTCGTAAATTTCATTATTTCATCCATTTTCATGCGATATTGCACCAGCGTTCAATGCAGATATCACTGAAGTGGCCGGCAGCGTACTTTGACTATATCAAATGCACTGAAAATATCGGGTAAAACATACCCTCATACTCCAAAACTATAGAAGCATGCACGCGATACTCCGCTTGGTAGGACGACACTTGAAACGTTTGAGCTGTTGGTATTTTATCTGCAAGTCACAGACAGGCTTTAAATAAACGCGCAGAATATTTCCATATGTATGACACATATAAAGTTAAGAAGCACAGCAAAAATGAAGAGTAAAGCCACCTACCACCACTATACAAAATATTGCCCCCATCAGAAATCCACATCCAAAACTTTTGGTTTAAAGATTGGGTAACATTGGGTAGCAGAGGCCTCAGCCAGGGCGATGACACTTAGGGGGAATGTCTTCAGTTTCAACAGCTAACAATAGAAGCTATGATCATTGGTTTTCCTTTGAATTCCTAGGCTGATTGAACGGTTCATCACCTTTACTATTTTGAATATGCTGCTTGCTTGGATAGGGTGTCAGCACAACCCTGTGGTAGGCCACAGCTAATATATTCCTTGCACCGCTTCCATTCATAAAATATATAAATATATTCACAGGCATATGAAATCTTCAACGAAGGAAAGTTGGTGATCCTTTTCATAATACGAAATGTATTATGAAAGGAATGAAGATATTCTTTTTAGAATGAATGGTACATGCAGGATAGTTGCAAATAACAGGACTTGCAAACTTAACGACAGTGTGTGCGTGGTGTAATGTATAAATATCTACTGTTTTCTCCTCAGTAGTTTAAATTGCTGAAATATACAATTTCCCAAAATCTGTAAGCAACCCTGACAATATTACCCTTTAAGCACATTTGGTTTCATTTCATGATGATGTCAGTGAGGCAAAAGAAAACAACAGCCGCTCTGAAGCATAGTATACCTATCATACAAATACTACAGATAAAGCTGCTAATAAATGACAGGTCAATGTTCTACATGTACGTTTCTAGCTTTTTGTTGACAGTAATAACTGCTTGAAAAGACAGGTTGTCAAAAAAAATCCCAGCTGAACAGGAAGGCACAGTGTGTCTAATGAACTGCAAGCAATATGGCTGGTGACGCCATCATTTTTCATATGGCATATCGTGCATGTGCCATTATATTTCCAGTATTTTGTCCACTAAAATACACAATTGAACAATAGTATTGCGAAAATTCTGCAAATTAATAGGAACAAGTCATCGTTGAACAAAAATTTAATTCTGGGGAAGAAATGAAGGAATAAAACGAAAATATTTTCTTCCCATTTTCTACAATTTGACTTCCATGCTTATAAAATCAATAGTCACGTTCTCTGCTGTTACCCAAATTCAGATCACAAACACAATTTGCAGAAACCCTCTCTGATATGTGAGCAACCAAAATCCAATTTAGTTGGCGAATTAAACATGTTATTTACATCAATCAGAAAACCATCTAGTTCATTTTGCCTGCACTGAAAAGTGCATGTATAACCATCGTGACCTTATTACCCCACATGTACTGACCTAATGACCCGGCAAATGGAGTATGTCAAAGTTATCAATGCCACATTATTCATAGCAGTAAATCTGCCCGGTAAATCTGCCTCTTTCACAAGTAAAAACACGCAAAGAGAAAATACAATTCTTTTTTTCAAAGGTATTGTTGGTAAATTTTCACAGGAAAAAATGCTATTTTACTCTTGCCTTGCTGTGGAGTCTTACAGATTCTGGAGTTAAATTACACATTTTGATAATTGTTTTCAAGGTCCTTGAGTTCTGCATATCAGAATCATTATTTATTCCAGCAATACCAGCTGACTGACTCACTACTCTTGTGACACCCCCACCATTACATTATCTCAGGACATTCAGCCATTCTGAGTAAACATACTGGCAACTTGTACTTTGGTGTAAACCACTTGTGTTCGGAGTACTTTTTATTCATTCCAAGTCCAAAAAAGCACTGCTATTCATTGGAATATGTTTACTTCACACCAACACTCTGAAAAAAGCTACTAAACATCGGTGATATCAGAAATTACAACTCAACTGCCACAGCATACAACTGAGCTATATTTTCCCACATCGAAACTATCACAAACATCCTCTCCTTTACTTTAAACTAGCATTTTTATATGATGGAACAACAATTTTCATTAAAATTAATTATCAATAAAATTATTCAATAAAAGTACCATGTGTTTAGTGATATTATATTCAACCACAGCACTACTGATAGTAAAAATACACATTTGTAGTAGTTTGTATTTTCAAATCAACACTGCCATTAAATACATCATATAACTTACCTGTTCAATGCCAACAGTATTTCTGTTTCCAATTTTAGTAGTGCTCTGATCATTTTATGGTCAAATTCAGGAAATGTTAATCATTTTGAGTTATGTAATAAATCCCCTTAATTTGTTAATAAAGCAGAGTTTTATGAGTCTATGTATTTTATGGGTTTGAACATTTGTGTATTAGAAATTTCAGTTTCAGCTGTTATTTCTGCAGCAAACATGTCCATGTATACGGTACTCAGATGATAAATATGAGCTGATAAACATTTCAATAAATATCACAAAATTTACAATATCCAATATCTTATGATATTACTATAGACCAATGGAGAATCTTGAAATTTACAATCTTAAAGTAGAATGTGCCTTTGGGACAGATATTTGGACTCACACATTTTTTCAATGCTTTTCTGGTCTACCACTTATGGGGCATATCTTATCGCTCTTGGCGTCAGATAAAAAATTCATCATCTCAGTTTTCTGAAAATCAACAATTTTATTTCTTCCCATATACATGTAAGTTAACAGAGGAATAATGGCCATTTCGAATTTCATATATTAGTAACTGTTAGGTAATTTTTTTCTCCAATGCCAAATTCTGCATGGTAACCCCCAATTTTTATTCTTGATATGGTAAAAGAATGGTTGAAGGTTTTATTGAGAAAAGTTTGAGCAAAAGTTATGCCTTTCACTTTTGGGGTACATCATACATATACACCACTGTATACGTTTTACATTTTTCTTTGCTTGCTTCTCTCAATGTACCAAATGCATCCAAACTGCATGTACATGTATGCTCCTCAGTTTTGTATTCATACATGTAAGGCAAAGAGGACATGTAGGTCCTGGTAAAATCAAAGACATCAGATGGGAGACTCCAATGTCTGAGAAAATCCATCGCAAACATTGATATTTATGGTTACAACAAGTCTGATGACATTTTCCGGTGAAATCAATTAGTTCTTTGTCTTAATTAATTCTAATAGTTGCCACCAGGGGGCGCTATATTTGAAAACATGACAAGCTTTTTGAGCTCAGGGCTAGCTTTAAAGGTAGGCAGTCATCACAACTTTGCTCAAAGGTTGCCAGGCACCCCCGATGTAAACACTTGTATCTAGGGTACGTTGGCGATTGATGAAAATTAAAACATGTTTGTTAACAATGAATGTTGTGAAATTTAAATGTTGCACCTATGTTGATGTGATGCATTTAGATATCATGCATGAAATATATTGTTTGTAAACAAGAAAGTCGCACACGCACAGTTCCGATGACTGCCTCGCTTTAATTGCTTGTTAGGAAAATAAAATCGAAGCCTTGTAACAATAGAAACATTTACTTCCTGGTTCTACTGAAGCTAAAGAGCCTGCTGGATACCTGGGACCAATTACCTAAAGAAGGGTTTCTTGTAATAACACAATTCTTCATTAAACTCTCTTACACTGTTTTTATGAGAAGTTGTGTACACATATAGCTGTCTCTGAAGCCTGATGAAGTCTCATTTTCTGTGCCGCAGTACTGTCAGATGATAGCCACAACGTCATCCTGACCCTAAATCAAACACTGCATACACCAAATTTGACAACAAATTTATTACACCTCTTTGTCATCAGCTTTTGTGTGCAATGGACAGTGACTAATTATAAGGTTGAAAAAAAATTTGCCATTTATGTGCAGTTTCTCTTGTCAATGAATGTTTTTCTGTGTGGCTACAGAATAATAGTAATGTCAGACTATTGATTACCTCTTTAATCATCAAGTTTGTGGCAAGACATGTAATAGGTTGCAAACACACATACAGACTTGACAGTAACTGCTGCAATGTCACTTTTACTTTGCTTCAGAAATTGACAGAAAAACTGACAAGATAAAAAACTATACCTTAATATGTAATGAGGAAGTTTGGTATTTCAAAATATCTTTATAGTTTTCTTTCCTGACCATGGTACCTGATTTATTTTCAAAAGCATTTGGCACTTTTAGATTGGTGCTTAAATGGTTAAAAGACTCTCTAAAAGAATTGACAATTTAAATTTTCTCAGACAAGAAAAATGATTCTGGCAACTCTTATGATATACTGATTACTATGAATTTGCACTGAACTTGATTTTAAAGGAGAAACTATTAAATTTTAAGCTGTATAACTTCGCTGAAGTAGACATAACATGCATCTAAAACCACACATCAAGTTCCAATTTTCAGAATCAAATGTACACAATGAATGAAGTTAGTGACTTCATTCACTATAGCTTCACAGTATGCATGAGTTAAAGTGTTATTTGAAGTTGATTTTGTACAACTGTAGATTTCTTTTGATGAACAGAAAATTGACAAGTTTCCTTAGGTCAAAGCTGTCACATGTGATAATTCTAAAATGACATCCATCACAAAAACGTTACTGTGGATAGGAACAACAAATAGTATGAACATTGTATGTATGCTTAGCGTATTAACATCCTAAAGGTGATTCAGCAGTATTATGAGGCTGTCCTAGTCATTGAGATGTCTTCTAACAAATACAATTTCATGGACCTTTGTGAATATGAATGTTTCAGCTATCTGTTTGCCGCAACTACTAGACATCAATGACTACAAAATGATTTCCTTTTGTGTCCACTATTAAGTTTCATGCCACGACAGTAAAAGAAGGCATACCATCAGACAATACACAACGGCCATTAAGTTGGCTGAAGCATGAAGTAACATATGTGCCTCTCAAAGAGATATATAAAAGGCAAATAATGAAACATCTTCATCATTCATGAATCAAATGTTTTGTCTGAAAAGCTCTTGCAAAGATATCTTGAGACAGACAATAATTATATGGTTTCTCTGGTTTGGCGAGTAAATCTTGTAGAGGATTATACAAATCTGTAATTGACCCTCATCAATTTTGAGCCATTGAATAACAGATAGACAAAGTTTCATTTGATTGGATATAAAAAACACAAAACGCTAAACATCCCCATCAAATGTACTTGGAAGAGTATGCATGAGAATAGTTGCACCACTGTTTGACTGCTAGAAGAGATACACAGAACAGTGGACACATAGACAGTATTTCACATTAATCATCAGTAGCTTAGGTAATTGTAAAGTTGGCGATATGGTACATAGCTAGAGACCCCAGTGCGTGATAACATTGCCAAATTAAGTCAGTTTTATCCAAATGTTTTTGTCCACACTTATCTTCACTCTAGCACAAATTACAGAGTGGCAGTTGATTGTAACATTTTCACCACCATGGTTTGGCAAAATACCCATTGTTATCAATCGTAAGTGTGGACCTGTTTTACAAAGAATTAGGGGGGTTAGGTCGAGGCATTTTCATACAAAGAATTAGGGGTGATCTGTTTTAAGG
Source organism: Ptychodera flava (assembly GCF_041260155.1). Lineage (NCBI taxonomy): Eukaryota > Metazoa > Hemichordata > Enteropneusta > Ptychoderidae > Ptychodera > Ptychodera flava. The sequence continues at coordinate 43,446,013 of NC_091936.1, forward strand.
CATTTTAGTGTCAAAAAAAATGAAAATTGGCAAAGCAGAAGTCATGATTTTAAAGATTGAAAAATCCAATCTACTTGACACTTACTGAGCAGTGTCTCAACAATGTTTATGTGTACAAATTGTATATGTAGATACTCATATAAGCACCAAAGCTAAATAACTGACATTATTGCCATTATATTGCTCTGTGTTGTCATTTATACATTGACCTTTCACCTATATTGATAAAACTGTCTGACAACATACACTGAAGTATATGCTTGATTGAATTTATTGCAAAATAATCAGACGCCGTCATCTAACTATCAAACATCCATTCCGTGATGTAGATTAACTATTTTTATCAACCTCAGTATCTACGTACAGTAAGGGACCCTGTTGGTTTGGAAAAATACTTTTTTGAATGGCGGTATTGACTATATGTTTTATTAGCATTCAGTATCAGACTGTACACACTATGAACCACTCCACCTCAGCAAATTACTTTGAATGGACAGTTTGATGTTCCACATTCAACGCGACTGACATTCAAATCAAAGACTTTATCAATTATTTTGTCCATTGGTGAAATCACTCAACTGTCTGAGTTTGTTTTTTTCAACTAAGATTGATGTTGACATTCTAACCGATAAGAGGTCCTTGTTGGGATCTGTTGGTTGTCAAAGAACTTCACTCTGCTATTCTTGTCTCCAACAAGGTTGTTCTCTTCAAGGATTTTCTCATAGAATGACATGACTTTCCAAATAATGATTGATGCAATTTGATGTTTTGGAGTGAGGCATTTCCAAACGTTGTTATATGAGTTCAGTTTCAAGAGGTGATATAAGTTTCACCTTCAAAGTCTACGTCAATAAAGTGTTCTGTTAATAGTTTACCGAAAGAATTATTTTACCAAAAGAATGGCATTCACTTTCCATACAATAAACAATATTACAATAAAGTATTTAGCACAGTTTTCGCAAAGAAAACTGTGTGGGCGTCATGGTTTATTGAGTATTTTAGAGTTGTTCTCCTCTCAAGAACTTCGCTTTATGCTTACATTGTAGTTCCCCATTTTCTCAAAAGGACTTGCCCTGTTCATGTTGTGACTCTGGGGCAATATTTGTATTTCCTGGGGTGAATTTATGTCAGCCCGTAAATTATCCTATGCTGTCTGACTTCCATATGTGTCCATTTACTTTCCTATTACAAATCACACTTACATTGAATACGTCAGCATTTGAAAGGTTATTAATTAAAGTAAACAGCACAGTTTGTTAACCACGCCACAGAGGAAAACTTGTTACTGCGGTGGATAAATTATGGTTACAGGAGTTTAAAACTTATCATGGGATGAGAAAAACATTTGTTCAACCTGCCCAGCCCATCAGATAGAAGCCAAACTACCCTGTAGGCATGGGATGTGGCTGAATAGACTGATAGCCGGGCCTCAGTGTCCACCTGCATACTAACGCATTGGTTTGTTACGAGCGGAATTCATTTGTCAGTTAGACTGGAAGTAGAAGCAAAAAACTTTTTGTAAATGACTAAAAACTACCAGCCTTGGGAATTTCAGCTAGCGACTTTGCTGACCCCTGTATATTGTACTGCATATTGTATCAGTATATTTGTACTCTTGTATGCTCTAAACATGAAACTCATCACACTGAGGTAGATAAAATCACTTTGTCAATATGTCACTGTGCAAGAACAGTACTATAAGGATTCAGCTTGACATCAAATTTTATTAAGTTGCTGAGAGTCATCTGGAAATTATCAAATATTTCAATTTTTTCTTAATCTTGGACAAATAATTGTGAACAGAACCAGGACAAATGATTTGACTGGAAGTTGAAGGCCAATGCCATGACTTGAATGTCCACTGTCCTACCAAGCTTGCTTTCTTTTTTTACAGGGGAAATTTGCAACCTAGAAACACAGAATGTTAGCCAAATTTGAGCCTTCATCCCACAGGAACTCCAGTTAATACTTTACGTATTTTACTTTTATGGAAAGAAATAATAAATTAAAAATTTGATTTCTGTACAACTTTTAATAACACTGTGACAGGTAGCTGTGTTTATCTACGTAGATAATCACTGGGGTTTAGGTAACACACTGAGATCAACTGTAGTTGAATTATGCATAAATTCATGCTAAATTCAACTAGAGTTAATCTCAGTGTCCTACCTAAACCCCAGTGATTTTAATAACAATAAACTTGCCAGTAATGGATCTGTATTCACCCTGCATTTTATTCCTGGTGTAATTTCTATGAAAATATCAGTACAAAATGTATAACTCAAGTCAGGCATTGAATGTTTAGTGCATTCAGCCAGACAGCATTCATATGATCAACTTTGATAAATTTTCTTTTTGTGAAAACTGAGAAATTCTACTTCACACCATATTAAGATGGCACTTCAAAACCTATTGAGTGCAGGAAACCTTGTATTAGTTATCGTCTGGTTCTGAAGGAAAACTGTTCATGGTGCTGTTCTGGAATTATTGTCACGTTGAGAAACGTAATAAGTATAGCCAGACATTCTCTGTTCCTTTGCAATGGACAGGAACAGAGAATTGATTATGGAATTTTGGATCATTCTTCCTTCTCTTCTAAATACCGACATTGTTAAATCATTTGCATTTCCTTTTCATGCTGTTTGCTGGTAACATAAGTGGTCTGTGTTCGGCAAGATTGCATCCCTTTCCTCCTACCTGCTCACAGTGTGTCAAAACTTTGTTAAACTAGCCGTTGAAATGACATACATGTATACATCAAATCACCAGGCTTCTCCATAAGAGGCTTTTGAGGGATGGACCAACTCTGTTTTTCCAGCAATCTATTTATACATTAATGGTCATACAAAAGAAAGCATTTTCACAACAAAAGAATATGCAAATTATGTACTGTTATGTAAAGGACCATCCCTCTGTTCTGTCCATACTGTAGAACACTGTAATTGCCACATGATCTATTTGATTATGGTAGCAGCTTTAGTATGGATGTTTATTCTTAAAACACAAAAAGTATATATTCTATTGTTCATTGTCCTGAATTTACATTTTTTCAATTCACTGAAACAAGCATTAGCAGGGATGAGCAAATCAAGTTGCCTAAGCTCATGGGATTGTGGTTTTTAAAACTGATCCAGCAGTTTTTCGCTTTTAGCCCAATAGACTAATGAATTATTCAGCTGGTGACTAAAATGTTGACTTGTGGGCTAGTGTGGTAAACACTGATGCTACGCTAGTGAACACTGATGCTAGGCTAGTGAACACTGATGCTACGCTAGTGAACACTGATGCTAGGCTGGTAAACACTGATGCTACGCTAGTGAACACTGATACTAGGCTAGTGAACACTGATACTAGGCTAGTGAACACTGATGCTAGGCTAGTGAACACTGATACTAGGCTGGTGAACACTAATACTAGGCTGGTGAACACTGATACTAGGCTGGTGAACACTGATGCTACGCTAGTGAACACTGATGCTAGGCTGGTAAACACTGAATCTAGGCTGGTGAACACTGATGCTAGGCTAGTGAACACTGATGCTAGGCTAGTGAACACTGATGCTAGGCTAGTGGACACTGATGCTAGGCTGGTAAACACTGATGCTAGGCTAGTGAACACTGATGCTACGCTAGTGAACACTGATGCTAGGCTGGTGAACACTGATGCTAGGCTAGTGAACACTGATGCTAGGCTAGTGAACACTGATGCTAGGCTGGTGAACACTGATGCTAGGCTAGTGAACACTGATGCTAGGCTAGTGAACACTGATGCTAGGCTAGTGGACACTGATGCTAGGCTGGTAAACACTGATGCTAGGCTAGTGAACACTGATGCTACGCTAGTGAACACTGATGCTAGGCTGGTGAACACTGATGCTAGGCTAATGAACACTGACGCTAGGCTAGTGAACACTGATGCTAGGCTAATGAACACTGATGCTAGGCTAGTGATCTGCTATGGCTACTGCCCTTAAACATGTCTACAAATGATTTGCTCATCCTGGAATCCACTTATTCCAGAACACGTTCTACAATGTACTATAGAAACCAATCCACAAAAGTGAGCAGTGGACGCACCAGTTCTGGAACATAGTATGATATTTTAATTAAGTAATCTGACCAGCACCATCATTGTGCCTATACTGTATTATGGTGAAAAACCAGTCCAAATTTCAGTATTTGCTATTACTGTACTTTGGTGAAAAACCAGTCCAAATTTCAGTATTTGCTATTTATCCATCTCCAAAATCCAGAACAGCTGTATTGTTTTCTGTAGTATTAAAAGTTGTACCACCGTAAATTGACATATTAAATGGCTTTACCCTTTCACCACCATGGTTTTGCCCACTCTGTTGTTATAAATGGTCATTGTGGACCTGTTTACAGGGCATTGGGATGAACAGGTGAAAGCCAAGAATCCTTCACAAGTTTCTGTGTTTTCGGGCTTTTTTTTACAGACTGCGAAAATGTGAACATGTACTTGGCAAATCTGTTTCTCTACAGTTTCTATTGATCATCTATCTAGTTAATAACCGACACATTGTTACAGCATCTTGAAACTTACATTGTGTCACAGAACTTTGGAAGCTGTAGACTAAATGTCATTTCAAGTTGTCATCTCTCATATCACACACAAATGGGTATCAACTGCTACAAAAGCATTAATCACAAAACAGTGGCCCCACAGGAAGTACATGTGGTTGTCAACTTTAACAAATTTATTTGGGTCCATTTCAGAATTAGATTAGGGTTAAGGTAGCGGTAAAGGCTAGAGCGTCAGTTATAAACTTCAATAAAACTATTAAAACATGAAAGTAGTCAACATTCTCTGTGGAATAAAAAAACTAGACATTTGGGGTCATAAGCATTGCAGAGTTATCGCCCATTGAAACTTCTGAAAAACTGACCAAATAAGAGGAAGCTGGGGAGTCCTTATTGTATTAACTATGGTAGAGGTCCCCTAGCTTTTAAAAAAATGTTTGAAAAGGGAAAGTCATTTTTTACTGTTTTTTAGGAAAGTTTGACAAGGCAGTGCTTGCATTCAGAATGCGTGACTGCTATTATAAATGCATTTTTAGATTCTTTGAGTGTCAAAGAGGTGTCAAAAGTGAGATTAACCAAAAAGACTGCTCTTTGACTTCAAAAGAGGGGTGCAAATATGGCTTGTTTTCAACAATTTTGACAGAATAACAGTTTTCCTACATAATTTTATACCAATTAAATCCAACCTTTGAAATGAGATATGGACATGAAATTTTTACAGCCTATTAACAAGGTTACAGATAATATTTATACGGCACAATTTTCCTGTATTTGAAGTACTTTTTGAAAAATCACATTTTGAAATTTGAAAGAATTTTTAATAATTTTTTGATATGTAAACCCATGTAAAATCATTAAAACAAATTTTATTTACAAATCCTGCCGTACAAATCTTACAATTAATAGTGTCAACATATTTATAACTAATTTGGTAATATTAATTTATTATTAAATTCAAAGATGTAAAAAAATATGAAAAATTAAATTTTAATATTGATTGGTGTCATATTTCAAAATCATGGCTATGAATATACAATTTTTATATTCTTTGGAGAAAGTATTAACTAAGGGAGTTATCCTGAATATTTGAACTAAATATCTTGATTCTAACACTTGAAACTTGACATTAACTCTGAGAAAAGAATTGGTGCAAAAATAGCCTTTACCGCTACCTTAATGGTAGATGTGTAATGTAATTATTTGTGATTCTGAAATGGACCTTAAATTAATGACATTGGTGAAGGACTTCCCTCTGTTACCCCTGTTGCTATATCCTTTCACTGATGGCAAATTCACAATGCTATGTAAAACATTATAGGGGCAGGCAGAGGCTGCAGCTGATCATTTGGTGATTCATGCATAATTTAATGAGTAAATGTAGACTGACAGTGGCTCTTCACATAGCATGGCTGTCCTCTTGGATCTACTGTAATCCTTGGAAATGTCAAATAAGAGAATATATTATCCTAGACCAGTCTGGGACCCGGTTTTCTTTATTGCGCTCTGTAAACCTAAACATAACACAAGGACAGCAACGCCTACATTCTACAGCATCATCTTCAAAATATCATACAGACTATGTGAGATCATCAAAACAATAAATAAATATGTCTTAGAAAGCATGGTTCAGGATGCAGCCAAATTACCAATGATCAAGCTGGCTAGCTAATATTCAGTGTTTTCTGACTCAGTCAATCAGAATGATGTACTTGGACAACTTCCATAGTATCTAACATGACCATTTGATTGCTGTCCAACAGACACTCTCACTCTGCAAAGGAATTCAAAGCATTCAGTCCTGACAAGTGAAGACAACAATAGTAATCAGCTGTCCACAGACTGACATGTTTTGTGTGTACATCTGAGTGTCATCAAATAAAGACAAATTTCTGGCTTAAAGACAATATTCATACATTGATCTGTCTGACAACTTGACATGTTGCTGAAGTTTCACCATACACCAAGCTTTACAGCTATGCCAATCTGACAGAATTTACTTTTATCAAAATTGTTGAACAGGTCTTTGAGGTTCTCCAGTGCGGGATTTTTGAGGGGTGGGCAACCCCTTCATTTTTTTCAGGCAATCTATTCATATGTTAATACTTTATAAAAGAATGCATTTACATGATAAAAGAATATGCAAAGTATGCATTGTTAGGTAAATTGGCCATCCTTGTTTTTTTACAAAGCTGTGGAGAACACTGATATTTATTTGATAGCAAATTCAATTTAAATGATTAGCTTCACCACAGACAGCATGTCTACATGTGTCTGTTTTGTACAGTAAAGAATAAGGTTCTAAAGTAGAACGAGATGTGTGCTGGTAAAATGCCCCAAGTTATAAAAGGGTGACTTGTTTACACATCTTATATGTCAGTTTGCAACTTAGGGCACATTCAACTGTAACTTATGCCTGGAAATCTCATCATAAATTTCAAATAGTTCACCATCTGTGCTAATCTTGGAATCTACAATTGAACTATTGTCATGTTGGTTGTGTGTGTCATTTGTACGCATTCTGTAGGTAATTGCTGGTAGAATTTGAGATGCATACGAGATATGGGAGACCTGCTTTGACATGACGCCAGTATCAAATAATTCTATTATAAGCTGCCCTCACAGGAGTACAATGTACTTCTGACTAAGATGACTGTGATTTAAGTTCATAGAAAAAAACAGGGGGAAATACCAAAAAATCTCTACTGTAGTCATTGATTCATAAATTTATTGGTTATTTCTTGTTTGCAGTCCTCATTGCGGATAATACAGTCTGTCAATTTTGTTTTTTAAACAGGCAAAAATAATTTTGATTTGTTTATTGATATGCTCAGGAAAAATATCAAAAGTTATGTTTTTACGGTAGCACCACTTAACAGAACATGATAAACCTTCTCTATTTGAATGTGGCAACAATTGTTCTACTTTTGCAACATTCTATACTTGTCAACATGACATTTACTGCTTAACGACTTTATTACAATAAATTATCCTTTCATTCTACATGCTAATGAGAGGCACTGGGGTATACCATTACTTTACTGACTGTATGAACACAATTGGGATGGCGAGTTTAGGCAGTTTTGTTGAGTTTTACATGTAAATGCATGATAATAACAGGACGTAAACTTGTCTCAGAAAATCAGCAGCTCAGAGTCTTCATCCTTAGTTATTAGAAGCCTGCCATGCCATATCTGCAGAGTTTTTGTGGATCACTTATTCTGTGTTTAACACATACATAGCATACAGTTCTTCTGAATGCTGCAGCAAAATTGTAAACAAATGTTTCTTTGATTTCACAAATTTATTCACATTTGATGACCTTTTCTGGACACCACCTACCACTGACAGTTTACTTTGAGAATATCGTGTATATGCATGTGAGTATGTGGGTGTGTGATGGGATGACAAATACAGCCCTGTGAACTTGTCATTATAATATTTGTTTGATACTGATCGGCGGGGGGAAATGTAACGAAATGTTCCACGAAAATTATAATTGCTAAGTTATTATACAGAGATTACAAAGTTTAAAAAGTAATTTCACTGATGTCTGAATCAATGAATTGGCAAAGAGGTCCCTATATATCAAATGGAGGCCAATTGAAGGGTGTGTGCCACAACGAAGCACTGTGTGAGCGTACGCTTACAGTTACACTGTAACTCTATACTATGCATAGACAGAAAGTTTCCTTTGCATTGTGGATAGGGGCCGGGACCGCTTTTTGTAAGAAAGTCAGACTGCCGAGATAAGATGCGTCTCTTCGACAACTTTGCGCTATTCCAATAGATAAATATTTCGCCCAACGTTCAAAATGAGACTGCAAGTACGACTAGTTGCAATATTATGCTTGGAATTTTGAACAAACAAGTGACACAGCTCGCAATAACGTGTCATCTTTTTTCTGAGTTGCATTTCGAAGTCGTCTTACCTCTCTGGATATGTTAGTCAGTGCTTCACCCTCTGCCGTGTATGTACGGCCCCCGGCCCGTTTCCTTCCGCTGCTTGGGGTAGACATGTCTGTGTTGGCACTAAAAATACAACTGGAACATCAAATGAACAAGTCGAAGGTGACCGTATCAAAATGGCTTATCGATGGGGTAAAGTATGCGGACAACCCACAACACTGCCGCGATTAGAAGAATTCCATGGGTTTACGCCATCTATGGAAGACAGGATACTTCATGAGAAAACACTCAACGTTCGGTTTGATCAAGAAAAATATATCGCCGCTAAATACGCAGGAAACGGGTATATTTAGTCTAATAACTCTTCAGGGCATGCTGAACTTTCTCGCAGAGTTCCGCCATGAAAGTTGGAAAGTACCCGGATGATAATGCCTCGGTTTCGCCATAGTCATTTTGGTTATTCCATTTCGTCTAAAGGGGTGGCATTTTGTTCAGAGGGAGGCCAGTAGTTTCTTTTTGTTTATTATTAATGCTAATTTTTCATAAATTTACTTTGCCTGATGATTGTAATACCCTTTTTATTCTCATGGAAAGTATATTTGACTATTATGACAACGAATTTTAGGATTTAGAAAAGTAATATCACTGGGAATCACTGTATCTATTAATTATGTTATTTTGGTGCAGAAATGTCTTAATGTTTGTTTTCTTGGAATATTTATCTTTTAAAATTGCTTTTCGTGTTGTTTATTGTCGTTTATGTAAAATTAATGAAGTGCAAAACATGCAATCACATGGTAATCTGGACCGTTTACCCAGAGAGGAGTGCATCGGGCAAGATACTAGCAGCCCCACTATTAAAGGTATACAGTCACCAGTAATCTAAATATGCCCATATATGGTCAAAGGGCGTTCCTTGGTATTCAAAATGCCCACATGAGGGCGCTGTTTTTAAAAAGCGGCCACCCGCTTAAAATCTGTGATTGGTTAGATTTTCTCTTTCCATAATAACAGTGGCAAAATTGGAACAGGTGACAGTATACCTTTAAACTGTACTATGTTGTTGCTGTAAATTTTGCCCATGGTAAAAAAATATTAATAACTGTCATGTCATCGTTTGAAATATCTACTAAAATTTTGATTACATTTAGTTATTATTGTTTGTGTCTATTGAGTTAATTTTGTCATTTCAGGAATGTTGCAATCACAAAGACTGGGTATTGCAAGGAAAATATGACTGCCCCAAAGTTGGTTTAGCATACACTCCTGTAGAAGCATACTGTATAGATGTGTTTGTAACACAGCATTGCATCATCAGGGTGCTTCCTATGATGCTACAAATTAGAAAGTACTTTAAAGAAGTCAGTGACAGGTGTCTTGTTCATTGTACTATGACATCATTGTCACAAGAACATGACTATAGCAAACAACTTAGGCATGGCTAATAAATATGGTTCTCAAGTTCAGTTTTGTTACAACAAAGAATAACACCAACATGAGATCCCTCAGGCTTTAGTAACATATAGCACTGGATATTTTTCGTAGAACATTTACAGAAGAGATCATATATTCTTGAAAAAAGTGTCCAAAGTTCTAAGAAAAGAATTTTAGGGACTGAGCATTTTTGTTGGATCTGGGGGCTGAGTAAACTCTTTTAGAAATCTTTGTACCAGGAAAAGAAGGTGCATTCAAGTTTATATCCTATATCTTTCATATTCAGTGGATCGACTTGACAACGGATATTTTTTTACTCAAGTTGACACGTAGACATGAATGAAAATTTTACTAATTGACAACAACTTGAACATTTTTTGTCTAAATCTCTTTGTAGTTTGGGTACTCTATGTAAATTGAGTTATTGTAATTGGAGTACTGAAATTACAGAGAGATTCAAGGCAAAACATTTTTCCACATTTCCTCTTTAGAAAAGAATAACAAGAAAAAAAGAGTGTAAAAGAATGAACTCCAGTTTATTTATATAGTTTTGCCTCCAGTCTTACAAAACTGTGTTATTATATGAATATTATGTCAAATTGTTATTTTAAATGGGCCTGCTTCCAGATGTTGATTATAAAATACTAGTATCACATATTTCACTGTACACTGCCATATGACACAGCAAACTGCAATCACCTGCATTCAGCTACACTGATGACAAAACATGTAACAGGTCATTCTCCATGTAAAATGTGTAGAAATTATGATATATTCTAATATCACCATTTTCTTTAAATGAATAATTTCTCATTTAACTCTGATGTGAATTTTTAATCTTCATTTCACACAAATACAAATCTTCACTTCAGTGGCTGACTGTCCAAGAAAGGTGCCATGATCAAAACATTAAAACTTTGTCAATATTTCCTGAGCAAAACAGTGCTATGTTCTGCCATCTATCTCACCTCATCTGTCCATAGGGAACCCAGAAGTCTGGTTGTTGTTGTTGTTTGTATTGTTGTTTATGTGTTAATGTTGTTGTTGACCAATAAAATTTGACGAACATAACTGTTGTGTTGTTGTTAATGTTTCAAACGTAACGAAGATGTCATAAGAAACGCTACAAGGACACTATCATTACTTGGCCCGATACAACTCTCTGCTAACGTACACTCTCTTAACATAATAGGTAAAAAGAACCATGTCTTTTGGCAACACTTGGGGTAAACAAAATTAAATACAATGTATGCAGAAAGACGCCTATCAGTTTTTTATGAGACGCACAGTGAGTGGAGTGAATAGATGCAGTCACTCAGACGTTTGTTCAGTCCACATCGCTCGAGAGCTATTCAGCTCTGTGACTATTCGCCCCATAGACGAGTGTACAGAAGCGAGCACAGTCGCTCGAGAGCTATTCAGCTCTGGGACTATTCGCCCCATAGACGAGTGTACAGAAGCGAGCACAGTCGCTCGAGAGCTATTCAGCTCTGGGACTATTCGCCCCATAGGCGCATAGTCCCAGAGCTGAATAGCTCTCGAGCGACTGTGGTTCACTCAGCGGAATTTGAGGAACTGTATCTTTATATCTACAATGTTATCTTCATAGCTTGTGCATGCTACACAAAAAAGTGAACGTAACATACTGTCCAGCTTGGATGATCGTCGCTGTATCTTCCCTCACCTTCTGTTTATGATGGAGCTGCATGTTGCTGACACAGATTTTTTCAAAGGAATATTTCTCATCCAAGATGACAAGGAAACCCCCTCATACTATATTTTCAAAAAAGCAGGGAATCTAAAGTTTAGTATGGTAGCAATAGTTTACTTGAAGGATGCAGTTGGTGTATATTTGGAGTAAAAAACCTAAATTTTGGTATTAATGATAAAAATTAAGTTAAAAACTTGATACTTTTTTCTGAAATGTATTATTTCAATTGAAACAAATCGAAGAAAAATATTACCATTTTGTTTTGCATTATCTATTTCCATTCTAAAATGGCACAGGTTGAAAGACTGTCACGCAATAAAAGCGATTGAAAACTTGATTAGCAATATTCAAATGCCTCCTACTCAAAATGTAGGAACTTTATTGCCAAACAAAATACGTAGTCGTTTTGTTATATAGCATTTAGAGTGCATGTGAAATTTCAGAAAACTTGATCCAGCCAGAGTGAAGTTAAATCTTTGGAAATCTTGAAATTGGGAGAAAAGACAAGCCAAGGAATCAGGTAATTTGCATACATTTGCATAAATTAACACTTATTTATCACACCACTTACGACCACTTGACGTTCTAAAAGGTGAACCAAACCAATATTTTATTTACATAAGTTAACACTTATTTATCACACAATTTACGACCACTTGACATGTTAAAAGGTGAAGAACCAAACCAATATTTTATTTTTCATGCTTGGGTTAACAAATTAATTAAATTGAATGAATATTTGCTAAAAATATTATTTTGAGCAAATTATGCAGTGTTTTTGGGTGCAGCGCCCCCTTAAAACTGTGTAATTTCCACCCTGGGATGGAAAACAAATGTACACAAAACCCATGGCTGGTATATGAAGCCAGGTTTTACTATTTTAATCTGCTATATATCTTCCCACAGTCATCTATCTTCCGTGCAAGCCATCTATACTACCACTCCTAGCCATATTCCTTCAACTGAAATCATTCATATAGACACTGTCCCTTTGTGCAGGGACCGTGATGGCAATGGGATGATAGATGGACTCCATGGTCAAGGCTAATGACTGCTATTTTGGGGACGTCAAATGAAAAAATATACTGCGAACGGATGGGAAATTTGCAAATTACAAATAAATGGAAATATGATGGAGGCAAAGGTTAATTACTGTGAACGGATGGAAAATAGGCAAATAACACATGGAATGATGGAGGCCAAGGCTATTGAGGGCGTCAGATGGAAAAATATGGACCGTGAATGGATGGAAAAAGGGCAAATAACACAAATAATGGAAATATGTGTCCCTGCTACTCTTCAAGCTGTTGTTGAAGAGTGACCTGTGGGTGTTTTGGACTTTGAACTCATTGTGGCCGAATTCCGATGACCTGATGACCTGAAGTCTGAACTACAAGAAGTCGCAGCCACGTGTAGAGACATGCGCACATTTGCACAAAATTGACCTCACAAGTGAGTGCAAAATTCATCGATGAGGGCTCAGTAATGCCATAGAAACTGCCGTCAGTGTTGTCTTACTCGAAAGTAACTAGTTCCCCAAACAATGTAGACTTGTTTCCAAAACGTTTGCCTTAAAGAAAATGCGAGGAATACCATTGCATTATGGGTGAGAAACTTGAACTTGCAATCAACTCCCTCGTATAGTTACAATATTTCACTGTTCTAGGTGGTTCAAATATTAAGGAATCAAAGATGGCGTCCGCCTGATATTCTGACCCGTCGCTCGCGGAAGAAATATTATCATCGAGAGAAAATGTTCAAAAAATTGAAGCAAAGGCTGGAAGATAGCGGACAGTCTCCTGCTAAACCAGCGCAGCCTAGCGGGAATACAGAACAGGTGTGGTTTATATATGTTTTTACGATAAATTATCGATATGTTAGGGGTGTGTTCATGTCTGCCATTTAATTTGCTTCAGTTCGGTAGCCCACAACCTTCCCCGATCATTTTGTGAATGTATTTGGGGAAAGGTGGGCCCACCTTTCCCGACCACACAGAATCATCGAGGAAATTGTAAGCTACGGAATTGCAGCAAGTTACAAACTACTTTCTACAGTTTTTGCCGTTTAATTTCGGGCATAATAAAGAGGTGTACACAACTGCATGTGCAACAGTGCAAGGCCAACTGCAAACCGGTTACCAGAGAAGTCGGCTAGTTGCGAACTCGGCCAGCGCCGGTGCCGACCAACTCGGCCAGTGGGAGAAGTCGGCCAGGAGAAGTCGGCCACACGCAAAAAAGCAATATGATTGCATACGCATTCTCTTCACAGTTGAATATGTCAAACAATTTAACTTTTTACTACCATAGTTTTTGTTATTTTGTCGGTTTAATACTACTACGAACATTCATTAAACAACTCGAAGTCGAAGAGCTCCCACGTCCACCCTGCAAAACATGTACGGTCTGCCTCAGTGTTTCTGCAGATCGCGCGCGTACCGTGTTAAAGTTCAGGCAAACATTATGCCATTTCTTCATGAAATTCCTGGCTTGATGACTCTTAACTAATTTGCTTCACCATCTCCTATGACTTTTTTAACGAACTTCAAGTGTAACTACGACGAAGGCTGCAAAACTCGCTACCACGATCGCGATACACCGCCATCTTTAATTTTACGTGCGTTGAAATGTGATCTGTGAAGTTTGCAAACATTACGCTCATCTTATGAATGACATTTAGATCCCTTTCGCATATAACTTTAGTAAAACTTCAAAAAAAGAAACACTATAATGGAGCATATATTCTAATTGGGTGCATACTGTACTGGCCGAGTTCGCCCACTGGCCGACTTCTCCAACTGGCCGAGTTCGTAACTGGCCGAGTTCTCCAACTGGCCGAGTTCGCAACTGGCCGACTTCTCTTGTATTCCTGCAAACCGGTTACCACAGTCACCTTTGGTCTATTCAGCTCTGCGTTTATGCCGCCCATAGACGTGTGTACATATGCCTGAGAAAATCCAAGTCAGGAAACAGAATCGCTATAAAAACCATGCCATGTCATCTTCCGCGTTCGATTTTACTGTGAAAATTAGCAAGTTCATCTATCATGTAACTGTCGATCATTCCCTATCGCCGACGATGGCATGGCGGCTGAGTCCTCATAGCCATTTGGTTTCCTGACTTGGTTCTCATCACATTCAGGCATAAGTACACATGTCTATAGGGGGGCATAAACAGAGAGCGGAATGGACCACAGGTGACTGTGCGGTTACCTTCCATTTTTCTCGGAAAAGCCACCGTGCCATGACAGCAAGCGTTTTTAATGATTCAACACACCCCTTCTCACATATAACCAATAAAGCAAGACTGATACGACTGTTCGTCGCATCCCATTTGTGATTCGTATCCCTCTCATCATATAATAGTTTATGACCAGCAGTCATATTTCCATATTCCACCCTTGATCCTGCCGTATGCTCAATCATTTTAAGGTCAAAAGTCAACATAAAGACAGCTTTCATCAGTTGTTTTACCCGTTGAATTAATCGTCATAGACAGTGGGGGGGGAAGACCTCCACTGTCTATGGTTGAATTAATCGTCACAGAACAGTTTTCAATAAGTAATTAACAAGGATTGATATGAAAACACCTTTAAAGTTTTGTGCTACTGGATAATGAAGTGGCACACATATTCATACTACTATTTTACATTGATGTACCATGGGATGATGGGTACCTCTGTAGATGTAAGTGTAAATATTGCAATACACCAAGACAACAAAATAGCCTTCAGGGACACATTCATCTGAATTGATGATGAATAGTGATTTTTGCCTCAGTGTTTAAATATCACCTGCTGCCAACACAACTTAAAAGTTATCACCCACCTTACAAGAGAGAGGATTTTCATTAGAAACCTGCAGCCAGAGAAATTGCACAGCTGGCAAGGCGATTTCGATTGCTATAATTAAAAGTTGAGAACAAATAGTGAATGAAATAAAAAAATACAGACTCTGACTTTTGGTTCACTAATTAAGTTTACAGCTACGTAAGATTTTGCAAATGGCACAAGAAGATCACAGATGAAAAGGGTGATAAAGTATGCGGTAATGCATTACACAAGTCTGCTGTGCTAAATTACGTACACACAGCCTGCCTGCCAGAAAGTCATGAATTGGTGTGTGTTATCATACATGTATGTGGGTTAGATACTTTCTAGCCAATGAGACTGTCATACACAAAAATCATCACTATATTGAACCAATCAGATAAATCATTCCATGGCATCATTGAGAATGTTTTGGCCTTTGGTAGAGTTTGCATCATGGCGTCGAGCAATCAATTGCACAGTATGAGCGAGCTGTCTTTGATTGATTTTTGAATGAAAAGGAAATCTTGGGAAAAGAAAGGTAGCTCTCTGTTTGAGAGTAATTTTTAAACGATGAAAATTTGTGTGTAATGCAGTGGCAATATGCATTCATGTGGATTTGGATCAAATTAAGGTAGTATGCGCCTCAAAAGTAAAGACTTAAACTTTTGCTCAAACTTTCCCTAAGGAATATTTCAACCATTCTCTTTCAAAATCAAGAATAAAAATCAGCTATCACCTGGCAAATTTGGTACTAGAGATACAAATTACTAAACATTTACCAATAATTGAAATTCAAAATGGCCGCCATCCCTGTGTTAACCCTATGGAGAAAAATTAAACTTTCGATTTTCAAAAAAATAAGACGGTGAAATGTTTTCTTACACCAAGTGCTTTAAAATGAATCCCCCCAAGAGGTAGATCAGAAAAGAATTATAAAAGTTTGAGAGCTCGAAATCTGTCTCTGAGGCGCGTACTACCATAAAAAAAAGACATCACCAAATTTTTGTCCCATGTGTTTCTCATCTTTCTTTTGCTTTGTGTTTGGGAACAGTGCGAAACATAGTCAACTGATTTGATGATATTTCATTGTATACAGTCTGAACAGAAAGATTTTATGAATTAATGGTGTCTGTATGACATAATTTGTTTCAAGATCAGCAACAATTTCAAATTTCAGACCATGTTAGATAAATATTGTGCTATAAATATGCTAAGTTGCATTGTGACTATACAAACAGTGAAATGAGCCTGAATGAAAGGAAGAGTTCTGTAGTGTTCTCGATGAAGTGGTGTAGAATTAAAATAACAGATATTTTTGGTGAATTTGATGATTGATCTTTTTAATTTTTTTCATTTTGCTATTCCTGCAAATTCTTTGATCTGCAATATCTGGCAAACTGAGAGCTGTGTTATACCAGGTACAAATGTATTGTCATTGCTGGATTATTGAATATTGTGACTCAGACACTGATTGAGCAAAAAATTTAATAAAAATATCAGTGTCCACTGTCATTTTCACACAGTGCATAACCAATTTAAAATACTACTCAGATTGCACCATTACACACATCAATTTCTCAAAATTTTTAATGCAAGTAGGGAGACACCCCCTCTCACTCTCTTTCTGCCCTTTGACCTCTCGCGCGTTCTCTCCCTGTACTTTTATAGCCTCCCCCTGTCAGATATCTTAGTGAAACCCTGAAGAGAGGTTGTGCATATGTTCAGTTCAAGTCAACTTTAAGGACAAATTAACAAAAATGAATTCCTTCTTTCACAGAAACATTTTTAAAACCATCTTGGGCACTGCATGTGGTGAAAGTATAACCATGGACAGTGTTGACATGTTCAAAGTTTTAACCTTTTAATAGTGTTGTATTCATTCACCAAGCATTTCATTTGTTACATGTTGGTGATAGGGTGTCTCATATGTCATCTAGTCTGATATAACGCTGTTTACATATCAGAAAAATAAATTTTGCACAGAACATGGGCCTAGTAAGAATGTTACCCACCAGCTAGCTTTAATGGTCATAGGGATACAAGCGCATTTTCATGCTTGCTGCTCTTCACAAGTGAAAAGATCATCATTATTCATTTCATTTCATTGCAGTTGTCAAGATCATCCCCTTTCAATTCCAAAGCTAGTGTAACACCACAAGCTGACAACAAACCACCTAGGGATTCTGTGAATAGCAGAAGATCTACTGTAAGTACTTTACAGTGAGTACATAGGGTTTTAAATAATGCAAAATATTGCATCCCAGGTACAGAAATCCCAAAACACAATCTTACCATACCTATGCATGCATATAGTCAAATGCCAGTGTTTTCCCCAACATTAAATAACATAGTTACAAGGTTTGGTACCTACGGTGTTTTACTTACCAGACTTCATTGTCCTTGGATGATTTTTGGTACTTTGTTAAACTGATTTTCTGACCCCGGTACTACCATTGTTTACAAAATAATAGTTGAGTGACCCTGGTATACATATAGAATGGTTGATGTCCCTGCATTTCACAATCATCTTGTGCTCTTTCCTTTTTAACTTTTAAGAAGAGGGGAATACTAAACTTTCTATTGCAATGAATATAACATTATATGCACCAGTTACTGGTTTCTCTATCAAATACTTCCATACATTTACATGTAAACCTGTAGTGTATTATACCATGGCGGTTTGTCTGTTTTGTGGTTAAAATTATCTTGTAAGAAATGTACATCACTAATAGAAACTTATTTGAAGAATGAAACCCAGATTTTATGACCTTACCTGTAACTACCATTTTGGCACAGTCATGAACACATTTTGATATCACAATGTCATCATCTATACTACCGAAAGTGGACCAACAATATATGCCTATAACCGGGTTACGATATCGTGATAAATGAAAAGTCATTCAGAATGACATTACATGTACATGTTTAAGTTGCTTTGTTCTACTGTCAAACCGCAGAATTCTTTTATAAGTTTTTTAACTCTTACACTTAGACCACAAGTTCATGCATCTCACCTCTGTCAGTGTCATATTTAAAGTATTTATCCTATCATGTCCTTAGCGTCTAGTGCTAGAGACTTTGTTATGAAATTTGAATATCTTCAGTATTGCTGAAATTTTTAGAGTGTGCCACCAAAGAAATACAATATGATGTTTCATAATGTGTTTTTGTACTTTACTTATCTATCGCCATTTTATGAAAGTTTCATTTGAAAAGGATGTCAACATTGAACAGTTTTGAGGTGTTTACATTTATATTGGATATATAATTAGAAGATTACTTCAAAACCTATATACTGATATGAATATACTATATCTTTATAATTTTCCATAAGTTTCATGTATGCATTTCATAATGGTTATTATTACATTACTTTCATTCATGCTTTCAACAGACAACACCTGTGAAATCAGACATCAAAAAACCCCAACCACAATCTGAAGAGAAGGAAAGTCCTCCAGATTCTACCGGAAAGAATGATGGACTTGGTGCTGGAGATGCAGGAACAACGGTTGCATCTGGAAGTACGGAGGTCAAAGAGATTGCGTCTGCTGCTCCATCGGAACCATCAAACCAAACTCAGCAAGAGGTAACGACTTCTTTAGTTTGTATTGATTGATGGTGATCTATCAATGCTGTCAGAAAAGTGGAGAACGTAAAAGACTTTCTTGGGCTTGGAAGCTGACGTTAATCTATTTGTGTTTGTAAAGTCAAATTAATTTATTCTGTCAGAAATAGTCAAGTCATTGTTATCCTGAAATGTAGGCATATAAAAGATGTATGTACATCATTGGGAGGAATTGAGAAAGCTGATGTTTTGTGAGTCATAAAAAGATAAAGATTAACTAGCAGACACCTGTATACAGAGACATATAGACAGAACCTAGCATAAAGAGAAACAGAATATAGACAAGTGACGTCCAGACAGACTTGCAGACATACTTGTTGACAGAGGACAGATATGTAGTCTGAATTGAGATATGCTCAGACAGACAGACACTGAAAGACAACACAGACAGCGACAGAGACGTGCAGATGATACAGACATACACAATTATGCAGGTAGACATGCACATAGGTTGTCACTCATGAAATGTACAGGACAAGTCCATTGTCCAGTTCTACCTGATTAGACTCTTTTAGTTTAAAACTCAAGCTAAAAAAAGAGAATTTGAGTTTAATTGTTTTGGACCCATACACTGAAATGAAAATTAATGATTTGAACAGATGTCAGAGCTTGAATGGTAATGATGCATTGATTTCCAGTTATCCTATATGATTAGACCAATCTTTCACATTTAACAGCTTGTGAACTGTTTATTTTCTGTCATGTATTATCCAGGCTACAGCTGACACAGGACCCAACACTGCTGCACATTTACCATTTCCCAGCACTCCATTGAGGGATTACGGCCGAACACGCAGCGACTCACAATCCTCCAACGTTTCTGACAGCCCCTTCTTCCCACAATACGAGACGCCTCAGAAGATGTATCAGCCGTCGGATACAGAGAGTGAAATCGATGAGCCAGTTGTGAATCTGGATGCATTCTCAAAGGAAGAAATTTACCAAAGGTTCAGGAAAGTGGAGACCAGAATGCACAGATACAAGAAGAAATGCCTTGAAGTATGTACACCTTTCCCACCTTGAGATTAATCAACTTGCATTCAAGCAAAGTTTGTCTGGGTTATTCACATCACAGACTAAGATCACAATGTGCCAAACTCATTGCACCATCATTATTTCACCAATTGCACTATTGACAAACCCGGAATTCGAATCGACCACGGTACAAACAAAGCCATGTGCGCAAACGCGCATAGACGTACGTGTATTTCCATACGCGCTAGTACACACATGTGGGTTTGTTTGTACCGGCATCACGTGATTATTTGGGCGTACTGAGTCTGTAGAACGCATCGCGTCCTTTTTATTCCGGAGTAGAACCATTGCACTATTGTCAGCAGCCAGGAGCAATGAGGACAACAAGTAGGATAAGAACCTAATTGCTCATATCCCAACACTGTCAATTTAATATGATAATACTGATCACAACTCGGCTTTAATGAATATATATTACATTGCAAAATAAAATCGTTTTGTTCGATTTAAATGTTTTGACTACAAAACCAAGCAACTCAGACTCAAATGATAGTTTTTTATTTTGGATGGATTTTTTGCCAGTGCTGCCTCAGTCTCCATGAAGTGCTATGAAATACTATGACCAGATCTAAACTGTTACCTTCAATTATGGACTGAATGTGTTAGTTTCTACCAGTTTTTGTCACCAACTCTATACAACATTTCAGGGGTATGAGCTTGTTCAATTGCGAATAGCGGAAGGAAATTAATTAATTTGTGGATTTTGAAATTGTAGAAATCATAAATGACCTTAGCTATTCATAAATGTTTATATATACAACAAAAAAATAAAACATAATACTGTCTGTTTGGAATAAATTTTACATCATCTTTGTACAGTTGTTCATACTGAAACCGGTGTTCCAGAATTTTCTAATGTGAGAAATTCCTGTTGAAGGGTTAATCATGTAGCTGTCAAATTTCAGTTTCAATGCCACATAAAGTCTGATCCCATCATTTAAAACTGCATTGATAGGCCTCTTTCAGGAACATAGGGCTAACAGATTCTATACCATGAGCAGGAACAACCATCATATTTTGTATCCATTGCACTGTACAGTCCTGTAAATTTCCCAGAAGGAAGTGCAGTGCACGGATAGTCTATTTATGTAGTTTGTAGGTTAACATTATTACATGTGTGTTTAAGCACAAGCAAGTTATAAATTAAAGAAAATAAGATTGTCTATTGTGATGAAATTTCATGTAATATACGGATATAAAGAACTTTTTGAAGTAGAGAATGAAATGTGATGTCCTTACAGGTTAGAAACAAATACTTTGATTCAAGCTGAACTGACTGTGTGCCCATTTTTGTCTACAGGTCATCGCTGCTTACAAAGACTTACAGAAAGAAAATGAAAAAATAAAGGTGAGCGCTGTCAAACTCTGAATAATTTTAGAGAACCTTGGAATTTAAAATTGAAATTAAGAGGTCATAAATCAAGTTGTCAGGAGAATTTGTGAAGACTAATTCAAATGTTTCAGAGACAAAAAAAGGAACCATTTTGGTCAGTGTGTTTCATGTGTCTGTTGAATTTTACATGTACAAGGTAAAAAACTTGTGAGGGTAAATAGATAAGCAGTATTAAGGTAGCGGTAAAGGCTATTTTTGCACCAATTCTTTTCTCAGAGTTAATGTCAAGTTTCAAGTGTTAGAATCAAGATATTTAGTTCAAATTTTCAGGATAACTCCCTTAGTTAATACTTTCTCCAAAGAATATAAAAATTGTATATTTGTAGCCATGATTTTGAAATATGACACCAATCAATATTAAAATTTAATTTTTCATATTTTTTTACATCTTCGAATTCAATAACAAATTAATATTACCAAATTAGTCATAAATATGTTGACACTATTAATTGTAAGATTTGTACGGCAGGATTTGTAAATAAAATTTGTTTTTATGATTTTACATGGGTTTACATATCAAAAAATTATTAAAAATTCTTTCAAATTTCAAAATGTGATTTTTCAAAAAGTACTTCAAATACAGGAAAATTGTGCCATACAAATCTTATCTGTAACCTTGTTAATAGGCTGTAAAAATTCCATGTCCATATCTCATTTCAAAGTTGGATTAAATTGGTATAAAATTATGTAGGAAAACTGTTATTCTGTCAAAATTGTTGAAAACAAGCCATATTTGCACCCCTCTTTTGAAGTCAAAGAGCAGTATTTTTGGTTAATCTCACTTTTGACACCTCTTTGACACTCAAAGAATCTAAAATGCATTTATAATAGCAGTCACGCATTCTGAATGCAAGCACTGCCTTGACAAACTTTCCTGAAAACAGTAAAAATGACTTTCCCTTTTCAAACATTTTTTTAAAAGCTAGGGGACCTCTACCATAGTTAATACACTAAGGACTCCCCAACTTCCTCTTATTTGGTCAGTTTTTCAGAAGTTTCAATGGGCTATAACTCTGCAATGCTTATGACCCAAATGTCTAGTTTTTTTTATTCCACAGAGAATGTTGACTACTTTCATGTTTTAATAGTTTTATTGAAGTTTATAACTGACGCTCTAGCCTTTACCGCTACCTTAATCGACAATTGAATGCATGAAATAAGTTCATATAAAGCAATGTGGTTAGGACGATTGTAAAGTTGTCAAATGGTAGAGTAAGGATATTTAGCAGATTTCTATAGGTTGCATTCATCCTCAGTGTGTGTCTGGTGATTATTTTGATCACCCTGTATGTTCCATTTTGTGAATGCAAAATTATCATGTCTTTTTTGTGTGTTTTTCTAAACCAAAAGATCGACAAAAATAATTATTGAAAACTTGCTACAAAAATATTCCATGTGACATGCTGTGTTTGTGTAAGGACATGTGAGTATGTCTGTGCAAAGCAAAATAGAACAGGATGTATTTCCAGTTATAATTGGCATAATCCACATTTGTAAGTCATCTGCACATGTTGCCACAAAAGTTTTTAAAATAACTAGTCTTTGCAGCCAAGTGTTACAAATATATTCCATAAGTTAGACTGAAAGATTCCGTCGCGTGCGGGCGCTCCGGCGCACTGCGACCTACGACCCTTTACCACGACTGAAGGCACACTACTTGGCCGCGGCAAACTCAAAGAAAAAAAGTACCGCCCACAACTGACTTCACAGACTTTTCAAATATGTAGATCATGGTAGTGTAATTTGAATATTGCTCACGTGGGCTGTTTACGGGCATAATGAACACGCGGTAGTCAAGACAACAATGGTCGGCAGCGCCGACATTGCATAATCGCTCGCAGATGAAACAACGACACGTGTGTGTAAGCTAATAGGCTAGCCGCATGTCGGAGAAAAAACTTACATGTAGATACAGTTGTCTGTATGGCTCAATTGATGCCTATAGCCTATAAAAAACCCATAGCGTCTTTCTCGCTGAGCGCAGCAGAATGTGCAGTCTGCGGGGAGACTGTAGACTCTCGGAAGAAAAGGTCGATCTTTTCGAAAACGACCGATATCGCCGAGAAACTGAAGCAACTCTTTACAGTGGAACCATGGAGGTAGTAGAGACCTCCATGGTGGAACTGACGTCTGGACATCATGCATCACAGCGGAGCCTGCCTTTGTAAAAAAATAAACACAGTGTGCTTCGTCGATGGCAATTCCAACAAGATTTTCTTGATAGACATCGCAACTGAGTAATCTCCGCCACTCTCTCGTCATGATAGCCTCTGGTGAACTGAACACAACCTGGAATTTACCACGCACAATTTGTTCCTTGGTACGTACGTCGTTTGGGAGATCTGAACCGTATCAAAGCCGCCTTCACACCCATTTCGCTGCACTTCTGCACTTGATCTTTCATTAGTGAAATCAGGGCGAAATCCCCAGAACAATCGATCCTGAACGGTTCGTAAGTGTGTCCATAACTTTGGGTGCCAGCGTGTAAATCATAGATTTCCCATACCGTGGGGCCCTGTTGGTAAAATAGCGGCCGCAAAAACTCTTTGAGTGCGTCTCTTTGCTCTGTTTTCAACACAATATTATATACATCAGAACATTTACTGACTGCCTCGGCAATGCGAGTCGGCGATTGTTCGGATCGGCCATAATGATCAAATCGGAACGCTAGACACAGACGTCAACGTTCGGGCCGTTTGATTTTCGATACTTTGAGTTTGAAAAAACACGTTGTGTTTGTTGACAAACGAGACATGATATAAAGCTTAGGCGGGACAAAAGCCGGGCGACAGTTTTGAATATGCTAATCACGATCACGCACTGAGTGAGCGATGTGGGCGGTCTTGTTACCCTACATACTGTCAATTAACTCGTTTCTGTAATATGATTGGTTCCAACAAAATTTTGTTGGAGAACAGGATTTCAACAGTGTGCCTTCAGTCATGGTAAAGGGTCGTAGGTCGCAGTGCGCCGGAGCGCCCGCTCGCGACGGAGTCTTTCAATATATTCCATAAGTATGATGATAAAGGTTACACACAACTCATTTGGAAAAGAGTTACACTTGATACATCATTCATTGTTGCGCAATGCATACAACTTTGCAAGCAGTGACTTTTCATGACTGATAAGAAACTTGTGTGAGTTGTTTTAAAAATAAATGATAGCTAAATGTCCTGATTGATTTGGATTACTGGCATGGTAAAGGCTCATGCATTGTGTATTGTACAGATAATTTGTGTTTGATTTGCAAGTAATATGTGTCACATGAAGGAGTTCAATAAAAAATTTAACATGTTAAATCTGAATGCTGTTAATGCGATATCTTAGATTTTACTAGTAATTGTTATCATTATTCACCTTTTGCTGTAACCTATGGGGTTCTGGCTTTCCATATTTGCACAATACATGGAGTTCCAATACATGCGCTAGG
This sequence comes from Ptychodera flava, assembly GCF_041260155.1. Classification (NCBI taxonomy): domain Eukaryota; kingdom Metazoa; phylum Hemichordata; class Enteropneusta; family Ptychoderidae; genus Ptychodera; species Ptychodera flava. Next base: position 43,470,901 of record NC_091936.1, read on the forward strand.
TATGTTTGAGCTCTGATCTGCCAATTTACCCGATATAAACATAGAACTATATGGTGCATGGAAGAGGTTGCAGTGGGTTTTCAAAAAAAAGCTATTCATATCATTAGATTTAAATGCAGTCCGAAGAAAACTTCCAAAATAAATTTATTTCAAAACTAAATAAATGAAAAATAAGTCGCATATCTTGCTATGACTGTGGAGAGAAAGTAGTAGCTGGTATGGTGCTAACTGCATATTGCTACATCATGTGAGTTTATCGCAATGGCAGACATGTTTGATTTATGTCGTGTTGCAAGTCTTCAAACTCCAAAACTATCTAACTGTATGCATATCTAGTACAAAAAATGAACATCTGTCCTTTCAACAAAATTCTGCAAATTGAATGTGTAAATAATACTGTGAGATACTGTGAATAATTTGAATATAGGTATACACATACAGATACTGTGAATAATTTGAATATAGGTATACACATACAGATTCTGTGAATAATTTGAATATAGGCATACACACATACAGATACTGTACACAATATCTGCATTAAAGTAAAGTAAGTAACCCATACATTTGCAGGCTTTTATCATGTAGAAATGTTGAGAGAATTAATCCACACTTCAGGGTTATGCCAAATCAAGTCAATGACATGTGACATGTGAAGTGAAAAGAATGTGAAGCAAGACTCTTTGAAGCTCAGCATTATGCAGTTGCCACCATTTCAATATCTGTCCATATGTATGTATTGTTGACGCAATATTGGCTACAGTTTTACTGCCTGTGTTAAAAACGGAAATTTAAAAGCTGCAACTATTCAGTGTACATTCATCACCCTAGTAACTGCACAAACTGATCATATTGGGGTGGGTTTGTGGTACTTCATTGCTAACTACAACTGCCATGATAATTTTGTGTTACTTTAACATCAATTTTAATGTGCCTGTGTCATTTTGTGCTTTTGCCTATCAGAGTATCATGGCGCAAACACAAGACAAAGCTTTAAGAAGAATCTCAGAGCTCAGAGAGGTAATCCCATGTGCTTTGTCCTGCTTTTGTCATGTAGGTCATTTACCCCACACTCATCATGACCTGAGTTCAATCAGTCTAGAACATTCCCAAGGTCACTGCCCTTGATGACCTCACAACCTTGAATTCAATTAGTCATGTTTGGAATGTTCTGGAAAGTTGATTAGTTGTGTAAGGGAGATAATTTTAGAACAGTAATTAGCATGTCAATAAAAGGTTCTAGATTGTTCTTACATGCCTTTATAAAAGGGACGTGCACAGCTTCCAGTCAGACTTTTGGGATCGTGTCTCTTGTGTGTTACTAAACTCCAGCAGTAGTCATTCTCAAGACTTTTCAAGACCTTCACTGTCAACGCTGGATTTATACTGTGGTCTTTGTGCAGCTTCAAGCCTGCAAGCCAAAGGACTGTTCATTCATCCAACTGACTGTTACAACTCTGAGACTGGAGCTTTGCCGTCCCAGCTGAGATAAGTAGTCTGTACACTTTAAAGCTTGTATCCTATCCCTAACTTAGCAATTAGTTTTATTTTCGTAATAAATTTTGTTTAAACGTTAACTGCTGAGTTCACCCTTTTGTTCGTTTTCTCTGCACGTAACAAATTGGGGGCTCGTCCGGGATACGAATATTTTGAGCCGTTTGACAACATTTTGACAGCCTTTTCAAAACTACTGTATACTTTGAACTCAGCGAAATTTAATCATGGCGGAATTTAAACCAGAGGAAATGGATGACCTTGATCAGGACACATTTGATTCCCTCAGAAAAGACGACCTCATTGCACTGGCCAATTTCCTTAAAGTAGAAGTCAAAAGATCTATGCGCAAGAGGGAAATACAGTACCGTATTGCCAAACATCTAGTTGATTTAGGCCAATTTGAGGAATCCACCCTGAAAGATTATGAGCCCGAGTCTACCTCTGAACTCAGAAAATTAGAATTAGAAATGCAGACAAATTTGGAGATCAAGAAACTAGAATTACAAATGGAAAAAGAGAGACAGGCATTAGAAAAGAAAAAATACAAATGCAGTTAGAAATGGAAGAAAGACAGAGAGAGAAAGATAGGCAGGAAAGATTAGAAATGAAACGTTTAGAGCTTGGACAGTCAGGAAAATCCTTCCCTTCACACGGTTTTGACATCACTAAGCATTTCAGGTTAGTTCCCCCCTTTCCAAGAAAAGGATGTTGATAAATATTCCTTCATTTTGAGAAAATTGCTCAGAGTCTGGATTGGCCTAAGGAGTCCTGGTCTATGCTTTTGCAGAGTGCTTTGGTGGGTAAAGCCAGAGAAATTTACATTCAGTTGTCAGTAGAGCAGGCTTCAGATTATGATTCTGTGAAGGAATTAATTCTCAAGGGCTATGAATTGGTGCCTGAAGCTTACCGTCAGAAATTTAGGGATTGTGAGAAGGTAAAAGATCAAACTTATGTTGAATTTGCTCGAACAAAAGAACAACTGTTTGATCGTTGGTGTTCTTCTGAAAAGGTCAGTCAGAATTATGACAAATTACGACAACTTGTTTTGATTGAGGAATTTAAAAGGTGCATCCGGAGTGACATCAAGACGTTTATCAATGAACAAAAGGCAGATACATTGGAGGTTGCTGCACGTTTGGCCGATGATTATTCGTTGACCCACAAATCTTCATTTCTCAGCAACCATCCCAGTCCTTTTCCTACAGAAACAATGCAGGTAAATTTAACTCGTCCTTTTCATCCAAGAATTTTTCAAAGGAGAGTAGAAAATCAAATGACAACAGTTCACAGAGTTCAAGTAACACTCCCACATCATCAGATCCCAAGTCTCAATCTCCTTCTGACAAACAGTTTGGTACACTTTCTTGTAATTATTGTAAGAAAGACGGCCATTTAATGTCAGAGTGTTTCAAATTGAAAAGAAAACGTGAAGGTCAAAGTGGTCAAAGTGGATCTAAGCCAACCGGCTTTATTTCTTCATCAACTCAATTAGAGTCTAATAATGTGTGTAACACATTTTCTGAGGTTAAACCCCTCTTATCCCCAATTAATGAGGTCAAGGTCAATTCTTCTCAAGATAGCATTATGGGTATTTTCGAGCCATTTATTCATAATGGTTTTATATCACTTTCTAGTGATTTCTCTTCCGCTACCCCTGTCAAAATTTTAAGAGATACCGGGGCTTCCCAGTCTCTTTTGTTGGCAGATACCCTGCCGTTTTCTGAAAAGTCATTTTCAGGTTCTAAAGTTCTTATTAAGGGGGTAGATTGTAATGACTACATTCCTGTTCCTCTCCATAATGTCTATTTGTCTTCGGACTTTGTTTCTGGACCTGTGGCTTTAGGTATTAGGCCTTTTTTGCCTTTTGAAGGGATTCACCTTCTTCTTGGAAACGACCTTGCTGGGGACAAGGTCATTACTAATCCACTTGTGACTGATAATCCTAGTTTAGATCAGGATCCAGAGCCATTGAACAAGAGATACCCGATTTATTTCCTTCATGTGCCATTACTCGAGCCATGTCAAAGAAAACTTCCGAGAATCAAAATACTCTCAAAAATAATGTCACAGATGTTGACTTAAATGACACCTTTCTCAGTCGGTGTTTGACATGGATCATTCCGTTATCCCTCGTGGATTTGAAACTTCCAGTAAAACTTCTGCTGCCAAAGTCAGACATTTTCTAGATCAAATCTCATTGCAGAACAACACAAAGACCCAGATATTTTGTCTTTGTTTGACAGGGTAGATGATGAAGGTAAAACTTCAGATAGCTCTGTTTCCTATTATACAAAATCTGGTATTCTCATGCGTAAATGGAGACCTCCAGATGTTTTGGTTGATGACGATTGGGCTAAAAACATCAAATTGTGGTTCCAAGCCCTACCGTGCTGAAATATTGCGCCTGGCCCATGAAACCCCCTGGGCTGGTCACTTAGGAGTAAGGAAAACTTATCACAAAATTCTCAGTCACTTTTATTGGCCTAATCTCAGGCAAGATGTAACACATTTCTGTAAAACTTGTCACACATGTCAAATGGTAGGAAAGCCGAATCAGACCATTCCAAAGGCCCCTTTACAGCCAATTCCTGCATTTCAAGAACCATTTAGTAGGATACTAATAGACTGTGTTGGGCCCCTACCAAAAACAAGATCAGGAAATGAGTACATGTTGACAATTATGTGTACATCAACTCGGTTCCCAGAAGCCATACCACTGAGAAACATAAAGACAAAGACTATAGTGAGAGCTTTAGTCAAATTTTTCACTTTATTTGGCCTCCCTAAATGTGTCCAGTCCGATCAGGCTCCAACTTTATGTCTGGAATTTTTCAACAAGTAATGGATCAGCTAGGCATTAAACAGTATAGGTCATCCGCCTATCATCCAGAAAGTCAGGGTGCTCTTGAGCGATTTCATCAAACTTTGAAAAACATGATTAGGACCTACTGTTTTGACACAGAGAAGCAGTGGGATGAAGGAATTCATTTTCTGCTCTTTGCTGTTAGAGAGTCAATTCAAGAGTCTCTTGGTTTTTAGCCCATTTGAGCTTGTATTTGGACATACAGTCCGTGGCCCACTTAAGCTCGTTAAAGAGAAATTCCTATCAGACGATGATGATTGTCTGAATATTTTGCAAAATGTGTCAGATTTTCGTACGAAACTCTCTAAAGCATGTGAATTAGCCAGAGAAAATCTTGAGTCATCTCAGCAGTCAATGAAAACCAGATATGATAAAAGCACCTCAAAACGGAAGTTTGAACCAGGTCAAAAAGTTCTTGTTCTACTTCCAATTCCTGGCAAACCACTCCATGCTCGTTACTTTGGGCCATACCTAATTGATAAAAAATTGAGCGATTTAAATTACATCATAATAACACCTGACAGGCGAAAACAAAAACAGCTATGTCACATAAATATGCTTAAGCCATATTTGGATAGGGATAATCCTACTATAACTCAGCCTGTCAGTGCAGTCAGTTCAAACCATTATGAAGATAGTGATACTGAAACTGACTTGAGTGAAAATACTCTAAACTCAAAGCTGGGCTCGGTCAAGCTTCAAAACTCAGAAATCCTGGAGAAGCTGGAGTCTACAAAGTTGGCACACCTCCAGCCAGAACAACAACAACAGGTGAAAGAACTGCTCCACGAATATAAACACCTATTTCAAGATGTTCCAACGAGGACAAACGTCATCTATCACGACGTTGATGTTGGGGACAGTAAGCCTGTAAAACAACATCCATACAGACTGAATCCAACAAAAGCAAATATCTCCAGGAAGAAGTCAAATACCTGCTGGACAATGACTTTATTGAACCCAGTAAAAGTAACTGGAGTTCGCCGTGCATACTTGTTCCCAAATCAGATCACAGTTATCGCATGTGCACGGACTTTAGGAAGGTCAACACTTTAACAAAGACAGACACTTTCCCAATCCCGAGGATTGATGACTGCATCGACCGAGTGGGAAAAGCCAAGTATGTGACAAAATTTGACCTACTGAAGGGATTTTGGCAAGTCCCTCTGACGGATCGTGCTCGTGAAATATCCGCCTTTGTTACACCAGACGGATTGTTCCAGTACAAGGTGATGCCATTCGGAATGAAGAACTCTCCGGCAACGTTCCAACGGATGATCAACGACGTCATATCCGGGCTAGACGGGTGTGCAGCTTACGTTGACGACGTCATCCTGTATAGTGACACCTGGGAGGAACACATCAAGCTCATGCGAAAGTTCTTTGAGAGACTGAGCAAAGCAATGTTGACTGTCAACCTTGCCAAATCTGAGTTTGGTTGGGCAAGGGTAACTTACCTCGGACATACTGTAGGACAGGGTGAGGTAAAACCTGTTGATGCCAAAATCAGTGCCATTTCAAGTTTTCCCATACCAAACTGCAAACGACAACTGATGCGCTTTCTCGGTATGGCTGGTTACTACAGAAAATTCTGTCCAAATTTCTCCACAATTACTGAGCCTTTGACTAACTTACTTAAAAAGAAAGTAAAGTTTGTTTGGTCAGAGCAATGCCAACAGGCATTTGATACACTTAAAGCCATACTGCGAAGTGCTCCAGTGTTGTCTGCACCAGATTTCACTTTGCCATTCAATTAGCTGTGGATGCTAGTGATACGGCTGCTGGTGCTGTTTTATTGCAAGAGGATAGTCATGGTATAGATCATCCTGTTTGCTATTTTTCACGCAAATTTAACAAATCCCAGAGAAACTACTCTACAATTGAAAAAGAGTGTTTATCTTTGATATTAGCTTTACAGCATTTTGAAGTTTATGTTACTTCTTCAAATCAGCCAATAGTGGTTTATATTGATCACAACCCTCTTGTTTTTCTGCAGAAATTTAAAGGCAAAAATCAGAGATTGCTAAGATGGAGTTTAATGTTACAGGAGTTTAATCTTGACATTAGACATATCAAAGGCAGAGACAATTTAATTGCAGACTGTCTCTCTCGTATTTAGAAATTATTGTTGTTCACTTTCAAGAAATTTTATTGTTGTTCACTTTCAAGAAATTTTACTTTAGAGTAAAACAAAATTTGAGTACTTAAATCCTTTTCAAGATTACATTTGTAAAAGAAAGATTTTTCTTTGAAAATTTTCTTTTTTTGAAGAGGGGGTGTGTCATGTAGGTCATTTACCCCACACTCATCATGACCTGAGTTCAATCAGTCTAGAACATTCCCAAGGTCACTGCCCTTGATGACCTCACAACCTTGAATTCAATTAGTCATGTTTGGAATGTTCTGGAAAGTTGATTAGTTGTGTAAGGGAGATAATTTTAGAACAGTAATTAGCATGTCAATAAAAGGTTCTAGATTGTTCTTACATGCCTTTATAAAAGGGACGTGCACAGCTTCCAGTCAGACTTTTGGGATTGTGTTCTCTTGTGTGTTACTAAACTCCAGCAGTAGTCATTCTCAAGACTTTTCAAGACCTTCACTGTCAACGCTGGATTTATACTGTGGTCTTTGTGCAGCTTCAAGCCTGCAAGCCAAAGGACTGTTCATTCATCCACTGACTGTTACAACTCTGAGACTGGAGCTTTGCCGTCCCAGCTGAGATAAGTATCTGTACACTTTAAAGCTTGTATCCTATCCCTAACTTAGCAATTAGTTTTATTTTCGTAATAAATTTTGTTTAAACGTTAACTGCTGAGTTCACCCTTTTGTTCGTTTTCTCTGCACGTAACACTTTCATGCTTTTAATACTATTACCTTACACCACACTCAGGAGAGTTCTCACAGATGTGGACTATTCATATATTCATCAATATCTAGTGCTAGCCATCAGGCAACACAAAATTTTGGTATTTCATGAACTGAAATAAACACAATTGAAAAAGTGCTGAATGGATAGCAAAGTTTCTGTATTTAAAAAAAATAATACTTTATCAGTTTTTTGCATCAGTGTCTGTCCAGTAATCGTATTGTTCTAGAATTATGCTTCAAGAATAAATTGCTTTTATGATGGTGCTATTCCATGACAAATTAAATTTGTTTAAAAGACCAACATCTGTTACCATATGCTAAATTTGTAGACTGTCAGTAACCTGCCTACCTCAGCTCCACAATATAGCCTGTAGTAGGGTTATTAATGGATGTGATCAGATTGCCTGAATACTCCCAGCTTTCTGCTCATGACACAGAAAAACATTGATCAATTGCTTTTCACATAGAATCAAAGCATTGAGAAATAAAACCAGTCTTTTTTGCAGACATCAATTTGAACTTTTACATCAAAGTCATAATTTAGAGGTTATTTTCTGTCATGTACAGAAATGTTTGCCTTATTTCACACATTATTTATTGCATAGTTGATCCGGAAAGTCTGGGCACAGTATTTATACCAAGAAACAAGTATTTCCGGTAATCTTATCTCCCGTTCATAATAGCCGAGACCCACAAATTCTTTCTGCATTTTCAAATATTAAGTTTTAAGCTCCAAACTTTTGTTTAATTTTCTGTGAATCACACTTAACTGAAGATAAAAGTTGAAAGTTCAGGACAAGTTGACCTACTTTTGGAGCTATGTTACAGGAAACTGAAATATTCTTTATTTGACTTAATAACCTATTTTTAACTGTAAACAGTCACAACTGTGGTTTCATTGACCTTTTGACCTCATGCTGTCTAGCCACTCAAGTTTCCTATCCTGTACATTTCCTGATACATGCTGTGACTCATTAATAATGATGAGATATTTTATTTACAGGAAATTTTAGATTGGCGTGAAGGGAGCTTTGCACCTTGCAAATATTCCCATCAAAACTGAAAACCTGTCATACAAACCCGATTTCAATCACAGTCATAAATTTTTCTTTCAGTTGAATGATAACCGTATATTATGCTTAAATCATGAATACACGTATTCTGACAGACTTTCATGTTACAGCTTGAATGTCCAGTCTGCAAAATCTGCACTGATACACATGCTGTAATTTGTGTAATAATTACCATACTGGTAATAGTGAACTGTATACTGCAAAACCCCAATAGCAACAGTTACATATTTTGATATTATTTGTTTCATGTTTTTGTCTCAAAAAAAACAATTTGAGGTGTCAAATTTGATTTTGTTCTATGATTGCGAATTTGATGTTCATGAAATGATAACAAAAAGCAAAGAATGATTACATTATATACAAATGAGTGATTTAGATAGAACAAAATGCCTGATACATGATGATCCTTAGACAGCCACTAAGTAGGTGGTAGAATATTTATGCTGTGTATGAAAAGTAGAAAGGCACATGCAAATGTGTAAAATAGAACTCTGTGTGTCTTGAAATTTGAACAGTGATGGAAAAACACATCCTTTCAAATAAGGAATGTTTTACCGGACATGATAAAAAATATTGTCAGAAGGGAAAGTCATCAGGAAATCAAATACTGTAAATCTTACTGTTGTTGTCTTTATAGAGATCATATAACAGTCAGTATGTAGAACCTTGAAAAAATAATGTTTACATCTTATTTACTCACCATTCCCATATAAAAAAATATTTAAACACTTTATAAACATCTTATCATTAATGAAAATATTTCATCATTGCTGATAAAATAGGTAAAGCAGATATGCAATACTGAAGTGAATAAAGCAAATGTACACTTATTTGCAGTGTGCCCTCTGTAGTGTATATTGACTCCCAAGTGTTCTTTCTCTTAGACTTGAGAACATTTTTCTCAAAAGAAATTTTCCAAAATTCCTACAGCTCAGAATTTTGTAATACTGGGTGTAGGGTATGTTGGCGCTACAGACACAGGCCAGCATAATTGGATTACAGTAGCAGTAAAATTATAGCAGTAGCTGTATTTCAATCCACTTACAATTTGATAAATTACACAACATTTGTGTACTCTACAAAAGTACTGGTATTATCACACAAAAAATTCAAACAAATTGAAACAAGCATAGCAGTTAAAAAATGATATGGATAAAATGTGATAGCTAAGTCAGAGGTCCGGCAGGACTACTCTTAGTGAAAACAGTAGCTCTACATGTACCATGGATTTGAACAAGATATATTATAAATGAACTCTGATTGTGTGTTACATTCTTGTTATAATCAATGCCATAGCTTGTCAAAGTAAACACATCAATTCAGGTGAGATGCCAGAACTGTCAAGAGTCTGTGGCCAAAAAACAATTACAGGTTTATTTCTCATTCTGTGTCTGATAAAAATGACGGAACGATGCACTTTGTCTTATTATTTTTCTTGAGTTCACAATATTGACCAACACAAAAACAAGCAGAGATGTTGAAATGCAGCAGTAATTTTGACATGTGGCAAGATGACAACCATTGGTTCACTGTTACATATGTGATCCAATATACATTGCCATTTTATGCCATCTTTAACACTCTTTGTCTTTCATAAACTGTTTTATTTTATTTTTATTTTATTTTATTTTATTTGATACACAGATCAACGGGCAAACCCACTAACAGATCTGCGAAACAAAAAAGTCACACAATCACAAGACAAATGTACAAGACAACCATAAAAGTAGCACGATACATTAAATTGAAAAAAAAAACATACACGAATCAAAAGCAGAACTGTTAAAATGACTGGATAAAATAGTTTTAAAACTACACAGCGTAGAAAAAATATCTATATTGCATTTAAAAGAGATATCATTAAAAACAGACTGCATCTGGGCACTGTCGAGAATTTTCTGCAATTAACAGAACACAAGTCTGGTTTAAAAAGGGGTTTCCTGCGTAAATTTCTACTGGGGGCATAAAAGCAGATTTGATTTAGAATATCTGGAGCATCATAATGTGAATGAATGAATAAGCTAATGCAAAGAACAGTTGACGTGGCTAATCCAGAGCAACGCTCATTAGGATGAGAAATAAACCACTTCGAGTTTTTTGGCTTAATCATCAATTTATCATCCCAGCATGTTGCGTCATCAAGATCTGTTGTGGAGTTACGATGTATGTGTTGGGTATCAACAAGGCAAAGGTTTGAAATCATTCCAACAAAGCTGCCATTACTGAAGTCTTTGATTCAGTCAATATTTTCTGCCTCACAATGGAGCATTGTTGTCAGAATGGATTCAAAATCACTGCATCTACACTGTAGATACACCATGCATGAACATCACCACTTCAGTTTTAGCAAGTCTGTTGCCGACCTACCTTTCTCACTGCTAGTCTCTTCATTTCAATCCTTATTTTGGTTTACTTGAGTCATTTCATGATTTACGTTGCATAATTTCTACCAATTCACAGGCTGCGTTCGGTTTAGTAGCCCACTACAAAGCTGGATGGAAACTGTAAAAATTATTTTGATGTCAGAGGGAGTTATGTAAAGATATGAAAAAGAAACACCTCTGAGACATCTCTGAGACTTGCAATGAGAAGGGAATTTGCAGTGACTTATCAGTCCCTGTGATTTACTTGTGATACCCTCAGTCCCTGTGGAGGGACTGAGCGTTACCACATTTGTGTATTTGTATTTATGTGTGGAACATGAAAACATATTTTGATCCTGTGTATAATTTAGTAGATCTATGCTGTATGTGTAAAGTCTCATCCGTCTGATCCCATCCAAGCTTTGTAATTTTGAAAACTTCTCCATATTGATTGCATGCAGGCAGCCCAATTAGATCGACAAGCCAAAGCACACATGGAAGAAAATTTCCGCTTTAGTCTGGAAGAAAAGGATGAACTTATCTCTGTTTTGCAAACACAGGTTAGTGGATCCATTCATGGTGGAACGCTTTCTTCCATACGCTATTTTAGCTTATCAAATATTGCATGGTCTGGTTAATCAAGATAGTTGCACAGTAGTATGTCCCATGCCTGTCAAGCATTTCATTGTCATGCCAGTATTGCATAATTTAGTCCAATCTTTGCTTCAGTACAACATCTTCCATTTTCAGCCTGACTTTAGTGTAAGCATTTCGGTATCAACTTTTCCTAGAAAAAAGTTAGTTGTGAAATAATTAAAACATTTGTGTGTCATCATTATTTGTTTCATATCATTTATTCTGTATCATTCATGATGTCATCATTATGTATTTGTCATTGTTACCCATGATGAGTTTCAGAATTTCCTCCTAATTTTCAAACACTATCAACCACTAGAATATCAAGGTAAAAATGTCAATCACAATTGACAAAAAACAAAGTTCACGTGCCATGCTGTCAAGGTCTTATCACCGTGCAAGTTATTTTACAATTCAATGTATCTAAATTTGGATAAGTTTCCATTTTCCATTGCCTTTTGACAACAAATCATTAACATTGCTCATTTATAAGGTTTTCAGATTTTCTCCCGCTAAAATCCAAAGGAAAATCTGATACTTGACACATTGCATGTGTCACATACAGATAGATTTTATGTGGGAAAATCTGATACTTGACAAATTGCATGTGTCACATACAGATAGATTTTATGTAGGAAAATCTGATGCTTGACAAATTGCATGCGTCACATACAGATAGATTGTATGTGGGAAAATCTGATACTTGACAAATTGCATGTGTCACATACAGATTAATTGTGTGTATCACGTACACATCCTGACCTGTCAACACATGTCTGACAAAAAAACAAATAGCAACATGAACAAATGTTGACAGTCTGTATGGTATGTGGCATGCATCAAACTATTAACTCCAATCCCTCTGACAGCTGTGACATCTATGCATACACAGGTTTGCACCTTGTCCCGGCTGTCCTGAACTCAAACCCTATATCATCAAAAGACCTGTCATGACACCGTTCATGATATAGGCAAAGTAGCCATATTGGAAGTAGAACTATTTGCCTGTCTAGCTATTCATCAGGTATCCATAAACAAATTCAATTTATTGACAAATATTATGAAATGCCTGTACCGTGCAGGATTGCAATTTTTTTGTCATTTAACAAGAACAATATTCAACTGTGTCATTCTGTTGGCAAGTATTGTAACATACTAAATATTAGCATATTGGAAATTGCTATAAATTTTTCCGTTTAGGCAAGACAGGTTGCTTTGGAAAGGCCACAGAAAATACAAAGTTACTGTCATCAAAAGTAAATAGAGTATTCTTAAAAATGTATTCTGCAATAATTCAATATCCATAATAAAAAGTGGCTTTGATTGTACAAAATTAATTATATGATGCCTTAAAATACTGGTATCTTTAAGAAACAGTGGTCTTCCTAAAACAGAAAATAACATTTACAAATAGAATTCCCATAAAAGGAAGACAAGTTACAAACCCATATTTTGTGCTGTGTTTGTGTAAAATATATCTTATTTGTAAACCTGTGTTATGTAGTTGTCAAGCTGGCTATCAACATGTAGCAGTTTTCTTTGAACTTCTACAAAAAAGAATTAACTCTCATGATTACACATGTTCTAAAATCTAGGTACGTCTCTTGAAAGACGGCATCAACCCAGATGAAGTTGACAGCAAAAAGGTTGAGACCGAAAAAGAGGAGGCTGCAAAAAGTGAAGAAACTGAAGATAAGGTAAAAAAGCTGAAAGAAAAGGTGAGATTTATTTAATTAAATGTTTGTACAGTAAATCTTAGGTAGCCCTTATAATTACATGGAAATCAAGGTATAGTCTTTGTAAGGGATATGGATAACACATTCAAAGAGTTATTTTGGAGCTCTTGACAATCACAAAAATTGATTTCATAAGTCCACATCTTGGCACAGCCATGACTTTGGATGCAGCTTCAACTCTATGCAGTATAAAACTTCAAATCATGTAACTGTTAAATGTACATACTGGTATCTATAACAATTATTGTAAATTTGATCTACAATGTCAGATAAAATGAAGGATAGGATAAATGATTTCTGGTTGCAAAGTTATTCTTTCCATTTTGATATTTTCACCTTGATTTCTCTGTCTGAATTTTTCACTGTTCAACTCCACAGATCAAAAGGCAGGAAGGTCTGCTGAACAAATGCAAGGAAACAATAAAGAACAACAAGGAAAAATGCATGCAGTTGACAACAGAAAAAGAGGAATTGCAGAAACAACTGGAGGAAAAATCCCAGGAAATGCAGAAGGCACAGGTAATGTTGTGATCTTTAACCTCTTCATTCATGTGTCTCCCTACACAGGTCAAACATTGTAAACATTGGTTTTTACAAATGTAGACCATGAAAAAGTGAATTATTGATTGAGTTTTTCCATTTGATTTTACAACTAACAACAAATGCAGTATCAGTTACAGAGTCTTTTTTGGAAGATCGATCACTTAATGTAAAATTTATTGTCGATTAGGTCAATTGTTCCTTTTTCTCTTTAGGCCTTGATAGGGCTAGAGTTCAGATTTTCCTTGTTGATTTTTGATAAGAATGAAATAAATACTAACCAATATTCAATGAACTCAGACATTAACTTACTATAGGTTTTTCAGTTTGATAATATGTTAGTGTGAATAGCAATAATTATTTTTATTGAATTATCAAGTTAACTCACCACATCTTGTTTATAACTTTGATTTGAGATAATTATTTTGAGATCTCATAGTTACATGTAGCATAGAGGAGGTTAACAAAACACAATTTAGCCAGAAGAAAATTAAATATTTTGCGTTGTATATTGGGTATTTTTTTTACATTTTAGTTGATGGGAAATAAGCGCAGCAAGATTATGAGCAATGTTGTTTGTTAAGGTTTGATCACTACTTGTACACTGTCACACTCATAACATAGAAGATGTTCATCACACATATTATTCCCATATGAACCTCTGATAAGTTCATCACTGAGGTAGGAAGTTTGAACAACTTGCAGGAATTACAGAAAGAAGCTAAGGCCCTGGTTGAGAAAGCAGAGGGTGAGAGAGCCATTGGTATTGCAGAGGTTAAAAGACAAATGCATGAAGAAATGGAGAGTAGAGAGTCAGAAATTGCTGACCTCAGAGCCAAACTCAGAAATTTGACCAAGGAGAAAGAAGAAATCCAACAACAGAAAGAACAAAGTGATAAATTGGGTGAGTGTGGTCAATGTGAGGGGATTAGCAATGCTATACAGTGTATGATGGCATTGTAGACTCTATGTGGTGGGCTGTCCTTTGCAATAGTATCTAACCAAGCCCCAGTAGTCCGTGGTTACACTTGTAATATAGTGGTCCTTTTTCACTAGTATCAAACAAGATCCAGTAGTACTGCAGCTTCATCTTTAAGTTTTGCTTGTATTCTTTAGACATTTCTTTCTTTGTCGGAATCTGGACTTCCTTATTATCTTGCATTTGTTCTCCATGACACAATTTTCATGTCATTCATTGGTCTGGTGGACCCTTGGAGTGGAAAATTCACTGACTCAGCCAGCCATCATAGAACTTACAGTGGATAGGTGATGAGCCAGTCAAGTGATGCAGTATCTGAAATGGTATGTCATTACATGTATTGTTACAGTGATTGAAGCAAAGGAACAACTAGAAAGAGCTGAGAAGAGAGAAGAGGAAGAAAAACAAAACCTTGTTCAGGAATTGTCCAGAGGAAAACAAGCTGTCATCTCACTGATGCAGGTAAATGGAGACATTTCTTTCAAACTCTCATAGAGCCACTATCATGCACAACAAAACTAGAGAATTTAATATGCAAAGTGTGTATGCATCAGTAGTAAAAAAATGAAGCATTAATGTTCTTCAGATTAGGCAACACAAATATACATGTAGATACAGGCATAAATCTGTGATAATGAACCTGTATATTGGTCATCTAATATATGATAAAAAGCTGCAAATGTATTACAAGAGAAATATTGAGAAAAATCAGAAGTATGGCTTTATATGGACTTTCAATGAACCCCCTCTTCTGTTTACTACGATTTATATCATTGGTATAGCAAGAACCAAGTTACAGGAAGATTAATTTATGATGTTTGGAAGTCAGTGGCATGCGACAGATAAAATATTCACTCTGGTTCACATGATTCAAACATTGATAAAAAAAATGTGAAGACATTTTTATCCGCAGAATTTTGCTGTTGAGAAGATTTACAAATTTATTCAATAATCACAACATCACTGTTTTGTAACTTTTCAATGATACTACAATCATGTAATTTGTTTTCTGGTGTTTTCAATGACAGCAAGACAAAGAGAAAATGAAGGAAGAATTATTGAAAGAAAAAGAGGAAGCTCTAGCAGAGAAAGACAAACATCTGCAGGAAGAATTATCCAAGAATAACAAACATTGGGAAGAAGTTATGGAGAAGAAAGATAAAGAACATCAAGAAGCTTTGGAAATGAAGGTAAACAACTTTTTGAAATGAAATGTATTTATACATGAGCTATCTCTGTCAATTCCAAAATAATTATCTACTCTCTACTCAGTGTCACATTTTCATTGTCTCATTTGAAGTAAAGATAAAGTTCAGTAAATGGGTATTTCTGTCATATTACATTTCTTGCTCATGTCATTGTTTGGTACATTTCTCTGTGAACACTCCCATCGTGATCTGTGTCCATGTTTGGATCAGTAGATGACCAATTTGAACATAGTAATAAGTGATAATGACGTTAGTAAATATATAAGGCAGTCTTAATAGTTCAGCACCGTCATATTACTAATATAGCTTGATACATGTAACGTTTTATGTTAACTGTTTTATCTAGCTGAAAAGTAATGAATTTATATTGACCTGAAGTATAGTGACTAGATACATGTCACATTGTAACATGTATTCTGCTAGAACCTGTTTTATATCTAGCTGAAATATAATGAATTTAAATTGACCTGAAGTAAACTTGTCTGAAAGATGAAAGACTAGCTGTTACTGGTAAACTGGGAGCATAATCATCTTCTTTTGACCGCACAACTGTAACTTCAATTCTTGATAATGAATTTCTACCATCACAAAGGAATAGTTCAGTAATTGACTTGGTCTGTCTGTGTCTGAAGATAATTGAATCTTTTTCTCTCAAGGGTTTTATAATCCTCTGCTCTCAACTCAAGTTGGCTTGAAAGTAGGCCCAAAATGCAGTAAAGCTGCTGTGTAAATTCTGCCAGAATATTTCACACATCATCTTTTCAATGCCCATCAGCAATCTGAATGGAGATGAGCATATCTAAAAGTTGAAATTACACATGATTTTGTAGGTTGTTTGAAATTTAATTCATAAAAATATCTTTGAGGTCCTAAGCTGACCCAAGTTGACCAAAAGAGGATGCACACCTTAGAAGCGCTGGGCCTATTTTCCGCATGGTACCATTCACTGCATGTCTTAAGGTACCTTTCACACAGAATAAATACAAGCATGCCCCCCAGGATGGTGATAAATTGTACTGCAGCTAAGCTTGGACCTCTGTTTTTCAGTCCTTGATCTAGAAGCAGAGATACAGATGATAACATCTCTGTGTGTGATTTTTCACCAGGAAAAGGAATGTGAGCATTCCATTCAGCTTCAGGAAGAGAACATGAAGAGACATCTGAAAGAGAAAGGAGAAGAGATGATGATGGCTATCGAAGAGAGAGAGTTACAGAAGACTGCTGCCTTGACGGCTCAAGACAATCAGAAAGATGAACTCCAAAGAATCATTGATAACATGACAACAGTAAGTCGCATGTATTTCTAGGAAAAACATTTCAATTTTGATATCAGCTGTAAGATCTAAAATAAGTTTCATATGCTTGATTATACAAATATATTTTAGAAAGGCTTGAAGTAATGATAGTTGACTTTGATTGTTTAAAATCAGTAACTTTATAGTGCAAATTATGATGGTCGTTCGCAATGTTCAACGAAATATTTTAAATTGCCTGTATATAAAGGCCAAAAATTACAGGATAATCATCATATGCTAGTATAATGTTTCCGGCCTTTGTCTGAAATTGTTTTCTTTGTGTATATTGTGTTTTCTCATAAATTTCACTAATATGTGATAAAAATGATTAAAGGACCAGTAGTCGTAGCTTTTGATGATCTTTTTCACTTATTTTGTTTTTTAATGTCAACTACAGTTTCTTGTTCTACTCCCCAAAGCATGTTGAGATACACAGTATTCAGCCTGTCAACTCAGCCTGTACATGTGTAGACTGCATTGTTATTGTTGACAAGTGAATTCTTGTCTGGACTTGGAAACAGATACGTACAAAAACAGTGCTGTGCTGCCAAGTTAAATAGTTAGTGTTCCAACATTCTTTTTTGAGTAGACATATGAAACAAAAAACAGTAAAAAAATTATCAAAGGTTACAGCCAATGGCCTATCAACTACCATGACATTCAGAAGTACTGTACATATAACACAGTTGTTTTGCACCAAAATTTGTTGTTCATTCGAGGTCATCATCTGAATTATTTTACAGGAGAAGTTAGAACAGGAGAGTTACATCCAGCAGTTAAAAGACAAACATGCCATGGAAATCCAGGAATTCAACGCCAAGATTGAAGAAATAGCCAAGAGGAACAAGAACACATTTGCCAAGCTGAAAGCCCAGCATGAAAAGCAAACTGACGAATTGCATGCAAAACACAGCCAAGATATGACGGCAAAGATCGAGGAGCTAACACAGGAACGTAGACAGCAAGTTGAGGATTTACAAAGGAATCATGAGGAAAAACTTGAAACTGTCTGCAGTGACTTAGAGAGTCAATACAGGAGACAGACAGAAGATATGAACAGAAACCATGATAATGTGATTCAGGAGAAGATAGACCAGATTCAAAAACTTACTGCCTGTGTTAATGACCTCAAACAGACCAGTGAAACACAGAACAGGACTCTCACAGAGAAAGAAAAAATTTTGAAAGAGCTTGAAGAAAAGTTGCAAGTTGAAACAGAGAACCATGTGAAAGACATACAGGAAAAAGTGAAACAGTTGGAGGAGCAAGTGTTTGAGACGGATAAAATGCAACAAATGGGGAAAGAATATGAAGGTAAACTCGAAGAGGTTGAAAACAGACTCCAGAATGAGATCAAAGTGCAAAAAAATGAACTCAAGGATAAAACCAATAAGATTGAGGAGTTTGAAGCGGAAATCACAAAACTTAAAGAAGAAAATTCTAGTCTGGAAAAGAGCTTGACAGACAAGAATCTATCAGGTGAGCAAGTAATTAGCACCTTGCGAGAGGAGAAAGAATTGCTTAAAGGTACTGTCAAAGAATTAGGAGAGGAAATACAGAAATTAAAAGACTCTAATGAAAATTTAACAGGGTCATTGGAGGAAAAAGTGAATGACTTTCAGTCCCAGAAAGAAGAATATGAATCACAGAATAAACAGTTGAATGCTGAAAAGGAAAGTTTGTTGGCAAGTTGTGAAGAAAAGGAAAAACAGAGAAGTGAACTAGAAAAGCAGATCCAGTTGATGACGGAGGAACGTGATGGGGTTGCCAGAAAGTTAAATGAAAGGGTTCAAGAATTTGAATCTGAAGTCACAAAGCTTCAGGAGTTGAGGCAGAAAGAATCCGATGAGAAAACAAAGGAGATTAGGGAGCTACAGAATCAACTTGAACAAAAATTGGTTGAAATCAGTGAATTGAGACAGCAAGTGGAATCTCTTGGCAAGACTCTCGAAGACAAGACTAGGGAACATGAACACAAAGTATCAGAATATGAACAAAAATTGCAGTTTCAAGAGGAAAGTCATGAGAGAGACCTAGCCAGGAAACTAGAAGCCCTGGAGGTACAGAAGCAGAGCTCTGTGAGTGAGGTGACAACAGAATTGGGAAATAAACTCACTGCTGCCAATGAAACCATCAGCAAACAAGAAAAGACCATCCAGGAGATGAAACTCAAAGAGCAAGAACTTCAAAATAATATTGAGAGTCTGAACTCAGATCAGGAGACAACACTGAGAGAAATGACAGACAGACAGAATGAACATGTTTGTAGCTTACAGGGTCAAATAGCATCACAGCAGAAACAGATTGAAGAGAAAGAAGCAGAGATTACTCAACTTTCAGATGATGTAAAAAGATTGTCAGAAGAACAGGGTAACAGTGCACTGAATGTTGAAAGATTGGATAGCGATGTCAAGGCAAGAGAAGCAGAAATTGAGAATTTGAAAGTTGAACTGAAAAATATGCAGGACAGTGTGGATAAAAGTCAAGGAGATCATGCAGAGACAATGAATAAGCTAGAAGAACAACTGAAAGAGAAATCTGCGACCATAGATGGGTTAGAACAAGAGAAAGCATCTATGCAAGAACAACTACAACGTGAAATACAATCTCTGCAAGATGAGATAGTGAAACTTAAAGAAGAACATGAAAAGACAATGAAGAGTGAAAGAGACGAGGTTGCTAGGAAGCTAAAAGACATGGAGACGGAGAGGGAAAGTGTTGTGAGTGAAGTCAGCAATGAGCTAGGAGCAAAGCTAAGTACTGTGGAGTCTTTGCTCAGAGAGAAAGAGAGCATGGTTGAAGAATTGAACAATTCTTTGGAGAATCTGAAGGAGGCACATGGTACTGAACTCAAAGAACTGAAAGATAAGAATGAGGAAGAGATAAACAGGGTACAGGAAGATTTTCACAAGCAAAAGGATAATATCTCCCAAGAATATAACAAACAAATTGCTGCATTGGAAGGTGACCTTGCTGCTAAAATAGCAGAGGTTAAGGGGCTTCAGGAAGAGAAAGACAATAAACTTAGGGAGTGTGAAGAAAATATGAGCAAGTTGAAGGAAGAGCTGGATAACTTACTGACTGCACACAAGGAACAGATGGACCTGAAGGAAAAGGAGTCCGGAGAAAAAATACAAAATCTAACAGAGCAACATGTCAAAAACATGAAAGAAGCTGAAGAGAAACATGCCCAGCAGTTTGGAGAGTTGAGAAACCAAGCCAAGAGCAAGATTGGAGGACTGAAAAAACAAATTGAAGAATTAAATCAGAAATTGTCTGAAAAAAGCAAAGAGATGGAAGACAAGGTCATGAGTGAGCAGAAGAAGTTTGAAGATGAAATCAAAACTGTCAGAGAAGATTTGACAAAAGAGAAAGAAGACTTGACCAAAAAATTGATGGCAAAAATTACAGAACTTCAGGATAAAATGGTACAAGAGCAAGATAAGTTTGAAAAGGAGTCAACAGAGAGAGAAAAGAAGCATTCTGAAACTATTTCCAAGATACAAAGTGACTTTGATAACAGAATGAAAGACAGAGAGGAAAAATATAGTGAGCAGTTTACTGGACTCTTGAAGGAAAAAGAATTGGGCATGGAAGACGTCACTGCCAAGATGGATGTGCTGAGAAAGGAAGAGTTGGAAAGAGTGACAGTTCAGTTTCAACAGAAGTTTATTAGTGCTCAAGAAACACACAAGAAACAGATGCTTGATTTTAAAGACCAGGCTAAGGCCAAGATTGGCAACTTGAAAAGTCAGCTTCAGGAAAATCAAAAAATGCATGCAGAGACACTGAGTGCAATGGAAAAATCCCATGCTGAAAAAATTGAAAGTTTACAGAAAGAACATGAGGACAGAGTAAGTGCAATCGAAAAACAGATGCAAGAAAAATTGGCTTCTCTTGAAACAGAACATGACAGAAAATGTGAATTATTGAAAGAAGAACATCATGAGCAAGTGGAAGATTTGCAACAACAGCATAGAGAAAAGATTGAAATGTTGGAAAAACAAATCACAGAGAAAACAGAAGTTTTGGAGAGGGAACAGCACAGTTGAAAGAAGGGAGCCACTTTGCTGAAAAGTTGAAGGAAGATATGGAGGTACAAGGAAAGCAAAATGAAGAGAGAATTACTAAACTTCAGTCTGACCATGTGCAAAATATTGAACAGATAAAACAGGAACACGAAAATGTTCTTGAAGAACTTAGGACTAAACAAAACTCTGAGTTATCAGAAGTCAAGGCAGAATATGAAAAGAAAATTCAAGACATTATTGACTCTGATCTTGAAAGACAAGCTGAACTAAAAACTGCCAGAGACCAACACCAAGAGACAAAGCAAAAACTGCAAATGTTGAGTGAAACATACAAATCAGAAATTTCCGAATGGGAAATGAAATTGGATGAACAAGAAAAGGCCTTCTTTGAAGAGCGGGAATCTCTGATTAAACAAATGAAAGAGAGAGATCATCAAGCGCAGATGAGCGTACAGGAGCGACATGAACATTTGCAAGGTAAAGTTACAGAGTATGAAAACAAAATTGCAGAAATGACAGACAAGCACCGTGATGAAACTGAAACATTGAAACAATTTTACGAAAGTAAAACCAAAGACTTGAGCCAGGAGCACCAGACAAATTTACAAGAGTTGGAATATCAGCATACAGAGAAAGTAACAGAGCTTGAGAGCCAGTGCCAGGATTTGAAAAGTAATCTGGAAAGTGAAGTAGAGAAATTAACAGTGAGAGATAACAGAATTACTGAGCTAGAAAGCCATTGTGAGGATTTGAAGAAAAGTTTTGATAGTGAAGTAGAGAAATCAACCGCAAAAGACAGTAGGATTACAGAGCTTGAAACGAGCGTGGCTGAAATCAACGTCAAGTTTGATAACGTGGAGAGCAGCTGTCACGATTTGATCGAAAAGCTGAATGAGAAAGAGAGAGAGGTTGGTGAACTTACAGATAAACTGAACACTGCCGATGAAAAAATCAAACAATTTACATCAGAGACGGAACAGAATCAGCAGGAAAAGGACAGCCATGTTTCGGATCTTCAGGCACAAATTGATTCTCTGAAAGAGGAACATACAGCGGCGCTGGAAGAACAAGCTGCACGACTGAGCACAGAGGGACAAACCAAACTTGCAGAACTGAAAAAGAAAGCCGAGACCAGACTTGCACAGATAAAACGACAGCTGCAAACCCAAGTCGAAGAGAAAGACCGGAGACATGAAGAGATTAAAAAACAACTCGCCGAACAGGAAGGATTACTAGAAGAAAAATCAAAGTCTGTGAAAGACTTGGAAAACAGGATTTCTGAGCTTGAAGAAGAAAATGCACGAAGTAGGACTAGTTTTGAAGTGCAGGAACAGCAACTTAGAAAAGAGATTGAGGAAAAAGATAATGTTGTGAGAGAACAGTTGCAAGGTGCTGAAACACAACAACAAAATGTAACTCAGGAGTTAGAAAAAGTCATGGCAAAACACAAAACAAGAGGGGAAGAGCTCAACCAGAAACTGAGAGACTTGGAACAGAAAATGACAGAGAAGAATGCAGAACAGAAAGACAAATATGAAATGAAACTAGATACTTTAAAGAGTGACTATGAAAGTCAAATCAAGCAGCTGAAAAAAGAGTTTACAGAGAAAGAAGAGGAATCGGAACAGGACCATAATCTGAAATTGAAACAATTATTGAAAGAGGTCAACACCACGATGGCTGAAAAAGAGAGGGAATATCAAGAAACGCTTGAGAATGCGATTGGTAGGTTTGAAGATAAAAATGGACAAAATAGTTGTGTGTTCTTCCCTTCCCCAACACTGCCCTCGTTTTCTTATCTGTGTTGCATGTCATCTAAGGAGTGAGCAAATCATAGATTGTATCCTATATCTCCCCTGCATTTATAAGCTAGTTAGCACCTCATAATTGAAAAATTTGTAGACCTTTTAGACCATTTAGACCATTCTCTTACAAAATCAACAATACAATTCAGAGATCACCATGCAAAATTTGGTACTAGAGAAACAAATTACCTAATATTTACCGAAACTTGAAATTCAAAATAATCGCAATCCCTGTGTTAACTCTATGGAAAATTAAATGTTCAATTTTCACAAGAATAAGCCAGTGAAAACTGTAAAGTTACTCCATACAAGTAAGCTTCAAAATGAGCTCCCACACGTGGTAGACTGAAATAGAAATACAAAAAATTGAGAGGCCAAATATTTGTTCCTAAGGGAAATTCTACTTTAAAGAACAAGTCCAATGATTTTAAAACCTGACAATGTGAATCTGCAATTTTTCATACCTTATTTGTCAGATACTTGTGGTCCAGTTCTTCATTAGACTAAATGAATACAATCAATGAGCAATATTTGGCCAAACAGGAATTAAAGAAATAAAATGGTCCCATAAGTTGGATATTGGATTTGCTTACCCCATGCCTGTCTATAGTAAAGTTACTGATCAAAATTTCCATTATTCACATATCACTGCATGTATATCTATCTGTCATCATTTTGTAACTCTCTTTAACCTCAACAGTTTCATCAACTTTTTCCAACTACTTGATGGTAAATGTATGTCATGATAAAGGTTTTGGAAGTGATAAAAGATTAACCACTGCTTCTTATCCCAGCAGCATTTTGTAAGGGACGTCATAACTGTACCAGAATAGCATGATATTTCTTTTATTCATTTATAATATTGTGGTCTTATCAGTTGCCATTTCATTTCTTTCTATAGATTTTGTTGCTAATCATTTACTTTTTCACTTTAGTGTTTTAATTAAAATGTAGAAATAGCTGTGTTTTGCTGTGCTGTGTCTTGCCAATTTGCTTTAGTGAATTCTCTGCTTTGCTTCTGGTCTTGATGGACTGGATACAGGTTGTGTGGTTAAAAATATCTTACTCAAGGAAATCTTGCAAACCACACTACTGACGTCCACATAATCTGTTTCCAGTTCACAAGAATGTACTCATACTTCTCCTGCATGCTGTAATGCACACTGTAATAATAGTTTACATATATATGAGGAACATGTCTGACAATTAGTTTAAATATGCTTGCATGTCCAGATTGCAAAGTTTGATAAGAAACAATTTGTTAACAAAATACCGGGTATGTGAAAGGAATTCACTTATTTCATGCTCTCATCTTGTTTTGGCAATATGACATGACATGATACAGAAAAAAGCTTTTACATGGTTGAGGGTGCTTTACTCTATTATGCATGGGCTAAGCTAAGGACACGATAACATTTCTTAAAAGTGAACAAATATTGCAGAAGAAGGAAAGAAATTCTTAAACTACATAAATGCAAAGGCTGACGGCAAACTTTCTCTGACCTGTATATTGTTTGTTTTATTTTAGCTGGTATAAGATAGTACTTATTTGTGAAGGACTTCGGTGTATAATTCAGTGTTTGAAATCAGTTTTGCTGAAGTGTTTGTATGCGGGAAAATGAGTCTTTTTTTTTAAATAACAAACTATTCTGTAGTAAGCCATGTTTTCTTGTTTTGTACTCTAACATGTAAATCCTGTGTGATTTGTACCATCATGTGATAAACGTGGATGCTGTGCTTTGAAATGCAGAATAGCATTGATATAGGGAAGCTTTGGTTATAGAAATGCTATGTATGATAGAAACCAAGGTACCAATGCTTTTGGTGATAATGACACATTACTGTTGGTGGCCAGTTGTCAAGATTGAGTTATGATGCATCACAATGAGAACCTGTAATCAGACATACTTGCTTGTGCAAGAATTTGAAGTACTTGACACTAGCCTAACCTTAATGATGGACTGTTGAGTGTAAATTGTCATTCATTCACTCTATGCATTGTTGATTTTGTTTTCATACAAATAGAATTTCTCCTTGCTTTCACTGGGGCTTATCCAACAGTTGGATGGACTGCTGGTGTGTACGGTTTCCAGGATATCATGCACATTTACTTAAAAGTTTTTTCATTTGTCAACAGAGAGAGGCCAGGCACAAGAACAGCAATCTAACCGAGAGTACAGAAAGCAGTTTGATGAACTCCACAAGGAACTTGAAGCAAATGATAAAAAGATTGAAGCTTTAGTCAGCAGATATGAAACACAGCTTCAGGTTAGTGTCAATTTACTGTATAGCTTTTCTGCATGTAGATATTTATTTACAATTTTTTTTAATGTATTTAAAAATCTTGCATGCTGTTACAGGGCTCGAAATTAGCGGTAGTCCCGCGTCCACAAACTACCAACTTTTCCCTGGGGCTACCAAAGTCCATGAAATGGTAGCCCACACAGACTACCAAAGCCTGGGACATGAAATACTTGGCATGCGATGTCCGCCCGGGGATGTCCGTCACTTTCAGACGAGCTAAATGCAGTCAACATGCAGTTTCATTTGTTTGAAGCAATTATCCTTTCATAAGAGTTTTTTCTGGTGACTATTACAATTTTCACTGCTATGTTGTTGTTTTCACAAGATGCAGAGCATTTGATACTAGAATGTTGAGTTGCTTTTCCGTGTGCAGTCTTTGCATGCCATTTCACACCTTGCTCTGCATGGCAGGGCTGTGTGTTACCGGCGTTATACGGCCTCCCACCACAGCCCTGCAACGGTCTATGGAGATAACTGGCGACTCTGCGGTCCGGATCCAGACCGCAACGAAAAAATGGTCTTTTTTGCCGAAATTCTACTCTATCGGGGCAAAATCCTTTCCCTGCCTACCTTTACCTCCTAACCGACCCCAGAAAAGATGCGATTAACGTCTCCTAACGTCTAAACCGCTCGTTTTCTGAAACATATCGTACTTGACAAGTTGTTTACCCATGGAGATCGCCATTTTGAATCCCGCCAGTTATCTCTATGGACCGTTGCAGGGCTGTGGTGGAGGCCGTATAGCGCCGGGAACACACAGACCTGTACGCAGGGCTAGTTCACACCATGCTGTTGATCGACAGCATACAAGACGTACGTACTTGTGTCAAGTTTTAGGGTTTTGATGCTGAAATTTCACAAAACTGTAACTTCTGTATCAAGAGATTATGTAATCAGTTTGATTTGAAATAGTAATATAAAACACTGTGTCAGTTAACTGAGTTTCGCTGTCTTTTGTCTATGGTTGTAGATCGGTATCAATGTATTACGTTCTGTATAGAGAGACTTGGGTGTAACAAGGCATGCCAGTTCATAAAGTTCATGAGAATATTTTTTTCTTTACTCAAGTTTCTTTGGATGTATAGGCCGATTTTGAAAGTGATACAAAGTGTTAAAATATACATAAATTAGCATAAATTAAGCGTTTGTGACACATAACATGGGGTTTCTCGAGTTGAAGCCCCTAGTTTTACTTCTATTTTGTGTTGCTGAACCGGGGCTTATACTAAACTAAAATATTCATGGACTACCAGCCATTTTCACTGGGCTACCAACTTCAGAAAATGGTAGCTCAAGTGGACTACCAGGGTAAAAAGTTAATTTCGAGCCCTGTGTTAATATACTAGTAGTGTTAATCATCTAGGCGACAAAGAACTTTCAACATTGATTCTCAACTGGGCAATCATATTACATGGAAACAAATAAATATAAAACATGCATGTGTAAAATTCTTTGTGTGTTTTTTGAACCACTTACCCTCTTTCAAAATTTTGAATAGATGCAAAAAAAAAGAATATACTTTATAGTGTGGCTTAATTTACCCATGAATATTGCTGAATTGATTTTGATCCACAGGAAAAAGAGTCAGAAATTGAAGACCTAGAGCAAGACTTTGTCAAGAGAATTGAAGAACTAGAGAATGAACACTCAGAGAAGATCAAAGAATTGGAGAAGAAAATGTCAGATAATGAACACAAGTTGAAGTTAGCATTCAAGAAGAAGTTGAAAGAAATGGAATCGGTGCACTCTGAGGAGGTATCAGGTCTGACCAAAGAATGGCACACAGAAAGACAAGTAAGTCAGTCTTTGCTAAAGTTGTTCTTCATCTCTCACAGGGCTGAAGGTGAAGTGAAGGTTACCCTATTTAATGTTTGAATGGTCCTATCTGATGCTGTCCTTGAGGCATGATGAATTGATTTTCTCTAATTTAGTCCAAAGAAAGGGGTTTACAAATTCTACTAAGTCATGTTGTAATTTTGTATGAAAGAAGCTTGATTTGCCATTTCCTAGTGCCACTTTACAGCAGCATTTAATAAGGTTTCCTTCATTATTTGGCTCTACTCTCCCTCACACCCCACCCCATCACTCTTGGAAGGCGACTCACCCCAATAGTTTGCCCCATTATGCATTACCATTGCATACTTATAGTACATGTGATGACCCTTAAATTACCCGGTAACTATGGCGCATTCATTGCATCAAAACTTTCATCGCGGTGTTTTGATAAAAGCTATATCTATTGTGAAAAGGCAGTAACCATATCAGAAGTAAAATAGATCTGTTGGTAAAATATGCTGGTCTAGCATTTATCATAGAAGTGTATTAAAACATATCTAAACTTCATTTTCATTGATGTAGAATTTCACAAACTGTTTTTCCCCTCCTGTAATTCCTGCTTTCAAGATTTAATAGCCAGTTTGAGTTTTACAACTTTCACACACACTCATACACTGATATTCCATGGGTTATGGTAATGCGATACAGGGTCTTGTATTCTGTATTAAAGGATTAGCATTTGGAAAGAGTAGGCTCTCAATTCCATTATGTATGCAAGGGCCATTGATGCAAAAAGGTCATGTTTGATGCATAATATTTTTACCAAAAACACAAATCGTGGAAAAATTTCATATTCCAAATCATTCCTTTAAAAGTTAAAGAATCTTGTGCAATAGCAGTGGCCCACTCTGACAAACAGTCATAATATTGCATGAAATGATAAGACACAATTTGCATATTGCTCATAAATATGTGTGTAAGACATTCTGAAGTACATTACTTATTCAAAACAACATAGGTCATCCAAGTACACTACTCTGACCCTCCATGAATTCAAAGCAACATAGGTCATCCAAGTACACTACTCTGACCCTCCATGAATTCAAAACAACATAGGTCATCCAAGTACACTACTCTGACCCTCCATGAATTCAAAGCAACATAGGTCATCCAAGTACACTACTCTGACCCTCCATGAATTCAAAGCAACATAGGTCATCCAAGCACACTACTCTGACCCTCCATGAATTCAAACAACATAGGTCATCCAAGCACACTACTCTGACCCTCCATGAATTCAAAACAACATAGGTCATCCAAGCACACTACTCTGACCCTCCATGAATTCAAAACAACATAGGTCATCCAAGCACACTACTCTGACCCTCCATGAATTCAAAACAACATAGGTCATCCAAGCACACTACTCTGACCCTCCATGAATTCAAAACAACATAGGTCATCCAAGTACACTACTCTGACCCTCCATGAATTCAAAACAACATAGGTCATCCAAGCACACTACTCTGACCCTCCATGAATTCAAAACAACATAGGTCATCAAGCACACTACTCTGACCCTCCATGAATTCAAAACAACATAGGTCATCCAAGCACACTACTCTGACCCTCCATGAATTCAAAACAACATAGGTCATCCAAGTACACTACTCTGACCCTCCATGAATTCAAAACAACATAGGTCATCCAAGCACACTACTCTGACCCTCCATGAATTCAAAACAACATAGGTCATCCAAGCACACTACTCTGACCCTCCATGAATTCAAAACAACATAGGTCATCCAAGTACACTACTCTGACCCTCCATGAATTCAAAACAACATAGGTCATCCAAGCACACTACTCTGACCCTCCATGAATTCAAAACAACATAGGTCATCCAAGCACACTACTCTGACCCTCCATGAATTCAAAACAACATAGGTCATCCAAGTACACTACTCTGACCCTCCATGAATTCAAAACAACATAGGTCATCCAAGCACACTACTCTGACCCTCCATGAATTCAAAACAACATAGGTCATCCAAGTACACTACTCTGACCCTCCATGAATTCAAAACAACAAAGGTCATCCAAGCACACTACTCTGACCCTCCATGAATTCAAAACAACATAGGTCATCCAAGTACACTACTCTGACCCTCCATGAATTCAAAACAACATAGGTCATCCAAGCACACTACTCTGACCCTCCATGAATTCAAAACAACATAGGTCATCCAAGTACACTACTCTGACCCTCCATGAATTCAAAACAACATAGGTCATCCAAGTACACTACTCTGACCCTCCATGAATTCAAAACAACATAGGTCATCCAAGTACACTACTCTGACCCTCCATGAATTCAAAGCAACATAGGTCATCCAAGTACACTACTCTGACCCTCCATGAATTCAAAGCAACATAGGTCATCCAAGTACACTACTCTGACCCTCCATGAATTCAAAACAACATAGGTCATCCAAGCACACTACTCTGACCCTCCATGAATCAGAATGGTTGATGCAGGATGCATAAAATCTGAAATGTAACCTAACTTCTTATCATAAGTCATTCTGTTTCATCAGAATTACTGTAATTCAGAATACATCCAAGCATGGTTACTCTACAAAGTAACTGTGATTAAAGTGATAGGCAAAAAATTGATGTAAAGTCTCTGTATCTGATAACATTACTTTGATGAATGCAGTCAACCTTTACCAGAAAAGACCCTAAGACCCTGTCTTAATTACCATGTGTAACATACTGATATCAGTATATGTGTATGTGTAGACCCAAAAATATATTGCTTATTTTTAATGCATGCACTGTGTACCCAATAGTTGTTGTTGCATGACAAAGTCTCGTGTTGTGAGTTTTTGTGAATTTTGTTTTTTTCTTTCCTTTGTTGTTTCAGTTAACCAGCGGCAGCCATGACTCTTCCCAAGTTACTCCCTCACAGGTATATCAGTTTTTCCAACAAAAAAACCAATGCACCAGCCAAGGTTTTCAAAATTGCAGGTGTCCCACACCCATCCTTGTTTCATTTACTGAACAGGTGCAGAACATTTCGTGAAAGTGCCACAATCAGTGACTTTTAGCTTAAGAACCCTGACTGAATTAAAGCTAACATATGACCCTGACTGAATGATTTTACTGACCAGAAAAGTTACAGTTTGTCATAATGTCTACTTAAGCTTCTATCCAGCCTTCATCATCTGAAACTTTTCAAATTTTTCCCATTTGTTATCATCACATTGGTAGTAAATGTTTGAGTATTTCAGTACCCAGTTAGAACAACCCTTTGATTGCAAAATATTGGAAACATCCTAACGTTTTCTGTGGCAATATTGCCTCCACTTTTTTGTTTTAAATCGTTGTGCAAATCAAATTATGTCATGTCATAACAAAATTACTAAGTATCTGTCCTCAAATGAAGGGTTAATTTAGACAAAAGCCTGCATTTGGTCGTCTACAATAATTTAAAGTACAATGTCATAGATCTTACGTCAAATGGATGATTACTCTTATCTTGAATGAGAAACAAACCACAACAAAACAAACAGTTCTCCATCATATATTTGCACAGAGGTCGCAATTTGCCACAGAAAATGAAAGTATTTCAGTTAAATTTAATGGTGATAGGATTGCAGTAAAATTCAAATGGTAAAAGGGTTCTGTGAGATTTCAGCTCTGTATAAAACATTCTCCATAGAAAGAACTGCTTTCCTCTGCTGAACTGAAGCTGCTCCAATTATCATCCACTTTGCTGTAACCTTTTAATCTATCAATATTGATTTGCATAAATCTATTGTTTTATTTCTATCATTTTGTTCTATGACCATTCTTTGTAGATTAGATGTGTTCTCTGTAAATTTTGACACCTAAATGATACTGTACTGCAGTGGGAATTTTGACACCTAAATGATATGTAATTCCCACTGCAGTACAGTATCATTTAGGTGGGAATTACATATCATGTAGGTGTCAAAATTCCCACTGCAGTACAGTATCATCTCATCAGAAATGACTTGTTTTTATTCAAATCCTGGATTAAATATGTTGCAATAATACATGTTATGTTACAAACCTCAAAGAGGGTGAACCAAGTTTTTTTCTTTTCTTTGCTGTTTCTTGTCATACAATAGGATCTTGTAAAACAGAGAGACATGGCATTAGCGGCATCTCAGGGTCATGAAGCTGTCTACAGTGTCATGGAAAAACACGCTGAAGAACACAAAGATGAAATAGAGCTTATTGAAAAAAGACACAGGTAGGTTGTGTTGACAAGGTTGATGATCAGTTGACACAGATACGTTTCTCAGTTATCTCTAGTAACCTAGGGAGCCTTTCTTGTTTATCTCCAATAACCCAGGGAGCATTCCTCATAGATCTCCATTAACTTAGGGAATCATTAGGTTTAGGGGTCAGGAACAGAGTGCATAACTAACGTCTCCCCAGGATATGTCCACCAATCTTCACTTGTGCTGTTGTGTCACATGACCAACTGTCATTCCATATCAATGACATGTATTTTGATACAGTAACTTGTGTGTACCATGATCTTAGGTCAATCATTTCATTTTAAATTTGAAATGTAGTGCAGCAGATAATCATGAATTTTGTTTTAATTTAGATATCAAATCCATAAACTCAAAGACAGCAAAACTCAATCACCGAAATGTTTACCAAAGGAGATGCACAATATGGATTCTACACTGCAGATCGTACATAGAGTGTAACCTATATCAGATGCAAAATGGATGATTAAATGTACCTCAGCTTATTCGTTTGATGCATTGCTGTGTAGTACTTTCAATTACTGACTCAACCATTGCTTCTGGTATTATTGAACAGAAAAAAATTGTAGAACTACATCTAAATCTGTGTATGTATTGGAGAGTAAAATGTTTGTGTACATGTTATAAAAATGCATATTTATTAACCCAAATCTTCTGAATTAAATTTAGATCCTCTGCTGACAAAGCTACCGGGTAAAAGATAAACAGAGTGGCTGTGTGGTTCTATTAATTCACATACTGGCTTACTACACTGAAATAATCTGGGGGAAAGTTGTCAAATAGTAATTGAAATTTTGATGTAATATGTGTCTTGTGTGCAAGTCATCTCACCCATAACAGGATATTTTTTGCAAGGTACCATGATGTGTGTTTTGATGGCTTCTATAAAGTGATGTCCCTGTTTGATCTTGATAGAATTGAACTGAATGAAATGCGTGAGATGACCCAAGGTAGTCTACCGCCTCCATTGATTCAAGACAGTCCAGTTAACCCTGGCACCAATCTGAAACCAAAGAGAGTTACATTTGATGATGAGATGGAAACCTCCCAAGTACAAGATTTGGAATTTGCTAACATGGAATTAAAGGTAAAAACACACAATGATATGCTTTCAGTGGGTTTCTTGACAAACATCATCATCAGACAAATGATTCTAGCATTGCATGTTAAGGCATTTTTCAGAAGAAGAGCACACTTCATTGCTAACAGGAAATCAATACCACAATACCACTTCAAGCAATATTAACTTCATTGGTACTTTTGCCATGTAAATAGAATTGTCTGTAAGAAGAACTAAAAATAACAACACACCCTATTTTAATACTTGATGTTTTTGTTTCATGATTTGGAATCTAGGATGTATTAGAATTCTGATTCATCATTGCAGACTTTTCACAGAAATCATAAATGACTATGTTAAAAAGAGTTCCCTCTGTAATGGTAATGTAGTTTTCAAATCCTATCTTTTATTATGCCATAAATTATTCATATCGCTCAAAAGTGTGACAGAGTCTTTACTATATGATGACTGTCTTAAAAATGAAAATACTCAGGCACAATCTTCCTACACTCTTTATTGGTCAGTCTGAACTTGCTCAGAAGAGAGGTCAGCTGGCAGATTTACAGTACAAATACAAAGAGCTACAACAGCGTGTAGAGTTGCTGGTTGGAAAAAGAGAAGAGGCCCAGTCCTATCCAGGTAATTGAACTCTGGATCAGTCAGTTTGCAGAATGTATAAAGATATGTTTGCAGTGTGGTAAAATGTAATGTTTTCATTCACACTCCACATGCAACATTCCAATACAGTGTGTAGTTAACATAGCCATGTACATGTGTATACCTGCATGTGCTCTTCACAAATTGACAATTGAATGGCCCTGCCGACAAAGTCACTGAAACCAGTCAACTGAATATTTAATTGGGTGTGTGTCTTTTACTGAAAGCATGTGGGTAGAGTAACCGTGCTAAAAGGTGTGAAAAATCCAATGAAACTTCCAGCTTTAACCATTAACAAAGGTAAACCATGGCATGTAGTAGTACACTACTAACACAGAACATCGAAACTTTAGTTTGTTTGTTGTCATGAAAAGTGAAATACTCAACCCATGTGGTTTTAAAAACAATTGAATTTGTTCATGCTTAGTTGAATGTTTTGACTGTCATGCCTTTGTTGTGAGTATTGTCACAGGTACAAATCCACTCCACTGCATACAAGTCTCAAAAATACAATGTCTGTGATATTGTTGACATGAAAACCATACTGTTGTTGCACTTCTTAGGTTCTCCATATGCAAGTAACAGTTCTTCCCAAGCTGCAAGTCCAATGACTGCCAGTGGACCATTGCTAAATGAACCCACTGAATATGAAGTGAGTCTTCAATACCATACTTACACACACATCACAACAAGTTATCACATATCTACAACGGTAGTAGTGTCGCACAGCCTTGGCACAGTACTTAGTTGAAATGTTGTACATCGATAAGTCTACATTCTGAAATTGCAGATGATTTTTGCAATCTGGTAAAAATTAGCATATTTTCTTTACCTCTGATAATGTCAATTATTTAGGCCAAATAATGTCACCAAGCAAAACCTTGAGAATGCTGTGCTCACTTTCCTTATGGTATTGATTAGAGCATGTCTGAGGGTGCTTTTGATGATGAACAAATATACAAACCAGTAGGATAGTGTTGAATTTTACCCTAGTTAATCTTCAGTCTATAATAGCCAGGATTATCCTATATTTGAATGTAAAGTATAAATGACAATATGTTGTTCTTTGAGTGTCTTCTCACTCCTGACATGTTTCAATTTTTTTCTCTGCACAGTATTTGAAGAAGGTGCTCTTTTCCTACATGATGGGCAAAGAATCCAAGGTAAAACATTTCCCATATCACAGTTATAGCTTTATTCAATGATGTTAACTTCAGAACATTCTGTATCATAACGCTGTGATTTGTGTTTTTGCGATTGTTTCAGACAATGGCCAAGGTCATTGCGGCAGTGTTGAAATTTACAAGAGAAGAAACAGCACAGATACTGGCCAATGAAGATGCCAAACAGGGAGTATTGGTAGGTGGCATTTGACGGAACCATTCACTGTTGTAGAGTCATCACTTTCTAGATACTGTGTGAATACTTTAGATGTAACACCTCTAGTTCTGCTAGTTCTAGTCACTCTTCTATCTCAGGCTTATTAAATCTTAGTATGCAAAGTCATGAAACACAAATTTATACAAAAGATCTGATTGCATCACTCAAATATTTATTTCCTAAATAAAAGCACAGGTAACAAATATTTCTGAACTCCTTGTAGTGGAAAAGACAAGGAAATACATGTGTTCAATCAAAACTAATACCAACATGTCCAGTGTTCTGTTGTTATTGGTTACAAATTTGGTCATCGGTAAAGATTTAAGCATCGAAAATCCCAAGACATTTCCACTTCATCTAATGATTTTGAAATACCCTCTATGAAAAAAAATTTATTTCTTCAATCTGTAAATAGATTCAAAAAGATAAGCTGATTTTCACCATTTGAAATATGGAAGTTGAAAAGAAAAAAATAATTTCAAGTAGTGTGAAGGTAAAGTGCAGAAAGAATACATTGCAGTGAAACTTGGCCAAATCACCTGTTATTTTCTGTAGACACAAGTCTTTTGTTGTGAAATTGTAGTGACTTGCAAGTGCAAATTATCAGATCCAATCCTTGAATATTGTGAACAGGAAATTATAAAGACTAGGGACCAAGAACAATCCATCTGTATGGATAACTTTCATATCATGTAAGGAAACTACACATAAACATCATATAACTTCAGTAGCACACTCTAAGTTCTAGAATGTTTCACACCCATTTCACAAGCACACATTGCATGCTTGGTGTCAAAGTCATGTCTGTAACATTTTTGAATAAGATGGAAACTTTTTAGCCGAAAAACATTGTAACTTTTTTCTGGATGTTAAAACCATTCTTTGCTGGTAATATTACCCATGTTGATATCTAACTTGCCTGGCATTCCAACCAACCAACCATCCATGGGCCATGCTTTGCCTGTTTTCTTACCCGCTATTGGCTAGCTTAGTAATAAGAGGATTGGAGAGAAACTTTGCCATCATAACCAGTAAGTCTACTCTAAGCTCTCACTGTATATCTCTCTCTCTCTCTCCTTCTCTTGATTTCTCTGGCTTCAAACTCACCTCACACCATCTTATCCTCTCTGCCATTGCATCATTAATCCAGCTTCCATTTTCGGCTACGCATTTTTAGTTCTGCCACATCATTGATTTCACCTTATACTGTGATCAATTCTGCTGTACCAGTCAGTTGTAGCAATGTTAGGATAAACATGGCTTCTCAGTCAGGAATAGTTCTACCATTATGAAATGTTTCCAGATCAACAGACTTCCCACAAGAATGTTAAAATAAATGTAAACAATTTATAATTGTCACGTCATCATTTAGTTTACCAAGCAGGGGTTCTGTTAAAGTTATAATGTAACAAGAAGCAACTCAAAGTTGGCAGTTTTGTTTTCCTCAAAACTATACAAACATAAAAAAGACCAAAACATTATCGTGGCAGTAATAACCATGTCTTGACAATGTAATTTTCAGTCTTTTCATATCTTGTTATCAGTTTATTATTTCTGGAACACCTGAAGGGGTGTTCACAGTTGGTTTTCAAAGCAAATACTGTGCAGTTTACTTTTCTTAAGGAAGAATAATGAAAAGCAAGAAAACGGAAAATAATGTTAGCAGTTAAATGGTCAGTTGCTGTAACTGCTGATGATTATATTTTGTTTGTCTGCGTAATTGTACTTTGAATTTTGAAAGCCATGTTTGATCCTAGCTTCTTTCAAGCATGCCAGTCATTTCAGATAGATCACAGAATTCTACATCACCATCATGACATCCAGTTACTTTGAAATGATTTTTCTTTACAGTAGGTTAGGCTTTGTTCATGTTTGCATTTACAGGACACTGTTGTACCATAGCTAGAATAACACATTTCATCAAACTTGTGTTAGAAGTTTTCTATTATTTCACTGAAGATTTTTTGTCTGTCTTTTATGTTTGTGTTTGTTACGTTTTCCTTTACTCTTTATAGACACCACGGAAATGATAGCTAAGTTCGCCTTGCATGTACTTTGTACTATCAATGGTTAGTGCCCAGTTTTCATCGCATGTTCACTTTTTTGGCCGAAAACTTGCCACAACTAGCATGAATCTGTCCTGTTTGACATAGAGGGCGCTAATCCCATATCTTGTCTTTTCCAGATGAAGATCGATACTCCTACACTTCCCTTGTATTATCTCTTTGATTGGTTTTGTCATCATTGGTTTTTTGATTTTTTCTAGCACATTGTAAACTTTATCTCAATAAGTCTGAATGCGAAAGACAGTTGAATGCAAGATCAGTTCAAATTTGTAATGAACGTGAGATAGTTTTTTTATCTTTTTAGCATTTTGGTTGGTTTTAGTTTCTTGTATAATTGTGTTTGGGATTTTTCATGT
This sequence comes from Ptychodera flava, assembly GCF_041260155.1. Lineage (NCBI taxonomy): Eukaryota > Metazoa > Hemichordata > Enteropneusta > Ptychoderidae > Ptychodera > Ptychodera flava. The sequence goes on from NC_091936.1 coordinate 43,507,704, forward strand.
GTTTACTTACTGATCATGAATGTTCTGTATTGGGTGACTACTCCAGTTGTTGATATTTCAAACCGTAGCTTACCATTTGACTATACACTGCTGACTTCTCCTCTCTCTTTTTACTCACAGTCAGTCTTTTATTTTTAAAATTATTCCAGAATGCCCACATTATTAAAGTTCAAGACAATGTATGCCAATGTTAAGAATATTCCGATTCTTTCTTATCCATAGGCATGGCTTGGTACTCCATAGTCTCATCGGCTCACCTCTGAGATGTCCAGTACACGGAATAAAGACCGGAACATCTTCTGAGTGCAAAAGTAAGATGTTGCCAGGACAAGCTTTGCTGAGAAGAGAAACAGCGGTGTAAAATAAACATTGTACACTTAAGAATTCAGCAAAATTGCTTTGCATTAGAGGAATAGATGTTTCCTATGTGGTGCACATTTTTGTGACATCTTTGAACTCATATTTCCCTGTATAAAGTTTTATTTATGATGCTTATAACACATAATATGATTCTTCTTTTAAACCATGCCACAATATCAGTACTGCTTACTCTGTTCCTCTGTAAATATCAAGGGCATAATGATGGAGCTTTTCCAAATAGATTCCATGAAGGTCAAAATCGTGGCATTATTTTCTGCATGTTTGCGGAATTGTTCTGAGAAGGTCAAAGTGCATCAAACAAGACTTCACTGCCCTATGTATAAATTTAAGACTGTCTCACAATAGAGAAAACAAAGGCATTTTTCGTGAAAGAATATTTTACTATTCAACCAGTGTACCTAGATTTCATAAGATTTTTATTGACTCCTGAGTTGCATAAAGCTGTTACATAGATATGTTGGTGAAATGTCCCAGAATGGTTTATCGGACTATATTCCATTGGCATTTCAAACTTGACTGTGGTGCATATGTATTCATATAGATACACAGATAATTTCAACAATTATTTTATAGTTAGCAAGTATTACCAATATCTCTGCTAAGATTTACCATACTGCTTGAGCAAATGTAAATTGAAGATATTCGTCAGCATTTTCTGGGGAGAAGATACAAAAAAATCAACTTATAAATACTGTGAACAAATTACTCTTTTTGTAATATATTTCATGATCTTCTGCTTATGCACAACAAGGTTATTCCAAAGTGCTGCAATATTGCTGTGTTTTTTGTCCATTAGTGTTTGCAAACTGAAACTCAATTTCCATTGTTGAAACATTTTCCAGTAAATTCTGAAATTTTCAAAGCTTGTTGATGAATACTTGTAGGTAACAGCGAAGCAAATTTTGGTGTTATTTTCATTATAACAGCAAGTTTGAGTGTTATTGTCATTATTGTACAACATAGTGAAACCTGTTCATTGAGGAAACCCATATAGAATGGCCTAAGTGTCTATAATAGAGAGATGTCTATAATACACAGGTATACTTCTTTCTGACAAATTTGTAACTTTAATCTACCGAAATCTGTCCTTAGCAGAAATGTGTCTGAAAGGACAGGTTTACACAAGGTTTCTCTGTATTTACATGCCATCAGGAAAACCTTACTTGAAATGCAATGACAGGCCCACCAAAATGTCAAACCGTTTTTGTAACGACCATTGTAGTCTCCCTAATATGTACTGTCATGTTATACTCTATGATAACTGTATCACTGACATGAACACAATTGATAGCATCAATGAAATTCTGGTAAATTTATCGAGAGTCTGCTGTATCAATGCCATAGTTGTACTACACACCATAACGTACTGAAAGTAGAATTTATGATAATATTTAATCAAATTTACCTCATTTAAAGTAAGACGTTCATCAAAACATATCTAAACAGTTGCTCAAAATTTCCCCAAGGAAACATGAAACTATCCTCTTCTATAATCTAGAGTAAAAATCTGAGACAACTGAGAAACATTATCCACACTTTACCTATATTAGCTATAACCTGTGTTAATAGGTATTAAGTAAAAGTGAAATCAACAAGGCAGTGAAATCTTTGTTTACTCAGGCTTGAAAACAAGTCCTGACAAGCAGTAGAGGAAAATATTGTAACAGTTTGAGTGTCTGATAAAATATCGCTAAGGCATATTATGTCTTGCAATCTTATGTAAAGCAATGTCCATAGAGGGTCTATGTGTTAACATAACATGGAGTCTTTAACCCACCACTGTGGTTTGGCTGAAACCCATTCTTATAAATGGTGATTGTGGACCTGTTTACAGGGAATTGAGGGTGAACAGGTTAAACCATTAAGTATAAAACCACACCAGTATTTTCATAAAATGCCAGCTTGATTCACCGTGTAGTTTATAGTGACTTGTCCGACACAGTAAATATTTTGAACAGATACACCTTGCAGATATCTGTGACATAGCTATGTTACATCTGCTAAAAAACCCTTGAAGTAAAAAAATGAAGTTTGTTCTTTATCAGTGTAAAGTAAAAATTACAAATAATTGTAGCGATGAAACTGCAGAAACTTCTTTAAGTGCATCTGAAGGATAGTGTGTATCTATCTTCAGTGAGATAGGGTGTCTTTCTGGATAAATTTGGATTGAGATCAGTCCCTAAGGCAAGGTTGAATTGTAATACTGGTTGACTGAATACAGCATCTGTAAGGTAGGAAGGACATGCCTTGACATTGAAAGACTTTCTTCAAACTCAAGGAAAAGAGCATCACCATGTCAAATTTGGTACTAGCAAATTAACTTGCCCAATCTTTACTGATACTGTAAAATTCAAAAATCACCGCAACCACTATGTTAACTCCATGACGAAAAACATTGTTTTCACAAAAACAAGCCAGTGCAAACTAATAGTCCATGAGCTTCAAAATGAGCCCCCACGGATGCTAGACCAAGAAAGTTATTGTTAATGTTTGAGAGTCCAAATGTCTGTCCCTGAGAGATAAACTCTGCACCCTGTTTCCCTGTATAGACCAATAGAGCCTGTCTTTGCTTTGAAAAAACAATGGTTAAAAGTTGAAAAGTGAAAGGATTTTGTTGTCCTCCTTTCCATGTTTTCATTCAGTCAACTGTACAATGTATTGTTCAGAGAACATGATGTAAGGTTTCAAAGAAACAATCAGTATTCCTGTGTACCTAAGTTGACATTGCAGATAGCACTGGTAGTATGGTTTTTGAAGCACAATGCTGGAGTGGAATGTCATATTTGTATTCAGTGTTGAATTGTCAGTGTTACATCACATGTGCTGTGACTGAAATTTATGAATTCTTAGAGGAATACGGAGTTCCATTGTCAGATTTTTATTCTGTACAAATGTATGATTTTAGGTTTGATTCCGATGTGAAATCAGACCATAGGAGGATAGATGGTATCTTTGTAGCATAGTGATTATATTGATTCTAATAATCTTATCATATCATATCACGGCAAAGTGCAATTCAGTATTTTGAAATCCAAAGTGGACTGTCCACACAGCTGCTGACCTGACATAAGTGTAAATGCTGCTTCATCGATATCAGGATCATTAGTTCTGCAACATACCGTACAGATGTCAGCTATAACAGTCACACATTTGAAACTGTTTTCAAGAGATCTTCTTTTGATGTTAGGTAATGAATAGATTGTTGATCATGATTCAGTGTTGTCTTCAGCTTGTTAAAAACAGAGGTGGACAATTAACATAACAATGTGTAATGTTGTTAGCATGTGAATAGATTGCTTGGAAAACTTGAGGTGGCCTACCCCTGAAAATTTCCTATTGGAGAAACCTGATTACCCCAAATTCCTTGTAGTTCTGTGGAATGGTTTATGAAATATTTGATATCAGATTATCCATCGTTTACAGTTCATTTCTTATTCTTATGTCAGTGTATTTTTTTTCCATGACATGTTAATTTTTTTACCCTGACAAGAAAGCCTATTAATGAAAATCTTCAATCTTCCCTTTATTTCTGTCAGATTTATTGTGAAGTCAACTGTGCAGCAACTTACAGCAAAGAATTGTATCGTCTATGGCATATTCAGTGTTATATCAATTTGTAGAAAGTTAATATGCTTTCCAATTCTTACATTGCTATTTCATATTTAATTAAAGTGTTGACCTTTAAGTCTGTGATGGCCTTTGAACTGGAAACTAAGAATAGATTGGATAATTTTACCATCAAGACACCATTAGTGTCTATTGGCTTTTTTCTGCAAATCTCTCTATTTTCTCATTAAAATCTGTATTTTCTTATTTGACTTATCGCAAAACTTTCCATGTGTTGTGATGGAAAAAAAATTATGGAATTTTATTTTCATCAGTTGTGAATGTAAACAGTCATGGTGTTGTCTTGCTGCCAAAAGAGTAGTTATTATGACTCACTGCTATGGTTTTAACATAGCCATGTGTCACAACAAATTTATCAAAAAGCCTTTTAGCTAATTTATATTTTCAGCGAGATTTATGAAGGAAATAATTATAAAGTGTTTGCTAGAGATACAGGTACAGTATCTGTAATTTTTAAACTTTTTTGCTATGCTTATCATTTAAATTGTCCTATTTGTTTAAGCCTGATGATTTACTGATGTCTTTAAACCTTGTATGTGACCTGCTGTATTGTCACATTCAATTTTGACCTATATTTCCTTGTCAATGATTGCAAACTTATTTCAACATACAAACTGTGTATGCAGACTTACCAGTAATATAGTTCGTACATTTTTTTTAAGTTTTACTGTCAATTCAAAATGCTCATTAGTAGATGTGTCACGTCTTTGTCCTTACAGGATGGAAACAAAATACACATGTTCTAGATGTAGTTTGTGTTCTTTGAATTCTTCCAATTGTTTTATGACAAAAATCAAATTCGAAATATACTGCTAGTGGACTGATTGTACATATTTGAATAATATTCATGTAAGTAAGATTATTTCAACATAGAAAAAGGTCTTTGAAATGTGAATTCTTCAAACCCTCTTCTTTGCAGGGTATATAATTTGTAGCAGTATTTTTCTTTGTAATTTAGCAGTTCAACATTTCCTCAGTATAAAATAGAGCAACTTATAACAATCATGTCATTTCATACAATAAATAAAGACGTCATCAGCAGTTTGTGTCATTGTGTTGCATTGTACTTAAGGAGTATATGAAAGAAAATTTGGGATGGTGAGGCTGCCTTGAAAGCTTAACGTTGTGCAGAAGTTTTGAATTTGTGTGCTCAGCTAAATTTGTCAAAAATTTATTCAATCTTATAACACAAGAATCTTGAGTTCTTAATGACCACTCCTTCATTTCAAGATCTCAGATATTACTCTAGCAGGTTTATAGAAAAGCTTTCTTTCAGTGATCAAAATTGAGCTTTCCAGCTGGTTTGCATGCATCTTTCTCTTCTAATTTCTTTAGGACAACACATATTATTTGTTAAAGCAATGAGAATGCTGTATACTCAGGATAAAACAATATCCATTTGACTAGTTATTTTGGTTTGTTTTAGATAAAATGTTTTGATCCTAGTCTGTAGTTTTCACTGTCAATAGGCACACTACCCAATAACATGTTCACTTTTTTTTCTGCTGTTTTGAGTGTTCAATGGAAAACATACCAAAGATACCATGGCACAGCAAGATACAAATACATTTGCACTTAGGAATGTGCGTGGTAAACTATTAAATATGTACATTTGTGCATGCCTTTTTTTGTCCCATATCCATTGCCATATTGAGGTGTTTGAGGTGCCTTTCAACGCTGTGACAGTATGGCAGCAATTTATATACCATCAAACAGCAGGCCAGTCGCCCTATCTTGGCACATTACCGTACTATAAATGGTCAAAATTCTGAAGTTCTTATAATTATACAGCCAAATGAATATTTATCTGTAATAGGTATAAAATGGTTACCAAACGATGTGCAGGGTATATAAAAACATTCTTAAAAGCCTCAATAGCTGCAAAGTATATGAATTTTTCTCATTATTATGCTTTGTTTTGGTCCGTGTAAATGTGCTGACTGAAGGACATGAATAGATGTATCACTGCCGCCATTACTTGAATGCGCTCGCAGGGTGGCCGACAGTATGTTGTACCATGGAGGTAGTAGACTACCTCCATGGTTGTACTAATCTTTATTTTCTGTCACACTGGTGGGTATGATGGTAAAACAACACATGCCATTTTCGACAGGGAAATCCATGGGTCCTATATTTCCAAAGAATATTTTGAAAACCCTGAAGATATTTTGAGATCGGTTTTTATTTGCAGCTTCCTAAGATATGCCATTTTCTACGAATTCACACTAGGTTTGGACATAAAGGTAGTAGAGAGTGGGGGGACCTAGGGAAACCAGTCGCCCTTCAGGAAGTTGTAAATGAAAAGGAATTTGTTTCAGTTTCCCAAATACAAGAATAGTGTAGTGCTAGGGAATCAGGCCAGTCGTGACGTATCTCCCGCCAGAAAAAGGCGGACTCAATAGTAAGGCTGTTGCAAACCAAGCTTGCAAAAAGAGGACAAAGTGTATAGACAGCTGATGGCAGTATTTAAACGGTAAGGGATGGACCATTAGACCTTGGGAGGGGGGTGGTCACAATGAAATTGTGAAAATTTTTTTTTACTATTGTAAATTTCTGAATTTTTTTTTTTCCAATTGAGATTAGCTGTGCAAATTTTTTTTTTCAGAGTAAATTTTCAGATTTATAATTTTTTTTTCGTTCGTCGCTGTCTGAAGATAAAGAGGGCAAACATGTGGTGCCAAGCACCACAAGCGGCCACACAAGCGGTCACTGGGAAGAGGTCAGGAGAGGGGTGTCCCCCTGCTGCTGTTGGAGCTTTTGAAAAATAGAGATTAAAATGGTGTTATTTGGTGGCACTTGGGGAGTATTTTTGCGGGGGGAGGTCAGGAGGGGGTGTCCCCCTCCTGCCGTTGGAGCTTTTGAAAAATAGAGATTAAATGGTGTTATTTGGTGGCACTTGGGGAGTATTTTTGCGGGGGGTGGTCAGGAGGGGTGTCCCCCTCCTGCTGTTGGAGCTTTTGAAAAATAGAGATTAATTTGGTGGCACTTGGGGAGTATTTTTGCCGGGGGAGGTCAGGAGGGGGGGACACTGTTGGAGCTTTTGAAAAAAAGAGATTAAAATGGTGTTATTTGGTGGCACTTGGGGAGTATTTTTGCGGGGGGTGGTCAGGAGGGGGTGTCCCCCCTCCTGCTGTTGGAGCTTTTGAAAAATAGAGATAAAAATGGTGTTTTTGGTGGCACTTTGGGAGCATTTTTTTCGGATTACACATCTTCCTCTGAAACATGGTCTTCTTGCTCCTCAGTAGCTTCGTATAGTTTTGAAAATTGACTATTTTGGTTTCCTGGCTTCCCTTTCTGCTGCGTGGTGAAATGCCTACATTCACCCCTCCAAACATCATGCATATCTCATGATTTACAATTGATTTTGACAAGCTGAGAAGCTAAAATAAGCTAAATAATATAGTGAAATTTGCATATTTGTGTTTTTTAGAGCAATTGTTCCCTTTTTTGATCAAAACATCTATTTCTCTGTAGCAGCATGTCCAAATTGATTGGATGTGTATAGATGTGTTGAAATTTCAATATTTGTCTTTTTGGGCAATTTATGCCATTCATGGTCAAAAAATCTGTATTCTCTGAAAGGGCTTGTCCAATTTCTTTGAAATTTGCTACACAAAAACGATTACCCATGCAGATTATTCAGTATATTCTATCGAGAAACTTTCAAAGTTCAACCCTTTTATGTGTTTTTGTGTTGGGATTTGTTGGATAGATGGCATTCTACGTAGTGCATTGTTGAATGTTAAAACATGTGTTGCTGTTGTTATTTGAGGCTGTTTTTTGAGAAAAAAGAATTGAAAATGCCTTTTTAAAAGCAAAATAATACATAATGACTTGATATGTTGTTTTATCATTATTGACGTGTTTCTACTTGTTCACCCATTCTTGCATTTATCATTGTAATAAAATGCTGTGAAAAAAATGAAACTGATGTGGCCTGCATCTGTTTACCTTGATCTTAAAAGGCAAATACAACTTTCTGTCTTGACAACCATACCATAGTTTCAATGTTTTACCTAGTGTACCTGCTTGGTTTGTACGCAGGAAACAAGTAGAAAACAGGCTCTATAATTTCATAATTTTCAAGTGATCAGAATACAAAAGTCCTGAAAAGATAAGATAATCACAACTTCCAGTATAAGGGATACAGTCACTCTAAATGTATAAATTAAAATTAAAAATGTGCCGGGAGGATGTATTAAAAATACAGAAAGTTGCTTACTGTCGGTAAAATCTAAAAAAAATTCAAAATTTTAAAGACTTTTGCAGATTTTTTTTTTACGCCTTTGTCTTCTTATTTATTTTTTTTTTATTTTGCAAACTAGTTTGAAGATTTTTTTTTTCCTAACTTTCTGCTCTGAAATTTTTTTTTTTCTGTTTTTGACCACCCCCTCCCAAGATCTAATGGTCCGTCCCTAAGTAACGGTAGTTCTCTTTTTGGAGGGTTTGGTGGCCCTGAAAAGGGCCGTTTTGTATGTGTATGCCGGAGCACACTGTTTAGGCGCGCTCGCCACGGATACGGCGGGCAAGTTGGATGTCCTTGGGCATGATTGTGACACGCTTGGCGTGGATGGCACAAAGGTTGGTGTCTTCGAAGAGACCAACCAGGTAGGCTTCGCTGGCTTCTTGGAGAGCCATGACGGCTGAGCTCTGGAAGCGGAGATCGGTCTTGAAGTCCTGGGCGATTTCTCTGACCAGACGCTGGAATGGGAGCTTGCGGATCAGAAGCTCGGTGCTCTTCTGGTAACGACGGATTTCACGAAGGGCTACTGTACCTGGCCTGTAACGATGAGGTTTCTTTACGCCTCCGGTTGCTGGTGCACTCTTACGAGCGGCCTTGGTAGCCAACTGCTTACGTGGTGCCTTACCACCAGTAGATTTGCGAGCGGTCTGCTTGGTACGTGCCATTATTGTGTTGTTTCTCCTGCTGCTATCGTAGAAGTAACTGATAATTTTGAAGAGAGCGCGAAAGACTTTATATGCTGAAGATATGATATGATTGGTCAAGTTTTCACAATGTAACAGCTGGTGATTGGCCATTAAGACTCGTTGCTGATTGGTCAATTTTCTCGGCCTGTGATTGGTTTAGCCACCGAAGCTAGAATCCCAATTTTGCACCAAGCTCAGAACTTCCGGTAAAGCTTCGCGCCGTTTACGCCGAGAAAAAGGCCAAAGGTCGTCCTGTAGGGCTTCTCTGGCCAGGGCGCTTTCTTCTACAATCGGTGGAGTTCACCTGTACGCGAGTGTATTTTGTTGTGATCGTAGAAGTTTGTGGCATTACCACGGTAAGTGTGTGTAATTATACAATACGCGGAAGAAATAAGTTTTAAAAGTTTTATCAATCGGTTTATGGAGCTAGCTCACGTGGCGTGGGGACGCGTGCTTGATCGTTTGCGATTTAAATGACAGAGCAAACTTCGAAGGTAAGAGGACCATAACCAATGCTGACACATCCACGATTAACACCAGTTGGCTTGCCTTTAACTGTGTTACATTCCCAAACGACTTGTACTTTCCCTCCTTAAAACGCAGTGTTTAAAAGTAAAACTTTCTTACCCAATGCCATTCAACAGGCGTTTGATACCCTGCATAATTTCCCATGGCAGCAGTTGAGTGTTCTTTTAGGCGTGGACTTCCCAATTTTTGCAAAGTTCCAACATGGCGGCTTGACGTGGACACATGATGTACATTGTAGATCATGTGGACAGCTCTTGAAAAGAAATAGTAAATGTATGCACAAAATTTGCGAATAAAAGTCGAAGTAGTACAAGTAGTAATATTCATACGTAATTATTCTCTAGACAAAATTTGAAATTGTCTGTGGCCTCACAGCAGTGGTTACCTCAAAATGGGTGTGAAATTTAATTTAATATTTTAAATAAACAAGTCGTTTTTATTTTCTAAAAAACAATGACCAAACACACATTATCATGCATGATTCTCTTTGCCAATATCAATTAATGCAATAATATGTTCTAAAGAACAAGGATTTAGAGTTGTCACAGCACTGCTGCTGCATCATGCATGCTGTCCCAATGTCTGGCCAAAAAACATGATGACAATGATCATTACATTGTTATGATTGTACATGCGCATGCATAGACCCGACGCCTTTCAGGTGTCATGACAATGAAAAGTGCTTTCAACTCAGCAGAACAAAATTGTTCAAACTTAAAAGTTACCAAAAGCTAGATTGAAGGCTCGTATATGTTAGCTTAAAGGATGTTGCAGTAGATCTTGAATGAGAGATCAACAAGAGTTTAAGTCTTCAGTGGAAAGTACAATAAATTTCTCTTCAGTCCTGCTAGTACAACACAACACATTCTTTGAATGCCAGTGAGGAAGTATAATAAATAAATAAATAAACAACAAACATACCTAACTAAGGAGTGGAAGAAAAAAGAGTATAAAGGCTCTTCTGACGCACAGAAAAAATGGTGACTATTTGAAGAATAAAGAACACCCAAAGTCCAAGAGTGTATCCCAAGAATACTTTATACATCCAGTGAATAAACATTTTAAGCAGAATTTTATATGTATAGTATACAGTATGTTGTGGGTTCATATGATCTGATCGTGAGTTTACTTAAATTTATTCCATGCTCAGTTGCGAAGAAATTAAGAAACATACATAAAGTTGGATGTATCATTACAACCAATTAGAATTATTTCTTTCAAAATATAAGTATCTGTGTTGGAAAAAAGTCAGGTGGGTGTAACATGTTCAAATACCTGAAAGAAAGAAAAAAAACATTGAATTTACCAGAGAGAGAATGACACAACTTCAACAAGAGTCAACTAGGGAGTGTATACATCTGACAGAAATAAAGTAACCAAGCATATTTTAGCTGTGAATACACAATCAGTGCTGTGGCATATTGATCATGCTCAGGTCAGGAGGCATCGCCACAGAACAGCTGCAAGCTAACCCATAGGTTTCCTCTGTAGTATATTATGACACCGATCAGTGTCAGTGATTAAGCTTGCAAAATTATGAAATACTAGTATATAAGTCTTTAAATCAACCTGTACCAGTTTTATCACTATCTACAACTCATTCTCTACTCCTGCTATTAAACTTCCTCAACAATAAGAACATGTACTGTCAACCATTACCATTTTTCCAAGGGCCATTGATGGTTTCTGCTTGAAGTTGAACTTTGCCCTCCAGCGTCTAGTCCATTGAATCAAAAGTTCACAATTTGATCAGAAACTGTCAACAGTTCACTGAAAAATGGTTGCATATACATGTTGTTACAGTCAAGGCAGATAGCAGGAGTGGGAAGATAAGTTGTAGATTGTGATAATGTGGTTAAAGGTTCAATTATTCAAAGAATTACAAATTTCATTCTTTGTGAGCTAAATCAGCGACACTGATCAGTGACCTAATAAACTACCAAGAAAGCCTGTGGGTTGGCTAGTAGCTGTTCCATGGCGATGGCTGACCCCAAGCACGATCAAAATGCCACATCACCGCTTGTGTTTTCACTGCTAATTCATTGTGTATCAGTTTGATTTCGATACTTCTTGAATACATATTCTTGGCCTGGTACCTTTGCTCTGATCTGCGGGTGAAAGTGTACCATTGATGTGCAATGTATGAAAGTTCTGCTTGGGAGAGGTGGGTTTTTTTGTCTTGGACAAGTAGGAAGTCATTGATAATTGTTGCAAGTCCAAGTAAACTTTCAGCAATTTCAAATTGGTGTAGATTTTAAAATATCCAAGCCGTCTAAATGGAGAATAATGGCATTAAATTTTGGCAGTAATGAAAACCTGTATAAAACCACCTTTTGTATGGGTTACTAATTATATTTTGCAATGCAAATACTTGCACATCACTGTATTTCTTAGTACTCAAATTATGACCATCTCATCTTCACATTGTATGATTACATAATGAATACAGTGTCGAAACACATTAAGAGGTTTCCTGGCTCATGAAAATTCGGTTTTGTCCCCAAGCTGTCTTGGCAACAAAATAAGAGGAACAATATTTTTCCTGTCATCATTCTTAACAGCTCTTATGATATAAGATTCCTTATTTTATCCTCTAAATTAACTCAAGATCTGTATGATTAAAAGTACAGAAAATATGTATTGAATTTATCTATGGGGTAGTTTCATGACAATCCTCCATATGGACCAACCATAACAGAAAGAATAAAGGATAGGTACAAACTTTCCAAATCACATACTATCTTGCCAACAGCTGGATGGTACGGCATTAGATTTTATGTCATCAGAACTACATCTGTCAAAATTCGTATCACAGACATAGTTGAAACCTACACAAACAGAACGTAATCCAAAGTGCCAAGTCAGGTATAAACGTCCACTTCTTATTGAATTTAGCTCAGCTGTCTACCTTGGAGCCTAGACAATCTAAATTTTTACATGTAGGTTCAGTGGTTGTGTTAACATCAAGGTACAAATGTGAATGGCTTACAAAACAATAGAACTATTAACTAAGGTAACATTCGTAACATCCTGTAGGGCAAAAGTACTTAATGTCGCAATCACACAGTTTTTTCAAAGCGATATTTCTCATTAAAGATTACATGTAAAACCCCCATCCTATATATTTTCAAAATAGATTCTAAAGTTTAGTATGGTGGAAATAGTTCACTTGAAGGATAAATGGGTATATAGTTAGAGTAAAAAAACTCAATTTTGGTATAAATAATAAAAATTAAAATACTTCACACTATAAAATTTAATTTCTCATTTGAAACGGGTATTTACAAAAATACAGCAATTTGTTTTGCATTATCTGTTCTCATTCATAAATGGCAGGAATAGAAAGACTGGCATTCACAAAATCTTTGTATGCTACATTGAGATGACTCTTGTCCCAAATGAAAGTACTTTCATTGCCAAACAAAATTACTATTTATTATATATTTCCAGAATGAAAAGTCAAAATTTTACACAAGCTGACCCAACCAGAGTGGAGTTGTAGTCTTTTAAAGGGTTGAAAACGTGAGAAAAAGGAAACCAGGAAATCGGGTCATTTGCATAAATTTTACATGTTTTTCTCATCTATCAAATATAACTAAAGTAAACCCCTATCAATATTTAAGTTTGGGGTTAACTATTTACCGAAGATTAATGAATTTTTGCAAAAAAAGTGATATTGAGCAAAAAACACTGTAACATGCAGCACCACCTTAAATTCTTTGGAAACATTTTGTATCCCTTTTGCGCATCAGTTTTTTGAGATTTTCATGGAAAAATCAGTTATTAGAAAGACCTTTGTGTAGCTTTTGTTCCAACAAATCTTTGTGTACAAAGTTGATTTGAATTTGTAAAAATGCCTGCATTGGCATGGAATGGTACATTGTAACACTAGAGAGCTGAAAAAGAAGGGGTTTTTTTATTCTTGAATTGGCACTCCTATTACATGGAAAATAAAATATAAAACTTGCATATGTAAAATTTCCTGTGACAGTTTTTTTGAACCACTCATCTGCTCAATACTTTCAAAGTTTTGAGCAGCGCATAAAACAACTGAATCATCTTGGTCTAATAAGAAATAAGTTTGCAGGGTTATACCGAGGAAAGCTCTGGTAATATAATGTGGGAACCTCAAAACAGCAAACTGTCTGTTAAGGAAAAAAAGAAAGTGTGCTTTAACCCAGACATTGGTTACTTTTGTTTGAAATGGTGATAAATTGTGTGTGCAAACCTTCTTGTGTAAACTTTGATAGTTTCAACATTGCATACAATTCTATTACATATAGAATACGTGGCAATTCACACTTCACGATGGTTAATATTTATTCAAAAACTTACCGTTCCGATTCTAACTCTTCACCTGAAAATGATGTTGTCGAAAAAATTCATTATTTGTATATTTTGAAATGGAAGTCCCTAGTTCCCATCACATTTGTATAGGAACGTCGTCAAAGGATCTGTAATTTTAACAGTGAAAAGAAGGCATCCACAAAATGAGCTGCTATGATTCTATAATGCCTGGTGGTAGCCACTTTTTTATCCTGACAAATGTTTTTCCCTTGACACTCACTGGAAACTGTGGAAGAATGAATAATGATTGCAGTGCCCCTGTTTCCAGTTGATCTTTCACAATCAAGTAAATCCATGACAGAGATTAATTTTAGGGGACGCTTTCAAATAGATCAATTTTGGAGTAATGAAAAATTTTGAGTAAAATCTTTGTACCAGTTTGTTTAAGGAGGAGTCAGACTGGAGAACAAGTCAACATCAAATATACTGGTAGTTTTCAGAAGAATGGTTGTTTCAGTTTCTGGTTATAAAACCCTTACAAGTATGAAAAGATCCATGGATGAGGAAATTTGACGGTAAATCTGATAGTAACTGGTGAAAGTGTTTGTTTGTTTGTTTGCTAATGTTCTGACAACTCTGAAGACAACAGGGTCAAAATGTAAAGATGTTTGATGTACAATGTGAGGATGTTTGATATTTTAAAATACTGATATTCTCTTGCATATTTCATTTTCAGTTTAAACTGTCAACACTGCAAAGATGGAACCATCCACTTGGCATGATTATGAAACAAGATCACATGGCAAAGAACAGCGTCGCAAAAGATCTCAAATCAATAACATGAGTGCATTATTCAAAAAGAGGAGGAGAAGGAGGAGAAAAAAAGAGTCCGATGGTGAAACCAGCATCCCTAAGATAAAGAAAGAAGCAAACAACATGTGCCACCAAGAGTAAAGTAGCACTCAAAGAGCTGAATATTGGCACTAGACGATACCAGTACAAATGCCGATATTGTTGGGTGTCGACCAGAAGCAAGGCAACCCTAGATATTCACCTGCAGCTCCATCTTCAAAATCCAACCAGCCACGCCAAATATGGGATGTTTCGATTCCGCTGCGAGAAGTGCCCATCATACGGCGTTCTGAGACGCTCCCATCTTGAAAGACACATGCGCCACCATCGGGTTCTCGAGAGCAACAAATGGGGATCAATGAAGATTGACAGACATGGAGAGCTGTTCTTCTGCAGTTTCTGCAATTACAAAACATACAAGATTTTCAATTTGGTCAAACATGTTCACAACTGTAAAGCGTTCAAAGCAGGGAAAAAGCCAGTTCTGAAAGTGAAAATGCCAGCTACTAACTTTGAACCTAAGGTGGAAGGTAAGACACACAGTTACTGTCAACTTTGAAATAGACACCAAGATTACTCAGTTATTGTAGAAACTTCAGGGTAGCAAAAATGTACTTTTTGTAATTTTGTTAAGATTCCATTTTTGTGCTAAGTATGTAGACTAAATTCTTTCAACATTATATTTTGGTATGTATAATTAAAGTGACTTTCATGTCAGTGAAGGCACATTATATCAGTTCTCGCTGTTTGTAATAGGTCTTCATATCAGGAAAATTTATGGCACAGTTTTAATGAAAATTAACAGCAGCAGATGATGTGCAGGAGCCCGTCTTTTTATTTGAGAATTACCAAATATGTAGATTTATACAGTTGAGCATTTTTGTTCATGAAAAATTTGTATGACAAGATGATAATGCCACAAGAACATTATCCAGTCTTACAGTTATTTGTACAGTATAGTCTTTGAAAAACTTGTCTGCTTTGATGGTTCTTTTAACAAGGATGTTTGTATTAATTTCAGCATTGCCAGTAAAAGAGAGTAAAGCTGCACCAGCCAATGAAGTGAAAAAAACAACTGTTCACAAAGGTAGAATGACAAAGCGAAAGACAGCCACAGTCAACAAACAAAAGGCTGTTGGTGTTTCCCTGAGTAAGAAGTTATTGGCAAGAAGTCGACGAATGATAACACAGAAGGCTTTAACAATTCGGGAAGAAAAGTCCCAAAGTGCTGATCTAAATCAATTACAAAAAAACAGTAGCGGTGCAACAGTGACGAGCGCAAATATAGAAAAACTGATAGAAAAATTTACTGTCCACGGAAGTGAAAAGCGTCATCGCTGTAAAATATGCGGCTATGAATCAAATAATGTGGGTCATGTGGTCAGGCACATGGTGGTACATAGAAAAGATGCAAAGAAGTGGCCATATAAATGCAGCAAATGCAGTGCTAGGTTCAGCATCAAGGGTAACCTTGCTATACATCTCAAAGTTCACAGCAGTGAGGGCAACTACTTCAGCTGTACAGCATGCGATAAAGTCTATCAGAGTAGGGTTGGCTTGTACAAACACAATCGTAAATTTCACAGCCAATCCGAGGATCCAGATGTGACAGAGAGGAAGAAAAGTTCCACCAAACAGAAATCTCCACAAGCCAAGCCAAGGAAGTATAAGAAGCGGGTCACTGAGGAATTGCTTATCAAGGATGAGACAGATATCGATGAAACCTTTGAGCAGGAAGTTCCATTGAGTTTACAAACCCACAAATGTCCGCAGTGTGACTATGTTGCCCAGACCAGAATCCTGCTCAAGATACACATTCGGGACTTTCACTCCCCACAGAAGTCACTGCCGTGTACCCTGTGTAGCTACGTCACCACAGAGGAAAACGAATTGATCAACCATATGAAGATAATTCATAGCAGCGGCGACAGCTTTCACTGTTCGCTTTGCCCATTCTCCGCAACTTCCAAGGGAGAACTTGACAAACACCTGAACCAACACAGCGTGGGAAGTGTCTACATGTGTGAAGAATGTCACTACATAACCGACAGCAGCGAAGAACTTCAAGGCCATGCATGTGTCCATGTCAAGGGTAAGCCGTACAATTGTCCTGGATGCCCCTTCTCAACATCCTGGAAACGGGACTTTGATGTTCACCTGGAGGCTCATGGTGCCAGCGAGGCCTATAGGTGCCATTACTGCGATTTTGCCGTTTCTACGGCCAGAAGTCTGGACATCCATCTGAGGTTGCATGTCAGAATGGAGCCATTTCGATGCAGCCTGTGCCAGTATACAACAAACAACAGAGCAACGTTTGAGTGGCACATGCGATGTCACACCGATGAATCTCTGTTTAAGTGTAATTTCTGTGAGTCTCACTTCCAGAAGAAAGTTAGTTTGCTGTTACACATGAGGATGCATTCTGAACACAAATCACGAGAGAATGGAGACGCTTTGAACAATAACAACAACAACGTTCCCCAGAAAACACCTCTTCAACCTGAAACAGACAGTGAAATGAAATCATGCGATCACTGTGACTTCCAGACCGTTCAACCTCTGATGTTAGCCCAGCACTTGAGAAATGAACACTCTGAGGCCATGCCATTCAAATGCGGTCTGTGTGGTTTCTCAGCGTCCAAGCTCAATAACTACTATCAACACATGCGACGCTTTCATGTTGATCATGGCATCCAGTACAAGTGCCCATACTGTGACTTTGCTGGGATACAGAAGTCTGATCTTGTTGTGCATATGCGAACACATTCTGGGCAGAGGCCGTTCAAGTGTGAGTATTGCTCCTACGAAACCACTCGCAAGAGCCTCCTGACGCAACACATGCGGCAACACACCGGAGAGAAGCCGTATAAATGTGAGTCGTGTAACTTCACCACTGCTACCTACAATAATCTTGCCAGACACAAACGTTGCCACACTGGTGAAAAACCGTACCATTGCGAGCAGTGTGATTTCACAACAGGTCAGAGAAGTCACCTGGCGAGACACGTACGAATTCACACTGGTGAGAAACCATACATGTGTTCTTGGTGCGGCTTGTCATCTGCGTATTCTACGGAAATCAAACGCCATCAACAGATGCACAACAAGGCCAAACCCTTCAAATGCCCACACTGTTGCTATTCAACAAATAAGAATTACGCCCACACACGCCACATCAACAGATACCACAAGGACATGGAATCTGAAAGCAAAACTAGAAGTGCCTCAGAATTGAAGCCAAGAGAAGACTCTCCTCTCCCACTTGAGCATTTCCTTCCATCTTGTGAGTCACCATGCAGTAACACTGACACACAGCCACCAGTGCTTGAGTTGCAGCATCCAACGCTGGACTTCACCTCACTGGTTGACACCAATGGTTACATCCACCCACAGCATGTCTGCCAGTACTGCGATCGTAGATTTGATAGCCAGGAAGAGTGGGACAAACACGTCAAGCGGCACTTCATGGAATGGCCAGAACCAGCAAACCCAGGGGAGCTCATCGCCAGTGTACGTGCCAGCTCACAAAGTGGCAACTCAGAGTTAATCCACGCACAGATGAATGGAAATGCTTGATTTAGCAGTAAATCTGAAGGACAAAGTTTTCCAACCTTTCATTCTCTGCTAATGTAAGATATATTGCACTAGTATTTGTTCTATAACATCAAGGAGTACTGCACCAATATATATCCTCTGTATTGCTGCCACAGACCAACCTCAGAAATATGTATTTTCAAATGTCGCCACTTTGCATTTCTTGGTCTTTCTTGAAATGGTTATTTATAGAAAGTTAATTTTTTTCCGTACCCAAAAATGTCTGAGTCTTGTTAGGTATAACATACCTCTAAAGGTATGATCATTAAACGTGTGACGTTCGGAGTTCTCGTGTTGCGAGAAGGTGGAAGTTGATGATTAATTGTAGAAGAAGGAACTAGTGAAATATTGAAGTTTGACTTTTTTTAAGTTTGCTGCATCAATCTTCATCCATTGAGTAGAATTATGAATAGTGAATACTCAATACAAGTCTTGATTGCTGATTGAAAAGGATAGCAAGATGACTGATATGCACCACTTTTTGTGTTGTAAGTTATACAAACTTTGCAAAAGAAGAGCTACACATTGGAGTAGAATGGCACACATGAATGTGACACTGAACTGCCTTGTACCTTTGTGTTATAAAGACATTTGTGCATGCTGTTACAATGATAAACTTCCCAGTATACAAACCCCTGTTAACCAATGGTTTGGTCCAAGACATCAATTGGAAACAAAATAGGCTCTTTCCAAAATTGGATGATGAGAGAGAGTCAATGTGATTACAGCAATCAGTGATGACATATATTGTCATGTAGCTGCTGACTGGCAAACTTTTATTTTAGTCCAAGCTTGTGAAGAATGAATAGTTGAAATTTTGATGCATGCTTTGTAGAACCGTAGACTTTATTTGTAGAATCCTTGGAGATCATTTCTTCAGAGGTTGTTAAACTGATGGTTTGAAATATTGTGCTTTTGTATAGGATTTATAGTTATATAGTGAGTTAGATAACTTCATTTTCTTTAACAACTGTATGTTGTGAATAGTAATGAATTATTTTCATGATAAATTTATGCTGTTGTCTTCTTGATTCTGACTATTTCTACTGGTCCGGTTAAAGCCCCATTAGCCTATATCATTTGCGTTTTTTCCCCAACAGGATGGGTTTGAAATTAAAACTTATTTCAAAATGTTTTCCGAAGTGTGACCACAAAACATTTTTCAAACATTGGCAACAAACGTACAACTTATATTTTAATAATTAATTTTGAGCATGAATGTCATACATGACCGCAGCGCACAAGAACTGAACAACATACGGAATCCATTGTCAGACATGAAATTGTGACATTTAAGGTAGAATGCACCTCAGGGACAGATATTTGGACTCTCAAACTTTTACAATTCTTTTCTGGTCTACCACTTTTGGGGGCTCATTTCGAAAGACTTTGACTGGCTTAGTTCGTTTTTGAAAATCAAAAATGTTATTTTCCTTCATAGAGTTAACACAGGGATGGCAGCCATTTTGAATTCCAAATATTGGTAAATCTTGGGTAATTTCTTTCTCTAGTACCAAATTTGCACAGTGACCCCCGAGTTTATTCTTGATTTTGAAGGAGAATGGTTGAAAGATTCCTTGAGGAAAGTTTGAGCAAAAGTTTAAGTCTTTAACTTTTGAGGCGCTTACAACCTTTAAAGACAATATGGCTTAATCTCCCTGGAGATTGGGAGGTAAATTATAGGGAAAGCAAAATGCAATAAGATACAGCTAATGGGGCTTTAAGGTGCCTGGACAAGAAACATCCTTGCTCCGTTGCCAATAAGTAATTCCATGCAAAACTCTGTGAGTCTGTAACCTCTATAGTCTGTATATTTCTTTTGAAGAGCCAGTACATTTTTACACATTTCATGTCATTATTGATACAGTTTTCATGTAATAGACAATGTGAAACTGTTCAGAATCTGATTTGTAAATCACAAGATTTTTGTCAGCATTTTCTTTAATATGAAACTGTCGAAGTACACAGTTTATGTTTCTTTAGAAGTGTCAGAGATAAATTGTACATATTTCCAATAGATTTTCACTGTGAAATAATCATTTAAAGTAAAACATTTCATCAGCTTACAAAATATACACAAAGGAAGATGGGAAAATTGATACTAGTGAAGGGTTTGAATTTTGTTTTTCACTTTATCTTTCTTTAAAATAAATTCTGAGTGCACTGGTATGCATTTGGAAAGATGTACTGATGAAATACCAACCAAAAATATTTCAGGAGACATCTGTTCTATGGATGTTCATGTCTTTGTTTTGCTCTCTTTCCACATATTTTTGTTCATATATTTGAAACACTCAAGTCTGATGTTTTACCTTTGAGTTTGTAACTTTCCATAATATGCAGAAATGTGAAAATGACATTAAAGCTCCATAAGCTGTATCTTTTGTTTATTTTTTCAGAACTTTTATTTTGTGGTTTCCCAACACTTTCTGCACTGAATCCCTAAACTGTAATTTAATGCCAAGTATTTGGGTAAGCCTAATTGACGTGCCGCGAGCCCAGAGCCAAAGTTCACGATGCACGATAGCATGTTAAGCTAGAAATAGGTGCATTTTTATTTACACTACAATTTAATTCATTGGTTCATTTTCATGGATAAATCAACATTCGGGCTTCAACGCCGCCTTCTAAATGTATGAACCGGTGACCAGCGAATGTGTGTTTACGAATTCTACATCAAGGGGCATATGCAGAAAGGGACTCAAGAAAAATTATAGGGAGGGAGGGCCAGTATTTTTCAAAATCACACCGCGTAAAATTTTAGCATTAAAAATTGATCAATCAAAATTCTGTACATTATTTTGTAGACCATATTGTAAGGTTGCTATATTTCAAATATCTAGGTCTTAAGCCATGATAACATTAAGAAGATTTTTACAATATTATTTTTGAGAATTTATGACCTTCGACCTGCCCTATCCCTCCCCCCCCCCTGCAACTAAGCTGTGGCTTATTCTACGTAAGAGTCAAAGGCGGCTGGTGTCTATCAAACTGTGACTGGTATGGGACACCAACCTTTGACCCTCAAATCATCATGTACCTAACTAATTATGCACATCTATAAATTATAGTCTAGCTTACAGAGGTGGAGGTCTCAAGTTTACTGGACGGAGATGATTGTGTTAAATAAGATTTCTGCTAAAATATCAAGCGACCAGGATTACATTTGACCTAGCCAATATGGCTGTAGGTTTGATGTTTGCTGGACGGCCATCATGGGAGAAAAGTGTACAGCAAAAATATCAAGTAACCAGGATGACCTTTAACCTGAATTTAACTTAATTGCCAGTATATTAGTGCAACAGCCTTCCTATTTGGTAGGATGAGGCGTCACATTATGAATTAGAAAATATTTGTCAAGTAAAATATTATTGATGTTGACTATAGCACGTACAGGGACAGTATAACAATTGGGGAGAGTCACTTTTCTCAGCATCATTTTGAAAAATTCCCCCCCCCCCCTCCCTATAATTTTTTTTCCAGTCCCTTACCGGCTAGCACATGTTGAATTTGTGAACACACATATCGCTGGTCACTACTTTATGCACATACAAGGCGTCTATTAAATGTGATATAACAGTGAAGATTAGTCGATAAAGTGAATTAGAGTGAAAATGCACCTATTTCTAGTTTAACATGCTAATCGTGCATCGTGAACTTTGGCACGGGGCACGCGGCACGTGGCACATGAATTAGGCTTACCCCAAGTATTTAGCGTATCAACACATCCTATATGAGTATAATCTCCATTGTTATTGTTGAAAATTGTATTCAAGTCCGGACTAGAATTCATTTGTAAACAATAAACAATGATCACTAGACACATACAAGCTGTGTTGACAAAAGGAATACTCGAAATTTCAGCATGACAAACGGATTAGGGTCAGACACGGTAGTTGATATACAGAAGCAGAATACTGAAAAACTTGCCATAAGTTACAGCTTATGTCCCTTTTAACTGGAAATTTTGACTCTCAAAGTGAGTGAAGATTGAATAAAATTGTGTGAATCATTACGATTGAATGTCAAAGTTGTTAAAATTTAAAATTGAATACATTGAACAGTGTCATACCATACTCTTGAAATAAAGAGATATGAAATAATCCCCATGGATCTTGTCTGAAAGTGGTGCATGAAAGCTAAGTCTATCAAGTGTTAGTAGTAGAATCAAATTTGCTATTCTTGCAAGGTTTAAAAACATATAAGTATCATTCCTGAGTAAAAGACATAATGCACAAATATTTAAGATCGTAGTAATAGTAATATGCCTGTCAGAAACATATCGGTAATCTTCAGCTGAATGCACGTTTTTAATTACAAGTATTTGCAGCATTGCTTGGACAGCCGATTGAAGGCCCGGGATTGAAGTGAGGCCGATGGTCAAATCTCAGGATTAATATAAATTTATACTATCAATCAATTAAAAGCATTTATATAGTGCAAAAATCCAAACAAGAACACAAAAGAGATGCAATTTCAAGCCTTTTGTATGGTGATCAACATAGGCCACTGCTCCACAAATCGGAAAACATCTTGAGAAGGAGCGTTTTCCATACGTTTACAGGTTACGCCATGGCACATGAAGACCACTTCATTTGATTGAAGTAAGGGACTGGTAAGTTTCTTCGGCCTTGGGGGGGGGGGGATTATTTTTTGCTGACGTCAAAAAGTGACTTACCCCCTATTCCAAATTTTGAAAATAGGGTCACTCCCCCTATTCCAAATTTAGAAAAAAGGGTGAACCCCCCCACCCCCCAATGAATCCAACCCCCAGGCCGAAAAACTGACCAGTCCCTAAGTGAGGTGAAGGTTTAATGTGAAGTAGATCTGATAAGTACAACAGTGCCATTTAAAGGGACAAAGTCGGCAATTTTTCATGAATTTTGTTTGATGTGAGATACATATTGTTTGCATGTTTAAGGATAATGAATGCCGGGGTGACAATGCATGTATTCGACCCAGTTTTAGACACAATAAACGAAACCACCGCGAAAATGAATTAATGGTCATGACCATTTATTCATTTTCGCGATGGTTTCTTTCAATTTGTCTAAAACCGGGGTCGAATATATGCATGGTCACCCATTCATTATCTTTCAACATGTCAAACAATAAAAGTAGTATCTCACATCAAACAAAATTCATGAAAAATGGCCGACTTTGTCCATTTAATGTCTTGTATGTAATCAGAAGAGTCTTGTATTGGATCCTGTATTGTACCGGTAACCAATGAAGTTCCTGAAATGTACTACTGCCGAGGTTCGGTCTTCGGCCTCGCACTTCTATCCCGGGCCTTTGATCGACTATTCATGCAACGCTGCGAGCACCTGTGGTCTTTATGAAGTAGGGGACCAACCTGAGACTGCATAGTGAAATTAGAATAGCGCCGCCAATGAAAGGGTTTGTAAATAATCTGAAGACAGGCGCTGCCTATATGACCACAAGGAGGCGGTGTTTTTGACCTGGTGAATATGTATGGTGAATATGGCGTGAATATGAACCGATGCCGAAAAAAGTTCATGCAGATATCGGCAAACCACTGCGCGGAACATTTCAGTGAATATTTTGTACTGCTGTAAATTTCGTAGATGTTTATATGTAAGAATATTTCATCACTAATAAGGCATGAGGACTGGTTGTTGGTTGTGTAGTTTTGAACTAGTGCAATTACAGTGATACAGTCCGTCCGGCTGAAAACACTTTCCGCTGTTAAAAGATTTTTAAAAAGTCTACTCATCGACGAACTTGTTCTTTCTATATTTCCAATGGAGTTCTGTCTATGATTTTAATGAAAACGTGTTCGTGATAAGTAAGACCAAAAGTGAACTAACACTACAGATCACATGATTTCCCAGACCAAACCCTCCCTTCAAATTACAGATTTTGCTTAATTTATATTTTAATTGAATCTTTTTATGTCACTTACAATCTAATATGCCATAGGATTTTCTGTTACGTAAGAAGCTACCACGTTTTTAGGTCAACGATGGGGATAGTTGGATGACAACACAGACGAACAGATACAATTACAGATGATACCTCAGATACAGTACATATATCTCTCCCTTTTACTGTCCGTGATGGTATACCCTTCAATTATTATGTCAACCGGATCAAAAAAATTAGACTAAACGATTATGAAATACAGAATACTCCGCAGATTGTGTAGTTATTGTATATTTTGAACTGTCTACGCATAAATTAAGGTAAGATGTCTCTGTTCCTCGCGGACAGATATTAGGACTCACAAATTATTACATTTCTTTTCTGATATTCCACTTGTGGGGACTCAATTTAAAGCTCTTGGAGGTAAGAAAAAAATTCACTGTCTTAGTTTTTCGAAAATTGTATTTTCCCCATGGAGTTAACACAGGGACGGCGGCTACTTTGAATTTTAGAAATCGCTAAATGATGGTTAATTTGTTTTTCTGGTACTATATTTTGCACGGTAACCCCTGATTTTTATTCTTGATTTGGTGAGACAATGGTTGACAGTTTCACAGAGGAAAGTTTGAAAAAAGTTAAAATAGACTCAGGACGCGGACGGATATTCGAACCCTCAAACTTTTATGATACCATCGTGGTCTACCACGTTGGGGAGGGGATGATACCATTGTGGTCACAGTCGTTTGGTGGGCTATTCAGCTCTGGGACTATTCGCCCCATAGACGAGTGTACAGAAGCGAGAAACAACCCAACTTGAGGTGTTTCTTGCTTCTGTACACTCGTCTATGGGGCGAATAGTCCCAGAGCTGAATAGCCCACCAAACGACTGTGATTGTGGTCTACCACGTTGGGAAGGGGATGATACCATTGTGGTCTACCACGTTGGGGAGGGGGGGTCATTTTGAAGTTCATAGAGTAGTTCAAGTTTTCACCTACTTATTTTTGTAAACATTGAAAATTCAATTTTTCCCACAGAGTTAAATCCAGAACACGGGGATGGCGGCCATTTTGAATTTCATAATTTGTTTCTTTAGGGATCGTTCAGCTATTATGGCCGGGGGTGGGCCGGCAAAATCCAGGGGGGGGGGGTCACCTTAAATTTGAAAACTGCAAAGGGGGTTATGTATTTTTTCAAACAGCTCAGAGGGGGGTAACTTAATTTTCATAGGTATCCGTCCCGTCAAAAAGCAGTTTCAGTGTTCAGAAATATTCTGGGAGATAAAATGATTTGCTGCATGATTTCATTCTCTGAAGTCATTTAACTGTAAATCTGAACAAAAGTATAATCATCTGTCACATGAACATCTCGACTTGACAATTCTGAGGCTTGTCTTATTGTAAATTGAGCTCACTGAGGACAATGAACAATTCCTATTACTTACATATTAGAGATATAGCAAGTTTTGTCAGGGAAATTACTTAGCAGTTACCTGTAGACTACTAGTACCATGAATAGTGAAATTATACTTTTAGGTGAAATCCCAATATAAATATTGTTGTCAATATCTGAACTTTCAAATACCCTATTTAAATCAAGCTCATTTGTACCAATTGTCAAACACCTATAAAAGCACAAATTAATTTAGTTTAGCATTGTAAAAATGTTATTCATAGTTTACTCATAGACTCCAATGTATAGTGAATCAACATTTTGGTGAAATTCAAAAATCCAATTTCTTGCACAGATATCAACTTTTGACCATTCTAGTCTAAGTAAGTACTTTACAATGAATTATCAAATGTCTATAAATACACAGATTTAGATAGTTTTGTATCGGAAAAAAAATATTCATAGTTTTCTCATACATGTAGACTCCAATGTATAGTGAATCAACATTGCGGTGAAATTCCAAAATCCAATTTCTTGCACTCATATCCATTTGTAACCACCCTAGTCTAATCAAGTACATTAATAATCAAGAGTACTTAAATACACAGATTTACCTATTTATGTATTGAAAAAATTATTCATACTAGTAGTTTCGTCACAGACTCCAATGTACAGTGAATCTACATTTTGGTGAAATTACAAAATCCAATTTCTGGCGAACATATCCATTTGTTACCACCCTAGTCTAATCAAGTACATTAATATTAATAATCGAGAGTACATAAATAAACAGCTTTAACCTATTTTTGTATTGGAAAACAATTATTCATTGTTTCCTCATAGCCTCACATGTATAATGGATGAACCTTCTGAGTGAAATTCCAAAATCAGATTTCTTGTACACATAATATGCACCTTTAACCATCATATTCTTATCAATTACAATTATGTTAATTATTCAACATCTGTATGTGCACAAGTCTAGCAAGTTTTTCATCGGAAAAAAAATTATTCACAATTTTATCATAGACTCCTATGTATAGTGGATGAACATTTTTGGTGAAATTCTAAAGTCAAATTTTTTGTCCACATACCAGTTGTAACAACCTTATTCCAATTAAGTACATTTATGTCAATTATCAAATATCTATAAATGCATAGATATAATTTTTGTATTGAAAAAGTATTACATAGTTTTCTCATAGACTACCATGTGTAGTGAATCAACATTATCAACAGCTGATTATAAATATAATCCAAATATCAAAATTTTGTACACACACGCTTGCGCAAAAATATTGCAATCCACCTGTAATTTCTATCCAATCCCTTTTAGGGGTAATGTCAAAATTATAGCAAGTCAGAAGGGGAAATTTGAACATAAATACCTTGTTAGTTTGTAAAGGGGTCATTTGAAAAAAATCTGAGAATTTCTTTTTGGATTCTGTCGCGCCCCCCCCCCCCTCCAGAGGTGTTTGTGTGCAGCTTTACGCGAGCAAAACTGGGGGGGGGGGACAGTTCATGAATTTTTTGTCATCTTAAAAGGGGGAGGTCATCAATTTTTTGGTGCAATGGGTAGGGGGTTCACTTATTTTGACTGATGCGCAGGAAGAGTTTGCCAGCCCAACCCCGGCCATAATAAC
This sequence comes from Ptychodera flava, assembly GCF_041260155.1. Taxonomy (NCBI): domain Eukaryota; kingdom Metazoa; phylum Hemichordata; class Enteropneusta; family Ptychoderidae; genus Ptychodera; species Ptychodera flava. The sequence goes on from NC_091936.1 coordinate 43,534,821, forward strand.
TGAACGCTCCCTTAGTACTAAATTTTGCACTGTGACCCCTGTTTTTTATTCTTGATTTTGAAAGAGAATAGTTTGTTTCCTTACGGAAAGTTTGAACAACAGTTTTTAAGTCTTTCTATGTCGAGGCGCCTACTACGTTAATACTTTACTTTACTTTATTGCTCAACAACACACTCAAGGAGTGCGGTAAGGCAAAAATTACAAAACTCAGCAAACACTGGATGAAGCTGCTGCTGGGGAGGAACTAACGTACAAGAAATAAATTTGGCAAGAGATAGTTTATCTTTGTGAGTAAAGATATACATGAACTTTTCTCTGTCATTCAAATCAAGAAAGCCTGAATTATACAAACTTGTGGATGAAAATAGACTATCTCGATAAGCTCTGTATTTTGGACATTTTATTACAAAGTGAAATTCATCCTCAAATGACACGCAGTTGATGCATAGCGTGATGTTTTATAATCATTTCTATGCAACCTTTGGCCACATCAAAATGTCAACTTCAATGTCACCAAGGTGAAAACGAAAGCAGACAAACTGTGCCTTCGTCAGATCGGTCGTCTGGGCTCTCTCCTCGTTCACGGTATACGGTATACGCTACGCTTCAAACGAATGTGTCGGTTGAAACGCAACGTATACAGTCCGTAACCGGAGAGAGTTCCTGGACGATCAGATCGCCATCGGGAACTACGTTGTCGTTGGAGAGCAAGGGCATGGGTTCTGTCTGTCTGTGTGTCTATTCGATGTATATGAAGGTGAATTTCTGGTTGGATGGTATTGATCAAAGTCAAAATACGCGTGATGCATTTCGAAATTTAAAAATTGTATGAAATCACTCTGAGCAACCGCACGAATGACTTTGAAGACGATTATCTAATATTCTACATGTTCGTGAACTGCTCACTTTTTGTTGAACTTTGGAGTTACTGATATTTCTATGTTTGTTAATCAATTTTGCTCGTATCTTCCATGTTCCCGAAGGGAAAAAGTCGTCGGAACTGCGCCTGTGCGAGTTTCTTGTTTAAAACAATGTATTTCGTACTTGACAAAGCAAGAATGAGACACGGGGGTTACTGAGCAAATTTGGAACTAGAGAAACATTACCTGCGATATATGAAGATCAAAATGGCCTCTATCTTTGTGTCAAGTCTACGGGGAAAAATTCAATATTTTTGTGTTGAGGAAAATAAGACGGTAAAATGTTTCCAACACCAACAGCTTTAAACTGAACCAGCATAAACGGTAGACTAGAAGAGAAAAACTTGAAAATCCGAATATTTGTTTCGAGGTGCGTACTTCCATTAGACTGGATAATCTTAATACCGTACTGTAGAAACCAATTGGTTAATGTTGAACTTGAAAAATTACTTTTGTACCAAAAGTGACAGTGAAATCCACGGAATGCCAAGTTCTTTGTGTCAAATGAACTAACAGAGAACACAATGAAATATTCCATCTATCGAAATATGTTATTCCTTGGAGGCGCCAAATCATAGACCACTTTGTGAAAGCCAATCCTTGTAATCGCTGATTCAGGCAAGATGGAATGTACCACGTTCGGAGGTTTAAATGTAAACATAGGGGAGGGACTTTGATGTGATCCCTCCACAACTATGACTTCATCCAACAATTATTTTGACTAGCCCCTAGTCGCTTGGCTTGTCTCGCCAGACCAGTTACTGTCTGGGGTGGGGCAAGGCGTTCACTCCACGATCTAAGCACCAGCCTAGCACCTAGCCTTTCAGTCTGCTCAGGTTCATTCCTTCAATTTATTATGTTTTGATACTTATATGCCCAAAGACTTGGAGCAAGTCTAACAATTATTATGACCTTTAATGTATTTGAAAGTATGACAGGAAATGCATATATGTAGATAGGTGTGTGCCGGTGCATAGTTTAGTAGTATGGAAAGTGCATTTTCAGCAGCAAGGTTTCCGATCTCAATGAAGGGATATTGAAGTTTATGTACACTTGAGTTTCCTTGAGTTTCCCCGTGGCCTTCTACGGTCCATTGTATCTTTGATTGTCTGGACAGAAGCCTGGAGAAAAGTCTGCAAGGCTAATTGTTGCTAACTGTAAAATATATTCGGGGAGCTTGGGTAAAAGAATGCAAGCTCTATACAGGCTCTGAAAAATACATGTAAAACTTTGAACAACTGAAAGGAAATTGCATGCTAATTCTAACATTTAATACTGTCCATTCCGTGTATGGTCGTTTCTCGGGTAGTTCGAAAGGATCACATTACACGATAATTAAAATGTCTAGGACGAAACCAAGGTATGGACGATCAATGCATAAAGACACTTGTCTGGCCCGGAATGTATGGCTTGGCTAAAATATCTAAATGGGGATCGGGTTTTTTAATATCAATGCATTGAGGTGGAATGCACCTTTAGGAACAGATTTTCGGACTTTCAACCTCATACAATACGTTTCTAGACTACAACTTGTAGGGGGCTCTCATTTTGAAGCTCATCAAGTAAGTTTTCGCCGGCTTATGTTTGTGACAAAATTGAAATTTAATTTTTCCTCATTAAGTCAACACATTGATAGCGGCCAACTGGAATTTTTAATATTGCGTTAAAATTTTGTTTCTTGTTCCAAGTTTTGCCTAGTGACCCCTGAATTTTGTTTTTGATTTCGAAAGGGAATGATTTAGAGTTGTCTGAATTACAGAAGTTTAAATCACTCCCTTTCGAAATCAAAAACAAAATTCAGGGGTCACTAGGCAAAACTTGGAACAGGAAACAAATTTAACGCAATATTTGAAATTCCAGTTGGCCGCTACTATCTTAATGCCTCGATGTTACAGGAAATGTTTCTTTCTTTTTCAAGCTGGCCGATCAAACTTAAAGAAAGAAAGAAAGAAAGAAAGAAAGAAAGAAAACTGCACGAAAACATATTTTCTAAACTTTCTCTAAGGATCAAAGCATTTATGAATATTGTGAAGATTTTACAACAAGACGAGGGCAATGACTTCACTATCTTGAAAAGATCTCGATTGAAATTTCAAGCATGTAATACGCAAAACGATTGCAAGGATATGAGCTCAGTGCTTCTCTAAGTACCGGCACTGATGTGTTTTGAAGACTTGAGTGTCATTGTGTGCTATGGAGACGAGCAAATCGCCTGATTATCATTATCATGACGTGACGGTCCGTACATCCTTACTTCAGTCCATTCTTGACAACTCGAAATCAATCGTCTATTGGACGACCAGTTGAGTGGAGAGACGTGCATCAACACGCTACTTGTCTGGTACTCAAATCAGAATCAAAGTATCTTGAAACTTGACGATATTCAAGGCCAGAAGAGCAGATGTTCCAGGGCTCGCTTTTATTTCTTCTCCGCAATAAACGCACGTTGCAATGACAGGTTTCCACGTGGTGTATATATTATTAAAATGGACAGTAGCTGTATCTTTGATAGTTTTTCATTACTTTTGTTTTGTATGTCAATTGCATTTTCATGTTCTACTCAACCCACTATTTAGTTTGCAAACCGTGGCACAGCGTCGTTATATGTAAAATTCACCGTTATTGTTTTTAATAATAATACTTTTGAATTCTAGTCCGGACTCGAATTCACTTGTCAACAATAACAATGCAGTCTATACATGTACAGACTGAGTTGACAAGCTGAATACCATGTATCTCAACATGCTTTAGGGAGTAGACCAAGAAACTGTAGTGGATATAGAAAACAAATATCATGAAAAATCATGAAAAGTTGCACCTACCGGTCCTCTAACCGAATAACATTTCTACATTTCACACACGGCACCTGTAAGGCTGCGTTCACAAATAACGGTTGAGGGGGGGGGGCTGGAGGAATCGCGATTGAAATTTTTTTTTTTCAGATCCCCCCTCAATACCATAAATTTTTTCAAATGCCCCCCCCTCTATATGAGCAAAAATTTTCAAGTCCCCCCCCCCCAAAAAAAAAAACTATCACAAGCCCACATATTTGTAAAAGATGCGGGCGCAGAAAAAATAAACACGTATTGCGCTGTTCCGCTCTCAGGTGTTCAAGACTACCTGTTATTAGCAATTTGGAAAGTCATATTCCGAAGACAAGTTCTTAAATTGATTCATTTTTAAACGCATCAGTGAACATTTTGCATTTATCAATCTAAGCCAACTTGAGTTAATCCAACTCTGGCTAGGTCAATTGCTCCTACCGAGGAGCACACAAAATGACAATCATGAGAGAGTGGGCAAATCATGAATTCTGGCTAATTGTCATATCGTAAAAATCTGAGCACAGTGACCTACCAAAAATTTTGTTTCAAAAGTACAAGACATATATGAATTAGGTACTACTAAAAATTGACAATACTGGAAGGTTAAAATATTCCATCAAATAAATGTTTTAATCTCTGAAATGTTAGGTGTAATAACGGCAAATTTGTTAAAAAATAAATAATTCCATTTAGTCACGTATTCTTTCATTTAGTCTTTACTGTTCAAAGTTTTATTTTTGTATTATTTTATGACGCCAATTGGAAAATCAAGCATGGTGACCCCATCTTTTTTCTTCAATATTTGATTATTCTCATATGTCAGAATTCAAAAATCCCAAATAACTTTTCAAGTCTCCTGATCTTCCATGTGTTGCTCTCTGGCCTGATCTTGTGTACAAGTATGTTTCACTGTCATGAGCGTCATTTGACCCAAACTCTTCTTAAACTACCATGTACATCAGAGTCAGAACTATCTCTATCACTGCTCAGGTATGCAGTGACAGTGACACTGCAGTAGCAGGGCAGTATCAAATAGTGACACTGCCCGTAGGTGTAGCTGTATTAACTTTGATAATTTTGAGAATATTTGTGTTCAGTTTATACAACTGCGTTCTTGTTCTCCTCCGTACAGCATGTTGAGCTGTCCAGTATTCAGCTTGCTATCACAGCCTGTGTATGTGTACCATGCATTTGTATCACTGACAATTGACAGTCAGTCGGGACTCTAATTAAATTATCACCCAAATACATATTTATATATACAGTTTTTGACGACAAACTGAATATTGTGCGTTTGAGCATGCTGTAGCAAAAAAACTGTAGTTGATATATTGCACAGAAATATTGCAAAAATCGTCAACAGTTGCAGCTTCTACCCTGTTACTAGGGTGATGTTTCTTTTTTTTATGACAAATCACACATGTTTAGATTTTTTCGAGATAAAAGTCATGAAATGTGACACAATGGTTCTAGATTTGTTAAATTATTACTAACATTACAACAATTGGGTGACATAAAAATGGTATTCATTTTTCATTGAATTACCTACAAAAACTTGGAATTGGAAAATGTAAAACATAAAAGGGAACCGAAAAAATTTCAAGTCCCCCCCTACGGGCAGAGCAAAATTTTCAAGTCCCCCTCTACTATCCCCAAAATTTTCGAATCCCCCCTAAATTCCTCCAGCCCCCCTAACCGGTTTTTTTTTTGTGAACGCAGCCTAATGATATTTTCGCCTTCGCTTCTCGCTCATATCGGGCTGTTATCCTCGTAGATAAGCTTACAACTCAGTCCACGATCCATCATGCAGGGGACTTAGCGTGCCACCTGAAAATATCCTATGCGAACTTGTTTTTCTCTTTTGACACACGAAGATTCGTTTACCGCATCCACCACACCACACCACATTACATCACATTACACCACATCACATCACATCACATCACATCACATCACGTCACGTCACGTCACATCCCGTCACGTCACGTCACGTCACATCACGTCACGTCACGTCACGTCACGTCACGTCATATCACATCACATCACATCACATCACATCACATCACATCACATCACATCACGTCACGTCACGTCACGTCACGTCACGTCACGTCACGTCACATCACATCACATCACATCACATCACATCACATCACATCACATCACATCACACAACACCACACAACACCACATCTCATCACATCACATCACATCACATCACATCACATCACATCAAATCAAATCACATCACAACAGATCACAGCACGTCATATCACATGGCATGACGCAACAGTCTGTTTGTTGTGCAAGTGTATGTTCCTGGTGCCATTTCTATTCATATTCCTTGACATGTGACTCTTATGGTGTTTATCATAACGTTGATGATAACAGAAATTGGTCAACTCATCCATTTAATTTTCGAAAGTCGAGTAAACATTTCTTATAAATATATATATTCCCATAGTTACGATACAACTCTGAGATTATCAGGGACCAGGTATCATTAAAAGCACACGGAAGCTCTTTATCCCATTTCACGGTCCCGAAACTGTGAGATTAATAGAATAAGGCTGTGACGTCACCCTCTATCTGGCTATAGCGAGATTCTCACACTACACGTTGCCTTGTCCAGATACCCATTCGCACTTTATCTGTACGGCGCATCGTTTCTGCGCTAACTACTTTTTAAGAAGTCGAAGTTGATCCGTCATAGAAATGAATTATAGAAAGGGGATAACACTCGAATGACACATCTTATGTTCAACTTGAGAACATTCTACCTGCTACCTGAAATCCCTCCGTTGTCCATACTACTATTACAAATCTCCTTTGGGAACTTCGTTCACCATTTCACAGTCATCATAGCTGTAACAGTTGCTGATATTTCAGCCATGTCGAAATAATGGGTATTTATTATGACAAAACAACCTGTATTTGCATAAATACGTGCATCGCAATGGATATTTAGAAGTGTAGTCCCCGCGCCATTGAAATCCATCTGGGGCAGTAAACACACTCAGTTTTTTACGAAAAAAAGGTGTTCCTAAACGATACGTGCGAGTGGGCAGTTTCTTCGTAATAACGGAGCGAGCGAATAATCAGAGAGGGGTTGTGTGTTCTTTCTCAAAGTTAGGCAACTTGTAACAGGCCTAACTAGTAAAACTAGTACAACTTCAACTTTTTTGAATGTTACGAAGATATTCAATTTAATGATCAAATTGTGATCAAAGAAAGTAAAACTTCAACTTTTTTGAATGTTACGAAGATGTTCAATTTAATGATCAAATTGTGATCAAAGAAAGTAAAACTTCACCTTTTTTGAATGTTACGAAGATATTCAATTTCATGATCAAATTGTGATCAAAGAAAGTAAAACTTCAGCTTTTTTATTAAGAGAGAATGCGCCTCAGGGACAGATAATCAGACTCGCAATTTTTTACAATTCTTTTCTGATCTACCACTTGTAAGGGATCATTTTTAAGCTCTTGGAGCAACAAAAAATTTGACCGTCTTAATTTTTCAAAAATCGACAAAGTTGGTAAGGCAGCTATTTTGAATTTTAAATACAGGTAAATGTTATTAATTTCTTTCTCTAGTGCCAAAATTTGCACAATGACCCCTGATTTTTAATTTTGATTCGATAAGACACTTTTTGATATGGTAGAATCCAAAGTTTGAGCAAAAGTTTAATCATTTTACTGTCGAGGCGCATACTGCTATCACTGTATTAAAGCTCGTCACACGGTATCAAAAACAAAAGCTACGTATAGGTACTGATGTATACATCGCATGTTCGTAAGGCGTTCAGTTCAGGCATACATCATGGTCAAGTTCATGCTGTTTGTCAATTATTCATAAAACAAATCATTTGAGACACTCTGCTTAATCGTATTCTTTTCAAGGATATCTTCCGCAGAGAATCAGGTATCACACCTTTTTATCCAAAACTCTCATTACGTGTGTTGACGCCTTTCGGGAAATCACTTTGTTTCTGTTTTGTATGTGTCTGGTGAAGGTAGGGCAACAACTTATTCTACATATCGATGGTTTGTTTGTATTCTTCTTGAAATGGTTATCGTTGTTTGCGCCTCCTCCCCCAGCATCTCCAAAGTCCATCTGTAGTACCCTGGTGTGAAATACGACATGTCCGTCAACCCCCCTCTCTCCCTCCCTCCCTCTCTCCCTCTCTCTGTCTGTCTCTGTCTCTCTGTCTCTGTCTGTCTGTCTGTCTGTCTCTCTCTGTCTCTCTCTCTCTCTCTGTCTCTCTGTCTCTCTCTGTCTCTCTCTGTCTCTCTCTCTGTCTCTGTCTCTCTCTCTCTCTCTCTGTCTCTCTCTGTCTCTCTCTGTCTCTCTCTCTCTGTCTCTCTCTCTCTCTCTCTCTCTCTCTCTCTCTCTCTCTCTCTCTCTCTCTCTCTCTCTCTCTCTCTCTCTCTCTCTCTCTCTCTCTCTCTCATAGATATATGATGACATGATGTTTATGGGCAAGAGATACACACAGGTGTTTATCGGTTGTACGTGGACGTTACAAGGCGTGTCAGATATAATATTTCTGAGTTGAAAATAAAAATACAAATAGATGAAAACCCTGAGAAGTCCTCGAAACAATAACCGCTGCGCGGGACAAGGGTGTTAGAGCACCCACCAACTTTCGGCCAAAGATGCGTGTTCGGCCAAAACGTTGGAGACAGAAATATGAGAAAGGAAGTCTGTGTTCTCAGTGGATCGACGTTTTCCTCCCTTGTGCCTTGGCGTAATCCATTCAAGCGTCCCACACTATAACCCCGAAGGACTTGCTTGTTTTTGGTTGGCACGCTCGTGTAATCCTGGCCGCGGGGCAAGTATAGGGAGAGAGAGTCTTGTTACACACAAAAATGATATTTCAGACCTGAATTCAAAACCTGAATTGGGGCTAAAGGATTTTACAATCAGGATAGTATAACTGCCTTGTTATGATACCCATGCCGCAGTTAAAAGACAATCATATCCCGAAACATACGGATTAAATCACCAAACTTCCACGTTAGGCAGTGTGATGTTTCACTCTCACCGCATCGATTCTTTCCTTGCAATGTCAAAAAATCCTGTTATTCCTCGTTTAGGTGAATATTTTGCCATTAGGTCACAAGATAAAACATAATTTTGCTTTTCCCTGACACCCTCTTTTCACCGTAAAAAGCTGTGGAATGATTAGCCACCGTTAAAATCAACTGTCGTTTAATCTTTTCAATTTCTGTGTTTAATCCAAGCCTTTCCTTTGTAATCACGTTTTCACGGCCATTTCTTGCCGAGTTTTGTTTTTAAAAATGTGGCTTTAAAGGGACAATAAGGCTGTGACTTTTGATAACATTTGCATTATTTTGTTCCATAAAACAAATACATTATATTTGACGAGACGTGAACTATTTCCCGATAATAATCGCATTATATTTCGACATTTTTCCTTTGTTTTGTTTGTTTTTCTAGTTGATTATGAGACTGTATTTGACAGACTTAACAAGGAATTTCGGGAAAAAAATCGATATCTACATCTAAAGAGCTTTAAACAATATCCAAGACGCGTACTTATTGTCATCTTGACATAGACTGGTCAAAAATATCCTGTAAAGATGGGAGTGCCTGAAATAATGATTGTATTCACACCTTGCAGAGCAGCCTATGGATAAGTGGTCATATCTATCGAGATCGTTTTGACAGATATGCCGATGACAGCGTGTTATGTTTACTACATCTATTCTTCATGTAAAAGAAGAAAGATGAATATTAAGAAATCAATTATTATTTATTGTTTAGATATAAAATGATAATGACTCACTAATTTATAGAAGTACAAATTCACTTAATAAAGATAATTATTCTTGTTTCATCTTCACCTTCCTTTATTTTGTTTGTCTTTCACTTTATTTTGTGTGTCTTTTCACTTTATTTTGTGTCTTTTCACTTTATTTTGTTTGTCTTTTCACTTTATTTTCTAACACGCCTCAAAATAATTACAGCAAAAGATCTGATGCCATTTTGGTAAAGTAAAAGATTCCCACCAATTATAATCATTATATTGTACTCTAAGACTACAAATCTGTTGAAACCCCCCTTTCACATTAATGTTCCTCTTGGCCATGTCAGTGCGGGAGACAGTGAAAACGTTCCCGTAAATTTAGGACGATATGTTATGATTTAAACGTTTCTTAAAACATTTTAACCTTTTCAAAAACTGCACTATGAAACACCAAGAAAGCGCAGTCGTAATGGAAGAGAGATGTTGATTTGATGTGTTAGTATTCTTTGATCATCTAGTGTGAAACAGACGTCACATTCAATAAAGACGAACTTTAGAAGCAAAACGAAAAAAGGAAGACCATAAAAGCTAAATAAAATAATAAACTTGGAAATTGATTTGCAGGATTGTAAAACTTCAAAACGCCAATTACTCAACCTATCAGAACAGCAAAAGTTGCGAAGAATCATTGCCCAGTCTTTATTTTGTTATTTAAATTGACCATCATGATGATCGGTCGACGTTTCTCAACACACAATGGCATTTTCAATCTTTTCCCCGTGTGAAATATTACTAACTGCGGCGCTTTGCTGGCATAAGCTGCCGAACTCGCCCTTCTCCTGTTTAGTCCAGTCTTCGTGACACGCTCTACAACATTACAGTGTTACCGTTTGCAGAAAGGAGGGTTTCTTCAAACTGTATCATGAGATACTATGATTAAGCTAGATAATTTTTGATAAAGGAAATACGACCGCAAAACACAAATAAGCTTATCGATATGAATCATTGAGATGATAGACTCCTTTTTCAAAAATGCAGTATTTGTAAGCTGAGCGCTGTCTTGAAATCCACAAATACATCTTTTACTGTGCAGGATATTCTCAGAAAGACTGCTGGGAATAAGTTAGCATATAATGACGAGGATTTCCGAAACTTGGTATTAACTCAACCTTCGATTTCTCACAGATTTCGTACAGATGAATCATTCTACTTGTGATTTTCCTACTGCATGAATTCTCCCACGATTTTGATCGGGTATCATTCACGGGGGTCTCCGTCCTTGCACGAGCTTGTTTCAAACGATCCTATTGGTTGGGGCGTCTTTCAGGCTGCATTGAAACGGGAGTGTGTCAGCGGAGATGCGCTCCGAGACAGGCGCTAAACAGTTGGAGTCTGCGTTCGGGTTGTTCCCTCCTCGTACACGTCTTTCGTACTCACAATAACCTTTCATTAGTCCCCCAACGGATTTGAATGGGTTTGTGTAGACTACAATTGTTTGGCCCGCGAGGAAAACGTATTGTGTCTGTATTAAAACCTACTTGTTAGATCGAGCAAGGCTCTTCCATGGCGGATGACACGAGCACATTTTCTAGCCCTAGGTAGCAATTAATTCACATAAATCCACGCAATCGACTTGAATTGGCCCAATTAATACTTTCCTGAAGTCCGTTTCCTTCACATGAATCCAGCGACAAATCCCTGGCACTGACAGCATTGTTGGAGTCTAAATATTAAAATGGCTTTTCTTTTAAAAATCTCTAGAGTTCCAATGTACGTTGAATAGCCACAGAAACAAGCATTACGTGGTGAATACGCGACAGGGTCGGCCTGAAACATTTTCGCCCCGGGCATGTGGTATTATTTTCTTTCTGTTTCCGAATAAAAAAAGACTGTCATCTTGGACAGATATCGTACTCTACAGGTAAACACAAAATATGCTCCCTTCACTTACTTTTAACCTTTGCCCAGTTGTTTGAATGTTTGAATAGTGTGTAATTCGTGACAGAGTTAAGGCGTTCAGAAATTTCCGTTCATGTACAAAATATCTGAAACTCAACCTAAATATTTTGTTTGTCACATTAAAAACTCGATCGCCAAAGTGCTCTGAATTTCATGGTTGAACTGCCTCCGTTTTGACAGTATTAGCGGACACCAAATTTGCGTCCGTCTGTAGTAACTTTTCGTACTTGTTACTTGATACTATTCAAATCGAAGTGAAATATTGTAATATTTTGTTGTGTTGAAACTTAACACTGTACCGACGCATCGACATTATTCGCGAATTGTGATTGGGCGGTGTATTCTTGACGTGATTAAATTCCATGGTACTTTAAAAGCGATAACGCGGTATCGAATACACGGGCCACGCTTTTACTTAGGTAGAGACCATAAACAGGCCAATGATTGAACCGGGTTTTATCATCAGTCAATCCAACCCTATGTTGACAAAGCCTGAGGCTTTTCGTTTGAAGTTTTTGAGCTCTCACATTCAGTCTTATGAATTCTTTATAGAATGCTTAGCAATGGAGTGGCCCCCACATTACGCCCTGGGCATGAACCCATACAACGCGAACAATGACATTAAAGTGTATCTCCAGCTTCTCTTTGCCGGGACAAACGTGTTTCTATTTTATTTCATTTTACCAATACAAAACCAATCAGGACCTGGGGAGTTTGGCTTTGCGAAGGTTAAATGTATTTGGAAGATTCGGTGAGATATATAGAGCACAAGGTAACGTATTTAATTACATCAAGTATATAAGTTGGTATTGTTCTGAACACCTGTGAATAGAAAGAAAGACACAATTGATAGAAAGGCTTGACTTCGAGTTTTTGGTGGAACCGACACTTCAACAGAGGGCACTCATAGATAGTTTTTGTGTGTACATCTGGTTTAGCAAAATCTATGGATGATACACTCTGGCCATTGAAAGTTATCCCCCCACAATCCCCATGTGTTTCTGGCCATTCTCCGCATCACTTTGAGAGCCGTTCATCATGTCTCGTAATTTACCTTCTGTGTCGTCAATAAAATCTTTACAAAAGTATACTGCCAAACAAACATGTAACACGCAAAAAGTGAATGATTCACAGTATTCACAGTATCGTATCAGTAAAATTAAAGACACAGTTTGTGAATCTACCACACTTGCATATCAATGAAAGGGATCACAAAGAGGAGAAACTGTTTGCAATCAGTGAAGAAAACATAACTACAGTTATTGTAAAATCATACATAAGCAGTGGGGGATATCGCAATGCCGAGTCACTTTCGTAAAATTTCATTTTTTGGGTTTTGTTGTTGTTGTTTTTTGTCTCATCAATCGTCAAAATCTTCATCCATAGTGAAATTCACTATAATCGTTGCATATTCCATGCAGTCTAACTGTAAAAACTGAACAGTTTACAATGCTAGATTCTCTACTCCAGAAGTTACAACATACAAATATTCCATATTTCCACATAAAAAATGCATGAATCAAAGATTTTCCTTGAGTTGAGAGAAAAAGGTCTTTAGTTGTCACTGACGACAACAAATACCGCTATATTAGTACAATGTTACATATCGCGAGGGAACGCATAACAAGCGAAATCGTGATTTCGTCGTTCTTGGTTCCGCAAATAGGAAACGAGAGATCGTCGAGGCCAGAGATCACAGATAGGTGTACTGACAGTACGATAGCGACCAGACGTGTAAATGACAAGGGCAGTGGGCGAAATATCGCATTGACAACTGTACCCGTATAACAGTTTAGATCGGAAATCCTTTTCTGGGTCTGTAAATATGTTACAGCATAAAGAAAGTTATACGAAGTGAGAGACGAATACTTTATCACGACGAATAAGATCAAAAATAACATTGGTTAAATATCTAATGTTTTAGAAAGGGCTGTATCACCTCTATTTGTAACAATCAACCCAATTTGTAACAAAAGCAGTTTCGTAAAAATGAGTTTTGACAAGGAAAAACAAAGAAAATTACCCCAAAACATACAAATATGCATATTTTGTTAATATTTCAACAAATACGGCAAAGTTTTTTTGAAAATTAAGTTTTGTTACAAATAGGGTTGGTTGTTACAAATAGGGGTGATACAAGGGCAACGGAAAAATAATCTGCGAATATTATGTCACGATCAGTCTAACCTTTCCCATCAAGACATCCGGAACTACTGTGTGTAAATGATAAAGTGTGGGAGACATCATGAAAACAGCATATAACACCGGTAACCAAGATTCTCTCTCTCTCTCTCTCTCTCTCTCTCTCTCTCTCTCTCTCTCTCTCTCTCTCTCTCTCTCTCTGAACAAGAGCATCATCCGTTTCGTCATAGTCTCAGCTCCCTGCTGAAACCTGAAACTCAAAATTTCCATCATTCTCGTTACAGAATCGAGTGATATTCACCTTGATTTACCATAATGAACGAATCACCAGAGCGAAAATGTACAAATCTTGTTTTCCTGGGACTGATAAAAGCTGTATTACGGAGTGAAGACTATTGAAATAAAGATAGCGACATATTAAGGTACGAGTTTTCCTGGATTTGGTAGATTGTACGCTTCGCTTAACAACGAGACATTCAAACGGTTGCAACTGTCCTGTACCCAATGCTTTGTGTCGAGAGGGACTTTCTGGGATTTTAAACCATTAGTCAGTTAACTGCAGGGCACGTTTCTCGGCAGTTGACTAAAACGCGCCTTCAACATTTCAAAACAAATACAGCCAGGACTCTAGTGTTAAACGTCTTCTCTTTGTTGTTTTTTTCCCATTGCAGAAAAAATGCCGATCGAGCGAATCACCATGTAATGCTTGAATACATAACCTTTATATTTCAGTCTACGATTTAACCGTCCATGAGATTCCATGATTCCCTTGTCAACCAAATTACAAGTCATACATGTGTTCATAAACATACGGTTTCTACTTCGAAGGAGAGAGAGAGAGAGAGAGAGAGAGAGAGAGAGAGAGAGAGAGAGAGAGAGAGAGAGAGAGAGAGAGAGAGAGAGAGAGAGAGAGTGTGTGTGTGTGTGTGTGTGTGTGTGTGTGTCGTGTGGGCCTAGCGGATTGAAACACCGTATAGCGTTGCTATCAGACCCACTACTTTCGGCCACAGGGACGCCCTGTTTGACGTCAGCGTCCATTTTCAATCCTCCACTTTGTCGGGGCTGGCACTTTTGTTAAAAGACGTTAATGTACGGATGTCGTCATGGGAACAGACCAAAGCCTAGGGTGTTACGATCGGACGAAACCTCCGTCTTGCAAGCAAACATATGTTTCCACGGGTATCGGGTTTCTTGGCCATTTCTTAAACATTTTTCCCATCTATTTCAAGACAAAATTACCTCAAGCCCTATTAAGGTTTACTGTCACAGTTGCGCATATTAAATTGTCGTTATTAAAATCAAAATCCCAAACATGCACTAACAAAAGAGGAGCTTATCTCGCCGTGAACTGGTAGAATTAGAATACTATGTTTATGGTAAACCTTGTTACCTAGGATTGTGGAAAAGACTGATTACAGCAACTCTTTCCGTTTTGAATGTCATAGCTAAACTTTTGCGATGGAAATAAAATAACAGTAAGTTTTTGGTTTGTTTTCATAATAATTTCAATGCTGAGAAATTTTCTTTATTTACATGTAGTATTTGTGATTGTTACTTGCTAGCAAAACGAACGTTAAGATTATATCGTTGATAGCCTGGACTCGTTGAGCGATAATATTTTATGATGTTTTATGGCTGTCGACCATAGATTCCTTTAATTATGAACAGAGGCGGTCAAACGACAAAAATTGCACAATATCATGCTAATAAAAATTGTAAATTGAACAAACAAAATTCGACCGCACTACAACGTAAAACAAGGACCATTGAGAAGGGTTGACTGAAGTGGAAAAATCTGCAAAGATGCAATTTTCTTTAAAAGTCTTTCAGTATATATGCTGTTTTTGCCAAAAAAAATCCGCACTTGGCTGAACATTAAAAGAACAGACCGAACGCTTGCACGGAAAGTATGCATGTTCTGCCAACATCGAATAAAAATTGTGACAAGACGAATAAAAATTGCATATCCTCGTCTTCTGACTCATCCCCTTTCTTAAGATCTCATAGTGCATCTCTTGAGATGACAATATTTGCGTCTAAGTTTATTATACCATAGCAGCTCCTTATCTCCACAGTACCGATCGTTGATAATAATCAGTATTTTTAATTCAATATCGTCTCCTCACTGATAAAACCGCTGTTGCCGTCGGGATGTCTTTCTCATCTGCAGGTGCCAACAATTTTTAACAGATTACAAATAGGTATGAAATATGTCGCCCGAAAACACTCGACAGCCGCACAACAACGACATTCTCTCACTAGATTGTCATTCTCACTTTTCTACAATACTGCAACGTTTGAGGTTTCTTCACATGTTATCTTATAATGGTTGAATGGAGATCCATGGTCAGTCCGCTTAGCTGAACGTTAAGTCAACATTAGCTGTTGGCGAATGAACTGGAGCTATTTTTTTAATTTCTATTTATTTATTCATATTTATACTGATTAGTTCCCTCAATCAAAAATGTACCGATTTCCAGGGAGGACCAGTGTAAAATAAAATAATATATTGTAATACATAAACCTTGCTGAATGGCCAATTCTATTAAATTTGACGATTTTCTCTAAAGTTGTCATCATAGTATACTAGCAGTCATGAATAATTGAGAGAATAAATGAAGACAGGGCAAAGGGGTGAAACAGTTTGTAGCACCACATGGGTCCAGACAATAATTGACGAACTATATGGTCTTGACAATGAGAGACAAGCTGGAAATGACGACATTAACTATGGAAGGCAGAGTGACAAGTGGTGCAATTAAAAATGCCAACGCGACAAGTGATGATGTCATTATCACAGTAATTTGTGAAAGAGACAAGTGGTGACAACACGCGACCCTGTACTTCACGCTTTGCTTGTGACATTTGGTAGCATTTCAATTATTTCAATCATAGAGTTAGCTTTATGCTTCAATCATGGACTTAGAGTCTGTGGTACATCCATGCTTCAATCCATGGATTAATGCGAGTGACAAGTGCCACAACGATGTGTCAAGTGCCACAACGGTTCACACCCCTACGGTCACGTGACGACGATGTGATGTTTGCCAGCATTATCGTCGATGCTTGTGTTGATTATTTTGGTGGGAAACAGGTTTGCAAAGCTACATTTCTTCTGTATTAGTTCTTGTGTACATGTATACAGACTGGTAAAATCTCCGTTACGCAACTTGGTCAGCGATAGATGTTGACGGAAAGACTGGCTTTCTGCATGTTTGCGCCACAAACTTCAGTCTAGACTTGGTTCAAGTCGGCGAATTTTTAAAAAATATAATCAATTGCAAGAGTTTCTCTTGTTTCTCTTCTTTTTATACAAACCCATTTGGAATCCACTCACGCGTTTCACATGAAAACAGAACAACATCGCCTTCACCCCACTCACACGTTCACAAATCACAGAACCAAGTCTAGTTTCATTCTAAAGTTGCACAGAAGGTAACTTTGTAGATAGAGCGGAAATTAACCGATACTAACTTTCTTCAAACAGTCAAAGAACAAGTCTTAATTCCCGAAACGTAAATTGTTTTGTGTAAACTTTGTTCATCTTAATTCTTCTTGATGTTATTAGAGACGAAATTACCCTCAATTTTTACCGTAACGTCCCATCGAAATGAAACTCTTCCAGTTTAGGATATTTTAATTGCACAATAGCTGCAACTTTCGATAACACTTTAATTATTTTCTTCCATAAAACATGCACATCTTCTACTTAAGGCACGATGGAAGAAAAATCAATACAGCAATGCTGGCACAAGACATTGAACAATTCAAATGATCAGAGTCCGGATTAAAATTCGATGCCAGTAATAACGTTGGCGGTTACACATGCACAGGCTATCTTGGCAAGTCAAACAGCGGACATTTCCGACATTATTTTGAGAGTAGGAAGAGAAATTTCATTTTACAAATGGAACAAACAAATACGAAAATATCCAAAGAGTTTCAACTATTGAACGGTTGGTTTACGGTTTGTGTACACAGTATTTAATTACAGATTTTATCAAATTTCACAAATTGGTTCTGCTTTGAATACAGGCACAAGAAGCAAGTTCAAGTTTAAACTGTATGGTTAAGCGTCAATCTGGATAATTTAATACTAACACAAATCAATGCGCTTTTTCTTATACCTTTCGCCATTGTTACCTAAGCGAAGAAAGGACCAACTTCAAACGAACACACAATGACGTTGAAGCGACGAGAAGATAATCACAACATTTCATTTTTAAGCTTCATTACATTATATTTTTCGTATGTTTTCTTGCAATATTTCTTTCTGTAAATAAGCAGTTTTGTTCAACACCCTAATCACGTAGAAATCCAAAGTTTTCAAATTAGCTAGTATGTGTTTACTGTTATTGTTAATGTTGACGACTGATATAGAATCCCGATCTAGAAATCGTTTGGCAACAGTGACATTGTACCGTGTACACAATGCATTGTGTTGGAAACAGTGACATTGTACCGTGTACACAATGCATTGTGTTGGCAACAGTGACATTGTACAGTGTACACAATGCATTGTGTTGGCAACAGTGACATTGTACAGTGTACACAATGCATTGTGTTGGCAACAGTGACGTTGTACAGTGTACACAATGCATTGTGTTGGCAACAGTGACATTGTACAGTGTACACAATGCATTGTGTTGGCAACAGTGACATTGTACCGTGTACACAATGCATTGTGTTGGCAACAGTGACATTGTACCGTGTACACAATGCATTGTGTTGGCAACAGTGACATTGTACAGTGTACACAATGCATTGTGTTGGAAAGAGTGACATCGTACAGTGTACACAATGCATCGTGTTGGCAACAGTGACATTGTACCGTGTACACAATGTATTGTGTTGGAAACAGTGACATCGTACAGTGAACACAATGCATTGTATTGGAAACAGTGACATCGTACAGTGTACACAATGCATCGTGTTGGAAACAGTGACATCGTACAGTGTACACAATGCATCGTGTTGGAAACAGTGACATTGTACCGTGTACACAATGCATTGTGTTGGAAACAGTTATAACGCTTTGTGTTCACAATGCATTGTATTGGTAAGGCCCACACTTTGCAATAAAACACAACCTAGGTATGGATTAAATAATGTTCTGATCAGGTTGTCTCTTCAAAGGTAGAAAATTTTGTTTTCCCCACTGGGTTAATACAGTGATTGCGGTCATTTTGAATTTAAAGAGTCGGTAAATATTGAGTTTTTTATTCCTAAGTATCGAATTTGTACCAGGAACCTTGGTTTTTATTCTTTAGTTGGAAAAGGGAGTGGTTTAGAGCCTGATTGAGGAAAGTTTTGACAAAAGTGTAAGTATATCAAGTTAGATATTTTTCTGTCCCTCTGTCTGTTTGTCTATCTACAGATAGATAGATAGATAGATAGACAGATAGATAGATAGATAGATAGATAGATAGACAGACAGATAGACAGACAGACAGATAGATAGATAGATAGATAGATAGATAGATAGATAGATAGATAGATAGATAGATAGATAGATAGATAGATAGATAGATAGATAGATAGATAATTGACTGCTATTTTCCTGTTCTAATCTATACTGATGTGCATGAAATCATATACGTTCGTGGAGTCATTGCTTATATGTGATCAATGTTTGTTACCACAAGTCTAGTTTTGATTGACATTTTCTCTGGTACAGTGTTTATGACCCCAATCTGTGCTCAATTCAAATTCCTCTAATATCCTACCAAACACTCTATCGAGCAAGGAATAGACAACTCGAGGAGAGTTGAGCATGAATAGACATCTAAAGGAGTATTGAGCTAGGGATAGACACTTCAAGGAGAATTGGACTACGAATAGACACCTCAAGGCGTTTTGACGTGCGATCGAGGAGAAAAAATGCCAGATCAGAAATCATCACGAGTGAACAGTTTCTTTAAACATATTCGAAGACTTCACAGTCGCACAAAAAAAATCATTAATCAACGACAAAGGAGGATTCGGTTTAAAAACTACTATTGACAGTTAACTGGAATATTACAATGAAATGAGCAAAGACACAAATAATCAATCGGCTAAGCAGCCAGATAGGCGATTCAGAGACATCAGAGAAAATAAATTATCCGAAGAATGTCAAATGGAACTATATTACTCCAAGAATCTCATTCCACACAATGTTGATCGTTATGAATCCGAATAGAATAATGCAGGCAGAGTAAAGCCTGTCACCGTGTAGAACACCAATGCCATGTGTTCGGCACATACCATGTATTTGAAAACAAAAACAACGACAAAAATATCGACTTCATAAATAATTTACAGCTCACGCACTTGAGATAAGAGCTTCAGACATATAAGTGACATCATGTAACTCTTTGCCGAATTTTGGTTGGCGAAATAAATCACACAGAACCATGTGTCTGAGACCTAGTCTTAGTTTATTTAGGGATCGACCTGCAGATCCTGGAGGAGTTGATCAAGAAATGGAAAATCAAAAATCATAGAGAAAAAATTGCCGTAGAACATGTAACTTTTGGAAATAATCATATAAACGCGAGGTAAAGTCCGCTCCCCCGCAAACTTCAACCTTTGGAGCGAAGACGAATGTAGGTATTCTTACTCCTCCCTAGATCTATGGTCTATCCCTTAATTGAAATAGCTGGTCCTTTGTGTCGTCGGATTATATTGTTTGTACAGAAGATGGCAAGTAAATGTAACAGACAGTAAAACAACAAGGCGAACTCAGGAAAAACGGAGTACATTTAATGAATTATCTTGAGTAGTCCTTACACCCTGTCTGATGCTGAAAAATCGGATCGATCAAGTAAATATATTACATATCAAAGCTGGAATGCGCCTCAGACACTGATATTTGAACTCTTACATTTTAACAATAAATTTCTAATCTACTGCTTGTGTGGGCACATTTAGCTCTCGGAGTAAAGTAAAGTTTTTACCGTCTCATTTTTATGAAAATCTAAATTTTAATGTTTTCTTCCACGGAATGAACACAGGAATGGCGGCAATTTGGAATTTCTAACTCTGTAAATTTAAGATAATTTGTTTTCATAGTACAAAAGTTTCCATGGTTCCCCTCGATTTCATAGTACAAAATTTCCATGGTTCCCCCTCGATTTTGATTTTTGATTTAAAAAGTGTATTGTCGAAAGTTTACTTGAGGAAAGTTTGAGCAAAAGTTTAAGTCTTTCAATTTCGAGGCGCATGCTACCCTACTCCACGTAATTGATATATATATATATATATATATTATATATATATATATATATATATGTGTGTGTGTGTGTGTGTGTGTGTGTGTGTCTGTGTGTGTCTGTGTGTGTCTGTGTGTGTGTCTGTGTGTGTCTGTGTGTGTCTGTGTGTGTAGCGCGGAAATATATTGTATAAAATCATGAGAGAGAGAGAGAGAGAGAGAGAGAGAGAGAGAGAGAGACAGACAGATAGACAGACAGAGGGGGGTATGTAGGACATCTTGACGATGACGAGTTCTG